>NC_132934.1:114029333-114661666 GCF_034638445.1 Ciconia boyciana
GGATTTGTTTAAAAATGATCAGATAATACTTCCGCAATCCAAGTATCTTATCCAGTAACTTTCTAATGAAACGCATCAGACAACGCAGCAGCAACCTGTGTGCTGTCTGTGGAGATACTGCCAAGAGACACAAACCTCTAAGAATCCTAATGCCTGACACCTGCATCAAAATTTGTTCCTCCACTTCTCATTATGCAAAACAAGGAAGGTAATAGTTTACCCTCTGTAACAGCAACAGTCTTGCAGACCCCAAAAGTTTTCAACCAAATAGCCAAATGAAACAGAGCAGAAACAAGACCCACAGTATGTTTGCCATCTCCAAAAATATGGAAACTGTATAATTTTTATCAGTTCTTTAGTTAAACTTGCTATGAGAAACAAAGAGGATTTAAATTTGTAAAGAGTATAAGATGTTCCTTGCATGGATTTACATAAATCATGGCAAGATTAGTGATAGTTTATTAGTGATAGATAGTATAAGTATCATTGACTTGCTTTTTGAAAAATAAGGACTATGAGTGAGAAAACAAATACAGTTTTTATTTAATTTTATTTAAGTCTCCTCTTAAAAGAATAAAGTCAATAAAGCCGCAATGAAGTCAATTATTTTTCAATAAACTTCATCTTTTTTATAAGATGTCTCTACCACAAACCTGGAAAAGCACATCCTCACTTTAAGGCAAGATTTTCAGACTGGTCATATCAATAGGCTGAGTCGCTGCTCATTCTTTGAGTTTTTAAGCAAGATTACTGTAAGGAGTCAAGAATCATAGAATCATAGAATAGTTTGAGTTGGAAGGGACCTTTAAAGGTCATCTAGTCCAACACCCTTGCGATGAATAGGGACAACTTCAACTAGATCAGGTTGCTCAGAGCCCCATCCAGCCTGACCTTGAATGTTTCCAGGGATGGGGCATCTACCACCTCTCTGGGCAACCTGTTCCAGTGTTTCACCACCCTCATCGTAAAAAATTTCTTCCTTATATCTAGTCTGAATCTACCCTCTTTTAGTTTAAAACCATTACCCTTTGTCCTGCCGCACCAAGCCCTACTAAAAAGTCTGTCCCCATCTTTCTTAGACGAGCATGGCCTCCTCTTCTAGGATCTTAATAAGACACGTAACCAGCTCAACCTATTACTTTTAGTTTGAATTTTTTCCCGTCCTTGAAGAATACAGATCCCATTTTTGTCTCCATGGGCTGAATCAGCTTCTGACACAAGCTCTATAACACATTCAGAGCTTATTGCAGATCTGGTCTCAAAAGAAATGCACAAATAACAGATAGTGCTACTCTCACCAATCAAGGAAGTCCATATTAAAAGTTAATATCCAGTGTTAAATAGTTATACAGCCTAGTCGCATAAATATTCCAACAGTTCAGTCCCTTCAAGACTGCCTGGTATTGCCATTTCATTACTGTATGACTTTCATTGTCGCACTACGTTATGAACATAAAAATACTTTCATTAAGAGTAAATTTTCATAAAAGAGCTTAAACTGCGTATTTAATGCACAATTCGTCAGGCTCATTTAGAATCCTGCTTTCAGTGATTCAATCACCACCATGTATACATATAATACATAATTTAATTTAATTACTTTTGATTGCTTAATGAAAAATCCAATGGACATTTTTAACGTCACAGCTATATAACGAAAATTATTTGTACAGTTTTTATTAACCTTCATAGTTAAAGATGATCAAGTTTTTTATTATACAGGAAAAAACTCTAAATGTAATTTCTTCTTCAGGCAGGAGGAAACTTAGGTATTTCTATACACCTAACTGCCACAAATTATTAATGTAAAAGTAAAAGCTCATTCCTTTTATAGACAATTTTACATAAAGAGCAACTCTTCCACTTTTTTTTTTTACATATATTTATAGAATTTTAAGGTTGAAACAGACAGTTAAATCTTGGTTGCCTGCAAATGACAGTTCATTACTTTATTTACAATTTGTCTGTGAACTGAAACAAATATCCTGTGATTGCCAAGAAATATCCAAGACTACTGTTGCTAGTCTGAAAGGCACCCTGTCTTTACTGAAGACATCAAGATATGAAGGATTTCTTTTGGTATGTTGTCCAGTGTTCACACTTGCAACAAATAAAAGTTAAATAAAAAGAAGACATGCCCATATTCTAACTCAAAATTACATGGTTTCAACTGCCAAGCTTTGGTTAAGGATTTTTTTTACTTCCGCCTTTATATTTGAATGAAATTACAATCCTTCTCTGAAATAAAGTTTTAGCTTCATAACCAGTACGCTTAGTCATTTTTGTAAGATGCTATGTATAAATAATGAAAGTATCTAACATAACTGGAGTTTGTACAAGCAGGATTAACATGTTTTTTATTTAATTTTTAAAATATCTATGGAATTAAAAAAGCTACTACTTTGTCAAGTCAACTTTGCTGGTATTACATTATGAAATCATCTTTTTTTTCCCCCCACTAACACCCAAGTGTATTTGGATAATGAAACAGCTTTGGGTTTCAGATGAAGTATTTCAAAGGAAAATATAATTTGTGATCAAGCAGCTGGAACTTGCTTATTGACAGCTGGATTATATTTGACATTTTTAGTGTGGCTTACAAGAACTGGCAGTGTCATGAGAGCTGCTACAGGAACATAAAATGCACATTAAGTTTTTCTGCCTAAGATTAATCTACTCTTTTGATCAAGAAAATTTATAGACTGTCTCTGGACTTGATTAATAGCATATGCAGAAAATCTGGAAAGTTCCCCTATGAGTCTCTTGCTGACCAGGAACATAGTTACCACCCATACTTAGAGTGTACTTCAAGGGTTTAACCAATTAAAGATAGGAACACACAGTTTCATGACAGCAAGCAGCAGCATTCACAAACTGGTGATCTTACAAAGGCTGGAAATGGCAACCTTTTCTTGTGACTAGATTTAGAACTTCATATCAAGCAAGAAGCAGGTGAGGTATGACAATACTCTTAAATTCACTTGGTTTTCCTCATGATGCACATTCATGCATCTTCTGGAGAGCGATAGATATATTCAGTCAGACGCTGGCTCTCCCTTACGCACTGGAGCATACAATTCCCTTTCAACACCTTCAGCTAGTGTCCTTAAGGTCAGAAAGCCCACTATGCATGTGTGCTTATGCAGGAAAATGATCCAGATATTTCGAGTTATAGCTAAGGCAGGACAAGAAAGACTCATCTCATGCTGACTGGGATCAAAACCAGCTGCCATGATGATCGCAATCACCTCTGCTATCTCCACTGTGGCAGAGGGACCACAAGCCTGTAGCAACAGCTGTAGCAAAATAAAGCCTAAAACGCCAAAGCCTTAACAGAAAGCAGAGGAAATATTTCCACTTTTAATAACATATCTGTTTCAGTATCCCAGGCACATTAGTCATGTCACTAAAGTGGATTTGATTTGAGAAACAAAAGTAAAATCCCATCCAAAATAAAGAAGACTCACAAATTAATATACAAAATACACACATGGAACAATCTAGGAGAATTGCCTTTCATAGTACAAAAATCCTTACACAGCAAAGTACATAACACTTGTAACTGTTCCTAAAATGCAGAACCTAATCTCTGGTGTATTCTTGGAAGTTCAAATCACTTTTATTTATTCTCCTATGACCAAATTTATTTACGGTGTTTTTCTTGTTATGGAAGATAAACCTGTACCAGGGGAACAGGGGTATAGAGAAGGAAAGCCTGAGACCAATAAATTAAACAGCTAGAGATGTTTACTAATAAAATTACTATCCTTAGAGTTACAAGATATTAAATACTTGCTATTACTCTTATTTTAAAAGTATTTATATACTGCAGAGGACATATGAAAATTTCTTAATTTTTTCAAATGGAATTTCTGAAGTCTGATTTTTACTCTGTCAGCTGCTGTCTGTGTTATATTTATGCTTTTCCCTTCTTCTTTGCATTACATTGATTTAGTAGTAATGAAAAATTAAGTCCTTATTCTCTGCACAAAGCAAGCCCTGCAACATCAGTGGCAGTATCGAATCTATGCACTTTTTTGTCAATGTGCTTCTGCCTGGTTCAGCTCAGCAAATTCTACATTATTAATGAGTAAAACCATTAATGATCTGAATTGATCACCTACCTACATAAGTATTCCCTGACCATTCCACTACACTACCAACATGCCTGCTAATTGTGGCTGTGCTTATTTTACAAACACAACACTTGTCCACTAGGAAGTACCCTGAGACCATGGGCTGGTCACAGGGCAGCCACCAGCTGCTAGTCCTTCCTGTTTGCAAAACATTACTCCCTCTGTATTTGCAACTCCAAGTTCCTGTTCCTTGAACAGGAAATTCCAAATTCCTCAGACCTTTTACCTTACTTTATTTTTTTTCCTATTAATTCAACAGGAGTGAAGATATGAGAAAATCATCCTATAGTGCAGCTTAAGTGGTGATTACGACAAAGATTTTCAGGTATCTGTAAATAGCATAATGTAATGCCAAAATTAAAATTACTAATATCTGCTGTCTGAATATGGATAAGAGATTATTAGTGTTTGGCAAATGGCAGCTTAATCAGTTCCCACCATCTGTCCCCTTGCAGCAACTGCCACCAGGAGCACCTGCACAGGTAAGGGTCTACAGTCTGCTCAGCAGTGGCCCATGGGCAACAGGGAGAGCGGGGTCAGTGGCTCCCTTGCAGTCCCTCCTATTCTCCAGGCAGTCATAACATACAGGCAGCAAACAGGAAGGAATCAGGTTCAGTTCCTTACATTTGTCTGGCAGTACAAGAGTACCCCTGTTCTTCCCTTTCGCAGCAGTTAGAATAATGTGCTTTTCACCCCAGTTCCTGTGGCAGCTTCTAAAAAAAGCAAGATAAAACACAAGCCTTTGAAAGCAAACTTGAAGAGGCTGGTTCACAGAATCTCAAATCTTAGATCTCATTATAAAAACTATTAACAGATAAAAACTTGAGTGGATTAAACCCTACCCCAGTTACCTTCTCCTGGGATTCTTTTGCTACCTAATGACTACACAAAGGATCTGAGACAAAAGCAGACAATTACTTTTCCTCCCTTTTCTGGTGGGGGATTAGCAGATAGCAGCAACACATTTCTCTGTGACTAGATCTTCCTTTTGACTGGATATTTAAAGGGAAAGACATCAATAAATGACAGCGCTCTAAAATAAAAGCATTAAATATTCATAGCAGAAAATCCATAAATCTGGGCATAATCCATACAAAGGCCATTTTGATGTTTGTTTTAACATGGACCTAAGAAAGCATAAAGTATCCCCTTACTGCCCATATCCTTAATGCAGAAAACAGCTTCTGGAAAGATGTCACTAGCTTTGCCATGGAATTACATCTGCTATCTCACTGCACCAGCCTGCAAATCTATGCAAGCTTTAGACATAGGTTACTCCAAATAAACAAGATACAGATTCTCTTAAGTACAGAGAAAGCTTGGGAAGCAGCTTGTCATCTCTGACACAAGATCTCGCTCCTTGGTTGTGCTGACCCAAGAGCAGTGTACTGCCCCAACATGTAGCACTAGCTAAACTACAGTGTTTGAACAGTTATAGATTTTTTTTTTCATTGATATTTTGCTAGTTTCTGTTCATATTGAACTAAGTCTTCAGACTGTGGCTTAGGCTGTAATTTCTTTTAAAACATCTAGGTCTAGTAAATACAGGTATTGCAGCATAGCAACTTATAATGATAATAACGGAAGCTTAGATGAAGAAGCAAACTATTTGTCCTATCCCAGTTTTCTTCAGTGATTATGTAAAGAGCCCTGAGTAAGAGCAACCAAGTCATGAGTAGTCCTCCCTCCTGGCTTTAAAACTCTTTTCTCATAAGACAAGGGGCATTAGGAGCCCAAGTGAATATTTTAAAAGCTACAAGGATGACTTCAGGTTAAACTGGGGCCTGACAAAGAAACACAGTATTTCAGAAAGGTTCTGGACTTGATCAGAGAATAAGCAGCGGGTTTTTTTGGTTGTATTAAGTAGCTTAACTTCCACGCAGTACCAATCTATAGAATAACTTTTCTTTGTCCTGACCCACCATAAATGCCTAACTTATGGGAAATAAGACTCACTTTAGTTTGTAAATAAAGATTACAAAGGCAAAGTAAGGGGCAAAAACATAATTATAAAATACACTGGAATGTGGAAAAAGAAGATTAAACCTTATTAAAATATCATTCCTGGGCATTAGTAACAGTTCTATAATTAATAACAAAACAGTTGACTGCACTAAGCAGTATAACAGAAATTAAATTTCCATTTATGTTGTGATGGTGTGCTCCTGCCTCGCCGCCCCCACCCCCCCGACCTTTGTCTCCCGTAACCCTGCTCAGGCAACAACCACCAGTGGCGGTCTAATGGATGCTTCTGGTCATGACGGCTGCATCCAGCTCAAAGTGGATTCGGGAGACAGATAACAACACAATAGCCAAGGGCTATTGTGCAATGTGCCCACTTAACCACAGTGAAGAAACTAAAACCTGTGGTCAGTATGCAAACATGACCATAAGTCAATGATCATACCCCCATAAATAGTGAGCAGCCTAAGAGCCCTTTGAGCTCTCCTGTGTGGTAGCAGGCTGCACACCAGGATCTCCCCTTGAGCAGGGACGCCTCTCAAGGTTACTCCTAGAGGCTGAGAGATTCCTTGCTGCAACAGATCCTCGGTTAGTGACTAATAGCATGCTAAACTTTGAAATCTTAGCTAAGTGATATAGTGATATAAAGGATTGATTGTGCACATATAATCCTTTAGACATAAACCGTTGACCAAGTCTGGGACTAGGATTGGATCCAGCCACACCTAGACTCCTCTCTGAGAAGGAGTTTAGAAAGCAAGGGGGTCCTTTCTGAATCTCATGACTCAATGGGAGAGTCTCCCTGACAGTTTTGTCCTGTCCTCTATGCAGTAAATAATCAAGTGTACCTTGCCATTGAATCTTGTTAAACCACTGTCAAATTTACCATTGAACCTTGTTAACTCACTGTTTTATATCAATAAAGTATATTTTTGCTTCTCTCTTACAAGTGAAGTGCATCACTCCATCCGCGACATATTTATAAGAATAATTAGGTTCCATAAAAAGATTGGGGGGTGGATTTTTTTTATTTTTCTTTATCCTGTACTGAAGATTACATAGTTTTGGTAGATTCATATTCAGAAATAGAAGTACATTTGGTTGTGTGGAATAATTCACTGAGTAACATCACTTTACCCGAGATTGCAATTATGGTATGAAATGGATGCAGTTTCTGTTTTGTCATCACAGTAGTCAGGACACTTGAGCCATTTAATATCTAAGTGAGCACTGAGGAAAATAAAATCTTCATTTTTCAAAAATAAAGTGTGGTATAAACTGACAAAATAATTAAAGTTTACATTTTTAATATGCAGCATTTTTTTCCCTAGCAATAAAATTATTCTATGTGGAGTTGTCATGGCATTTGATGAGAGCAGAAGTGCTACACTGAAAGGGCCATTCTGTTTTACTGAGAAAAGACATTTAAGACTGAAGCAGAGCAGTGGGAGCAAAAAGAGTACTTACAAAAACCTTCTCCAGTGTCTGAGACAGACTCACATTACATATTTTTTCTGTTGGGTTGTCACAATAACACTCTATTTTAAGAATTTAAGATTTCTAAAGCTCTAGTGGGCTACACAGAATCTTGACTTTCATTCCCTTATGACATGAATAGGCTGATACATCAGATAGATGTTTCATGGAAAATAATATATTTTAAGTCTTTTGTTATTTACAGATAAGTTAGTGTCTCATATGGAAACCATTTCAGAAGTGTCTGATTAGTAGATTAACTACAAAAGGATATGGACAGATGCAACGAATCCCCAACGTGATGAATAACTTACTTATGTGCAATTCTTTTCAGAATTGGTCAAATATACAAAAGATAAGTTTTTGGGGGTTGGGGACAATATTTGGAAGATTTTTCGCAGACCACCAAGTTAGTTCAGCTTGCACTGAAATGCTGCCCTTTTCCTGATCTCCATTTTACTCCAGCTTCTTATCTCAATCCACTCCATTAATTTGGACAAGTTTTTTTTCCTGTTTCGCATCCCAGTTCACCCCCACCTTGGGGAAACCGCTTAACACTTACCTGCCTTTGATAAGTATGGAGAGCAAGCATTACATCACTGCTAAGTATTAGTATTATATGAAAGAAACCAGTAAGCAAGAAAACAACTCATTTTCTTAAAAAAAAAATCTACCTTCACAGGTTAGACATCCATATTACAATAAAGCTTTACATATTAATCACATCAGCATTTGTGAGCAGGGATATTCTACCAGATCGCTCAGTATAACTTGGAAGCTGTTTAAATTGGACTTGAATGGATTAAAACACAAGTTTATCATCATCTCTGGTGACATACACACCATGTTTCTCTTTAGTTATTAGTGCTTCAGATGACATAAAAAAGGATAGTGGAAAAAGGAGGATTGGATGATATCTTCCTGGCAGGTTCTATGCTATTTTTGACAGGCACCGCTGACTCCACACACTGTTCTACAGCCGGTGTGTATTGCTGAGCAGTGTCCCAGAAAGGTGAAATAAATAACAGGAAAAGCAGCCATAAGTGTTTTATGTCTAGCAAACTCAGCTGGTAGCTAAAAATCTGCAAAGAGGGTGAGAGCAGTGGGACTTACACACAGCTGTGAGGAAGGATAAGGGAAGATAAACTTTGTTAAGATCCTAGCACATACTGTAGTTCTCTTGCAGGTATCTTTCCTAAGACACTTGCCTTTGCTTTCTTTAAGAGCTCTAGATCACACCAGTTTTAAAGAGGACCTTGAAATTTCAGTGCTTCCTCTTCACTGCTAGAATATTTTCCAACACTGCTAAATTGTTTATGTTGCTAATTCACAAACTGCAAACATGGACAGCTTAAGAAAAAAAAAATCTTTCTCCCTTCTACAACTTCATCCAGGCTTCAGCTTCAGACTCCTTCCATAACCCCAACCAGCTTCCTATTATATCTCCTAGTTTCCTACAGAAGGACCCTGTAGGTCCCTGTAAGCCTCAACTTCCCTAGTCATCCTGTATTTTACCTCAAAACCCAGTTCGCTTTAGCTCTCTTCTCCCTTCCTTAGCCAGACAACTCAGGTGCCAACTCCAGCTAAATTATTTCAGTTGTTGTGAAAGAAGTAGGGAAGTGAGCATGTAGCAGCAGGGGAGGCTACTGTCAGCAAGCTGATTAGCAGTATCTTACATCTGAACAAGGTGGCAATTCCTGCTGAGTTTCTGCATGGATGGTAGAAATAATCTGTCTGGTATTGGGAACAGAAGCAGCCTGCCATTCCTTGTAACTCACCAAGAATTGCAAAGAAGTACAAAGTGAAGAAATATGAGGGAGTATGTCCCAGAGTTTGTAGAAAACAAGCAGCAAGAAACTGCTCCCATCCCATATATAAGATACCAGATTGGCCACCATCCTGTGTGAAACCAGTACCAGAGACAGCAGCTGCCAACAGCTGCTCACATTGTTTCTGTACACACTGCTGTGCGTGACAAACTTCTGAGTTGCAGACTGCATTTCAGGACAGCTGACAGTCTTGAGACAACACAGGTGTTTGGTGTCAGGGCACAGCAAGGCCCAGCTGCTCCCCAAGGGAAGGTGAGGTAGGAGTCAAGGGGGATCCTAGGGCTGGCAGGGTATATCTTAAGTGTACCCAAGCAAGGCAAGCAGGTAGACGGGTCCAACCAAGAGACCAGATCATAAAGCAGTATCATGCACATGAGGCAGTACTGAGGCCAGCAAGTCAGTTCACATGCTGAAGCCCAACTCAGCAGGGCCCATGGACAGACAAGGGTACAGCTATAGCTGAACTGAAAACCAATACACCTCCCACATAGGCCAGAGAGAGACTGAAAATTTCAGGGCTGAGCTTAAATAGTGCTCCCCGACCCATAGGTGTGGGTGGGGGCTTCAGGTGAAGCTGGTCAGGGCCATTAAGGCTTATTAGTCCAGTCAGGGCTCTGACATTTGGTAGTACCAACTGATTAGGATCTCTCTTCAGAAGCCTCTGAAAAGCAGGAAAAGGGGAGATCTGGAGGGTTTTTTTCAAAGCAGGTATAATGTATCATCATTAGAAGTATCAAAAGGTATAGAGATTAGGGTTAAAGCAACAAAAATCTGCCCATTTATTAGCTTACGTCTCCTGTCCGTTTCAGCTGGATGCACAGCTCTAAAGGGAGCAGGCCTCAATCTTTCTCTAATTTTTACTACTGGTGAAAATCAGTAACCATTATCCATTGAAAAGGCCATGTTCTTAGGATTTAAAAATTTCTTTGCTTGCCCAAGTGCCTGCATGCAGAACAGACTGATTACACATTTCTCAAGAGGATGCTTGCTGCAGTGTCTCGGTAGCAGAATCAGAATTTCGTTCATTGACCAACAGGCATTAAAATTTCCTTCAGGTACTAATGAAGTCCCTTCAATCCAAAAGCTAGTTCAGACTGCTTTTAACTCCTAGTGAGAAACCTGTCCATCATGCCTATCTATATAAACATTAACACAAGTGTTTCCCACTTTATTTGCAAACTTTCTCCTCTGTCTCCTCTCTTTGTCTACATCCAAACTTTTGAGCTTAACACAGCTTTCACATTTCCTTGCTCCCCCATAACAGTATGTTTTGGTGAGGACACACTTCATCTATACTATCAAGGCTGAATGTTTTACAATCATCATTTTTGCTCAGAAACAAGAATGATGATCTATCAAAGATTGTACCAATCTATAAAATGCTACTGCATTTTTTAAATTCAATTAATATTGGTTTTCAATCCTAGCACATTTTATACTTTCTTTTTAATATTTTCTTTAAGTAAAATAAGTAAAATTACATTATTGGTGTGTAGCCTGACTTTTTGTTCATTCAGAAAGCAAGCAAAAGAAGTAAGCATATTCACTGATGCTTCCTTAGTTTTTAGGATTTTCATTTGTAGTGTCATTCAAAAAGATCAAGAAAAGCTAGTTATTGCCCATTATAAGGAAACTATTGAGAAAACTATCCTACTTAATGGGAAGTCATCTGGTATTTTAAAGAAGCCCAGATCATCTATGAAGCTTTGAGACCCTTAACACTTGAGGATTTTAGCTTTCATTTCTAATGTCTCATTTCAACCCTCTTGAGGAATATTTTGAATACTTCTTACTTCATAAAACAAACCCTTCTAATGCCTTTGTGATAGCTTTACCTTGATCTAGAAGACACTTAACCTTTCTAAACTTCATTTTTTCCACAGAAATGTGAAGAGGAGCTGGGAGTTACATGCTGTTATCTTTGGAAAACATGGTTGCATTTTAAACCACATCATTGAGTGGTATTCAGAAATTTGAATCTTCACTTTAATTTGGAGGGGAAGGGTATATAGATAGGATGAAAGGCAGCAGGAGAGAAAGCGGTCATTTCTAATCTTGCAGATGAGACTTTTACTTTCCATTGAACCCAAATATGATACACTCACTTTCCATTCATTTTGTGGAACTCTCTGTATTGAAGTTATTTATGTATTGCTCATTTCTGCAATCTTTTATAACTTCTTAACCATAACTGTAAACCAAATTAAAATTAACCATCTTCCAATTTGTCCTACTATGTAAATGCATGTTAGTTTTATTGATTGTATTACACAGAGTTTATATTGCCTTGGCAAACAGTTTACAGGGACTATAAAATAAGCCCTAGAATGGGCCATGAAAATGTTCCTGCAAGTCAGGCTTCATTGCCTACTAGAAAATGGACTTGTAATGTACATTACATATATCCAGAAGATAGGAGCACAATTTCTATAAACCTTGATAGACTTTAATGCAAAATTAACAATTTTTTGAATGGGAGACAGATTCAAAAGCAAGACAATGACCAGTTCAGAGTCATTCCTTAAAGAGCACATTTGACATTCCCATGGTTTTTAGATTCCATTATTCAAATACTTTGTTTTACTTTTTTATTTCCTGCTGTTACTTCTTATTTATTATATTTCAACTTGCTACCTTTGCTTTTGCTTTAAAAATAAGTGGAGATGAGAGTAGAGCAAAGGCAAAGTTTAAGTAAACTTCCAGTTTACTTCCAGTAAATCTGGAAGTAAGCCTTTCCAGATTCAGATGATCCTCTTCCCCATTCTTAGGAAAAAAAATTGCACAGTTACTCTGCTTTTCAGGACTGATGGATATTTAAATTCTAATTAAGAATTAAAGGACAAGAAATTTCTTTATCATCTTCTCCCAATACAAATTGCTCCCTATTTACATAAGTGTGAATAAGAAGTGTTATTATTTATTCATGTGTCTCCTAAAATCTGACCTGAGTAGTTTAGGAATACATATTCTAAGGAAAGACAAAGAGTCCTCTCTCAACTCAGAAAATTCCACGAGCTTGTCAAATATCCTCTTCATTAATCCTTCAAATGAAGTCCCTGTTTCCTTTGACTAACCTGAGGTCTGCTGAGCATGGCTCTCTCACCATGCATGGCAGATAGGAGACCATAGCTCTGTACTGCCACTAATTTCTCTCTGTCCCTCTACCCATTTGTCACCTTGACCTTAGCTACAGTCATTTCTGCTGTGGTGGCCTCTACATACATATATAGCTATTCTATCTAGTCCTCTGACCACTGTGGTCAGTTCACCACTTTCTTCAGATCTGTTTGAAACTGGTGATCTGACATTGTCTGTCAACACTTCCATTCTCATTTCTTTCTGCTGTACAATAACTCACATGTTAAATCCCCTTTGATTCCCTTTTTGTTTTTTCTTTTCTTCCATCCTTTTCCATCTTAGACTTCTTTTTCCTGTTACTTGAATTTTTGAACTTCCTACCTGTTGATATTTGTCAAATGCAGTTTCCACTTGGAAAAACCTGATTTTTTCAAGCTACCTAGGCCTAAATAAGAACCACCAACTCTATCTCTTTTGTTGTTAGCTGGCATGCCTCAGAATTTACAGGTAATATCTGGTGTCTCAGACTCTCTTTGGGTTAGGTTCCACAATGCAGATACACAGGCTGAATAATATAAGGGGAAGAAATTTTCTTCACTCTGTGAAGTGCTAGATATGATAAAAAATTATAAAATCATACAAAACAGCCTGAAGATGGTAGTGAGAGGGTATGTGTGGTTAACATAAGCATTTTACATTCCTGCTGCTGCCTCATTTCCTATGTAAAACTGGCAAAATGCATCTCCATTTGGACTTATAGGGATCGGTACATCACAAGAAGCCATTGTGATTTAGGCTTGCTTTAAAGACATTAAACATATTCTTACTCCTGTCTGCAAAGAACAGCCACTGGTAGTCAGGGCCAGCAGTAATGCAGTTGATGGAAGGGCTGCAAAGGAGGTGGCAGAGGAAAATGACTTGAAGAGGGAGGCAGTTTGCATTGAATTAAATTTGGCTGCAATAATTGTGCAGTTCAGTGGTTGTACTCTGCCCTCCTTTCCAACAGCCTAATTCTTATTCTTCAGATGCTTTTGCCTCCTGTTTTTATAACTGCCTTTCAAGGGACACTCATTCCTGTCATTCATTCTGGATGATGGTAACCAGATTTTTGTTTCTGTCTATAATCAACTGCCCTGGCCATCATTACACTGCTGTACTGCTAGAAAAGCACCTTTCTTCATGCCATTGCAAACCACTGTTGTAAAGAGCAAACCACTTCAAACTGCACAGTGATGCTTACATTTTCGACATTAAACTGCAGGTTTTTTAAGACCATTTGTTTATTTGTGCTGTTAACCAGATAATGTTCTAGCAAACTACTGCAATATTGAAATGTCAATGTTCATTTATGAACCACATTGAGATTCCCTAAATGAACGCAAGCAGTGCAAAGTGATTTGTATGCAAAACATATGTTGCCTAATCAGATTCATAAATTCAAAGCGCATTTAATCAATTGGTTATATTTGATTCACCAGCAGTTAAAAAGTTTCCTTAATGATATCAAAAGCAGAATAAACAATGTATCATAAATTTCATTTTTTCTAAATTAAACAGATACAATCATAGTATTTTGTATCTCAAATAATGAACGAGAAATTCATATCAAGGAAAGAGCATCTAAAACTATGTCCTATTTCTTTCTTTCTGTAATTTGTTTTCCAAAGTGGATGTTATATAAGATAAAAGTTAAACATTTTTCTTCTATACAGATAACATTTTAGTAGGAATTAATATACTTTTTTCCAGATTAAAAAGAGAAAGCTACTGTTTAAGTCCCTTCAATATTAATAGAGTTACCCTGTAAATATATTTTAGTATTAAATGAAACTGAATAATCTTTTCCATTAAAAGAAAAATAATTACATATCAGAATTGCTACAGATTGTTCATATAAGTTTGGTTTAGCACTTTTTACTCTCCAGTTCCCAGTAGTATGCAATAAAGCTATCTTAGTGGAGTTTTTTAAATAAAAAGATAAAATCACCACTCAACATTTTTGTATTCTTTATGGTACTATTCAAGACGAGAAGGTGGAGCATGTGCAGAAGAAACTCTTGACTTCGACAAATAAATTTAATTAAATACCCAGAATTAGAAATCAAACAATCAATCACAGGTCTTATCTAGTCCATGTGCCCAAGGCATGATCAAATCCATCTCAATGTAGGTATTTTTTCTAGCCAGCTGTTTATCACTACCAATCCTTAGCACTCTACTACCTCCACAGACTATCTATTCTTGTCTAACTTTAGCATTAAAAAGATCATATCTGTTCTCAGTCATCTTGGCTGCAGTTTAAACCTATCATTAGAGACATAAAGAGAATATTCTTTCTTGTTTGCAATGAGTTTATATATTGTAAATCTGTTGTAAAAGACTGTAAAAAAGACAGCTTTCACTTGTCTTTTCTGAAGAAAAACAGTCTCAGTTTGTTCAGAGTTCTTCATAGGTTATGCTCAGTAGACCTCTCTTTACTCCTGCTCTTACATACGCTCTAAGAGGCCCACATAACAACAGAATCTGGATGAAGTATTCCATCTGAGTTTCAGTAAAGCAGAAAGATTACTTCCATCTTGCTATTTATACCCTTTTTATTTATTTTTCAGATGTCTGCCATTCTTAAAACAGTTTATAGAACTGATGACTAGTACCCCAATTATAGTTCTCTGTAACCGTTAAGTCTTTTGGGGTTTTTTTAACTAACTGTTGTATATAGTGACTACTCAATCCTGTGAGCTCAGTCTTTCCTAACTAGGAATATTGTGCATTTGTTCCTTTTTTTTTCAGACTGCTTCTGAATAGTCTCAAAAATGTCCTGCTTTCCTAAGTTGCTTTTAAGCATGTCAAAGGTTGAGATATGTCAGCTCTACAACTTTTCCTCCACTCCCATGTTGTCATACAGAAGACTTATTGTTTTATGGGATTTGCTCTTGAAAGATTGTGTTGTCTAATTTGTCTCAATCATTTTCTTACTACAGAAATAAATAATTTTCTTGTAGCTTAGTTAAGTCTGTAAGTCCCTAGTTCCTTCTTCTCCTTTTTCAAAGGTAAGCTATATATTTATCCTTTTCTGTGTTTTTTCTGCTTCACTAGATATACAAAAGTTTTGAAAGGCAACAAGTAATGGCTCTGCAATTCCATCAGACTGGTCTTTCTATTTCATAGCATGCCATTCATTTAATCCTGGGGATTTGAAAACATCAATATATCTAAATATCCAGTAACCTGCTCTGCCTTATTCCAAGGCTGAGTTCTTGCTGTTTTGTCATTGGTGTTGCTTGTGAAGGTCAACTGATTACAGCTGATCTTCCCCATGAACAGTAATGTAAAGAGGCAGGCATTGTAATTTGTTCTATCACAAATAAAAAAAGGTGAGAGAGGGAACATTACGACATGGGAAAACTGCAAATGACAATTAAATCAGCATAGAAATGTTGAAAGCTTGTGATGAGGAGCTCATCAATAAAATTACTAAACCAAAAAACACCTAATCAAAACTTCTGCAATTCCATTGCTGTAAAGAAAAACCAGAATGAACCAAATTACAAACCTGACAGCAACTTGTAATCTAACACAGAACTCTAGATGGAAATTATTTTACAGCTTTGTAAATATATAGGTACATTTCCCATTAAAAAAAAAAAAGGTTGTTGTAAGTCTAAAACGTAATGACCAAATGATGGTCTTAATCTCAGAAATTATTTCTTCTTTAACATATAGGCACATGAACTGGAAAGATATAAGTAATACATACAAATTCAGAGGTATTTCTGAAACTTATAAACTTTAAGTTGAATAATTTAAGAATAAATAGTTAGAGGTTCATTAAGTTATCCAACACCTCCACAATGTCTTCTAGCCAATCAAAATTATTTGGGACATGGATTAAGAATGAAGTTCTGCAGTCAGGAGACTGAAAGACTCAGAAAAGATTGACTACCAGACCAGGCTCAGAACAAAAGCTACAAAACACACCAAGTGCAAAAAACACCTCACAATGGGGAATGAAAGAAGTCCTTCTGCCTCATTAAAAGAAGCTCCAGAGCTGCTTGTCTCCCACATACATCAAGCATCACTTCAAAACAGGCAGTGCTCTTCCCTCAGGCAAATAGGCGTAAGCAAATCCTTATGACCACCTGTGAAGTAGCCATAAGGACATAACTTAAATGAGATCAAGTCATGGTACTGATGACGTTCTTTCAAATCAGTGTAATCCTAGTCAATACTTTTCAGTCTCCCTTGTCCTGCTGAAGTAAAAGGTAAAATTCCTACTGGCAGCAATAGAGACAAGATTTCATCATACATATTAATACTGAACAATAGCAGACGCTAGGGGACTCTAATCTATTGAACAACATTGTAATGCATTGCAGCATCTGGAAAGGAAAGCTAGCAACATTCTTTGTGGAAAGATTGAATTTTTAATTTTTTAAAATAAAACTACTACTTACCCAGAAACATAGTGAACTATCTTTCACTTGAAATATTTCTTGTCTTTCAAGCAAGATAGGATATTTTAACAGAGTGTACGTAAGAATCACTGAGTATAGGTATAGGTTAAGATTTAACTGAATAATTTTAGAGTTCTTTTCTTTCCTTGCAGCCCAACAATTTATGAAAACAAGACCATATGTGAAATTCTAAATGTTTTAATTTATTTTTATTGGAAAGCAGGGTATGAATTAGGAAACTTTGAGTTACCCTTTAACCTCTCCAAATTATAATATAGTGCTCCACCCAACTGGTAGAAATTCTCTTTCTCTTTTCTAAATAGAGATTCATGACTCTCCTTCATACACATTTCAAAGCCAGTCATTTGCTCAGCATACATATGCAAATTCATTGAGGTCGTAATTTATCCCCAAAATTAGAGCACACCCAGTCTGTAAGTACTCTAGCACCTTCTTTGTCTCCTGCTTTGCATCAAGTCCTCCCACTGTACCCACACTATGTAGTGCAAAGCAGTGCAGATGATTCTCCAAACTGGTACCAAAAAAAGATTCAGAGCAAAAAAATTGCTTTGTCAACGTCAGTTGTTTCTAACATTTCTTTCAGTATCACTCTACAGTACTGCAGTGTGTTTTGCTAACATTCAAGTTTGTACAAAGTTAATTCGGAGGCTCTGAACTGGCGCTAAGGAGTGCCATTTAAGCATATGGAGCTATTTTCCCTGTATCTAGTTCGTACTGACTTTTTGCATTCCTATCTTATGAATATTAAGTCATGAGGTCAAAAGTCTTCTAAGAAATGTCATATGTTTAATAAAAAAAAAAAAGTCATTTTTATTTGGTCACATTTCTTCATTTGACCAACTACTGGTTTTGAACTTTTAGCCATATCTTTATTATTCTTCCCTATCATTCCTCTAGGTTTGGGGTTTTTTTCTCTCCAAAAACATTGTATTTTATCACATTTAATAGTATCAAGACTTTTCACAGTAGGATTTACATTTGAATTTGGCACAAAATAGACAATTCCTAAGGCAACCCATAATTCCAATCCATTAGGCTAATGTATTGCAGCTGCTGTGAACAGTGGGCATGTCATCTTTTGTATAATGACATCTGGTACAGCACAGAATATAAAACAAACTAAACTGAAAAATTACTTTGCTTCTAAACACCACGGAGAGTTACTTTCACTCTGTTCCCTCACCCCCATTCTCAACAGAGTCTGTTGTATGTGTGGGTAACACATTTGGGGTTGTTTAAGTGTTGCCTTTTACAGTGGTAAACACTCTTATAAAAGCATTCTGTCCAGCTGCACATAGCTTACCTGTAATGTAAATATAAGTAATCAGTATTCAGCACTTGTTGACAATTAGGATTTTTTTTAGAAACTATTAGTAATTTACATCACAACTCATTTATTAATTCCACTTAGTTTTCTTAATTTCTACTTTAAAAAACTTTCACTACATAACCTACAAAATTTCTTTTTGGTAGAAGATGGACCATTAGCAAATAATTCATGAATTCATGTGGATTCATTCTCACTTCTCTCTTCTGCCTTAAAGAGTCAGTATCAACATTTTCTACCCTGTCAAAGAGTGCCTTTGCCAGACTATCAGGCATTATAACTCCAAACTCTCTTGTTGATACTTATGTTGCATGGTATATTATATATTCTGAGAGAAAGATTGAGAAAAAACCAAGGATGCCTTCCTAACCTGTTACCTAAGTTACCTCCACAGAGCAGGGTCTAGTCCCTACATTATCACAGCGACAAAAGGCACTAAGTCACATGCCCCACAATAAGCACTAACATCATGATCAGGACAGTTCCTGATGAAGTAGGCAATACACATCCAAATGCTGAATATCAACTGCTGTAACACTATGAAGAACCATTCATTTCAGTGCCACTATGGTAATTTATGCCAGCATCTGTGAATGCAATGGCAAATCTGGATACATTCCATAAAACAGTTGAAAGAGCCACTACAAAGCTCCCTAACTAAGCCCTTCTGCTTGGCTAAGATGTCTTATCTTGCTTCAAGATCTTGTACTCTGAACTGTGAACAATGATAACAGACTGACAGCAGGGGATTCTTCTTCCTCAGTAAATCTTTACTGAGAAACATTTTCAACCCAATATGTTGTGGGGAGAAGGGATTGTGAGAGAAGACTCCTTACAGCTTTTTTAAAAAAAACGTTTAAGAAGGAGTTTGGCTATAAAATAGAAGGAGAATGGTTATAAAATATTTAGAAAATAATGGCAACAAGAAAAATATTACTTTGAGCATATTAATTTGAGCCCTAGGATTTTGGCATTTACAACTTCAGCTGCAAGAAAGCTTCTCAAGGAAGCTAGGATCACCAATAACCTACAGTTTGTGATGTCCATAAAGGGGTAGCTGTGCTCCTTTTTGTAACATTTTCCGCCAAAAATACAGATTTTGCACTGTAAAATTATTCTGTTGAATGCTAATCTAATACCACCATTTTTCACTTTAGTATTACTTCTTTCATTTTTCTCAAAAATTGATAAAGGTTTTGCAACACAAACTTACTTCTTGCATATTTATTTTAAAGAAAATAATTCAAATTACCTCAGAATGGAAGAAGCATTTAATTTGTGGGTGATGATATTACAAATCTCTAATAAATTAGTTTTTTAGAAAAGAGTCTTCTGAGACATATTTAATCAGATTGTAATATAACCCCATGTACTGCATCCCTAATTATATTGTATCGTTTAGTTAATTTGGTTTGTACTTCAATTATTAAAATTCATTATTTATCCTTATGAAATTAAAATGATCAAACATACTTGATAAAGACAGTTTTAGAAAGAGATTAAGTCATTTTCTACCATCATGTAATTATGTTACCACTAGGGTTCATTTTAATTATGACAGAGCGCTACAGAAAAGTTAGAACACATTGTATCAAATACAAATAGAATGGTAAAGTACAAAAACAAGCACAACAATTTCTTATTGATAAATAAGGAACCAAAAATATATGTGACCTAGAAACTACCTTCCTGTATACATTAGATTCACTTCACATTTGTCCTTTAAATAGGCGTGTCGTCTTTTTTCACAAGAACATTTGTGAAGTTAGAGGTATATTGTTAAGTTTACTTCCATGTAGCAAAGCTTATGCAGTAATACTCCTACAACGTGCCCTGTTCCCCGGTGTTCCAGGTTAGTCAGACTATAAGGCCTGACCCTTTCCCTCACATTGCTAGTTGCACCAGTAGCACTTGACAGGAAAAGGGAGAGAACAACAACATTTTATCCAGCCAAAGCCAGTCTTTTTGAGTACCTCTGGCTGTCCACACCTTAGCATTATCCAATAACATCCCCATAAAAGCAAAATAATCTTGGGCTATAAGCCACATAAGCTGCTAGCAAGCGTGCTAATGAGACAAGTTGGCATAGACTGTGTTAACTACCAGGAGGACACTGGATTCCCACGAGCAGGGACACGCATTCCATGAGTTCCTTCTTCACTACAGACTAGAAAGTTGTTCTGTAAGGGTAAAGAGCAGACAGAATCACAGAAAAAAATAGGTTGGAAGGGACCTATAGATGTCATCTAATACAACCTCCTGGTCAAATCAGAGTTAACTTCTGTTAGATCGGGTTGCCAAGAGCTTTGTCATAAGAGGCTGTTCCTAGGAGCCTGCTAGGGCAACCTTTTGCAGTGAGTCACCATTCACATTGTGAATATGTTATTCTTGAGGTCTGGTTTGGTTCAAATTTTCCTTGTTGCAACCTATGACTGTTGCCTCTCACCCTTTCAGTGTGCACCTCTGAGAAAAGCCAGGCTCTGTCTACTCCACTAAGTAGCTGAAGACTGCTATTAGATCCCCCTGTAGCATTCTCTTTTCCTCAGCATTGTCTCATATGAGGAATGCCGCAGGCACCTAACTGCCATAGTGGCCCTCCCCTGTACTCTAACCCATTCACCAATATCTCTCTTGTACTGGGAGGACACAAAAACCAGAGGATTTTAACTGCTTGCTAACAGCAGATTGGTAGAGATTTCATATGAATTGTTTAATCTGTGATCATTTCCCATCATTACGTTCGGAACACTGGGAATTATCCATCAATAGATACACAAACCTAAACTGTGATTTCATTCTCTGATGTGTTTCTGTAATCATACTCTGGAGTAATTGTTCATGTTACACGTAAAATGTTCACTTTACTCCTATAAAGAAAATACACCTTTTCTTAGGAGCAAAGAAGCACAGAACTATTAAGGGAAGGGCTCTGGTTCATCCTATCTCAATTTAGGGATCAAACAGAAGCACCCAAGTGAAAAGCAAAGCTGTTCTCAGCTCTGACTACAATCAGTAGAAAAGAATAGTCATCTCTAAAGGGGATCCATCCACCAACATCTGGCTCACACTCTATAAATTCCTATCTTTGTCACAGAAGGGAAATGCAGTGAGCATGTCTGGTTAGACACCTTTTCAAAAGACCAGGGTTTTCTGAGAAAAGCACAGACTTAGAAAATCTTAATTTTGTAATAAAATAATTAACTGGTTTTGCTTCTTCATCTTCCTTTATTTAGTTAATATAACTTTAGATCCATACAAAACAAACAGCACAGGCTTCTACGCAGAAGAAAAAATAATGTGTTGCATGTATTCCGCATCATTAGAACATGACATATACATGGACATATATGGAAATAAAAGTTTCTCTAAGCAGGTAAAATGCAGCAAAATGGGCTTTTGAGACACAGAGATCGGGTGTGCAGAAATGAGCCAGAAAAATCCCTAGACAGACTCTGAATTGGAGGGGAGGGAGGACGGAGAAGACACAAAGAGGTACACCCAAGTCTGGAACCTGAGAGAAGGAAACTGATGTCATATTAAAAGATACTTTCCTCAAGCAGGTTCCCTTATGATCTGCATCTTAAGCATGACTGAGTCATAAAGTAACCATGATGAATTTGAAAAGAAAGGAGATACAAAGGGGAAGCCACAGGTATCAAGTGCTCCCTATAAATGAGGTTGAACTGTACTGAGTATTTTAATAACAATGCAAAAAATACAGTAAGTTATATGTTGTATTAAGGCATATATTAAGAAGTGTTAACCTGTGCCAATAGCTGCACAAGTGACAGTATGACCATAGTCCACTGAACGATTCTTTCATGATACTGAAAGCTCACTGCCTTTTTGTCAGAAACCAAAATGTCAGTAGAGCATGTAATATCATACAGGACTTTGCTTTGTTTGATTGCTGATCATTGCCAGATCATTGACTTGAAATTGCAGGCCCTGGCTACCCAGGCACTAAAATATTCTTCTGCCCACATCCACTTCAGCTTGACTGTTAACTTACAGCCCCTCAAAATAAATCATGGTGAATATGCATCCTTACAGTTACTGCAGAGCTGGAAGAGTATCCTGACCTCAGGAACTATTTAATAAAAGAAAGGTGATTCTAGAAATGTTTCTTCCTAAAGCATATTTTCCTTCCTTGTACTAACTGCAATATTTTACAACATATTTGCATGGATTTAGAGGTCACTGATGGATGCCGTTGCATATACAAACTAGTAACTTTCGCCCTTTTATGTTAATACAGCATTAAGGCTAAAAAATGTCCTATGTGCTAAAGTATGCAGTGGAATATATCTCTCTCATATCATCATCTAGGTACAATTCTATATAACTGAAAGCCAAAAGCAAAAAAGAACATTTTTCTGGCTCTCTTTCCCTCGGTCATTATTACAGAGATAGGGGATTTATTCTGACCATGGTAGCAGGTGATTTATTATTTTGTTGCTGCAGAAACAGACAGCTGAAAAGAGGTTTTGAAATTGAAATTGTGACATTTACTGAGTAATAATCTTACACCACCATTTACAGGAAGCAGGTGGTAGCTGTTACCATTGCAGACAGATGGAAGTCCTGCAGTGGAGTTATTTTTTTCTGTTAGATAAATTAGCTTAAATAATTCAAGCATTTTTTTTCCCCTGCTTGATTAGTGCTTTGTGCAAATTTAAGTATTTAAAGACTGTTTTACTACCAAGCAAAATGTTGCACAGCTCATATTGTTTTTCCTTTTTGAGGCTCCATGAACCAGATTTAGTTTTTATAAAGAATATAATAACCATTTAATATCCCCAAAGGACATGCAGCATGACGGCAAGTAGCAACATTAAAAATTCCGCTCATGTTAATGTGGGAAAAAAAATATCTTCCAACCTAGCATACTTCCATAGAGCGTTATCCTGAGTGCTGCAGCCTGTATGTGGCAGTTAGGATGATGTACCAGTGATACCAAACACACACATACTCTGCTGTCTCAACCCTATGCTTAGCATTTTCATTGATGAATAATTTTAATCTTTATTGTTTAAACAAGCAGTTTTCAAAACACAAATATAGTATCTCTAAAGTTGCCACAGTTTCTAGCAGAATGGATTCATATGTCCACCTCTAATGTCTCCAATGTTTATAACCATGTCTTATGGCAAAGAATGTTTTCTAATAAATCTCAAATCAGAGTAGGATTTTGTTGGGTTTTGGGGGGGTTTTTTTGCTTGGTTCCTGATGGGATTCTTTTCCTTGAGGAAGGATAGGAATGAAAGAGGGACAGACTGAGAAAGTAGAAATCACCCTGTCATGGAGTTAAAAAGAAAAAGAAAAAGAAAAAGAAAAAGAAAAAGAAAAAGAAAAAGAAAAAGAAAAAGAAAAAGAAAAAGAAAAAGAAAAAGAAAAAGAAAAAGAAAAAGAAAAAGAAAAAGAAAAAAATAAAAAGAAAAAGAAAAAAGAAAGCTTTTGGGGTTGAATTTAGTCATTTTTAGCTCATCCATAATTCAAAAGTGGCATGGCCTACAAAATTCATCATGTATCAGTAAGCCAGATTTCAACAAAATCTTAGAACAGTACTATTTATTATATTTAAATTAAAAATACTGAACTTATTAAAATTCCACAATGTTCAAGTTTTGTGCGGTTTTCCAGGAGCATTAAAATACTTTGAGGTACTTGATGCTAATTATAAATATACTGAAGCACTTAGTAGATTCTATAAATGTCTTCAGGCAATTGGCAGATATAAACATCATCAAATTCTTGTCAGGCATTCAGCAGACATTATTAATATGGGCAATTGCTTGACAATTATAATTGCCATAAGTATCAATCTTGTAAGCACTGTTGTCATTAATTAAATCACTACCAGAAACAGGTAGGTGAATTCTGTCAATAACTCTTATCGCATGGATAACAGCTGTCGTTCCCACTGAAGTCAGTAGTAAAATTCCTCCTACTTTCTGTGGGAGCAGGATTTCATCCCATGGTCTTAAAAAGATCAGGCTGCAAACTTTACTAATTTCATCTCTTTCTGAAGTTTGTAATAGTTACGAGCCAAGGATTAATCTAACGTAGTAAACTTGATAGCTTTAAAAGGTGGAAAGTATTCTACCAGCATTAAACATAGGAATAGGTACCTGTAACACCATAAAGACAAATTTAAATCAGCTTTTGCAAACAGGTTTCAGCTTTCAGTGGGAGGTAATACCTACTTCCCTTAAACCACTTAAAAACCCCAGTCTGAACAATTGGAGAACTAAATTAGGAGTATAATTCAAATCCTCGAGCAGGTCCTTCACAGGCAGCTATAGATTAGATCTCCCTTTACTTGCCTATCTGAGGTATAAATTGTTTGTAGAACTGCCATTCCTGAAGGGCAAAAAAAGATGATCTGTTCTTTCATTTAAAGAAATGCAATAACTAAATGTTTATTCACGCCTCTCATTATGTTGGCATTGAAGAGGTATGCTACCTAAGCAGTCATGCGTCCTTAAAAATCAACACATTATCAATTAAGAAATATTACCACGTTTCCCTAGAAACTACTATTTGTCTGCAAAGTTGCATAGATCTGATTGACTGTTTCACTTCTTCACATGTGCTTGTTAAAACTCCTGGTCTAGATCTTCCAAAGTATTCAGCCTCCTAATTCAGCCTCCATGGAAATCTAACTGATTGATGCAGGTAGTATTTTCTGTTTAACAGAGAAGGTGCTGTATTTCAGCTCTCTTTTTCCTTCCCTCTTTTACAGGATTTTTATCAAGCTGCTTTATTGTTGGATTTGGCAGGTTTCTATGGGTAGTCAAGTATAGGTCTTTCCATACATTTTTAAAGGAAGAACATAGGTTTCTTGCTTTACTGTGACAGATAAAAGATAGGGACTACATTTCCAGATGTAGTTTGCTGAGACAGGTATTTACACCCTTAGAATAATTCTTCCTCTTTGGTACACTGTCTACAGCAATTTTATACCTATCCCAGGCATTCAAGGTCCTTCAAATACCCAAGCTGGATTTATGTATCCCCCTAAACTTGCAAAAACTTATTCTTGCTCCCCACACACTTAAAAACAAAAAGTTCTCCTACTTTTCTTCAGTGTAGCCTTTGGTTGAACATAATGTAGCTTAAAATACTACATTTTGAGAGCAGAGTGACAGAGAATATAATTATGAGGCATTGCTGAACAGCTAGATTCTTGGTGGCTTTGGGCCTACATGAATGAATACTGAGATTAGATAAGAAAAGATTAAAGAATTAATCCTTACTTATTGCATTCTGCCAGCATGATCTTTCCATTCAAGTCTCTGTATTTACTAGTTCTATGGTCTTTTAGAGAAAAACAATACTAGCAGAAATATTTTACTTTTATGTCTGTCTGAGATATTTGGATGTCTGTATAAGGTACCTGTCTCTTCACTCTAAGACTCTAAGACTCTAAGTTTTCCTTGTTCTTCTAGCACACATTACACTGTTTTCCTCAAGCTGATATATTCTCGTCCCTATTCATGTTGTTCGTTATTCGTAGAATAACAGCTATAGCACATTATTCTATAGGTAGTTCTAATACTGACAAGTTGATCAGACCAGATACTTTTCCAGGCAATCTTATATGTAATGAAAAGACAAAATTTTACTTTAAGAGGTCTTTATTTGGCTGACTGACCCATCTCTAGTCTCATCTATTGTATTGGGTTTGTGTGGCAAGATTTTAGTAGAGGGGGATACAGGGGTGGCTTCTGTGATCTGCTGGAAGCTTCCCCTATGTTCGACAGAGCCAATGCCAGTCGGCTCCAAGATGGACCCGCCGCTGGCCAAGGCCGAGCCCATCAGCGACACTGGTAGCACCTCTGTGATAACATATTTAAGAAGGCGAAAAAAAAGCTGTGCAACAGCAACTGCAGCCAGAGAGAGGAGTGAAAAGATGTGAGAGAAAGAACTCTGCAGACACCAAGGTCAGTGAAGAAGGAGGGGAGGAGGTGCTCCAGGCGCCAGAGCAGAGATTCCCCTGCAGCCCATGGTGAAGACCACGGTGAGGCAGGCTGTCCCCCTGCAGCCCACGGAAGTTAACAGTGGAGCAGATATCCACCTGCAGCCGATGGAGGACTCCACGCTGGAGCAGGTGGATGCCTGAAGGAGGCTGTGACCCCATGGGAAGCCCACACTGGAGCGGGCTCCTGGCAGGACCTGTGACCCTGTGGAGAGAGGAGCCCACGCTGGAGCAGGTTTGCTGGCAGGACTTGTGACCCCATGGGGGACCCCTACTGAAGCAGTCTGTTCCTGAAGGACTGCACCCTGTGGAAGGGACCCACACTAGAGCAGTTCATGAGGAACTGCAGCCTGTTGGAAGGACTCACGTTGGAGAAGTTTGTGGAGAACTGTCTCCCATGGGAGGGAACCCACGCTGGAGCAGGGGAAGAGTGTGAGGAGTCCTCCCCCTGAGGAGGAAGGAGCAGCAGAGACAATGTGTGATGAACTGACCCCGCAACCCCCTTTCCCTGTCCCCCTGCGCCACTGATGGGGGAGGAAATAGAGAACTCAAGAGTGAAGTTAAGCCCAGGGATGGGGGGACGGTGTTTTAAGATTTAGTTTTTATTTCTCATTATTGTACTCTGATTTGATTGGTAATAAATTAAACTAATTTCCCCAAGTCGAGTCTGGTTCTGTCATGGCAGTAACTGATGAGTGATCTCTCCCTGTCCTTATCTCGACCCAGGAACCTTTTGTTGTATTTTCTCTCCCCTGTCAGCTGAAGAGGGGGAGTGATAGAGCAGCTTTGGTGGGCACCTGGTGTCCAGCCAGGGTCAAACCACCACATCTACATTCTGGCACTGACTTTGATGATGTAATTTGATTTGGCCCTAGTTTGAGAGGGACTAAGGCTTTTATGTATGAGTACAGCAAACATTAGAACACAAAAGCAAATATGCGAACTGTTCATGTTAAATACAGGATGAAAATTAGATTAAGGCTTCTAACTATTAGTAGCATAAGCCTCTGGAACAAAGATTTTCTTTCTGGTAAGTTATGGTATGGCAGGAAAAAATCTAATAATGGAGTTTAAGATGAAACTTGATACAGTTATGAATCATTATGTGATTGCCTGTCATAGCACAAGACTTGACTCACTGGTTCAAAAATCTGATTTTACAATCCCACCAATTGTTGTTATAGTAGAAGAAAGGACCAGTGAAATTTTTTTCCTATATCTCCATGAGTTTCTCTTGCATTCAAATCTTTGACATTTCTACATCTTCAGAAATGCTCTCTATTGCATGTGTTGTGTCTCATGGGAAAATTCTCTGTCTCTTCCTGATCTCATGCATTTTATAAGTACATAGGAAAGCAGAAAAGGTCATTGTGTAGTGCATGCTTTCAATTATGCAAGAGAGTAGGAGCCATCTAATAATTTCAGCACTTTTACTATAACATATAATAGTTTTTATAGGAACATACACAACCTACATAAAACATATTTTATATAAGGCCCAAAAAGTATTAAATATTACTTCCTCTGCTAAAAAATGCAATTTCAATTAGATCACAAAGGTGGTTTCAATAAGATCACAAAGGTGATCTCACGTAGATCTTGAATCTACAAAAATATTCACTAAATCTTTTCAGAATATCCTACTTATAGCATAGCATATAGTAGAATTATAGTATGATATATAGTAGAATAATCATACAATACTATGATAAATTTAAAATCATTTCATGAGAAAAACTATGCAGGGCAGTATAGTACAAATAGAAAACTACTCTTAGTAACCATTGTTAAGAAATTGCCTTTTGGTATTTATCAGTGCAGGTACAGCTTTACAATCAACCCTGCACCTATATTCACCTCTTTTCCTTGAGAATTTGATCCATACTGAATGGTGTAGATTTATGGTCTCTCAGAGTTTCACTGATTGCCATTACAAGGAGCATTAATGTTCATTCTTGTTAACAATATCAGCTAAAAGCAGGAAGCAAATCAAGAATGAAGATTAATCTGAGGACAGTCAGTAGATGTCAGTTTGCAGAAATGTACAGTTCATAGTCACCAAGGTACTTAGGAACTAATCTTTAAACAGATAAGTACTTATCATGCTTAAAACTAATGACATGATTAAATACATTACTGAACTGTGAATTTCAAATTTCTCATAATCAAATAATTAAGTTTTTCATGTGCTTATTTTTTGAAGACCAGAAAAATTATGTTCACCTATGTCTTAGTATTCCACATTTGTTATCATTCGAATCATAGAAGGAGGGACATTTTAATCTGCTTCAATATGAGATAAGATCAGTTATTATAAGTTAAGATGTATGAGAACATAAGACAGAACACTTACGATAATAGATAATAGAATATATATTTAAGGAACTATGCATAAAAAATCAGATAAAGAAAAATGAATTCCTATTCAAAAAAACTTTATTGTTCTTTTGTATGTATGTTTCAGTGAAAGGGATGTTTCATGTTCATAGAATATCATCATACATTTTTGGTTTTTTCTCTCACAGAGATTGACACAATAACTATTTTTAATTGTCCCAAGCCTTATTTATGGACTTTCACCTCTTCACTCCAGACACTCTACAATTACAGGACAAAAAGATAGTGGTCAGGGGCAATCACAATATAAATAATTAAATTTAATTTCAAGAGATTAGAAGGATAATTAGGTAACCCTATTGTTTTACATGGGTTGTTAGGTCGGATTCTTGTCCAGTTTCCACCAACATTAATTTATAATGAGCCTACCTATTTCACAGTGAATGTGCACTAATACAAGTAGAAACAGAACCTGTATGATTATATTGTATATTTTTGTAGTTGCAGTATCAAATTTTGGATTCACAAGTTGTAATTTGAGGGGGTTTTGTTATAGATTTTCATATCATTTGCACCAATGATTGATTTTAGCCAGTATCCACAAGGCAGAAAAAGATCATTCAAAAGCAGAAAGAAGCTAAATATTTTATATTCTCAGAACTATTGTGACACTCCTTTATATATGGCTACCCCAGAAACTTGAAGGGTCAGAAATTTAATTTAGTACATTTTACTTCCTATTCAGTATACAGAAGCTTTTTGAAAATTACTACATATCTGTATAGTAGTAATTATGCACACTATAGTTATTTTTAAAACCTTGTTACTCCATTGGCTATCACAAAGTCAATGCTCCCTGTTGAAACATCACACAGCACTTGGCTGTTGGAAGCCATCTGCAGTGATTTTTAAATTTGTTCAAGGCAGCCAATATTAATGTCATGCAGAATCCTATAAATAAATGACCCTATTACCCCATTTAAGTTTCTCCACCAAAACAACTTATCTTGGATTATGTTTCCTTCCCACTTAACATTCCCAGCCTCATCTAAAAATAACTACAGCTTTGCTATTTTTAAATCCTCATTGAATTAAAAATAGCCCAACAATAAACATTTTACTGAAGTCTATATAGGCAGCAGCCTGAATTTCATGCAGGTAAACAGCAAAAAGCTTTGCAATAGTGTTCCCAGCCCAAGGAAACCAGGAATAGGTGTCAATCTACTCCAAAACCAGCAGTCCTATAACACTATCACTGCAGTTTTAGGGATTTGTTTTCTATCATATCCATCAGAAACTAAGATGAATGCCATTCCTTAATCTCACCATAAAATATGAATTTTCAATATTAAGGGTCACATATTAAGCTTAAACTCTATCCTACCAGACCACAGGGAGAAGCAGAAGTTCATTCAAGGAGGTAAACAATTTGTTTATAGTCATGTCAAGTATCAAAACCGTTGTTAAGTGTTGCTTTCACCTTTGGTGAGTGGGTTGCAGTTTTTATGTTACCTGGCCAAGTGATAACTCCAAAAGACACAAGATGTCACAAGAGTCATCAGCAAATTAGCTGTTGTCTGGGAGAAGTTTTTAAAACAACCTGTTGATTAAGTATCAAGTTTATAACTTACAGCAAACCATTCAAAGGAAGTCCTTGTCTGAATAGGAGGAAACTGAGAACCTAACAAGTTTGCCCTTGATCAGTATCTATTTCAGAGAAGGGAAGCCTGACGCAATGTTTGTGAAAGGACTAGATCTTGGCTGACACAGGAACATAAGCATACTGTCAGCTTTTTAATTGAGTGAAACAGAGAAAAAGTCATCTGGTGCCAAATGAAATTAAAAGTACTTATTATGCACAGATTTCATTTATGGTCACATACCTTTTTCTGACTACAGTAATTTTTTTTAAATCTTGAATTTTAGTATAATGAATTCATGTTGCCTTTATTCAGAGGTTTGGCAGGTATTAAAAATTATTTCAAGGAAAGCTGCCAAAGCCACAAGCACTCCATTCTCAAGAAAGTGCCAGTCTTGAGGGTACTTAGTTACTCAATGAGAGATGTGAGGGCATTTAGAGTGTGAGTAGCCAGTGATCCATAGGGCTGGGATAGCCAGTGATCCATAGGGCTGGGAGCTGGTATTGTAGGAAATTATTTGGAAAACATGCCCCAGGTAGGGGGATGAGGTATAGTAAGATAGTAAGGACAGTGCCTGATCCCCAGGAATTCAAATTATAATTACTTTATACTTTCTTATTATCATGTTTTTTTCCTTTACTCAACAGTGCAAAATATTTGGCTGCTTGATACTTATTGCCATATCTCTGTTAGCCATAAAACAAGGGACCAGACTAAAACAGGACAGCTGCAGTCATTTATGCATATTTCTACACATGCTTGATCCAGCAGTAAATGCAAGCTCTCATTTGTTAATGGTCACCCTTTCTATCGCATTTCTCTCTGTGGTGCAGTGGCAAGCATTTCTGATACCAGCAGTACTTCTCAGAACATGCTCCATTACCTTACTTGCTGTGCTGCTTCACCGATGAAGCTAAACAAGTAAAGATCAAACAGTGCAATATTTTGTGTTTATTTTTACAGTGCAACATTCTGTGTTTATTTTTACATTAACTGATAACAAAGAAAATATATATCAGCATTAAAAATAAGGGGGGGAGGGGAGAGGAGACACAGAGGGGAAAAATATTTTGATATATCAGCATAAACAAGCTCCAGCCCTGAAAGCTCTTAAGTACATCCAGATTAATTCAATGTGACAGTTCATGCATATTAAGAGATTTTAGGAAATACAGTAAAGTAATACTGAAATGGAGGTCCCAGTTCCAACCATTACCTTTCCATCCAAATGCATAAAGAGCAACACAGACTTCTAAGGGCTAAATAAGCTGTCTTCAGACTGCTTCAACCTACTTTGTTACAATTCACTTTTGGTCAAGCTGTCTAAGGGGTAAATAAGATGTCTTCAGACTGCTTCAACCTACTTTGTTACAATTCACTTTTGGTCAAGCCAGACCAATTTTCTTTGTCAATTTTCTAGGCTATTCTGTTTGCCTATGTAGATGGTTAGGTCTCTTTAGAGTATAGTTTAGAAATAACTTTTGTACTCTGTAGTGATCTATTTCTTCCTGTTTATTTTTAAAAAGTACATATATCTTAGTCTTGCAACTATCACCATCACAGAGCTCTAACAATTTCAGTTCATTTATAAGATGTAATTATGTAACACAGCCTAGTAATGCAAGCAGCTGGTGCTTTCTCAATTGTTTGTCAATTTTCTTTAAACAATGTTTTTGAAGATAGAAATATATACACACATATTAGCAAATGTTAAGAGCCAGTAAAGTAATGATCGTTTCAGACTTCATTAAGCTGTTCAGGCAAGGAATGAAAGACAGAGACAATCCTGACTAGTTAAATTTAGTATCAATTTGTCTTCACTAGCATTATAAACATTTAGTTAATATGCATGAATAACAACATGGTAAAACATAAATGTTGCTTTTAAAAATAAAGCCACGGTTTTCAGCATGTTTTCAGCATCTTTTCCCCATAGCCACTATCTTTCTGTCTATGGTACCCTTTATGAACAAACCATCATTACCCTGAGATAGAAGGCAAGTTACCATTTCTTATACAAAGTGCGAAATAAGCACTGAAGAATTGCAGACAGACATTCAACTATGCAGATCCATTAAATTTATCCTTTGTCTTTTATTTCACAGGTACCATTGCCGCATTGTACAAGTGTGATGTGTACTAATACATCTGGGGTCTAAATAACACCCTCTTACTTCTCTAGCAGCACCTAATCCATCCAGCAGGAGTTCTTTGTCAAATTACCAATTGTAATTTAAATAGGAGTATCATATTGCTCTTCTGTTTGGGAGTTGTTGAAGGAAAACAAAAAAGAATGGAGACCAGTTCATTCTTTAAGGCCATATAATTTGACAGGAATACAGAAATTAAAAGAAAAAAAAAACAAACAACAAAAAAACCCCACTTAGAATTCTAGAGGGTTAATTTTTTTCTGGTAAATGTACATAATTTAGAATATTAAGAAGAGAAAATTCACTCACTTGAACTTGGGAATCTAATTTAGGAGTTAGAAGCCAATGCTACCTAAATAGTAAAGGCAGAGCTAAAGTACTCAAGCACACAGTTTAGGCATTCTGACCACGCTCCAGATTTCCAACTGATTTTATGTATTCTCCGTATGGAAAGCCTGCTTTCTAATGCACACATCTTAATTAGATACCTGAAGTTAGTCATTGTCGAGTACTCTCCATGGCAACCAGATTTAAGTTTTCCACTTTTCAAATTAAAGCAAGGGTGCATCACAGAATGCTGTGATGGACCCTAAAACAATTGAGGTTTGCAGTTACCTTTTGAGCTAACACCTAATTCTCCTGGCAAGCACTGCTTACAATTTGCTGTACCATAACTCATCTGGTCCAATGATAAGTGGTTTTAATTTGGTTCTTTTTGGTTTTTTTTCTGACTTGCCATGGTTCTTTTTGAGAAGATTCTGATAATTTAATAGATATTTGGGTCTCAGCTTCTCATAATGGCTTTGATATGCATCTGGTTCCCAAACATGCTTTTGGTTTACATAAAACATCAAGATACAGTTATGAAAATGTATTAATCATGTCGTAAAGAAGTGGCAATGCTTTTCCAAGATCCAGGTGCTTTTTAGTGCCATAAATGCTGTTTTTCATAGTATAGTCTTAAAGACAAGACAGACCTAATTTCAGTAAGGAATTTGCAGTCGAAAGTGAGTTACAGAGCAGCTGTTCATGAGGGAATATACATGACGTGAATTCAAGACCAGTTGCATTTTTATGCAAGTCCAGTCATTTTGTAACTCAAGGTGATTACTGAATTAAAGTTCAAACTTTGAAAGACTGGAAATAGAGCAACACCATTTCTTTTTTCTAAGTCATAATAGGAGGGCATAAATGTAAGTATCATATTAAAAATTCACATAGGAAAACTGTTTTGCAAAGCAGGAGCTTATCATCCTGAGTCTGAGAGAACAGTGCAAGACCATAATGTTTCCCTGGACTCTAGGGAAACAGAGATCCTTACAAAGGTCAATGGCATAATTTTAGGCTAAATAAAAGAAGTAATCTTTGACACAATACAGTGCACATATATAATGGGAACACCATGATTCTTCCACAGCTGAAACTAATAGGAATGGCTGAGTTGCTACAGCTATTTCCTGGTATTAATTATATGTTGCATTTCAAAATGATAGAATCTATTAGCAAATTCTATGGAGCCATTATGTTATCATTAGTCAAATTATATCTGACTGTTACTATGGGATCTTTATTTGATTGGTTAGATGGTTTACTCTGTTCTAAAGATACTATTCAGCTTTTAAAGCCACTTTGGTTACTTTGAAGCACAAATTTAAATGGCTTTTAATCTAATTAACGCTCATCCAGAATTATTTTGATGAGAATAAGGTAATAGTCCCAGGCCATTTCATCAGTCTTTCTTCTACATCTTAGTCCACAACATGTATTAATTAGTGTGTATGGAAACCTACAGAAAACATACTGTGAAATAAATGGAGAACGAGTTAGACTGAAAATTAATAAGGCTTGAACTAAATCGCATAAATCCTTTCAAAAGTATGACACACCACTGGCCCACACTTAAAATTTTATTCTTGTGAAATATGAAAAAACAAAAGGACAGAAATACCCTTATTATCACCAAAATTCAAGAGCTACAGTTTTGTTTCAATTCACTTCTCAAAAAAACCCAGGACATAAAACAGGTTCTTCTATCAACAGACAGATTAAAAACACCATCTCAGGGACCCTATTCACCACCTGAAAAAAGACACAAGAGATCTGGGGATACTATACAACAGAGGGGAAAATCACTTTCTCATCTAGTTTCTTGCACTGCAGAAGTGGTCTGAAGATTGTTTCCTTTTCTACATGTGGACAGCCACAAGCAGACCCTTTTTACGCTACAAATGTACTTCATCATTGGACTTTAAGATTCTAGTCTCTGTTGCAGAATTTGGTCCCAGACAGCTTCACACCAGTTTTTCAACATCATTAAGGTGCATAAGCACTCTTCACCTATGAACAAAAAGGTGATGGACCATGTACTATGACTCAGCTCCCAGGTTGTAGAAAGAAGCATATTTCCTGAGCAAGTTATGAAAACTTGAGACAAAGCATTTACAGTATGAAAACTGACAGGGTATGGGCAATAGTAGCAGAGATGGTCCCAACTGAATCAAAAATGCACCTTATGATCCTCTGCCTTACTCCTTTCCCTATCTTAAAACACAGGATTGAGTAATTACAGAAATTTTATATGAAAATCTGGACCCTAGGAAAGTCTCATGTATTAAAGATGACACAGTCAGGCAATAATTGTTGGAAATATACAGCTTCCATGCTTATAAATTAATTCAATATTTTCTGCATATTATATGCTTAAATAATTACACAGAAAACAGGATTCCACATTATATCTAGCCTTCTGAAGTGATATTAAATAGCTTCTGTCACACCTCCAAAATAGCGTATTATACTTCAAAGGCACCACAGTGTCATCTGTGAGATGGTTCTAGATTCTTGTCTAAACAAAAATTATGCAAGTATGATCCATGATACAACATGTCCACTTGTACAAACCTGTAATTTCTAGTGAACAATATAATCATATTGCTATCATAATGCTATCAACATGAGCAGAACTAATTTACAATTAGATTTATTTCTTCTTAAAATTCACAGTGATTGTCATCTACAGAATCAAGAGCACCATTTCCCCTCACACCCTAGAAAACCTCTATACTCAGTTAAAGCACCTGGCAGACTAGAATCTCTTTCATTTGCTTTATCTGGCATGTTCATTACAGTATTATACAGATTCTGATCCTTTCCTTTTTCTATTTCATTACTGAATGCTCCCCTGTGTTTTATATGCAGCAGACACTATAAATCAACTGGGGTAAACGTACATAAAGACTGGGTGCATTCAAGCTTTCTTCTCTACCCCCAAGCACTCAGCGGCTTACTCCTTGATGAAGCATAGCAGAACATCTGTGGTGGCCTTCGCTTAGATTTACTTTGCCAGATTTTCATTAAAACAGTGACTCAATAAAAATGTTGCTTATCCTAATAAAGCTCTTTGGAGCTTTGCAAATTTGCATTTAATACTCTTTAATGTCATTACAGCATTAATAATCTGTGCCTAAAGAGCAATAAAACTTTACATTTTCTGGTTTATGAAAGAAGCTTCATAAACCCATGATTTTTTTGTGACTCAGCTTTAATGCACCATAAATAGAGACATAAGCAGGAAAGCTGTATGACACCACAGATTTGTGTAAGTTTATGGCTGAGTCCTCTGTTAGGTATCTCTTATTTCAGAGATTATATATAAAAATTAATAAAAATTGAGTTGTGAATAATCATACCAGGAAATAAATGGGACTGAACTTCAGAATATGAGTAAGACTTTACTACATGAAGGATTTCTGCTCCCTTTGGCAGCATAAAATTTTTTGCCTTGAGGGAAAAAAAAGACATTATGATGCCTGGAAACAAACCAAGAGAAATTCTCAACTGAATCCTCCACTGATACATGTACTGCATTCTCTTCAAATACTGTCTTAGGAAATGTTTGTCATTTTAGGCTACCTATGGGTTTTGAGAATATTACCTGTAAAGGACATTCCCAGTAACACCATTCTAAAACAAGCCAATAATTATTAGAATTGCAGTAATGCAAATTTAAAGTCAGTGTATGTGGAAACAACCATAAAACTGAGATTCCGTTTAGTCTTTCAGAGCAATCAAACTCCTGACTGATTAAAAAAGCTGGTTCTAAGTAGCAGAAAATTTTGGCCTAGCCATAAAGATCCAAGTTCAAACTCTGCTTGTGATCCAGTAGTCTATACAGTCATCAGGTTGGCTGGAATATCTAAACAATAAGCCTGAAGAAGTCAGACCAATACTTTGAAATAATGAAAAAGCAGAAAATGCAATAGAAGTACATTTCTTAACAGAAACCATAGGTGACTTTATTATGACTTCAGAGATTCATTCTCATATGAATTCATGCAAATGTATGAAAATACCAGTGAATTGTTGAAGTCTTATTAATTTTAGCAAAACATTATTTCCCAAAGCTGTTAGGAAAATAATTTTTCACTATTCTAGGAATAAGTCTGAAGATCCACAGGATATGAAGCACTAAATGTATGCCAGACTGAGGATGAACTATCTTGTCTGACTCTCCAAAGACAAACTAAAGACCTTTTTTTTTGATTCATCCATCACAACAGGAAAATAAAAATCAGTGATTATTGTCACAGTGGTACACGCATACAATACAGCCCTGATCCTTTGGTGAATGCAAAGTAAAAGAAACAAGAACAAAATTCGAAATGCACCTATTAAAGCATTTCTCAGTTAGTGCTTACTGATGATATAGAACCTCACCTGTTCTGCTAAAGAACATGCCAAAACTTCACAGCTGCTTCGGTGTAACTAGTGTTACTCAAAATCAGTGCTTCTGAAAATGCTATTGCTTGATGCCTCAGCTTGAGACTCCTTAAAAAAGGACCTGATTTTGAGAAAGTGCTGAGCACCTTCCTTCTATAAAGCACATATCCTCAAAATACCTAAAAACAGTTCAAATGCTACTTCCAAGATAAATAGCCATTTTTAATAGTGTTGACCTAACACTTCATTATGCATGCTTTTTCAGGCATTCAGATGAAAGTAATGGGCTTATTTATTATTACTTTCTAATAGAAATTTATGATCAGCATCAGTAAATTTACTGGAAATCAAAGTGGTCTGTCTGTGATCATTTAATTGCATGGTACCATTGGGCTCCGTTTTCTTTCTACCTTCATCCACAAGATGTCCTTAGCTTTTTAATGGGTCCATTTTTCTTGTCTGTATTCTGTTCTACTCAGTTTCTATCTGATTTTCCTACAGTTTGTGCACTGTTTCATTTAATAAACTCATTTATATAGGAAGATTACAAAGGATCTCAAAATGGGTGGAGAAAGTTTATGCAATTAAGTTTCATGAAAAAAGTGAGAGGATGATGTTGGTGGTCCAAAAAGAATCTTTCCTCCCTACCTTCCCTGCTTCTAGTCTAAGTGTAATTTTTTATGGAGGGAAATGAAGGTGACCACTACTTTAGAACTGCAATACTAGCTTTTCAGAATAAGGAGACCAAGAAAGGCCCTATGGAAACAAGCTCTGTGATGTTGGCTGCACAACATTTTTAATACTCATATTAAATTGTCAATGGACAATATGTTAAGAAAAATCTGTTACAGTCTTGGCAGCAGAGCAAGCTTCTTTTTGTTCTGTTAGACTAAAATAAGATGCTTAATTAATTTACAGCCTGAATTTACATCTGGTGTGTGGCAACACATGTCCTCCCAGCTGGCATAATTTGGCACACATTTTTGAACATGGAAGCACATGGTATTCGAAAACCATCAACTCCCACAGTACTGAATGCACTTCATTTTCTGATCTGAACACTCATGTGTTACAGTTAATACTTATCAGCTTGCCACTTTATCTTTCAACATGATCACACCTGAAATATCAAGGTCAACACAGATTGAAAAAAAGTGTCAGCAAGAAAACCTTCACAGTAGTGGCAATATATCCATGATCTCTGCTCATTTAGGACCAGAATGTGAAAAATTTAATTTAAAACACAAGCATCTTGTAGACATACACATTACTTGAGTAAATGTCCATTTCTTCTCCCTCCCTTCAGGGATTTCTCTTGAGATAATACACAACTATGTCACAAGTCTCTGTGATGTAGAGTTTGGGTCGAAGACAAAACAGGCACAAGGCTTGACTTCAACATTACATTCTTTTTTTATTAAATCAGTATTGAAATTGTTGGGGACAAATGTAATCTCTTAAAAGTTAACATTTTACAGGATACTAAAATTTTAGAGTCAGTCTTCACAGGAAATGCAATTGGATTAGAGATCCCCATTACATTATGCTTGCTCCTTCTCTTGAAAGTATTGTTCTGTGCTGAACTGAATAAGATCTCACTTCAGTGTTGTAGTGTGGAGGACAACAATTTGGTGTTGAGGAAGCATTCAAGATTTTGACATTCATGTTCATCCTACATTATGGTGAAAAGAGCTGCATTGAAAGAGTTCACAAAAATCAATTTTTGATGAGTTTTCCATGTTTTGACTGAAAAATGAGTCTGTAATGCTCAGGACACTGGACTTGCACACCGGACCACCAACACTGAGCTGAGAAACTCTGCTCTGAATAAGGCAAAGCATTGGCAAAGATAGAGCTAATTCAAGCCAGAAACATAAATAACTGTCAAAACAGATACCTTAAATTATTACAATTCATTAATTATTCTTGCTGAAAGAGAAACTTCAAATGCTTAGGAGTTCCCAGCAAATTCACTACCACAGTGAAAGTTCATTTATTTGTCATTAGGTCAGCCACATCGAGAATCAAATTAGTGGAAAAATTACTTTCTTATACAATTTTACAGTTAATCATAAGGAGTTAGTTCATAAAAAATATGTAAAAGTGGCCTACATTTTACAAAACAGGGACAAGAAATGTAGTGAACTCTATCAGCAGAATACACAGATCTGGGACAGCTCCTGTAGCTTTGTCTCATGTTTGGGTCATTCCATGCAAAACACGCAGTTCTCCTCACTGGTGCTTTTCACGTGATTGAGGGACGCTTACTACCATGTTCCGGCACTTAATATTGCAGTCGTCTCATACTTTGTAGAGCACTGCTTTTAGGTCTCTATCCTTTACTCAGTACATTATTGTCATAATAACCTAATCACTTTTAAACTTTCACATGTCTGTCAAATTTGCTTGCAATTAAGAAACCATTTCAAAAACTATTTGTGGTAAAAGAAAAAGACAGTGTCATCATACACATCTAATTCCTTAGGAAACCTGGATAAAAATGGCATAGGAGTGTTATAGCCTCTAATCAGCTTTCAGTAAAGAAACAGGAAAAAAAGTATCTATGTGATGAATTTCTGATTATTGTTAATTTGTACTGTAAGAAAAGCAGCACTCTGATACTTCAGCCACCATCTGTGTTTCCATTATTTAAAAAATCCTTCCAGTTGATAATGAAAACAAAAGAATTTACTCTTTACACTATTCTTCTCAAAATCCAGACATGACAGTCTGGGAAGGTGAGAGACAGACATCAGAGCTGTAATGGACACCTTAAACCATTCATCAGGGTGAGGAAAGTTACACAAACAAGTGTTGCAGTTTAAGACCAAGCTGACAGTGCAGAGATACCAAAACACATTAGTCACAGATACATGCTGTTTTTTCAAATTATGACCAGACCTCCCTCATCCCACGGTTCATCCCACTCCTCCAGTCCCTTGCGCCATCCCTCATGTGCCCTGGGGCCTCTCCCCCAGCCACCCCCACACAGGGGTCAGTTACAGGACCGGTAGGGGATACCCCATGCTGATTGGTCTGTTCAAAACCCCCTGGGGCCTGGCAATTGGCAGTGGTCGCGTGGGCCTCCAGATGATGTCCGCAACTGCCACAGTGGGCGATGGCGGGGCTGCTGGTGCCCACGGTGCCCACTGCTCTTATGGCCATGGCTCTCCCTGGCCCATGCCCTAGCACTGCTGTCAGCCTGCCCCAGTTAAATTGCTGAACTATTAATGTAAATAGTTACATTTCCTTTCAACATTGTAACAAACCTTAGCCTAAGGTTTGGCCAGGAGGGTGCTGAACTGCTTAAATTGTTGCCGCTTTTTAACATTGCTGTGGTATTCTTTCCCTCCAGCCTATTTTGAACATAGCATTACTCGTGTTCTTAGCGTATCATGCTCACAGTAATTAAAAAAAAAATTCACACAAATCTTACTGCAGACTTTTTTAGTTCTGCTATTTTTGATGAAAGAAAGAAAGGTTATTACTGAAAGAAAAAGCCGCTTGGTAGACAACTTTCCTAATATAAGTTAAACTGCACCCCAAAAAACCTTTATATGTTCTAAATAGGGCCATACAGTTATCACATGAAGATTCATAAATATAATCATATTTATGAGGCTGCAAGGTAGATATGGACCCTTCATCAGAACTTATTGTAAGAGGGCCCATCTCTATTCTTTTTGAAACAGAAGAAAATACAGCGTAAAACCCTCTGTAATCTGTTGAAAGCAGGATCTCAGCATTATGCATTGGAAAATGAACTCATTTTAGTTGATTAAATGGAGCCGAACAGATCATTTGCTTTTACTAGCAACAATAAACAACTGTTATAATTCTCATAATATACATAATACAAGAGAACATATTTTTTCTAGACATGAGGTCCTTTATCATAAAGCCTCCTTCTTATATACCATGATAGTTAAAGTAAAAATAATAAAAGCATTGTTAGCAGAAAGGAGATAGTTCCCTTGTGGTGTTTGCAGCTTTGTGTTGGAAGGGATTTTATAGTGACAGTAAAAGATAAATACATTTTCCATTCAAGTGAAGCAATGAAAGAAACTAGTGATAGAGTGGCAGTCTTCATTTAAATAATACATAAGCTTTGTTGTTAAAATTGCTAGCTCATCTCAATTTAATACCCAGATACCTGTTCATAAAAAGCCAGACAATAAGATATATATTTGGATTCTAAGAACAAGTGGCATGACCACCTTTGGTTTTGCCATTATATTCTCAGTAGAGGAGAGCACAGTATTCTAAGATACTTTTCAAGTATCTTATTGAACTCTGTAGCTCTTTTTTACTGCAAAGAGCAGCTAGGCTGTGTGCCAGACCTTGTTGATCAACAACACTCAATAGTGCTCTATCCTCAGCAGAAATGCCTTGAATACTTATTTTGGCTAATATAATTAAAGACACTTTTTTACTGTAAATGCAAGAGAATCCAGAGTAAGGCTTCCTGCAAATAGCTGAAACTTCTCTCCCTCATTTTCATACATCCACTCACACTCCATAAGTTTTTACTCCTGCATCTTCTTACTAGTATTACAAACATCCAGTGCTAAACAAAAATCTCTTTTCTCAAGCAGTTGTTAGTGTTTTGGTAACATATTCACCACAAGATGCTCATCAAGTCTGACAATAAGACAGAAAAGTGAGCCAAAGCCCGATCACATGCTATGTTCTTACTCCCGTCTTAAGCTGAAGAAATTCTATTGAATTTAATGCCATGATACAGATACAAAAATTGTGGAACATACAAGAGAATTAGATCTGGTAGTTTTCATTTAAAAGCACAAACAGAAGTAAGACTCCACATTTCCTTCTAATGTTCATCCAAGGATGAAAAGCTCTGTTTTGTAAAACATCACAGAAATTGGTTTTGAGGTCTACCTTTATCGCATTATACAAGAACTTTTTCCTAAGCTCTGCAGCAATGGTGATAATTTAATTCTGCACACTTTCTGAAGGGTGTATGTTCTGAAGGAAAGATTTACTAAGCCTAGCATGCAGAGAATGAGCTCTGTGCCTCAAGAAACTACTTCCAGCAGTGAGGGAAGAATATAGGTTTGAAATATTTATTAGAAAACTTAAGCCAGAGGTGTTTCTCTTACATACTATTAGTTTAAGCTGGAAACTCTTTCAATACTTATTGCAGAAACAGTCAGCAGTTAACCCATTTTTTAGTCTTCAAACACACTCTCTTTAAATGCAGAAGTGGAAGTTGGCAAGTTCAGGAGGTCACTTAATCCACTGCATAATTTGGGTGTTCAGAATACCAGTCTAAACAACTGGCCTTCTCCTAAAAGCAGACAATCCTGAAACAGCATACTACTAAAACGTTTTTAGGTCCATTTACGTTTTCCCACATGCCACAGAAATTACAAACGAACAGAAATAACGTTGTTCCACCACAGTTCAAAGAGCATTTCCCATTACAGATATACTGCAATCTAGCACCATATATTAGGTAGTTCTCACCATTATAGACTGTCTTCATTTAATCACCTCTTTATTTATTTTAAATGCACTGCATTAGCAGCATTCCAACTGGTTACCTTTAACTTACAGCTGCTAATCAAAAAGGGATACATACATTGTCTATGAAACAAAGCCTAGCTTATTTGAACTGTCATAATCCTTTTTTTTCTGAAATAGGTTTTATAGAAATGACTATTTCATCCCATAGACCTTGATCCTGTAATTCAGTATTAGCGACAGTCCCATGAAGCACCGTAGACCATTAAAGTCAATAGGACTCTGTGGTTTCATTAGGCCACACAAGCACCCTGATTGCAGGATCAGGTCTGGCAGATGCAAGCTATTGATCACAACATCAGCCTGACTCCCATTTCACTCGTTTGAACATTTTGACTCATGGGCCAATTGTTTCTGCTTCCTAAATGACTACCAAGAATGACCCAAATATCCACGCAAATGGTTTCTGCATCAGCACTCACATGAACCTGCAAGGAGGCTTGAGAGATTTTTGCATTCCACTGCTACTTCAGGGACTGAATTCATCTGAATGAATTTATATTCATTGTGGAAGTGAATATAAAATAATGGTGAATATCACTGAACACAATTCAGCACTTCACTGATTGAATATTTGTGAAGACTTTAAAAAGTACTTTTTACTACCCCTTCTGCATGAAAATGCAGTATTCTCAGAGAGACTTTCTTTCATAACAGTGAATTAAATTCTCTCTAGAGCTCACATTAGAAAGAAATACAGGTGGTACACTCATCTTTTCTCTTGTTCATGTCCAATATGCTCATTCTTTCTAATAAAATAGCACGTAATAAAAAAATATGTTTAACACCTAAATTGTCAGAAATTACATTTCAGAATTAATATCCTCTTAATTAAAGGTAGCATTTCATACCTCTTGGAGCTACAGTTTCAGCCTGTCTGCAGATGGGCTGACAGCAGCTGATATTTTCAAGCAAGCTTTTGTCTACAGACAGGCTATTGCTCTCTTTCTTTTCTTTCCCTGTCTCCCTTTTTAATATAAGCTTGTACTCCACAAAACCTGAAAGTTTAGTAGGTAATGTCCATACAACACACTGCTCCCCTCACAGTAATGTGGGCAATGCTATAGAAATCTGAAGTCATGGTGGTCACCTAGTTCCAGGAAAAAAATTAATAGTATTAGAATAAAACAGTTACTGGCCGTGACTAGTGAAATCTCTTCTACAGTTTTCATCCACCCAGTGTTAAAAAAGATTTGAAAATGTTTTGGAAAACATATCGACTTAGCTTATCATTTATCAATAATCTCTGGAGAAAATCTTCAATTAATATGAAGATGAATAGCAGAGTGGGTATGGTGTTTTCGAAGAAAAGTGTTGCTTAGTAATAAAAGTAGACAGGTAAAAGTCAACACACTTACACTGACATTGCTCCAGTCAACACAACAGCAATAAAATAGGCTTTTGCTTCAATGTCATACAAATTCAACAGGAGGACCATATCTGTGGCATATTGAAATACTGCAATTTGATTGACAAAGTGGCAACACTTCTATTAAAATACAGCATTATGGAAGTCATAATGCTGTTCTGAAGCATACAGCACTTGAAATAGAGCATATTTTCTTTTGATGTCAACACTGATACATTTTTTACTAATGTAATTGATGGAAGTTCATTTCTGGCTTCCAATACTTAACCTTCTTAACAGAAGATTTTAAAACTGAAAACTTCAGTCAAAAAAGTTAATTTTTTCAGCCTCCTTTCCCCACAGAGGAATTTCCTGAAGTACCATTGTTCTGTTGTGATGGCATATTTCACAGTACTGTTAGGTGTTCAAAGTGTCTGCCCACCACACTTGTGGTTGTAGAAACTGTCATCTCAAAAATCTCGGAGCATCACAGCTTCTGAGTTCAGATTTAATCAAGGATAACTGCCATTCTACCGCTTCCTCTGGTGATGGATGTAATGCAGCTAAGAGCACGTGATGCTATTAATCAATAGTTTTAGTCACAAGAATCAAAAATACATAGATTTTTTCTACTTCCAATCAGAGTTCTTGGCTGAAAGAGCCCTCTCCACAACTGCAACAGGAAGTTCAGTAAATCTTTTCGAGATATCCTGAACTAGAAGGCTACCCATCACACATAAATCCATATTATCTCATTTCCACCAAGAGAAAAATCACAGTTCTTCAGAAATTACGTGTCATTTGTGAAATACACAGGTACAATCTTTTCTTATATCTGAACGCTAATTTCATTTCTTTATTCCTAAACACACACTTTTGATGATTTTCCCGTTAAGCTTTCAGATTTCTGTTTTTCATTTGAACATTTCTACCAGAAACATAATCAAAATTAATATTAACAAAAATTGTATTAGATAATGTACACATATTTTACCATAAGTATGGGTGATACAATTTCTATCATTCTCTATTCTGAGAAGATATTATCTTCTTAATTAAAACTTTTTTGCATATTTTTAATCTCATGCTATCCTACTGATTATATATAGAGAGAATCATATATATGTCATATATATGTGATGAAGATTCTATATATATTCTAGATAGTTCTGAGCCAAGCAAAGTTGAAAAAGATGTTTATTTCAATCACCATAATGTTGCACAGCATGGAATGAGGATTCATATGTTATCTTTAGAAGCAGCCATTCTTGCCCAGAAAACACAAAAAAACACCAGATAAAAATGAAAACTCATACCCATGGACTGCTGAACCCTCTAGTCTCATTCACTTCCTCTGTAAAGACACTAATTACACCCCTCTGGACCAAAGAGAAGAGATGGACTGTAGAGCTTGAATAGAAAGCCATATCTGGTAAAGTATCTCCTGATTAACTGCAAGGAGCTACCCATTATGAACTGAACCCTGAATAGGTAAGTATCTATCTAAAAGGCATTTTCCTGGAACACAACAAAATCCAGATGTGAAATTCCTCAATAAATACCTGTACTTATTTTGCTTGTTCAAGTGCTGGCAACGTTATTGGTTTCGATGCAAGCCAACCGTATTGAATGTGCATCATCTGCATTCTGTGTGGTGCCTGGCACTGAAGAAAAGGCTGTGAATGCAGTAGTTTGTACCAGTGGGCAATACCACAGAAAGTCAGTCAGATGAGACCCAAAAATAAATTTTCACAATAACAATTCTGTATGTGACTTTCTGTATGTGACTACTGACTTTCAAGCCTTACTACTTCAATGTTTTTCATATAATAAATTACTGTTGTCAACACATTAGCAACGAAATAGCCCCACACAAGAATCAAGTAAGTGGTTCCATTAATTGCAAGCTTTATGACCTTTACATTTCCCTGGCTTTATGTCCTTTGCCCTCTAAGCTTTCTGTCTCCCTGTTTATAAGCTCAGCATATGGTCATTTGCCGTATGAAACCTAGCAAAAGAAAACAGATGTTGCAATTGCGTGTAACTGTGGGCATGACTGGCCAGACTGCTACAGCCAAAGAATACACCACAGCTCAGCTCTTCCCCTGCCTTCCCCTCAACAAGGACATTAATTTGGATCTCTCATCTATTCAGCTGCTGATTTTCATAAAGCAGGTAGAAAAGTAATTACCTCCGATACCTTCCCCCACCCACTTTCAAATTGGCCAATAGATTCAGAAGTTATTGAGGGAAAGAGAAAGCAGATATGAAGATATTAATTTAATATGCCTCATTTCCTTCACTGCCAAGAAAAACAGAAGATAGACAAGATAATGGAATGTGTATAAAGATACCCAAGCCCAGTCTTGCAAGCATACAATTGGCATCTTTTCACTTAATTGGAAGTACTTACATGAAGAAAGTGACATTCCTAAGTTACCATTGGAAGGAGTAGAGGTTTATTGTCCAGCTGTCCTGGTTTCAGCTGAGATAGAGTTAATTTTCTTTATAGTGGCTGGTGTGGGGCTATGTTTTGGTTTTGTGCTGAAAACAGTGTTGATAATACAGAGATGTTTTAGGTGTTGCTGCACTAGTCAAGGACTTCTCAGCTTCCCATGCTCTGCCAGGTGCACAAGCAGCTGGGAGGGGACACAGCCAGGATAGTTGATCCAAACTGACCAAAGGGCTATTCCATACCACATGATGTCATGCTCAGCATATAAAGCTGGGGAAGAAGGAGGAACGGGGGGACACTTGGAGTGATGGTGTTTGTCTTCCCAAGTAACCATTACGCGTGATGGAGCCCTGCTTTCCTGGAGATGGCTGAACACCTGCCTGCCCATGGGAAGTGGTGAATGAATTCCTTGCTTTGCTTTGCTTGCGTGCGCGGCTTTTGCTTTACCTATTAAACTGTCTTTATCTCAACTCACGAGTTTTCCTACTTTTGCTCTTCCAATTCTCTCCCCCATCCCGCCGGGGGGGAGTGAGCGAGCGGCTGCGTGGTGCTTAGTTCCCGGCTGGGGCTAAACCATGACACCAGCATTTTAGAATACATTGCCATTAAAGAAATGGCATTGGGTTAAAATCTTCGACCTTATATCCCATGAACTATATCACATGAGTGGCAGAAATATGAACATTCAGAAAGGATGCGAATTCCCAGAATTCTTGTTCCTGCAATCCTAAATATAATATTACAAATTACTGCTAATCCAACATTTTTGTATCCCAGTGAAAACATGACCGTAGAAACAGTGACCATTCCTCTGTAAATTTACCTTCTTAAATGGTTGTTACACATATACTTATTTTTATACAAAATGACTGACTGCCAATAATAATGAAATGAGTATATTATATAGAGACATTTTGATAGCCAGAAATCTATTTTATTTTAGTTGGAAGCTTTTTATACTAAGTGTAACCAAGGAAATAGGATAAACTTTGAGTGTCTAAGCTGTTATGGGCTGAAGTTTTTCCTGAAGAAATGAGTTAGATAACTGCAAATAACACGTGTGACATATACTATTGATGAAGATACTAGATATCTGTCATAATACCATGCAATCTGTCTCTGCAATTACAGAAAGTTATATCAACATGACACTTCAGATGGACTCTTCATTACCTCTGTGTTAAAGTACAACCAGCATCTTCATAATATATATGTTCAAGTGGTTGGCTTTATTTGACCCTTCAGTAGGTCAGGTGTAAGTTTTTGAAATTATTGCCCCTGGTATTCCTACCTCACTCTAGGAAGCCCGAGATATCATCTTTCAAATTATTTTTCCCAGGATAAATAGTAATATAATGTCCTTAGATGTTCATCATACAATACAATAGGCAATTCTAGAGAAGAAAGCAAGGATAAGTAATCCTTATTATGAAATAAAGAAAAAAAAAAAAATTAAATTAGAACCTAAATCCAACACTAAGTATTTCCTTTTAAGAGGAATGTATAAGAATCTGAGAGTGCATAAGTTGCATGTGATATAAGACTCCCAAGCTTTCAAAAAACAGTAAAGATTGCCTTCTGCTGAACATACCCAAAAGGCTGGGATATTTGATTTGTCATTGATTTATGACATTGTCAAGATCTAAATGTAGAGCATGATAATCACATCAGTTCCAAATTCTGTGGAGGCTAAAATAATTTCCCTGCCTGCATACAAACCCCAAGTTTTTTAACAGCTGAACAGTATGCAGTAGAGTTCAGCTTTACTGTGTGGGTGATTTCTCAAAACCTACATTACAAGCAAAGAACCTATCTGGGATGGAAGCCTTTGAGAGAAAAACAATAATAATTTGTACTAACTTTTCAAAGGTTCCTCTTCTGTTACAGGGAGAAAAACATAAACAAATTCAAAACACCATAACTTCTGTGGTCATAGTTCAACATTTCCCTTTCATCTTCCTCCCAACTTCCCCCTCTGTAAAATGACCAAAAAAAAAAAAAAAAAAAAAAAAAAGAAAGTAATCCAAAAATACACCAGCTTTTTGTTTTGAAAGTAATTTCTTATTTGCATATTCCCTATTTAAGTAGCCTTTCTAAAGTCTCTGTGGTGGAAAAACTGTATGTAAGTAGGTATTTATATAGTTTTATTTTTACTTTCTGCTCAGCTATTTTATTCATATTTTCACATCTATCTCCCACCAAACAGGAGAGCAATTTCTAGCAAATAAATTGTAGTGGAAAAGAAATGCCCGTTTCTCTTCTTTTTAATCTTATAATGTAAAAAGGCAGCTGAAAGCTGGTATTTCCAAAGGGTAAAATTAAGCATAAGTTTTCCTCCACTGAATCTTGTCAGATTCTTCTCCTGCAATACGTTACAAACAAGCTGACTTAAAGACTGTGGGAGCTCTGCATAGTGTTATGTATTATATGTGAATCAAGTCCTAAATTTGTTTTCATTATTTTTTTTATTTTTTTTTTCATAGATGACCAGAAAAATAAGCTACGCCTCTTTGCTTTTCTGGATCGCTCCCAAAAGCTATCTGAATAAAAGTATGCAGGCTAGAATATTCTGTTGGCATTCACAATGCAAACTCTTGGAGTACATACAGCCCCGCTTAAGAAAGGTTGTAACTTTGAGGCATGATGCCTTTCTAGTCTAGCTTCTCGTTCATCCGCACCATCCATATCCCATAACACTGCCATATGGTACTACAGCATTTGCTCTGCCTGATTCGTGCTATCGCCCACCCCTGCCTCACAGCTTTCCCCATAGCTTTCCCAGGGTGTGTCTGTGCTACAAAAGGGAAAGTAACCTGCCTGATATTGAGAAGGTGATTCCCTGTAGAGGACTCTGAGGCCGAGGTGTGTTACTATCCCTGGGTCTAGGATCAAGTTCAGCGTCACAAAGAGAAAGGAAGAAGGCAGAAATCTTCTTGGCATGTGGGCATCTGGCAGTGACCGGGAGTTAAGACTCCTCTGCCCCAGACAGTCAGAGACACGATTTTCAAGCACCATATGCCTTATTTCTGGCAAGATATGAAAAATATCATTCTTGTCCAGCAAAAGATATTATTTTCTTCTTTTGCACAGAGTGTTTCAGCCCTTCCAGAACAGCTCTCCTTGGTCTTCAGTACAGCTGTCTAGAGACCACCTGAACTACTGAGAAGAGAGGGCTTTACAAAATAGCTATGCCCAATCTCTTCCAGCACACTCCGGGTTGTTGCAGCAGGTGTCCAGAACGTGAACTCCAGGGCCTCCCAGGTCTGCCCTCTGCTGTGCATGGTCTCTTCCTACAAAGGCAATCTCTCATGTAAATCCATGTTGAATACAGTTTAAAAAATCTTTCATTTGTTTGTTCAGAAATGTTCACACTAGGTCAGCACCACACTACTTCTGTGCTTGGTGATGGCCTCCAAGGTTCTAAATAGATGGTTGCTATGCAGATTCAGGACATCTATCAACCCTAGTCTTGGAGCACTGCCAGGAACATCAGAGCAGGAATCCTAGGTGGACAACCAGACCTTCTGTGAAAAGTATTAAGCCAGAGGCTTGCAGATGCCGTAGCAGATTTCTCCTTTTCACTGTGGAGGTGAAGCAGGTTCTCACTTCAGTCATCTTCCTTCAGGGAGAGTTTGACACAGACTTATCTCTGCAAAGGACAAGGGCCATCCCCTCTAGCAGGCACCTGTTTCTAGTGTAGTCCCACTAAAGGAGTGAGCTCTCCCACAGAGTCCTTTTAGGAGTTGTGCTGTGCATGTGGTCCCTAGGAACCACAGAGTGCAAGAGTAGCTGCATATCCTTGGAAAATGCATGCTGTCAGGCAGAGCATGTGCTGGACGATGCAATAAGGATTGGTGGTCTTGGTATGCAATAACCTGTGCAATCTTCCCTGGAGTATCCAGGACCCAGACTACTTCAGCATATATATACTCAAGGCATTTGCCCTCCAGGGCTTGGATAAGCACATTCCTATAGGACAGATACACAGACAGTGGAATTACAATGTCATCTGTGAATAGGGAGAAATAATTTAAACTTAGTGCAAAACTATGCTTTTACCAACAGCTATTTAGTTCATAAGCATTAAAAACAGTGAGATGATAGCTCTCTGTGAAAAAGTTCAAGACCTCAGCTCTGCTCCAAGGAAAACTTATTAGGCTACTCATAGAATCCTCCAGGAAAAATAAACATTATTAAATTCATATAATTACTACTTTTAAGGTTAAAAAACAAATTAAGGTATCAAGGTCTTTCTTGGGTAGGGAAAGGGGAAGGAAGAGGGGAAGGCAGTTCCTATTAATTTACAGCAAGATGAAAGAGATCTGTATGGACCTGACTTTTCTCAGGTTTTGGAGTTGCTGTTTAGTCTCACTCAGTCAGATAAACATAGAATGTTCAAGGCAAAGACTCCAGTATTTCCTTTGGAGGAAAATTTGTTTTACAGCAATGGAGAGGAAAGCTAGTCAGAAATGGCTTGAAAAGGTTTTGTGCCTTAAGCACGTACACTTTTACAGCCCTGCTAGGCTGTAAGCCCCTTCACAACAGCTTCTCTCCTTCACCCTCTGACCAGGTGGGATTGTGCTGCTGAGGCAATAAAATGGCAAAACTACAGACACCAGCTCTTTGAACAATAGATCCTCTGATTAACAGAGATATACTACTCCAAACCTTTGCCAGAATAACAGAAGACTAAATGGAAAAGCATCATGAAAAATGTGCCTATCCTGCTAAAAGACTTTAAGTCAATGATTAGCTTAAGTAGCTTGAACAAAAGCAAAGCGAGTACTTTAACACAGCGTTGTCTTAATTTGGATCCCTGAGAACATTCGGGAAAGTACAAACAAAATGAGTGAGGATTTATTCTGACAACAGCCAATTTCCCCTGTAATTTAAAATATGTAGAAGGTATTATTCCCTTGCCAATACAACCTCCTTTATCCATCACTGGAGGCGATAAGCCACATTCCCCCACTAAGTCAGAATAAACCTCAGTTCTTCCAAAGAAGTACAGACCCCTACCAATGGGGAAAAGAGGTCTTAGGACAACATCATTGCAGTGTTGCAACTTGATCTTACCACTGAGAAAATACTTCACTCATTTAGAAGTAGTAACCTATATTTTTGGAGTAAGATATAAAAACTAAAAATTAAAGTGTTTTTAAATGCTCTGCATTATTGCACTTGCTAGCTTAACTCAGGAATTTCCATGAATGATCATACACCCAAAGACATAATACGTATGTGCTATTTTTGTCACAGTATGCACACTACATTCCATGCACAGGCCAATTTACAATATGCTTCATCTTTTAATTAACAGCTTTCTTCATCTGTCAGTTTCCAGAGGAATGTGCCATGTCTTTATAAGAGGAAAAAGTACAAGAGAAACATAATGATAGCTAGAGACACTCTAGAAGAAAATTATATTATAGTACAAATAATTTACACAGTCCAAAAGAATTTTTACAGCTTTCTTTCCCTGCATTAGTTTCATGCCAGACCATCTAGTAACACATTGACAAGGGCCATTCAGTAATGTCATACTTAAAAACACAGGAATGGTCAGATACCTACAGCAAACAGAGCTTCATTCTGCATTGGTAACAATGGGAGTTTAGACTGTTGTTTCTACTAGTAGTTAATAGCATTTGGGGGGCTGGGTAAGTTGATATGTTAGCAAGAGTTATGTCTTCTCTTATCTGTCAGCCCTACACCTTCACATTAAAAATCTAGGCACCATGTGATTATAAAATACTCCTTTACCACAGAGTTTGTAACTCTGTGTTGTAACCCTATATTCAATCGCTCTTCTCTTTCTCACCATAGTTTATTTAATGAAATTGGTCTTCCAATTCCAACTCTTTAAACTTCTTCATTTTCTCTTCTGGAGTAATTCAGTTTTCCTTCTGTATTTCTTCTTAATATTAACAACTACTTGTCTCTCCTAGAGCCTTCTTATTACTGAAATCTGTCCTGAAATCCATTCCTGAAATCTGTCTTCCTGCAGTCAAAGTTTTTGTACTTAGCTATGGAAACAAGCAAGTAAAATGTGGGGTTCAGTTCAGGTTCAATATGACCAATGTAATCCAGTTTGGTTTAACCCAAGTGATAATGTTGCCAATAAAGAACTGTCTCATTCATGCTAAGTTTACACAAAAACCTGAATCCAAACTCTGGTTTAAAGCATTGTCATTTCTTCTACTTGCCACAGCCCAGCACTAAATCTTTTACATCTTTTACTCCAACACTGGAATGAAAGACAAGGTGAGTTACAACAGACATGCACTATTAAAAGCTGTTTCTGCATGTCTCAGCCTGTTTGTTCCTCATCCTGAGAGCAGAAGAAAAGGAGAAGAAGTTTTTCTCCTCTCTGAATGTCAGCACTGAGACTGATCTTTGCTTGGCTGATTTTAGAGCCATTTAGAGCCAATGGGGGAAAAAAGTAAGGGAGGGAGGAGGGAAGAGCAGGTTCACTGTGTTACACCAACTCGAGGGTCAGCTGCCTGTGATTCTGGGTCCAGCTCTGATACAGCCCAGCTGTGAGACCTCAGCCCAAGCTGCTGATGAAATTGCCCAAGATGTGAGAAAATCTGTATAGTGGAGCCATGCAAGGTAAGAAAGATAAAATTGCAGAGGTGAAACTGCTGAGATGAAGATAAGTAGTAGCTCAAAGATTCAAGGGGAAAGACACCAACATGAGAGGTATACGATCCTAAAGGGAAAAACAGGGCACGGACAGTAACTCAGTAACCTTGAGGACCAACTCATTCCAGGAAGCAGTAGAAGTCTATTCCTCCCCACCTGACTAAAGGCTGCCCAACTGCCTTGTCAGCAGGGACTTTTCAGGTGTCTGATCAGGAGTGGTGAGGCTACTAACGCTTAGCATAGTTGCTCATTGGTTATTACTATTTATTATGTCTGTATCAGGAAGTTGTGTTACACTTTTAAGATTTGTATATCCTACTAGCAGAGTCTCTGCATGGAGTAAAAGTGATTCAGATAGGAATTACAACAGTACCTTAGAGAACTCTGTCTTTTATTTGTTCACAACAAGTTTACAGGTATTTATCATGTCTTTTTTGGCTGCAGAGGACTGACATCAGTCAGAAACAGGTAATAGGTTGGCAACTCAATATTCTCCACAAGTGCCAAGTGATAAACTAAAATCTGTATGACTGCAGATGCAACAGCAGCAAGTCTTACCTAATAAACTGAGGTACAAAGTTCACAGATTAGGATTTAGGAAACAGTGTGAACATATTAAAAAAAAAAAAAAAAAAACCACAAATAAAAGAATACCCAAACAGGAAGAAATTCTTAACAATGGCTGCTGCTGAGAAACCATAGCCTTAAACTCTCGCTCACCTGTCACAGTTCATTCAGTCACTACTTTTTCTCCTAGATCATAACCACAGTGGAGTACTGCAGGGGTCTATCCTGGGACCTGTCCTGTTTAAAATCTTTATCAAGTGGCCTGGAGGAGATGGCAGAGTGTACTTATAGCAAGTTTGCAGATGACCCCAAACCAGGGGGTTCATACATTATAGGGAGGACTGCCATTTAGAGGGGCTTAGACAGGTTGGACAAATTGGCCAACAAGAACCTCATGAAATTGAACTAGGACAAATGGAAGGTCCTCCATCTGCACAGGAAGAGCCCCTGGCAGTGGTACAGGCTGGGATCTCTGCAGAAAAGACCCTGGAAAGCTGGGCTGACAGCAAGCTGTGCATCAGCCAGCAGCATGTACTGGCAGCAAAGCCAGCCAACTGCCACCAACCTGGTCAGGGGCTGAAGCTCTTGCCCTGCAAGGAGAGGCTGAGGGACCAGGGCTTATTCAGCCTGCAGAAGAGATGGTTTTGGGGAGACCTAATTGCCATCTACCTGAACCTACAGGCAAGTTATCAAGACAATGGAGCTGGGATCTTCACAGCAGTGCATGACAGAGAACAAGAGGCAAAGCACCTAAGGCTAAAGAAGAGAGGGTCAGACTGGATATAAAGAAAAAAATATATCCCAATAATAGGTTGCCCAGCAAGGCGCCAAGGTTGTGTAATCTCCATCTTTTGAGGTTTTCAAGACCCAAGTGCAGACAGTCCTGAGTAGCCTGATTTGATCCTGCTTTGACAGTAGGTTGGACTAGTGACCTCTTGAGCACCCTTCCCACCTGAGTGACTGCAGCTCTGTGCTGCTCTGCAGACTCTGGTCAGAGCAAACAGTCCCTTTGCTGACCTAGCTGTCCTAGGGAAATACTCATCCCTCCCACCATCATATCCCACCACCCATTAGTTTGAACCAATTTGTGTTCAGTCAGGTTAGTTTAAAGAAGAAAATAAGAATCAAGCTGGGTTTTGTTCAAAAAAAGTTCAGGTCTGTAAACTGAGGCCCTAATCCTTCTAGGTAATGTGTTACAATAGCACCATTTTATTTTAAACAGTCATAATGATTGTTTTTAACAAACTTACACGCTTTGAAAAGTATTTGAAATTATGATGAATTACTATATTTTTTGAAGGGAAGTAAAAATGATCCTTACAAACAAAAAGTTACAGAGCTTTATAAAGGTTCTATGGAAATATCTACAAGCCAAGTAGTATGGTAGAAGTAATGTCTATATTGCATAGGCAGGTATCCTGCAGACTACTTAACATATAGCAAGAAGAAAGTGAGTTGGTATATTGTGTGGAATTACAATTCCTCTGCTATTGGGATCTTTTGAAATCAGCACCTCTACTTGCTTTTATAACAGTTATTTCAACATAATCAGGATAAAGAGGATATATAGAGGAACACCGACTTGATGTGCCTCAGAGATTTTATTTTGGGTGGAGAGAAAACTGTACTTCGAGAGGCTTGTTGGTGAGAGGAGAAGAGATTGATATAACTTTGGCTTTAAGGTAAAGGTTTCACTGACTTTTTTGCTTCTTGCTTATGTATGGGCTGTATGTTCATATAAAAAAAAGTTTTACGTTTGAATGTATCTACCTCCTTAAAAGAACATTTGGTATTAAAAGGCTACTAAATCAAGGTGTACACACACAAAAATACCCAAACACACAGAGATACATACACAGACACACCTTGAGAAGTTTCACTGTAAGAACTTTGACAAACTTCCATAAAATGAAGTCAAATTATTAGGGCAGAATTTAGTTCAACTCTGTCATTAGGATCTGATCCCACAAACTACATGGTCTAGCTGAAATCAGTGAATTTTAAAGAAGTATCAGAGGTCTCAGGAAAACTTCTTGCAGTGAGTGTAAAGTTATACATGCTCACTCTAGTAATCTCCCTATTGTACTTGTATCATGGAAATAAAAATGCTCCTACTTCTGTGTTCACATTGCAGCCCTCTAGACCTTGATAGACAGCAGTAATTTCATTTTTTTGAGTATTTCAAAGCTTGCAAACCTGCGTAAAATTAAAATAATCTGTAAAATCCCTACAGAAAGCATGGACCTGTGATCTGTCTCAGAGCTAAAATGGAAACCAAGGCACCCACAGTTGCCTGGAATCTGCGAGTTTGGGAGTACTTCCAAGTTGTACACTTCTTCATAGATAGGAGACAGGAAAAGAAGCAGTTTGTGATAAAAATCAAAACCAGAAACAAACACATGCACTCACAAGGCTATGCTTGCAATTTCTCTGTGCTGTCATAGTTTGATGGAGGGGGAACTGAAACAATCCATGTCAAGCAGGATATGAGGACAAATCAAGAATTTAATATCAGCCTTCTCAGAGCCTACACTAGCACTGAACAAAACTTACTTATATTGATGTCCAAAGGTAACTGATTTGACTGTGCAGACTCAGTCTTCACTGTGATTTAAAGTTGTCCATTATGCTGTGCCTCGACTTTCCCATTTCCTTTCCTTGTCTTTTTCCACCTGTATACATAACGTCATCTCAGGTTCTTCCTCCAAGTCACTCCCTGTCTGTATTGAAAACCTTCCAAAAGACTTGCATCTTCTATTAGGGAAAAATGTAGAACAAAATAAATCAAAATGAAGTTTTTTCCTATGCTCCCAGCTAAATCCTGTCTCCTGGAACCTGATAATACAAAAATGTACCTCCTCAATGGTCAACTTTAATTAGTGACGTGTGGTAGTGTAACTGGGTACAATAGGGTTATGCATAGTGTTTCAAAGCACACACATTTTTTGTAGACTTGAAGAGAAAGAATTATGTTGTTGTTTCTTGATATTTACAGCTGAACCTACAGCTTTTATCAGACATAGTAATTTTATATTTGTTTTTTCTAACATTAATTCTGTTAACTAAGCATTCTGGAGGAACCTCTGAAAATTCAGCACATCAATCTCTTCTACTGAAGTATCAAAAACCTTCACATTCATCTACTATTTCTAAAGGTCTTTATTTTTTAAGGAAAATAAAACAGTACATAAATATTTCCATCAGTTATGTACTCTAAAAAAAATTGACAGAAGGAATTTAGTAAAAATCCTTCATATTTCATCATCAATTGCTCATACAATAATCACTAAGCCTTCCAATTTTTATACCTATTTTTAACAGTGACTGCTTACAGTCACTGGATCTGTATCCTCATGAAAGCCACTGACGAGCTTATAGTTGATTGTATAATTAAGTGCACATGCAGGATTGGGGATTTCATCTTCAGAGACAGCAATTCTGTCCCAGCAAGATTTTTCTTTCATAAATGTCAGTAACTTGTCCATTTACTTCACTCTTTATTTTTAAGATTGTATTTTTCAGTTTCTCATTTCTAAACCAAATTCATGGTCCGTTCTGGCTGACGGCTTAGATTCTGCACATATTATCTTATTATTCTGCTCCTCCTCCTTTAGTTTGTGAATTATTTTTACCTACTTGTTCATTTATTTTTACTGCATGGAGTAGTGTCAGACAACTTCATGTATACATAAAAATTATGCTATGTTCAAACATAGCTCATTTCTCTTTCATCTTTTTCCTCAAATGCATTTCTTTTTATTCTAAACTAAGGATAAAACGACAGCTTCATTTTTATTTCTTCCACACTGGCAAACTTTAATTGATCTGCAAAAGATGTGAGAATATGTTGAAGCTGAACAGTAGAGCACTTCAATCAAATGCCAAAGTCATCTATTACAATGTTTCCTAACAGTAACTCAAAGACTGGAAGAATTCATGGCCTTACTGTTTAATTTTGAAACAAAAATTTCTACTTATTTAACCACTTTGGGTTGAACAATTCCTGTTTTGATGATTTATCTGCACCTCTGCATCATAAAAGTGCCAGATTTTACTTAATTTTCAGAAGTCTCTGAAAGGCAGTATTATTTCTCAAAGTGTAGGTTTTAAGGGCTTTTTTTCTGTTTTTCAGATTTCCCATTAAAATTACCTTTTTAAAAAATATGAACATGATTATGGCAGAAGGCAGAATGGCAGATATTCTAAATCTGCTTTTTCTGTCACTTCTGTAATAATGTGAAATCCACAGGGTGGGGGGGGGAACATACACACATATAATATGAACTACATAGTCTTGAAATTGTTGCTAAATCAATGTTTATGTTTTGCCCTGTATTTAGACGAAAAATAACTCTTAAATTATGCAACACCTGAAAAACTCAGCTGTCCTTGTCACAAAATGTGGAAATCCTACATACAATGACAGTTAATTTGACTGTGAACTTGAAATTAGAGTGTAACTTCATTGGTGAGGGATCTAGGAGGAATTCTTCCACCTACAGGGTCTACATTGGAATTTCTTCAGTAATACAAAATGGTTAGAAGATTAGTGCAAATTCAAGTAGAAAAAGGTAGCTGAGGCAGGATTTTATGTATCTGTGAACTGTCCGACGATGTTCAATCACCTTAGGCAGGACTGCAATGGGTATAAAAACAGCTAGGTTGCTGTAAGCAGCCATGAGGGTAGTATAAGTTATTCTAGAGGATTGTATCAACTACCAAAGCAGTCTGTAATTAGGAGACCATATAAATATCAATTAATATACTCAAGATACGAAGTAGATTTTAAAAAACAAACAAACAGACAAAAACCCCACCTCCCACTACCACAACCTTCATGAGCTAAACTGCCAAGGTAGCTATTCTAGCTACCCAGTGCTGAGGTAACCAGCTAACTAAAAGTTTGTAATTGCACAGTTGCCAAGTGTACTTGTCACATGACCGTCTTAAGAAGACTGTGAATCACCAAGCTTCAGTGAGTACAAGATGATGACTGACAGGTCTGTTTCCTGATGCCCTTTCCAAGATACTGTGGTGCTGAAACTAAATCACCCTTCAGTATTGAGAGCTACAAGCTTTGACCGATTCTTTTTTCTGTTCAGGACCAAGCTGAAGAGTAACCAAGTGAGAGAAGGTGATTAACAGAACACATTCACCACTTGACTTTAAACCCTTGGCACAGGATCTGTTAGGTAGTAAAGTACTGGCTGACACAGCTGAAGTCCATGCTACTGTGGGAAGAAGAAGAGGAATATCTATATTCTAAATATTATTCTACATTCTATATAAGATCTATATTCTATATTCTAGATCTATATGGAATATCTCCATTCTGTTGGAGAGCTGGACAGACCCACTCTTGGGCTTTTCATGGTTGTTATAGTCACAATTTAGGAATTATAGAATTTGTCAACTATAGACTTAAAGTGTCCTCCCCAAAAGGAGGGTCTATGTATACACATACAAAACTAACTAACTACTTTATACTAAACCAGGAACTACTAGAAAAACCTCACAATAGGATTTTAGCTAGACTCTTGGCAAACCTACATTTGGGTGCCCTACAATTATCTGATAATGCAGTCTATTGAAAAAACTTCACCCTCACAAATGTGTAAGTTTAGTGCTCAAACTTGGATTATTTTGGAATAAAAGAAGAGCTATCCTAAAGTATTGCCATGCACATATACATATATACAAATATATGTGTATATATATACTACTTTTCCAAATTTGAACTGTGCAACCTTTTCAGTTTAAGAAAACCAGGAGACTTTAGCAGATGCCTTGTTACAAAATCCTATCCATGCCCATAGCTGTTAAAGATGAACAAAATTTGCATAGTATTCGCACAAAACTCCAGACAGAATATTTGTAATTCAGATTTGGCTTACAATGTATTCATTTACATTTTATAATGACTTTAGCAGTCAAAAAAGCCAAGAATGAAATAGGTTTTTTCCCCAGTTACCAGAAAGTAAGAGAGACATATTCAATGCACTGGTAGTAAGAGCACAACTTCAATTTTTAACATCACCATCAACAATAAGAAATAGCACCAGCCAGATTAAGTACGTATTTTGCCCTAGGCACTTTATGAAACGCAGGCCCCCTGAGCACCACCCTCCTCTTAAAAACTGGCATCTGAAATTCTAATGAAATCTCAGCTGAATAGGGGACTGGTCCTCTTTCTTTCAAACATAGTAACTCTATATTCATTCCTTCATGCACGGACCTAAAACCCCATTAAAGTTAATGGGAGTTACATATGCACCTAGGGGGGAATAGCCCCATAAATATTCTTAAAGGGCACATAGACTGTAAAAGAAAAGTCTTCACAAGTAGATTATTTTTTTTTAATGATGTAAAAATGTTGCAATTTGGGAATAAGTTTCAAACAGGAAGAAAGAGCAATGGGAAGAATTTCCCACCTGGCTTTAAATTACAATTGCAGGAAATCAAGCTGCTTCTTTCAAAACTGGAGATAATAGCAAGTCAGCAGAGTAGTTATATCTCTCTGCTATTGAGAATAACCTAAATTTCTTCAAAGACAGTGCTGCGTACATAAAGATTGATGAGTTTGACTAACCCTTTAAATCCCTACTTTCAATGGGTTTTCTTTCTTTTCCAGAAAACAGGACAGCACATTTAAAATAAAAACTCAAAGTGTTCTGAGCACATTTTCAGTTTTAACTACAGTTTAGGTAAACGGTCATTACATCTGTTCCATCAAAAATCAAGAAGCACAGGCAGGTATAGCTGGCTTCCTAGATTTGCTCTCATTTGCTGAGTCCCATGAATGTATGTAATAAAAACGTAAATCCAACTCTAGGGAAGAAAGGAATGGCACTGTATTTTTCACAGAATTGTAGAAACCAGCTCCACGGATAATACATTTGTAAATTTAATAACGCCTCACTGTATCAGTGGCTGTGTTACCTCTATTTCCACGTTGAGGAAATACCAATATAAGATCTTATTAGTGCACAGAATTAGGAAACAACACTTACCATACTCATCAGGCTGGCCCAGGACATTACCCAGCATGACACAACAGCAACAGCACTCTCTTACCTATTTTGACTACACGAGTGCTTCAAAAATCCAAGCTAGCTGCTGCAAGGGTGGGGAGAAATTACACGGCAGCAGAGAGAGAAAATCTCACCCACAGTCAACAAATAATAGTACCAGTCTTCACATTCCCATCAACAAGATCAGCAAGCTGTCTGTAGGGCTCACACACAGACACCTTGTTGTCCTCCCTAACTTCTTTTTCTCCCCTCACCTTCCCAATCTGTGAAGTAACCATATTGCCATGCACACAGCACCTACTGCACTTGCTCCCCATTCCCAGATTGTGTGTACTTGAATTCACCTGTTTCCTCTCTCTACCCATCCAGTCCCTTATTTTATCCTCAATCTCATCACTCTTTCTCAGTCTATTTTGGGATCTGAATCCTAGTCTTTCTTAAAAAAATTACTCCGGTTCTTAGCTTGTCCCCAAAGGCTTTAAAATCCCACCACCACCCTTCTGCTGCCCTCAAACTTACATTCAAACTCAGTTTCTCTGTACCATCACAGGGTCCTCCAGCCTTCCACTCCCACGGCACAGCAAACTTATCCTCAGTTTCTTTAACCAATTCCCACATTTTTCCAAATGAAGCCTGCACAAACTGGCTCCTGGCTCTTCCCTCCTAGATATTACAGGCTCTTGTTCTAACCTAAAACAATAACTGTCCCTATATCTATATCAGGGCTACATCTTCTGCATTCCTATGAATGGAAAGAGAAAAAAGAAAGAAAAGAAAATAAATAAAATAAGAAATCTCCTTTCTTTGTATTTCTGTGTTCAGTCACACAGCAGCTTTGGAAACAAGGAAAAGTAACTCTCTAGGAAATTTTCAGATCCACCATGCTTGGTAGAGAGAAAGATCTCTGCATATGAATTCTAACGCATTTACCCGCCATGTGTACACTAGCCTCTACAGAACATGGGCAAACTAATATTTTTCCAAAGCTGTGTAATTTCTCCAAACTGGGACCACTTTTTTTTGAAAAAGAAGAAAAAGGCACATCTTTGTCATGAAAACAACCTACATCCCAAATGTTGTATCTCTGCTTTAGCCCATAGGTCTGCTAGAACTTTGCAATTAAAGGGCTGTAAAACTGTTGGCAAGCAATGTGTTTTCCCCCTAATTTCATTCCTCTGAAATGGTTGAGCCATTTCTGCTGAAATTGTCCCAAAATACTCAGCCTAAGTGTATATCTAATGTGGAAAAATGTCCACATTGGCAGGCAATGTTAGGCAGCAGAAAATAAGGAGTTATAACGAAAACACTTTGGCAACCTTACTCTTTCAGCAGCACTACCAACCAAGAGCTGAATGTGTGATAATTATCAGGTAGAGTCTTTCTTCACTGCACCTTCTATTTTACACTCAATTTAGCTCTTACATTCCTTGTCGCTTCTTCTTTTTTTTCCAAGTATTTTGCTGACAAACTCTTTGCAATCTTTGGGCACATTTATTGCTGACCCAAGACTCCCACACCACCGAATCTCATTGGGACTCTGGGGCAGGAGCATAGTTAAAAAGTGTTGCAAAGTCAGACAGCGTGAACTGTCACACCCAGGTGCTTACTGTCACACCCAGGTGTTTGCTGTTGGTGCTAAATGCAGAATAACTGACCATTGCTTCTTCATCTTTACTGCAAGGTGCATTGGCACCAATACAGAGTATCTGACACCCTTAGAAAGTGTTGAGACTGCGTTTCTGACAAAAATATTTTATCCAAAGAGATAGCACAAATTCTTATCGTAAGCTGGACTCAAAGCTTTCTAAGTCAGTGATCCATCATTTTGTTTCACAAACTTTGGAGCAGTCCCCTTGTCTATCAAAAAATGTGGTAGCTGACCACAGATGAAACCAAATGCTATTAATAAGAGAAGGAGGAGGATGCAAAGCAGGTCTGGGAAAGGAAAAAATTGTTTCCCAGTCCCTACTTCCCCTCCCCAGACACAACTTTCTTCCTAATGCCTTTTGGAAGCATCTAGTTCAAATGAGCAATTGAGTCAATTTCTTTAAGACAAAGCGCATATAATTATTCAAATTGGGGAGGCATTTTTATGCTAATGGAAAGCAAGCTGCCATTTTCCACACTGAGCAGCACCATTTCAGAGCTGTGAGCCCTGGAGCTTTCTCTAAGCCTTCTGTATCAAAAGCTCTACTACAGCACCTCTCCAAATCACTGAGTTCTGATAACTGAGAGGTATTTAACTGAAGCCTAAATCTATTAAATACAAATTGCATTAAAGTAACATTAAGGATATGATTAAAACCTGGAATACCAAGGGCAGAAGGGAGAGAGAAAGAGACAGAGAGATAAAAACAGAGGTGAAAATCATACTCAAAAAGCTCCCAAAATGCAGAAAAAGGAATCCGTAGTCATGTCTAAGCTTTTATTTTTTTGCCATTCTGTAACAAAGATAATAAAATGAAAAATATAGTATGCTGATTGTTTTGACTAAAAGAACTTGCCTATAGACCAGCAACTTGTGCCAATTTTTAAGACTGATTAACTTTGAAACATCACATAACAAACTGGAAAAGAAATTGCTTAAACCTTTAACTATAGAAAAATCAGCATCTGCTGCTTTCATTTACACTACAGCCTTGTGCAGTGTCTGTAAAACAATGTGTGTCTTTCCTTCATCAGCTATTTCCTAATTTTACTTTTTCTTTTCATTAAAAGGAAGCATAGCAAAGTAACAAAGAAAGGGAAATCAAATGCAATGCAAACAGACTCAAAAATTATATTTGAAATAAAATCTGATGCAGTTGCTGTATTTTTTAATAATATCCCAGTGAGCTACTTCAAATGCGACCTTCAAAGGAAAAAGACACTCAGGCTTTTGGAAGGGGGAGGAGGAATTCCACTTTTGATGAAGTCTTCTTTCCTTTTTTTTTTTTTTTTTTTAAGTCTTTTGCTTACCTTATGCTTTGCTTTAGAAATGTAGGACCTGACTGAATGTAAGAATTCCATGATGACTGGAGAATTACAGCAATGACATCAAAGGAACTAATAAGTATATGGATGGTCTTACAATGAATTAATTGTGGTTTCTGCTGTTATCATCAAAAACTGCTGGCCATATACTAGTTGCAATTGCAGTTTGAGCTAGTTGGCCTTTCCCACACTCCAAAGTGCAAGTGAGATTTCCACTTAGGTGGGTACTAAGCTGGCCGTGAGAACGTATCCAATAATCTTCTAATATAAAGCCACAGTTCTCCATAAATTCCCAATATTTTTTTCGCAAGCAAATAATCATACAGCAACGCAATTTTTTCTCAAATCAAGAACAAAATCCTATAAATTTAAAAACATATAAGCATGTTTTAGAGAAAAGGTGAAAGTTGATAATCTAAGGGTTAAAATGGATAAACATCCAAGATAACTCTAATCAAAACTGACTTTAGGAGAATGCAAGCTAAGCATTTGTGAAGATATAAGAACTTTACTAAGGTGAGAAAGAGAGGATTAGTTCTGAGAGGTTGTTGGGAGGGTTGTTGACTCTCTTTTTAACTAGCAGCCACTTACACTAGTAACTAGCTTTGTATATCAAAGAAAGCTTAATAATTGCCACTTAATTACAGCTTTAATGGAGACACTGGATAATTCAGAAACCTGACAAAGAAATCAGAGAACAGTAGATCTGACTCCCAAGTATTTCTAAGATGATAAAACTCAGAAGGATTATGCTACAGTTATAGCTCAAAATGTTATCTTATAGCTCAAAAAAGAACATAAATAGGATTTAATCTTTAGGAAAATGTTGGAATGGAAACAATAAAAATCTTCAGATCCAAGTAAGCCACTACCTTATCTGTTGTGTCAAAACAAAAGATTGCTACATATCATTTTGTGCTCCAGAGGTGTAAAACAACCCACCTGTCCAACAGCCAGACCGGAATGGCCATAGCCTTTTTGTTTCTTTAGTCAGTGGTAAAAAAAGGTTTTGTTTATCTTCCTCTAAAAATGGTCAAGAAGGGAAAAGTGGTGCAGTTTGCTGATGTGCAATTCTACACAGGACACTGAATTCCCCTAACTCACACTGAAGTTCAGTAGGAGGTATGCAGGTCAGCACTGGTCAGAAGTAGGTCAGTTATTTATAAGAAAGATATAGTAAAAGATACATGGTTTCCAAGGGTTTTTTTCCAAAATCATTTCACTCAAACTTTTAAGAAGCTTTTTTAAATTTCTTTCCCCTAACTTTTTTTTTTTCCCCCAAAACAAGTGTCTTCTTTGTTTGGAGGAAGCCTGCTTTTCTTTTTCTAAATCCTCCTCTCTCCAAGAGAGGCAAAAAAACACATCGATGTGCAGAATAATCAACAGTAGGGGACTGAAAAGGGATAGAAAGCATAGCAGTTTCATTTTGCTCACTGTTATAAAATACAACTTTTTAAATAAAGCCAAAAAAGGGAAATTTTCTCCATTAACACATCCATTAAAATTTTCAATACTGCAAAAAGCTATTTTCCAGTAAAAACATTTGACATTTGTCAAGGTAACAAAAAGTGGAACTAACGAATGTGAATATATAATTTTCCCAGGAAGGCCAAAACTACTGATACTATGCAGAAAGCTTAGTTGCTCTGTTTTAAAAAATATTTTTTATTCAACCTAGTAAACCAGTAAGTTTTTCACTAAGCTTTTACTCAATTTCTGCTCAGAACAAACTGGATGAAACTATGGCATCAGCAAAGCTGTGAATTAGGACCACATTAAGATTGAGAAACAACCTTGCAGAATGGCTAAAGAAGTAAAAACATACTAGCAGACCCAGAAATGTACAACTTTCCTGTGTGTCTCATCTGGTTCTACCCCCAAAACATCAGATTGTTCACAAGACTGATAACTTTTACAATAGCTCTATTTTTGATTACTGAACATCTTGAAAACACCATAGGATGTGTAGGATGCTGCATTCTTCAGCTTTATGTATATGATCATATGGTTTGCTGGAGTAGGTTGAGCCTCAGTGAATTCAAAAAGACTACTTATATGTTTCAAGACAAGTGCATTTTTTTCTGGAACAAAGTCAGCACTGAGCAGCTCTAAGCATGGTGAGAGCCACACCATTCAGTAGAGCACAGAGACACACCCCAGCTGGTGCTGAACATGCTCTACTTCAGGAACATTGGCATTGCATCATCATACATCACATTTCACACTGACAGCAAAGCGTGCAAGATGGAAATCACAAGATACCTGGGGAAGGTTGTGTGTCTCTAACATGCTGCAGCTTTCTGATCTGTAGATTTACCTTTAGAGGTCTCTAGCCTCCCCCTGTGGCTTGGGGCACTGCCTTCACACCAGTCCCCACCTGCCCCACAGCACATCCTCCTTCTGCTGAAATCCCCTCTGCGTGCTGATTCCTGCCCCACCACCCAAGACAGCCAACACTGACCCAAAGGCAGGCTCCTTCCCCAGACTCAGTGGCTCCCAATTCTCCCCTCTCCTCTCCTGCCCCACTTTACCCCTTCACCTTGGACCCCCTTGCTCCCAGGCAGCCCTGAGCAGCACCTTCCCTCTCCTTGCCCCAGGCCCTTTGCTGAGGAGATGACAGGGCCTGCACCAAGCAGCTGGGGGGCTTCTGCCTCTTCCTCAATACGCCCGTACACAAATGCCCTGACAACCCCTTTACCTGATCTCCGGACCCGTGGGATCACTTCGCTTTCACCCTCCTCATTGACATTGCGGGCCTTCCATTTCATGGCTGAAACAGCATGGGTCAACAGCGAGCTGCAGCAGCACTGGGACTTCTCCTCCAGACTCACCTCTGTCAGCTCTGAGGAGAAAGCAGGGGAAGATGAGTTTCCAGCACAGACCCAGACCCTGAGGCATGGAGACCCGCTTCTCCCTTGGCATTCCTAGGCAAGCTCCGCACTCTCTGCCCAGTGCTCTGCCAGTCCCCAGCAGAGGCTGCTGGTCCCCACATCTCCTTCACAACCAGGAGAGGGACAGGGCCAGAGGCAGTGGGGACTGACAGCTCTTGAGCCCAGCAAGGCTGGAGCAGCACCTGGGCACAGCCTCCCAAGGGGCAGTGGTACCCCCTGCCCTCCACTGTCCTTCCCTGCCCTGCCCTGTCCTCCCCTACTCTGTCCTGCCCTGCCCTGTCCTCCCCTGCCTTCCCCTGCCCTCACCAGCTTGAAAGTGCAGCCTGACATACCTGTGCCAGCCATGTCATGGACCCCACTGTGATATGACCACTGCTGACGTGCTGCCCGCTGTGACATGGCCACCACATTTCCCATTTTATCTCTGGTGGCCTTCTGGGGCAGGTCCATAGCTGTGGGTCATATTCCAGTGGGTTCATGCCCCCCTGCACCACCCTCGTGAACTTTTCTCCATCACAAACATATTAGGGCCTGTTCTGCAGCCTCGTAAAGGAAACCTGGCTTTTACACACACTTAAGGAAAACATTTACACATTTAGGCAAAACACCTTTTCTCTGCCTTTTCCCAGGCTCTACTTCATTCCTTCACTCCAGAGACTTCTCCTCCCCCCTTGTTATCACCACAGGTTACACTCAGCCCCTTCAGCGAGGCAAGGAGAAGCTGGGTGGGGGTTGCAGGGCACTGGTTACCATCAGTACAAAACTGTTTCTCTCTGCTGCTCCTGTCTTCTCACACTTTTCCCCTGCTGCAGTGTGAGGTCTCCATGGGAGCTGCAGTTCCTCCAGGAATATCCATCTCCTCTAGCACGGGTTTTCCCAGATATTCACAGTGAATATCTGCTCCATTGCCATGGAGCACCCCCTCCTCTCTCTCTCACCTTGGTGTTCCCTGTGCACCTTGTCACTCTTTTTGTTCCCTCTTCCCTCTCTCTGTCATTTTCTGCTCTCTCTTACCCAGGCTTTTCCTGAGGCGCCGCCATCATGGCTGCAGGGCTCAGCCGTGCCCTGTGCTGGGGCTGCTGGAGCCGGATGGAACCGGCTGTGTCCGGCACGGTGCAGCCCCGGCCTCTCCTCACAGAGGCCGCCCTGCAGCCCCCCAGGCTACCAAAACCTGGCCACCTACACCCAATATACTAGCTTATGTATTCCCTTTCTTCCTCCACAAGGTGCAGTGCTGCATTCCCACAGGTTCTGCGTCAGCCTAGAGAACTGTCAGGCCTTACCAGTGGGCAAAAAAAGCACCGGGTACCTCAGTCTTCTCCATGCCCTCTGTTCTTACAGTAGTCCATCTTGTCGCCCTTTACATCCGTCACTGATTTCAACACTAGCTGAGCTTTGACTTTCTTGACTCCATTCCAATACACTGGAGCATTGTCTTTCTATTCCTCCTGGGAAGCCCATCCCTGTTTCTACCTTCTGTGTACTTTCTTTATTTTTATTTTACCTCAGTCAGGATTTTCCTGTTTATCCATATCTTCATCTACTTTAAGGTTCTCCAAAAGACAGAAGCTCCCCACAATGCAAGGCTGCACTTGTCTTCCATTATTATTCCCCAACCTATGTCTGAACCATTAAGCTTAACCTGAAGTTTGTAATGTGAACTCATCACCGGCTGTCAAATCTTCTGCTAGGCTTTTGTGCACCGTGCCTGGCCTGAAAATTGCTTGCAAGAACTGTATTACTGCCATTTGTCATTAATATGAGTCACAGCATCATCAGCCCCAAACCTCAAAACCATTTCTGGTGAACCTTGGGAAATCTATCAAAATTATATTAATATACATTTGGCGATCACAGTATTGCAGATTTTGCAGCAGTCGCGCTCACAATCAAACACCCAGCAGAAATTTCTATAAGATGCTGAGCTACTAGACAGCATATTTGTCAAAGCATCAAAATCAAGCAAATGAACAAATCACGTTTTGGTGTTTGACCATGCATGTCAGGACAGACAGGAGAGTCTAAGCTAAGAGTTGTCTCAGCTAAGAGTTAACTGAGACTGTTTGTGTGGGCAGGACTTAGAACTGGAACAATTTCCCAAGCCACTCGGTCTTGTTCTCTGATGTTACAGAGGTCACCTTACTGTAGTTCCATCCATAAATGCATGAGGTACAAAGGTACTAAGTCTAATTCAGCCGCCTTCTCCCAATACAGAAAGGCTATTTCAAAACTGAATTCCTCTGAGAGTTAAAAACTTTCATCAAATTCCAAATGTGGGTTTTAATCATGGCCAGTTTTCACCAACTTCTTGCACTAACATTGACCTTTAGTTTAAATAGGCCTTCTAATTCAGTAATAGTCACCTGCCTTCATGTACCTTTAAAAGATAATCATCTCCATTCAGCTTTCATTTTGTCAAACTCACGTAGCATCCTCATGTTGAACAGCGTCTCTGTTTCCCCAATCCTCATACCCATTGTTTGCGTTTGTAGTTTGAGTACATTGTTCTTGAGCATGGATGAACAGAATTGTCCACAGCATTCTAGATGAATCTAGCATCACCTTTTACAAAAGAATTATTATTTTCCCCATTTCAGCCATAAAGATTTTGTATTTGTCCTTCTTTTCTGCACTTGCCTCTTTTGCATTTGCCTTTTTTCCTCATGTCACATCACACTGGTGACCTAGACTTATCTTGTAACATTAAATAAGCCCTCATCTTTCTCTCTAACATTTCTTCAATAAGCACCCCAGTTTGTACAGAAATTCTTGCTATTTATCCTTATTATAAAACCATAGCTGTGTCATCAGGATCATCCATTTCTACCCATATCATTCAATGTCTTCCAACCATGTGTTATCAGCACATTCCCATTTCAGTATCCATCCTATGGCAATAGAAGAATTATTTGCTATGTTCTGAGCTGTGTCATAAAATAAACATAGTTTTCATAGTGTTTGCCTAGCAGGGTTCAGAATTAACTGTTTTAGAAAAATCCCAAGCCACCTGCATTTTACTACTAAATGCTGAGTAGCATGTAGCCTACGTGAGCTGTGTTTCCTCTGTGAATTTACTTTATATGACAGCTCTGGCCACAGAAATTATGTTGGTTTACTAAAATACTAAAGGTATAGTTTCAGTTGGAGTTTGTCAGAAAAATAGAGAAAGAAAAAACTGATGCGCACCATGCAGTGTTCTGAGCAAATAATGTTCAGAAACTAAATACTTTATTAACTATGAAGTACATTTAAGTAGCTGACAGTATTTTCAGAGAACTTTAGAGGATGATCATTTTTCATATTTTATATAGCACTTCATTTTGAGCACATATAACCCATCCCTATGACGTGCTAAGCTGCCCTTGCAACTAGTGAACTTTATGTCTCAGAATTATGTGGGAATATCTTTGGATAGTTTCCATGCTCAATAACAATAGATTTCACACTAGCAGTGGAGGATTGTTAACTTTACCTTCTGTCCAAAGATGTGCTGAATTCTGAATAAAGTCAGAAGACCTTGCCCCAGCTCTCTGTTGCAGGGCAAATTTTGCCTGAGATTCTTATTGTATGGTTTGAAAAAAAGAAAACTTTAAACTCCTATCTTAGACTACAGTTTCATAACCAGTGATTACATTTTTAATAGAAGAATAGAGATGTTTTCAGGTACTTCACAGCAGAAATGTAGTAAAAAGTGTTAATATATGGAAGATGCAGATTTGATTCGGCAGAAATGAAAGATAATAAATATCAGCCAAGATACTAAAGTACAACTGAAAATAGGTAAATATGAGTCTATAAGTGAAACATTCTGTGTGTCTTCGTGTCATCTTACCAGAATGCAAAAAAATTTTATCCATGTAAAACCTGCTTTTGCTCAAACATTCAGTGTTGGTTAAAAAAAATGCATATATTAGTAAAAATAGAAATAGCAGCTACTGAAAGGAACAGTTACTATATTTAAAAGTTAAGCAAGTCACCCAGCTGATGAGAGTCAATGTCTAAATTTGCAAAAAATATTATTAAAATACTCTATGTCAGTCTTTTACAGCAAAGTGGTCTGTGCCTATACTAGAGTTGCCAAATATGTAGTTAGTGATTCAAATTTCCTTGGCTATATCTTATGTTAAATCAATATACATTTTTAAATTTCTGACAAGATGGATATAACCAGTTACTGTTTCCCTCTTCCACTAACACTGCTGCTGTTGCAGAATCTAGGAAATCAGGATATAGCATTATCATTCTGTACTTTACATTGTATTTTTCAAAATGCATACTGATGAGACTCAATAGGCAGGTGTTTGAAGACTGAAAAGTATTTTCCAGTCAGGAAAAGAAATATTCCTTTCTGTATCAAATTAACCTCTAACCCACAAACTCCACCCAACTGCTAGTAGGAAAGCCCATGGAGTTCAGTTTCCCATTCATTAACTTCTAGGACAGCACTTTCTTTAATCCCACTCAGATTATCAGAGTATCCCAGCCATCAGAGGAAGCAGAACAAGACACTACTCTTTCAATCAGTTTATAGCATCATACTCTCATCCCCAGTGAAAAAATGGGCTTCCTGGTATATGAAAGTCATGGGACTTAATCTGTAAGGAAGCTTGACCTGCTTCTTCCTTGATCCGTGTGTAGTTTCTTCTGCTCCAGAGACCAAACCTGGCCTTCTGTTCTTCTGTGCTATAGTGATGCTGGGGACATGTCTGGGAAAGAGTCAGAAGTTGGCATGGAGAGCTCTGAGCCGTGTTCTCCTTTCATGTATAATTCCCAGGATTTCTGAAATAAAATCCACATATTGATAAGCACCATCCACTAATGGGCTTCAAAAAGCTTTAGAAAAGGCAGCAAATCAAGAATCTACTCAGGATCATCAGCAAAGCCAGGAACAGAACTAACATCCTTGAGTTTATATCTAGCAACTGGGCCTCATGGAGTCATAATTAATCCTACTTTTCCTTCCACTATGAATCCAGTCAGACTGTGGCAGGAGTTTTGGGCTCATCTAGATAGCTACATGGATTCATCAGATCAGCTACAGGCAAAGTAGCACATTTCCAGAGTCCAGTGTGACTGTCATATAGAGAATATTTTTTAAAATGTCCCCAAAATAGTATAGCCATACCAAGGGGATACTGAATGCTAGCTGTTAGCAAGTCTAATTAGCTAGGATATGGCATCACATGGAATCATATAAATGGCTTGCAATTCTGAGGCTAGTTTTGGCAAATGCTAGTTTTGGCATATCTCTTCATTCACAGCACCAGCACTTACATGATATCTACAGAGGAAACAAACTAATCTGGCTTGGAAATGCCACTAAAAAAACTCAGGCCAAAGTTTAAACAGATCAAGTATCTGAAAATATTGGTGTTCTACAAAGAAGCATAACCGTTACAGTACTGGAGAATACATAAACAGTTACAGTATTCCAACATTTTCAATGAAAATATAAATGATTTCTTGCATGGAAGTAGCAGATATATAAGGGGGTGATCCTTGAGTGAGCAGGGATATATTGCAGATGTATTTACAGTGAGGAAAAAATTGAGCCTTATTTCTGTCGCATTAATAATTTGAAAATTAATATATTTTATATTTATTAGATATATGTGTGTGTACAAAATCTCTTTCAGATAGATGTGGAAAGATTCCAATTTTTGGCATCCCTTCAAATTACATAGCTATAGCACAGTTATTTGGTAATTGCAAGTGCAATTGTAGAGTAGTAACAGTTTTCGTTACTACCAGTTACCACTAATTCCATGGTTGTATTACTGTGTGCCTAATTATGGTGTAATTACAACAGAGTTAATTTGTACACTAATGCACTCAGTAGGAGTATTACAATGAGAGAAGACAATGAATAATGCAGTTATGTAGTGAATTACCCAGTAATGTTAATTAGTCCTAGTTAGGTATTGAAAGGAAACTTGCAGAGCAATTCTGCTGTAACTGCACTGCAATGAAAGTACCTCTATTGTAAACAATAGGAAGGTTTCATCAAGGCTTGAATGGATTGCATTAAAAACAAAAAATGCTCTTAAACTCTAAAAAAAGCATTTGGAGCCACGTATATGAAGTTCTTCAAGATGTTGATGCAACTCCACATGATTAAAAAAAAGGAACAAACAACAATCAAAACAAACCACAGATAAAAGTTCCAGATATTCTTGTTGGACAGGTTGTAATGTGATCTTGACCAGAGATTTTTTCTTTTCCACCTTACGTTACAAGACCATCTGAATTAAATTATTTTAGGAAGTGAAATCAAGGCATTCTGAAAGGATTGAAGCCTCACGAAGGCCCACGCTGACCACATCCCAGGCTTCTCTAAGAGACCTGTGAAGTCCTCTCTCAAAACATTAATTGCCAGTTGCCTCAGGCAACTGCCTGGGAGAGCAGGTACATAGCTTCACAGTCAGCCAGTTCAGACTGCTGAAGGAAATAATCAGAAGACAGAGGAAGAGGTTTTCAAACTTTGGCATGGTGGAGAGCAGCAGCTCTGGGCACTGAGCAAAGGCAGACCTTCCAGCATTCCTCTGCCCTGTGCCCAGCTGCAGGGTGCTGCAGGTCCTACCCAGTTGCTGTCCCTGGGCCATGGGACAAGGAGGGTGCTGGGGATGTTGGCAGTGCTGAAGACTCCTGGCGAGTTCCTTCACCTTCCCTGACCATCTCCTTCAGGTACCCTGTGCTAATCCAGGTTGTGTCTGGGGGGGAGCATGAGATCAGGGGGCTTGGGCACACCAGCTCTTCCCAGGACCTCCCAACAGGTCATCCATCATAGCCTGCCCATGGTGTCGCGCAGGATCTGGCTTGATCACTGGGGAGGTGTGGAAGAGATAGAGGCTTCCCCTCCTGCTCTCCCTCCCTCCCTTCTACCCTGGATCCACCTTCCAAAGGGGCGCAGATAGATGCACATCCCGGCCCAACACCACTCTGCCCGATCTCTCTGCCCTGTGCCAGCTCCTGCCAAGCCCTGGCTGGAACCTCTCCCACCTAGAGCCACAAGTGCCTGCCAGGGCCCTTTGCCTAAGCTTTCCTTCCCCTGGCGCTTGGGCAGGAGGTTTCCCCAGCACGTCTCTGTCTGGCGAGGACTGCCTGCCTTGGGGAGCTGAGGGGGGAAGGCAGGGGTGCAGGGCAGCCCTTAGGGCTGGCTGGCCCACAGGGCTGCTGCTGATGCTGCTGCTTTCCAGACTGAAAGGAGATCCTTTGGGACTCCCTTACCTCCCCTCTCCAACAGCTTTCTTGGGCTTTCTTTGCTTTTCCCCTCCTAGCACCAGAAAAGGTCAGGCACTTTGCATGTCTCTCTTGGTAGGACATGGCACGGGCTGCTGAGGAAGCCCTGGAGGAGACCAGCTGTGCTGCGAGGGCAGGCACAAGCTAGCTGCTCCAGGCTGGGCCATTGGAGGCAGCAGCAGACTGCTGATGCCCCATCTGCCTGGGCGACATTAAAAACATAGCTTACTTGGTCATCTGCCTTCACCACTTCTGCTTTGTCTGCTTCCAGCAGCGGGCCAAGAGGGAGAGGTGCCTGCCCACTCTGCAGGCAGCCTTTGGAGCAGGTGCTGCAATGACTAGGAGGAGTATGTGGTCAGCTCATCCACCCACCACCAGAGGAGCAAGGCCAGGATCCGGAGCAGATCCCTGCAGAGGCACTACAATGTGCGCAGGCGGCCCACCAACTACAATCCCTCAGCTGAGAGAAGGGGCCTGTGAGGATCGACCGAGCACAGAGGCATGTTGCAACTCTGGGCCCCCAAATGCCACCTCCCACCAGGCTCCTGCACCCAGTGTTTCTCAGGAGTGAACCCCATCAATGGCAGGGGAGCGCCCAGCCAGCCCTGCTGCTGCACCCTCCATCCTCAGTCAGCCCAGTGGTGTTGCAGCCCCCCGTGTATTGGCCTCTATCACATCCAGTAAACTTCCAGATGCTTTTCAGGGAGGGTGTATTTCAAAACCAAAGAACAACCCACTGTAGGGAATGCTTTCCAACACTGTCTCAACACCACGGGAAATCCAAAGGGGAGAATTTCTTGGAGTGCACAATGATTTCACTTAATATAAGTTCTGCAACAGATGTTTCCCTCATGCTCTCCCAGCTTCCCACTTCCAAGCACCAGGGCAGGAGTGTCCAAGCTTTTTGACCAGCAGCCTGGCTATGGGTCCTGAAGACCTGCCCATAGTCCAGCTGCCATGAAAAGGACCTCTACAGGTCCCAGGGGGCCTGGTGGACAGTTGAGTTGAACGTGAGCCAGCACTGTGCTCTTTTGGCAAAGGTGGCCAGTGGTATGCTGAGCTGCATTAGGTGGAGTGTTGACAGCAGGTGGAGGCAGGTGATCCTTCCCTTCTCCTCAGCACTGCTGAGGCCACACCTGGAGTACTGTGTCCAGTTATGGGATCCCAAGTGCAAGAGAGACATGGACATATTGAGACAGTCCAGCCAAAAGCTGAACTATGACGATGAAGGGACTGGAGCATCTCCTGTAGGCGGAAAGGCTGAGAGAACTCAGACTGTTTATCCTGGAGAAGAGAAGGCTCAGGGCAGACCTCATCAAGGTATAAAGGCAATGGAGCAAGCCTATTTCCAGTGGCATCTGGTGACAGTAAAAAAGCACTCCAACAAAGGAAACATTGTACTTAAAAACTGTACAATTTCAAGCACTTAAGTGCCTTCCTGTTGGGTTTGGGTTCTTTGTGGGGGGTTGGACTAGATGACCTTTAAAGGTCCCTTCCAATCCAAACCAGTCTATAATTCTATGATTCATAAGATCATTCCATCTTTGAACAGCTTTCAGTTCCTTGAGTGAGAAATGCTACTTTTCTCTTGCTAGTCCCACTCAAGCTGGCCAAACAGGTGTAGAAAAATAGCTAGAATGCCATGAACAATCACACTGACAGCCGAGTAGCCAACAACCGATTCTCGTCAATTAGAAAATAAAATAAAGTTCACCAGTGGCAAGGGGCAGCACAGAACTACATATCTGTCTTCTTTATACTGTGACTGTGTCAGTCCAGCTGAGTCCTTCACTGGTCAGCCTCCACATTACTCTTCCTAGATCAGCAAAGACAACTAGTTGGAACAGGCGGAGGTGGCTAAAGGACAAGCCCGGTTATTTTGCCTCAGCTCTGTCCCCAGCTGCCCACACAAAACAACTGAAGAGCGGTAGAGCTGCTATTCAAATCCACAGCAAGGCCACTGCAGCCCTCTCAGGTGCAGGGCAGGAGCAGGGGATTTCATTTCCCAGACAACCTGATTATTGAATGGAGTATATTTGACCTTATGACCAAAGTGGATTTACCGCCAAAAAGACAAAGAGAATGCCATGCATTCTAGCACATTTCCTGCTGCATGTATTTACAAATTGGAGCCTTCCTCTTCTTATCAGTCAAAAATTTGTGAGGAAAGATCAGGTCAGTACAGAGCTTTTTGTATTTTCTTAGCCTATTAGAACAAGAGTGCAAAAATACAGAGAAAATGCAGCTTTGAAAAGTTCAAAGTCATCTAAGAACGTCTAAATGTTCAGATTCATAAATGGGTTTGCTATGATCTACTAAGCTGCATTGTGCAATTTTAGGGCACTCCCTAGCAGTACCCTGTAAACCCATGGTACTACAAGATTTTCCAAGTTAGCTTTGTACTCGGTGAAAGAAACTAAGCATATTCGCATACTGTGTCTCAGTTGATCTGTTCACTAGCTTATTATTCAAAATAACCTACTCATTTCTCCACATCTATGACTCCCTCAAGCACTTCCTCTCCAATTTCAGGCAGAGCTGGATGCAATTGAGAGTTTAGACAAAATGTTCCCCCAAAACCCCCATGTATCTAACACAGGGTTTCAGATTCCTCTTGGTGGCTCGTGTATAAAAAATTTCACTACTGAGACATTCAGTGTTGCAAAAACCAAGCAGTGGTTTAGGTCTTGCTCTGTTTCTCTTTGTATTAAATTTCCCATTGCTGAAAGAGGGGTATGGAACATGTTTGTTAATGCAAGTGGGATTCTCAAAAACATACCAAAGAAGAGGCAAGGAAAAAAATGAGAAAGTAACTATTTTTATTTTCCGTCTCATAAGAAAATGACTATTTACCTTCTTAACCAGACCAGTCATTTGAGTATACTAGATTTATTACTTGTCTAGGATTACCTTTTTTATATTTCTCACAGAAATATTCCAACTATCCCCACCAAACTACATCATCAGTGTTTGTTTCTTAGCTTCAGTCAGACTCCTATGTTACACATCAAACAGAAGACACTAAAAAGCTTTGATATATCATGTGGCCATGAAAAATGAGGAGACAGACACTGTTATTGCTAAACCCATCCTTTTGACTAAAAACCTTGAGACTCTGACTGTAAATGTAAGATATTCTTCTTCATTATACTGTGTCTAAAAGGAATGTGTACTGAAATCCAAAATTATTTCAGCAAAAGTGAGTGCTTTTATTAAACTCTCAGTCAGAAAAAAAGCTGATTAAACTCTTTTGAATTCCTTAATAGCTTGTGTTCCGGATGGGTTTTTTTCCTACACTTTTGCTAGCAAGTTTTAATAGCTACATAGTACATCACAATTTCTTTTCACCGTAATCTTTAAATTAGGATAAATTTGAGATGTGTTTCATTTTTTAAAAAACTACTTTATTCTGAAGTCCAGAGCAGTGATTTAAGATCTGCAGTTGAAATCTGTTCAGTATTGTATGCCAGAGACAAGTTGCCTTTCCACTACTATATACTTTTTTCTTCATGGACTCATTACTAATTTAGAAAGGTGCAAGAGAAAGGGAGAGGTATCAGACTGCAGATCCTCTGTGGAGTTCTCATCAGTGTTAACTTTTTACAAGAACAACTAAATGCAAATTACAAATTAAAAAAAAATAAATAAAAAAATAAATATTTATTTTGAGATGCTTTAACATTAATTTTGCAAAAAAGATATTTTCAGACATATTTACAATTAGGACTATTTATACCATTTTTCACACTGAGAATCTGAATACAAGATCTGCATATTTCAGAGAAAGCCATGTTTGAAAAACAGGGTATTGTAAATTAATGACATTTTAATAAATGTTAAGGACCAATCATCAAAATCCCAATGATTATAAAAATAGATTTTGAGAATGGACTTTGCCTGTATTTTTTTAATTATTGTTTCCCAGTCTTCATCTTAGTCTTTGGTTGTGAATGGCCCTGTGTTGCTGATCTGCTGTCATGCAACTGCAGCCTGGGAGCCACAAGCTCTGCTCTCGTCAGCTGGATGAACCTCAAAGCAAGCAAGGCCACCGGACCTTTCTACTGAGATCAGCAGTGCCCCAGGGAGAGTTGGTGTGGAAGATATTGCAATACTTTTCCTCTCCCTACATCATCCATCCCTTGCAGTCCCTTAAGTCCTCCTTTTACATCTTTTAAAGCAGTTGGATGTGGGAGTCCATGTTGTAATTTCTGACAATTTTACTATGAGTTTTTCTTCAGATGGATATTTTCTTAAAGTTCCTGGTGCTGTAATCAGGAAAATGAAAAAGGAAACTATGGTTTTGTTGGATTTTAATGTTTATTTCCAGGCTTAGGATAGAAAGTATGAGAGTAATTACATCTGAAATGCTTTAAAAAAAAGATAGATTATTTGCATTTTTTTTCTATATAATCTTTCTACGTGTATGACGTGTATGTGTGTGACTTTGAGGTTGTTGGATTTTTTTTCCTTTTTTTCCCCTTTTAAGGTTTTGGATTAACAATAGCAAAGTTCATCAAAACTTCATTGTGTTCCAACTATATATGTAGATAAACTGTTATTTCTCCTTTAAAGGTCTTCAGTGTTATCTCTGCCATTTTCCAAGTGTTTTAAAACACTTCAAAAACATTTGATATATACAAAAGACACAAAAAACCAGCATAATTCCATTAATGTTGAGATGTCAACTAAAAAAAGCACAGACCAGATTTGCTTTACTGTCAAGATTTAGCCAAGAAGTTTTCTTAGCATCAGTGAATGACATTGTCTAAATGCCTGTGCCTACAACGCAGAATTTTCAGACACTCTCTGTAAATCTAAACCATCATCAAATTCACAGATTCTGAATCATTAGTTTGAGCATCACCAAATAAGTATTTGGAATTTATACTACTCTAGAGTAATTTGCTGGAAAAAATAGCAGCACTTGATGATGTTAGGAATTCCATGAAAATGCAGCGTGAATGAACTATTGCTAAGCTCCTCTCTCTAGAGAAGCAGGTAGTAAAAAAAAAAAAAATCCTCACAGACCACAACCAAAAAAACCAAAAAGATGATACAGAGCTGATAAGAATACGAAGTGTGGAAAGATGGAAAAATATGGCTATTGTACTAATTTTGTTGCCATAGTAACAGCCTAGTTCAACCAAAGGGTACATAAATCAGAGAGCTAATATTTTTAAGGGGTTCACAATTGAAAGCTGAGTAAAGATGGTTACCAAAAAATAACATGAGCAGGAGGTGTAACACCTCAATTCAAGCAGGGGGAAGACCAGAAAGATCAGAAGATCAGCAAGTAACTGTTCTACAGAAGCATAGCAACTTTTCTAAGCATGCTTTCTTATTAATGATGGACTCAGAGCAGTCAAAGTATAAATAAAATAACCCATTAAAATCACAGAAGATTTTTCTTGATTGAGGATTACACAGTTTGACTATCTTATGGATATCAAGAAAGTAAAATTAAAGAAAACAGCTAGCACAGAGAAACAGGTTGAGTAACTCAGTATATAGTGCAGATGTACAAAATGGACACCTAGCAGCTTCAAGAACTTGACATTTTATCATTAAAAGCTATTTTTTTTTCATTGATTTAATGGAGCTCTTCTGATTTACACCAGCTGAAAATCTGACCTTCATTCCTAGAAGCGTTGGGTTTAGTTTCACATACTGGAAATGTTTTGGCAAATTACAACTACAAGGTGGGAGTAAGGGAAGTGATCAAATGGCAAAGAACATAGAACTTTCACATCTCACTCCTCGATACCTGATTAATTTTAAGGGTCTTTAAGGCCTGAGTCATATTGTATCTGGTAAGAGAGAAAAGTTCACCCAAAGTCTTCCCAGTTTTAGCTTAAAAATGGAAATGAAGCAGCTTACTTGTACACACATCCACACACCACACAAGTCAGTTATTTCCCACTAGCTGCTATTGATTAAAGGAGTAAACCTTGGTTCTGATCAAGCCGTTAGACAGCTTGAAGGTCATAAATAACTCCGACAACTATAGGTAAACTTCACGTACAGACCACCTTTAAGCACTGGAGGTGATCCCATTTCTCTCAACTGAACAAGTGTGTATTATATGAAGCATATATTTAAGTACTTTTGCTAAATGGGGGAGTAAAGATACAGTGAAGTGGAATAAAGGCAATCAAATATGTCAGGTAAAATTTCACTCATTCTGAATTCCCTACTTTTACAGCCTTCACCTCTAACAAAATCTAAAATTATTTAAATACTTAATGTGATGAAAATAACCTGTAATGGTGCAAAAGAATGTATATTCAGTGCTGAGTAAAGTTAAGCTGGAGATTCAAAGACACAAAACTAGAAAACTGTAGGGTTACAATTTTCACAGAAATGTCCTACTTGTGACTTTTTACATATATGCATTAAGATGGATAAGATTTTTATTATATAATTGCAGAATGATAAGTAATAATGCTAGATTATTTGACCTTTATTCTAACATGTCCCAGATTCTATAAAGTTTTTCACTTAACGGAAAGATGTGCTATTAAAAGAATAAAAGAATTCGGGTTTTGTTACTGTCAAACAGTAAGATCTCCTGATTTTTATGAAATCGTAGTGGGCAAACCTACCTAAAATGAAACTAAAGAAACTCTATTGTAGTACAAGCATAGAAAGCAAATGGCACAAACACAAAAAGTTGGAGCGGTTTGGGGGTTTTTTATTATGACTTACTATGAAAACCTTCCCTTTTGAGTTGTTCTTAGACTTATTAGAAGTGTTCCAGTGGTAGAAAAAACAGAACTCTAGAGATGTTGAGACTTCCATCCTGGCTGATTTTTTTGCATATATACAACTGCAACAGACACTTTTGCCTTCTCAAAAATGTAATGAAAGTTTGCAGTTACTGTGTCCAGAGGTCTTCTTTCAGTTAGGATGTATCATCCATTACTCACAAACCTCAAAATGTGCATGTGAAATAAACAACACAGTTATGAGTGAATGGAATGAAAGTTGGGTTTATTTTTGGTTGAGGTGTAGTTGCTTCTTCAGTATTAACGGGATGTAACTCACAATGGAAAAGGCAGACAGCATTATAAAAATATATATTTTAAAATTCATTCTTTTCTTTTTACCTGTTTGTCTTAGTACTGAGAGAATAAATTATCATTAATATGATGAGATAAAACCCTAGTTATCAGGATATGGAACTTCAAGTAGTCTCACACAAATGCAATTTGAATTACACAATTTAAATGGAATATTTCCAATTATAGGTGTTATATAAAGTATGAGTTATTTATAATGCATTAAAAAATACTGCTTTCCATCTCAGTGTGTTTTATATTCTGCACCAGAGCCAGTTACTGTAAAGTTCGGACTACAACCTCATTACCCATAATCTATTCATCCACCCATAGCAAAGCAAAAATTTTGGAGTGCTTTTAGGCAGACACACATAGTGTGAAGACAGGCTACACCCGAGTGGAGAAGATATATAGTTGCTTTTTGTAATGATTGCATACACTTACAGTAGCAACCTATTGCCAAACCTCATGAAATGGCATAAAAATAGTGCAAAAATGTATCCGTGACCTTAGTAGACAGGTAGCTAAGATTCTTTGGTCTGGGGCTAGTGTGTTTTTGTGATCCAGAGCACAGCCCTGCAGAGGCTGGGGTCTGCCCTACAACTCTGCTTTGCCCTCAGTTCTCTGCCTAGATGCTCTGAATTTGTTGTGGAGTGATGCTATGTGGCAGGTGACATAAATCAGCAACAACCAACAACCAAAAGTACAGGTGGAAGAGTTAAATGCCACAGAATTGATTAGGTGGCTGTATTCCAGAACTGGATGCGGTAGCACAAGCACCTCTGGTCAGAGTCGAGCAGCCACACCCTGTCACCCCCAGTCTAAATCTAGCTTCTGGTGGAGGCTTCATGCAGCAGAGAATGACTTTTTGACTGCAGAATCCAGATAGTTCTTATTTGAGAATGCAGCACTAAACACATTCTGGGGCTCAATAGTTATAAAGTATTATTTCCACCCCGCTCTTTACAAACAACAAGTGATTGGTTCCCAAAAACTGTGAACATTCTCAAATAGGGAAGAGCCAGGTACAAAGAGGATCCAATATTATTTTCTCCCTTCTCGCAAATCTCATAAGATTTGAGTTCTGTATAGAAAGCTTGAACTATAGTTCTGCATATTTTCAGTATGGGTTCTGGTCGTTGCAGTATCTGGCAGAGTCATCATATTTGCCTTTTAAAAATTAATATTTTGTTATTTGGATTGAAAAGTTTGAATCTGCAAGAAAGAAACTGAATGTAAAATATTTTGTGTGTTACCACTGGGAAATCTGAGACAGAAAGAAGAATTACAGCCATGCGATCCTTCCTAAAAATGGAAGTTTAGTATGAAATATGCGCACAGGAAATCTTTAAAATATTCAGTTTGCTATCCCAAAAGGCAGTATTTATGTGATCTTTGAAAAGCCATAGTCTTTAATGTGAGTTTAGCATTTGTAAATGCAGATGAAATTTGTACACACCTCCAGCATAATTATTTGCTCCATTAGGTCCTAAGTGTGCGGAATTCTGAATTCTAATTGGACGGCATTCATTACCCTCTGCTAGGAATACACAATATTCTAAAGGGTTTACCCAATCATTTAGTGTACTTGCAAACATAATTCTCAGGCTAGCAATCAAATCATTGATATTACCGAGTCATCCAGCATTAGTTAAGGCTCACTTTGGAGTTATCTATATAATTGTCGATAAAGGTGAGCAAATACTGAACTCCATGGTTGCAGCTAAGATGAGGAAAGACAAACCAGAAGGGCACAGGATAAAGGAGAATGAGACTACTGCAGGTCTACTGTTGGTGAATAAAATGTGTCTGTGTATAATCAAGACCAGGGACCAAAATGACCCTAGGAGCAAAACATTTAAGTTAATGTAAAAGGCGGCAGGAGAATGAAAGTTAGAGGTTTCTAAGAATTATAAATTAAGAGAATGAGAGTTGCAAGGCATAGCAGGGAAATGGAGGGAGGCATTGATCCCTAAGCATGGCTAATGAGACCAAAAAATCAATCCCATGAATTGGGTGATCCCTACTTAGCATTTGTATTAAGATAACATGCAAATCTGCAATGATAGAATCTAGGACAGCTATTATATTTATTAAACACTGTTGCCATTAGAAATTTTGTCACAACGTCTAATTCGAGCTCAGTACTTGTCACATTGTCATTGGCAAAACAGTTTCAGTTCAGGCAATTTTACTCAATTTGTTACCAATTAATACAAACTTAATTACTGATTTGGGTATTGAGAAAAAAAGAAGACAAACAATTAAAACCTTCCCTTAGGGAAATACCTGCCCCCTTCCTCAGACTTAGCTTCAGTCCAACTCTTCTCCTTCCCCCTTCCTAGGCTCAACTTCCCCCATTGTCCCCACGTTACACTCAGTTACGCTCCCAATCCCTTTGGTGAGGTGTCTGTGTAATGGTTTCTTTTTGCTGCCCCTTGCTTCTTACTCGTTTTCCTCCACTACTCCATGTTTCTTACTGCTCCTGTGTTCCAGCAGGGTCCTCCAAGGGCTGCAGCTCCTCAGGGGTGTTCCTGCCCCAGCATGGGTTGCCCATGGGCTGCAGTCCCCTGAGGGGTGTCTGTGCTCTGGTGTGGGTCCTCTAAGGACCACACTCCCTCAGGGATGTCCCTACTCTGGTGTGGGTTGCCCATGGGCCATAATCTCGTAGGAGTGTCCCCGCCCCGGGCAGGGCCTGCAGCCCATCAGAGGTACCTCCTCTGGCACTGAGCACCTACTTCCAAGAGTGCATCTACAGCCATATTCCCAACACCATCCTATTCCATGTGTCTCCTCCATTTCTCCTCCTCTGCTTTATCCCCACATTTCTCTGAACATGCCTCTTCACATATCTCCTCATGTGTCTCCTCCCCTCATGGTTGCACCTCTTCTTGAACACTATTGAACAGCAACACCTGGTGCTCACCTGCCTGGCTGTAGTGTTGGTGCCTTCCTCCCTTACGCTAAATTATCCTGTTCTTTCAGTTTTGCCATCATTGGTTCAGAAAGTTTGAGGTTTATTACATCCTCAGTCATTTGTTGCTCTTCTCAGGACCCTGTCCAGTTAGTCCACTGCACACTTTAACATATTTGCCTGGGACTTTCACAGTGTCCAGCAGAGACTCCCCCATGCCTGGGAGGGCAGAGACTGGCTTCTCATTACTTTCACATATTTATGAACTTAGTTTGACATTGCTTTTTTTCACAAGTTTTATATTGAGCCACTCATATTAATCTCAAGATCTTCCTCCACAGAACTGTTGTCAGCAAATCCCTATTTCGAGTCTGCAAAATGTTTAGCTAAGAGTGCATATTGACCAACGTCAGGTTACATTTCATTTATCTCAGACCATTTCTTCAAGTTGTCAAGATCATTCTGAAATCTCATTTTACACTACTTGCAACCAATCCTATTGTATTTGCAGGCATTTCCACTCAAGCGCACTCCCCTGCCACTCAGATCGTTACTAGAAATACTGACTAGTGTTGTCAATAGCTTAAATTCTCTACTACACTGGTTCTGGAAAGCACCACTTCATGTAAGTTCTTTTTGTTTCTCTTCCCCTAAAAACCCAAGCATGCTTTTTTTTGGAAAATTATTTTCTCTCCATTATGACTCATGCAGTAAAACACCCTTCTGATCACATATACTATAGCAAGAAGTTGTGGAATATATTTGAAAATATTTAGTTCCAATTAGCAGTAAGGCATTGGTTAGTGAAGTGCTAACGACCCAAAATGAGGATAATAGAGTTAGAGGGCTCTGCTAGTAGTTCCAATCTGCCGTAATAATTTCTATATCTCATGCTCCATTCCTCAGCATTACTATGGGGAGTTGAGGTTTAGCCAAAGCAAGCCACTCATAAAGCATTAAAGTCACTACAAGGACTCAATTAGCATGTTCCACAGATGAGCAAGGATTGAGGTTCTTTCTTCAAATTTTCACTTTGGAAGTAAACTCCTTGACTACTACTGAAAATTTATGTCACTCAGGCACCAGTCAGGCTGTTCTGGGGTTCAAGATACATCTTCAAACCAGTGACCTCTCTTGAAATAGTATAGCAATGTTAAATTTCAAAATAATCCCCTCCACCCCTTCTTTTTGTTAAGATTTCAGTCACCCAGGGAGTGGGTTCATAAGCACACTGAAACACATAACATGGTGAATATATGAGTAATTTTTTTCAACATTGGAATTGCTCTGATTTTGAAGTAGATGTGGCCATGCTTCCCAATCAAGAGCTTCACTTTGTTCCTGTCTTCTCCAGTTCTGTAGGAATAAAACAGGCAGACACCACCAAGTACCTCCACTTCTCCGGAGTGTAACTTCTTGCTCACACAAGCAGATTCATTCAGTAGTTTGTTACATAATTCTGTGCTCCTCCTACAGCTCACATCTGCTACAAGGTTTTTATAAGAAAGTAGGGAAGCTTTAAGGTAATGTATTTGATCCCTCTTGTGACTTTAAAGTTTGAGCTACATAGCTATGTCTCTCAAATGAAGGAGTTAATTTTACAGTGGTATCTTCAATATCTTCAACTGGGATATACAGGCTGTGAAAAAGTCATTTTGCAATGATTTTTTTAAAAACTTATTTTTATTCTTCTCCTATGAAATAATGCTTGGATCACACACTTACAAGGGCAGTGAAAGTTTAATGATGTAAGTTATCCACAACTAAAAGGTATATAACTGCTAAGCTACTACACAGGGGAAAAAAATAGGCACCTCATAAAGTCTTAGTTTATTTTCCTCAGTTCAAGCAAAAATATGTATTAGAAGTACATTGAATGCAAAATACAAAGGGAATCCCTGAATAGCTGGGCTCCTGCTTTACAATCTTGTAGCCATGGGGAGAACATCAGTTGACATAAAGGAATATGACAATACCATAAAACATGTGAACCAGGACTGAGAGATCTCTGAATCTTTACACCAGCAGCACTCTAGTTACTAGCATATTTCATATATAGAATGCTGTTCCCCGGGGTGAAGAATTTTGTGTGTTCCAATGAAATACTATGTAACTTTTCTCAATATAATGTTGAGGCTTGGAGTCAATTAAACTTTAGCATAGTGCTACTGGAGACTGGCATTATTCTACAAGGCAAATGGTGAATATTGCCAGAGCAATGAGAGAGGATGCAGAAATGAAAACTGCAAAGAGCAGCGTGGTCAGGTGCAAACTGACACCACCAACGTCTGCCTCTTTCACACTCAGAAAATGTCAGCAGACTCAGTAATACAATTTCCTTTACAAGCCTAATCAATAGGATAGCAGCATAGCAGTCAAATGCCAAACCTGTTTCTGATTTGCCATGACCAAAAGCTCAGCCTGTACATACAATATTTTCCTGTTCCAAATCTATAATTGCTTTAAGCTGTATTTGACAAATATCATATGTACTGTGTCCCTGCCCATATTCAGACATTCTTTAAAACAGCTTCTGACCAAAGTTCTTCACAAAAGAAATTGCATTGACATTTTTAGTTTATGTAATTCTTTCTCAACCTCCCTGTGACAAAAAAAAGCTTACAAAAGTTTCTAGAGGTTGCTGTTTGAAAGCGCTGAATAAAAAGCTTCTCTCTGTTCTACTACCAAAAAAAAGTCTCTTATGCCAAAAAAGCATATGATGAGGTTTGAGTTTCACGGGTGTGTTTAACAAAACAGTTGCTAAGTTTCCAGGCAGACTCCCACAGGAAAGAGAATGCCCCTAATTGAAAATAGCCTGTAAAAAATAAATAAATAAACACGTCATTTTGATTACTTTCAAAAGTGTGGTTATTATGCAAAATGGAAATCTATTTCATAATCTTAAAAGTCAATGGGAAGAACCCGATTGTCTTCTGCCATATCTGTTCTTACCTGCATCTTTAAAAAGGCTCGCTCTCCAGAAATTTCTGTATAGAAGCCTTAAACCTAACCAGATCTGTGGATGCAGGTGACCATGCTTGTTGGGTAATCTAGGATGCAAGTGATGGTTTATCACAGGAAGTTTCTGAAATGCCATTCATGGTGAGTTGACTTCAGCCAGCTGCCAGACACCCACCCAGCTGCTTCTTCACTCCCCCTCCTCGACAAGACAGGGGGAGAAAATAAGATTAAAAAGCTCATGGGTGGAGGTAAGGACACAGAGATGTCTTATCAGTTGCTGTCATGGGCAAAACAGACTCGACTTGGGGAAAATTAATTTAATGTATTGCCAATTAAAAATAGAGTTGGACAGTGAGAACCAAAATCTAAAACACCTTCTCCTCCAACCTTCTTCCCAGGCTCAACTTCACTCCTTCATCCCCAGCTCCTCTGCCTCCCCACCCCAAGTGCCGCAGGAGGATGGGGAATGGGGGTTGCAGTCGGTCCATAATAGCTCCTCTCTGCTGCTCCTTCCTCCTCTTACTTTTCCCTTGATTCAGCGTGGGTTCTTCATGGGCTGCGGTCCTTCAGGACAAACCTGCTCCAGCATGGGCTCAGCCGTGCCCTGCGCTGGGGCCGTTGGAGCCGGCTGGAACCGGCTGTGTCCGGCACGGGGCAGCCCCGGCCTCTCCTCACAGAGGCCGCCCTGCAGCCCCCTGCCAGCACCTGGGCACCTGCACCCAGTACAGCATTTCAGAGCCTGCCATCTCTCATGCCATCTATCAAAAGCCACCGCTTGTATGTAATGTCTGGGAAAACTTGAACAAATGCAGTAGTTCTGCTGAATAATAAAAGAGAGCAAAAACATTTAGGAAGTTATTTTTTCTTGCTAAAAACCTTTTTCTGGTTTTAAATAAAGAGGAAGAAATATCAGAAAAGGATATACTTTGTGGTCAAATTTGCAAAATGTCATTCCACTTACAAAACAAGGCCTTTAGTTTAATGCATACTTTCATACTTATAAGGAAATCTTTCATAAATCATACACCTATCTATTAGGAAAGAGTCATACACCTATCATACATAAATATGTCATACATAGTCATACATAAATCATACACCTATCTATTAGAAAAGAGTAATCAATATAATTGATAAAGAAAAATTCCATAAAACCCTTACTGTATTGCACCATGGTTCATCAGAAAATCCACTGTCTAAAATCCAAGTTAGGAAGAGCAAGAAAATTAGTAACAGCTTTCCACACCCTTTTGCTTTGGAGAGCACCCTTTTGCTGATGCTATGTTCAGATTCCCTGCCAACCAGGGGGCTACCTGACATGGGAAGTTTCTTTTTGGCTCACGCTCTCATTCACACACACACACACACACACTCATTCACTCATTTCAGATCCTGAACCAAAGACACCTTTCCCATCATTCTTGTCCGAGTTGAGTATCTTTAGAGAAATGCTTCCGAGTTGAGTATCTTTCCAGAAATACTTCCATTCTGGCATGTTTAAAAGTGTTTTTTAGAAGTCGTTAGTGAGAAAAAATCCCCCACCAGCATAAGTATGAAGCTGTATTTCAGCCTTGTGGACTTTTTCCCTCACTTGTTGATTTTCACAGTTATTGCTGTGTTTTAAGGTAGTTCTCTACAGGTCATACACAGCGTATACCTTGTTCTCAAAGAAATAGCTCTCATTTTTAAAGTGTTCATCATGTCTTATTAAATAAGAGCTTATTGGACACTAATTGCATGGGACTTCTAGGGAGAATGAAGATAAAAAGTTTACTGTCGTGTTGTTAGTAGCATTTAATTTCCAACTGTTAGACCTTCATTCATGTCTGCTAATGTAATAAAATTAATCCTATAATTTCAGTTGCTTAAGCTTTCATTAAACATGGTATGATTTCTTAGGTATGCTGTTGTCCATTTAAGGAAAAAAATCTTTTCTCTCCCTGGGGGGGCTAGCAGGTGAGAGAGGCAGACTTGATTTTTCCTATGCTAAAAAGCTCTGTCTTCTATTTCCTTTCAACCTACTGACAGCTGAAGTGAAAAGAGAAACAGCTGACTGACAGCTGCCTGGCAGAATACATGCAGTCCTAATTACAGCTCCTCTGTAGGGTTATGCTCATGCTTACACTTCTGCATGCAAGGTCTCAGATCATTATTTTTCTTATATATATAATCAATATAATCTTTTTCAAGTTTGAATCTTTATAGCAAGCCATATAAACCTTGAGAGAGCAAAAAAGGGAAGCTCTCTGGCTTCTGCTAACAACCAAGCATTCAAAAGCAACTGAACAATATTTATGCAAATATTTGCCCTTTCTTCTGTATGTGCCATTCATTTTTATGATCACCTATTCTTTTACTCCTACATTATACTTTGTTTATTACCTCAGTCAACCCACACAATAACAAGGCTACTTTCAGCGCAGATTGCAGATTTGCAGATTTTAACTCCAGGCTGAGTTATAGGCCACTGGGAAGTGATAGCAGCCACATTGTAAAAATATTTCTTGCTCCTACTTCTGCTGAGTCAACAGAAAAGGCAATTGCTTCCCATTCTCAATTCACTTATTCTGCATGCTGGAGTGGAAGAAGGAAATGCTTTCTCCTCTACCCCAGAAAACAAAAGATGTGAAAATAAACCTCTAGGAAATTTCAAGGGGATGGAGGAAACAAGTGCTGGCATTACTAAAAATGAAGAAAAAATAATAAATTGCATGAAACAAGATGGTCTGAGGCACGGTGTGAGGAAGAAGTCCCACTGCAGGCTGAAATGCCACTCCACCATGTATGATGCTTGCCTTATTTCAAATAGAATAGATCACCTGAAACTCCAAGAGATTCAGACAGTTAATTGAAGCTGAACTTCAGCAAATATTGTGTCCAAATAAGATTACTTGGGCTTTTTGCTGGGTTATAGAAGTTTTGCCCAATTTTAGCTGCAATATTCTGAAAACTTAGCTTCAAAGTAATATACAAATGCATTTCTACAATGCATCAACCTTTGTAAAATATTATCATATCTACTAACAATAGCAAAAAGCTTTTTGGAAAGAATTTCTTTGTACCTGTTGGCTATCATTCATTTTCTTCCTCACCATGAGCCTTTGATTTGAATTCACCCCTAACCTCACAGGTATTCCTCACTTTGATCCAAGCACAAAGGTGTCATGCTCAAAGGCTTACTGTAGATTCTAATTTACTTTCTTACAATGTATATTGCTTGTGAGGAGCAAAGTCAAAGCTGAGTGAGATTTAAAGGTTTACATTTTGTCATTAAAATGGTTATATTTAGAGGTAATCTGCTATGAATTGAGTGTACAGTAAACCATTTAATCTAAAATACTTGAAACTATTTCTAATAATTAGTCCTTCACCTCACTTTTTACTTGAAATTATAATTTCAGAAGTAACCCTGTTCATCCTCCCTTATGTAAAAAGGCAGATTCACACAGGATTTTTTAAATATTATTATAATATTTAAATTATATATTATTATATAATTTATATAATTATAATTATATAATTATATAATTATATAATTGTATAATAATTTATATAATTATATATAAATTATTATAAAATAATTAAAAATAATATTTTAAAAAATATTGTTATTTTTTCATTATTTTCCCCACCCCAGACTTGAACGGTGTACTGATCATAACATATTTCTACCAAAATTATTGTTTCCTTTTACTTTCTCATCTATCTGTATAAATCTATCTATCCTCTATTAGCAAGCATCCAGCTATGTTCTAAATAATAACTTTTTTATGTAGTTCCTCAAGGTAAGTACCATTTTTTTAGGCAAATACTATCTTTATGGACTATGCCACTGCTGAAAAGGATTTGGATCCGTGACCAAGACTGCAATGTGCTATAAAATAATTCAAGTAACTTACGTCCTTAATCTATTTGAATGCCAATTTTTCATTCCCAACCACAACTTTGATTCTTTTAAATTTATTTATATGGAGTCACAGAGCTTTCAAAGTTTGCATTCCAGGATTTGTTTTAACATGTAAACTTTGATTCCAGAAATTATTTACTAATTGGAAACTTGAAATGGCTTCTATTAAAAATGTATGGTTTTATTTTGGAAAATAGCAAGAAAAGTGATAATTTAAATCAGGACGACAAAAGGCATCAGCACATGAATGGGTTTCCTGGGAAAATCCCTGTCTGATTTGTTGGTTACCCTCTTAAAAGGCTCATATCTATTTCAATCAAGGCAAAAGAGAGTTAAGGAAACAGGCACATACCCAGGTACCATTTCATTTCCACCACCATCCCCACCAAAAATTGAGATTTTTCCCTAATAAACCATAACTATTACTGGAGGCATTTTGCTGTCAGGAAACAAAAGCTCTTCTCATTAAAGTAGCATGGTTTTGATACTGCAAATCCTTAAATCCATTCTAAAATTTGTCAGAAAACTTAATGAGGTTAAGTCTCTTATGACCCTCTTGTAAGCAAGCTAAAGAAAGATGGCCTTATGGTAGATGGTACCAGGTACTATTGAGATCTTCTTTTCAGGATCTATTCTCATGCTAGTTGGTACACCAAAGCTAAATATCACCCTGGGATTATAAACAGCAGCATGCCCTGCCAAGCTTATATGACTAGAAACATGAATATAATCAATAACCAAATGAATTATGTCCTGCTTAGGAGTGCAATGGGAATACGATGACCAGTTTTGGGCAGCACACTTCAAAGAACACCATGCACTAAATAAGGCAAATCTGGATGAGAACAGCTAATGGAGCCAGAGACATAAAACACATGAATTACATTTTAAGAATGACTCAAAATGGTTGGTTTAAAGATGAGAAGATTTAGGAGACATAACAATGACATGCACAAAAAACTGCTGCTAAAGACAAAGAAGAACATTGTGCTCATGTGTACAGCAAACAGATAAACTAATGAACTTAGATCACAGCAAAAGAAGATTTGGCTTATACAACAAACTTCTTAGCAACACAAATAGTGGTACATTGAAATAAATAGCCTGGAAGGCTGAAGACTTTCCCTCACTAGAGGGTTTTAAGAACAGGCTAGATAAATATCTGCCAGGGATAACACAGTTATAGTTGATACTGGCATCAGCAGGAGGATGGACTAGACATCTTCCCTTCCAGCTTGGCAGGTCCTCGAGGCCAACAGTCAGCAGAAAAAAGGAGGTTTCCAATTAACTCTCAGAAATCACACTGCTCTTATTTTTCGGGCCTGGAACCTCATGTGATTGAAAGGAGGAGCCACTTGATTTGACAGGCTCTAGTGTTGCTTCAGTACCTTTCATGGCACTTGCTAGCTCATCAGCCTGACTTACCTTTCCTGGGTTTGACAGCAACAAGTCTCAAATGAGGGAGAGGGGAAGTATTAGAAAAGTTATTATCCTATTTACAAATATTACCAGACCAGTACAAGATGAAATATCACCAACCATCCATGCTCTTTTATTTCTAATAAATAAATAGAGTGAAATCATCAGCAGCCATGACTTATTTTTCTCTAAAGTGGAGAGAAGGATGCACAATTTTTCATAGCCTGAGCTCTGCACAAAACATCAATAAAGACACAAAATTGTTAAGAGTGCAGAATTAGGCCAATTGCATAGACTCTATTACACAGTCCAGCAGGCATCTTAGCTTGAAAATATTTCTTAGCAAACAGTTTGCAGTTTTAAATCTTTACATTAGAAAAATTGATTGGTTATGATTTTATTAGATTGAAAAATCTTTAAAGCTACAGGAATCCAAACATATTACATTGAAACCACAGAGAACTGCCAGCACTGGGAATGCACAATAGGCTGCTCGTAGAAGGGTAAGGGAGAGAGTAAGTATATTTCAAATGTGAGAACAGAGTTATTTTATCCAACGGTAAAATGTAGAGCACAAAGAAATCAAATATAGCTACCCTTTCAGAGTGTAGATGAAGCCTATGAGATTAGCTCACTTCTGAACGCAAGATAAAGGCAGGGACAAACCTAACATGCTAATTTTTCACCTATGACAGATCCACGAGTCTTTCCTTGTGCTGCCAATAATTGTAGTCCCAATACACTGGAGTTAGTAAGACCTTTGCCAGTTACTTATATGGGAGCAGAATCAAGGCCAATTAGGGTAATATATACTTCTGCTAGGCTTGTCATAGCATTACACACATATATATATAAATTTATGTACTCAGTAACATGCTGTGAGAGACACGGTTCTTCTCAGATTCCTTTGCTGAGATTTCCACTGCTTCAGTTTACATCCCTACTGTAATGGGCACCTAATTAGCCCCTCAGTTGCCTACCTGCCATGGGCAACGCAAGATCATGCTGGTTTATGTTTCCATAACTCCTCCAAAAACTGCCTTTCACAACTCCTAATGCATACAAAGAAAATAACAAGGAAACAGATAGTTCTACTCACAGAGGCTGACAAAAAAAATCAGAAGCTGGTAAAATTAATCTTTTTTGAAAGATGATGAGCCCTAGGAATTTAGAAGCATTCCACAGCTAACAATATGGAAACATTTGATGCACTATAATTTTCAATTCCTTCTCTATCTTTTCTTACAAGTTCACAGAAAAATTGCACTCAGACATAAAATATGGCATAAGAAGTTTAACAAGGAAAAACATGGTATGTATTTAATAAAACAGTTTTACATCCCCTAAGGCAGTACACACAAATACCTTTAAACATGGGGTTATTGTCAATCCATATCAGGATGGAATGAAAATTACTTTAGCTGTTTGATTTATTGACTTTAACATGTTTGATATATTTTAAGTGTATCTGAACTGTCTGAATTTTTAAACTTTAGCCTCAAGATAGTTATAGCATTCTTTAAATGTTTTACTGGTTTGCTTTGTTTTAAAGCACAAGATTATTAATAGACACTGTTAAACATAAGTCTACCTTGACATAGGTCATTTTTGGAATTATACAGAGTGTTCAACAGAGCCTCATGTTTGACTAAGTTGTGGTTACTATTTTAATTAGAGATATTCAAAGCATAAAAATTCATTTCAATAATAGAAGTCAATAAAGAAATTTGAATTCACTTTATCTCTCGAAGACAATTCTCAATTATTACCTGGTTAACACTGCATTTTAACTGATGGCAAATAGGGCAAGACAACAAAGCCAGAAACCTAGGTATTCTGAGGTACATTTGTTAGGAATATTAGATGAGTCATGAGGATTTACATGTTCCTCCATTTCAGCATCTCACAGTGAAGATACTATCAGAGGGCATTTTGAGATCCTGTGATAGAAGGTATGACTATCTACAAGGTATAGCCTCAGTAAAGCCTTTGACATGGTTTCCCACAGCGTTCTCCTGGAGAAACTGGCTGCTCATGGCTTGGACGGGTGTACTCTTTGCTGGGTAAAGAACTGGCTGGATGGCGGGGCCCCAAAAGTGGTGGTGAATGGAGTTTACTCCAGTTGGCAGCCAGTCACAAGCAGTGTTCCCCAGGGCTCTGTGTTGGGGCCAGTCCTGTTTAATATCTTTATCAATGATCTGGATGAAGGGATGGAGTGCACCCTCAGTAAGTTTGCAGATGACACCAAGTTGTGTGGGAGTGCTGATCTGCTTGAAGGGAGGAAGGCTCTGCAGAGGGACCTGGACAGGCTGGATTGATGGGCCAAGGTCAATTGTGTGAGGTTTAACAAGGCCAAGTGCAAGGTCCTGCACTTGGGCCACAGCAACCCCATGCAATGCTACAGGCTTGGGGAAGAGTGGCTGGAAAGCTGCCAGGCAGAAAAGGACCTGGGCGTGTTGGTTGACAGCTGGCTGAATATGAGCCAGCAGTGTGCCCAGGTGGCCAAGAAAGCCAATGGCATCCTGGGTTGTATCAAAAATAGTGTGGCCAGCAGGACTAGGGAAGTGATCGTGCCCCTGTACTCAGCACTGGTGAGGCCGCACCTAGAATCCTGTGTTCAGTTTTGGGTTCCCCACTACAAGAGAGACATGGAGGTGCTGGAGCGTGTCCAGAGAAGGGCAACGAAGCTGGTGAAGGGTCTAGAGCACAAGTCTTGTGAGGATCAGCTGAGGGAACTAGGGTTGTTTAGCCTGGGGAAAAGGAGGCTGAGGGGAGACCTTATTGCTCTCTACAACTCCCTGAAAGGAGGCTGTAGAGAGGTGGATGTCGGTCTGCTCTCCCAAGTAACAAGCCATAGGACGAGAAGATATGGCCTCGAGTTGTGTCAAGAGAGGTTTAGATTGGATATTAGGAAAAATTCCTTCACTGAAAGGGTTGTCAAGCATTGGAACAGGCTGCCCAGGTAAGTGGTTGAGTCGCCATCCCTGGAGGTATTTAAAAGACGTTTGGATGAGGTGCTTAGGGAGATGGTGTAGTGGTGGTCTTGGTAGTGTTAGGTTTACGGTTGGACTTGATGATCTTAAAGGTCTTTTCCAACCTATACGATTCTGTGATTCTGTGATTCTGTATTCTATTAATTATACTTGGAATTCTAAAGTTTATTGTAGTACCTTTGAGCCCAAATTATTCTGTACTTTCTTGTTTATAGGTATAAACATAACTTTACTGGTTTAACCATCTATGAAACAGCAGTTTCAAAATATATGGCTCAGAAAGAAGACAAAGAAGACAAGCAAAAAGATTAAGAAAGCTAAAAATATTAAGGAGGGAACAAGAAAAATCCATACTTTAGATCCTGTTTCAAGATTTTATAATCTCAGATGAAATAGGTACACCAGTGCCCTTCAGTTCATCCTGAATGTCTCATGACTGAGCTTTTTGGCCATCTTTGCTGCCTTTTGATTAATAAAATAGGATATATCACTTGCATTAAGTGCAATGAGCTTAAAATGTAATGGTATAGCAGAAAACTCAGGAACATTGGGTAAAAGCCTCATATCTACTGTAGTTTTATAACACTGCTTTATTATACAATATATTCCAGGTACAGTAGCTATAAAGAGCTCTTAACCATCTCTACCCATTCCCATTAATTATCATGTATCATCATGCAAGGCAAAGATAATTGGCTTTAAAGTGATCTTGAATGACCTGCAAGGAGACAAATTGCCCTTCTGAAGAGGGATCAAAGAGCTGAGGATGCGTGTTGGGCAGCAATTTCCTCCTCAGCTAGGAAAATAAGAGGCAGCGTGGAGGATCACCAGTTCCCAGGAAGAGCCAGGTTGCCAGGACTAGTAGGAAGGATAGGAAGGCAGTTAATGGTGTATGTTGGAGGTGAATGCAAACAAAGGTACTCCATATGAAACACTGTCACCTGTGTGGCAGCTTTTCCATACACAGGTAATGAAAGTTACCAAGGCTTTGTTTTTAAGGGCCATTTTAAAGTAAAAAGTGTGAGACCAACATTTATGTTACGTTTTGCCACTACTAGAATTCATGTCAATAAGTAACAAACAACAGGAGTCTGAATTTGTATTATTTGCTGCTATATTGGCTTTAGGATGATATAAAAGCTTTGATTCCTTGAAAGAGATGCTTTAGATGTCACTTGAGCTCTGAAGTTTTTGCTCCTCAGGGGAAGTGCTTATTGCAATGGCCTTCAAGTTAGAGTAGTACATGGGCTGGATTTGGATTTCCTTGCCATATCTTTCTCATTCTCTTGCATACCAAAGGATCAGACCCAGGGGCACTACCTTTCCAAATGACCTAAAGAAGGATGGAAAGGGGGGAAGCTCCCTGTGTTACACTTGCCATAAGATTAAGGATAAGCTCAGTATAAGAGGTCAATTTCATGTCCTCTAATGTGCAAAAGCCAATCTTTTGCCAAAGCAGTTGTGTTATATAGGTATGCATATCTAGTGGGTAGTCCCCATTTCTAAACTTCTGTTTTCATGACTAAGTGCCATTTTAAGAGTAAAATATGTGGCTGCTGTTCCTTTCAGTTGCACCTCTACAAAAAGACTGGCCAGTTTGTTTCCCAGTTGAAAGTTATAGCTTTGAGTCATCAGGCAGCTACAAACAGGGAGACATCCTAAATTGTCTTGTGATTAAGTAATTCTCATACAACTGATATTTAAATATTTAGTGATAGGATCTTTGACTGTAAGTGAGAGCCCCTGCATGGAATACACCATATAGACAAGGAACGAAGCCCAGCCTGCTGGAACTCAGTCTGAGTAACATAAATGTAACTACCTGCCCTGGTGAGATGCGCAGCTCCTTAACTTGCGAGAAATGCTTAGACTCACTTCAATGAATAGACTCGCAAGCCCCTTTTTTATTCCAAGGCAAACATTGCAGTTTAAAAGAAACAAACAAAAAAAAAAAAACAAAAAAATCCTGCATAAATAGTGTTAGTTTTGAGTGGCTTCATTCTTCTTACAGATATTCAAATGATACAGCTTCACTGATTTATAACATTTACTTTGGTTTGACGTAGAGAGATTGTACTCACAGATCGATTCTTTCAACAGACCAATTATAATGAAATGTACTTCTTGGTCCACAGCCAGCATACTCTATAATACATTTATTCTTTACTTCCACGTAATTTACTTCCCTGGACAGCCTTGCTCATCTGTAACTGTTTTGCTTTGATACAGAATGGAATTTTGTTTTGTTTTTAAAATAAACTGGTGTATTTTCAATGGACTCACAGTTGCTTCAGCAGCATTTCGCTTCTAAGCATCATGTTGCACTCAGTGGGCAGTCAGAGACAGATCTGTATTACACCAGTCATGACATACGTAAAGCAGTAACATTATTTAATACTATGCTGGGCATCTTTTACTATAGGATTTGCTTTTATAAATACGGCTTTATAAATAGAAGGCTTTACACCAAGTACTTGCATTGTATTTATGAGAAAATGCTGCAAACAAGCCGTAGTTTTTTGAAATGTACATTCTTTTTGCTATTTGGAAATGGGTAGTCACTCAGAAGTATGATCACTGAAGTGTAGTTAATTTGTTATTTTCAGCTGTAGACTGAAAGTATCTATCTAGGTGGGAATGTCTGCCGATGGCCAGTTGCGTCTTTCCATGTAGTTGCAGTTTGGAATAAGGGTAACCCAATCAAGATATTTTGTCCTTTAAAGTGTTCAATGCTGTCTTTCATGAGAGGGGACTGGCCTGATACATAGTTTAACTGTATAGATCTCTTCCTCTTGGTCTGTCCTACTGGCTCCTGGAAACCTAGTCTCCGAGTCCCTCAGTTGCCTGCCCTAACTTCCAGCAGTGCCTGAGCCAAGTCTTCCACACTGCCTAAGCACCTCTAAGGGCCAGAGCAAGCCTTTGGAAAAGTACGGTCACTGGGATCTCTCCCGACCTGCAAACATTCGAATGTGCATCTAAACAAATCACCATCTTGTTTATTGCAATGTTATCACCCCTTCATGGTTTCATACTTTAGATGTATTGCATAACCATTCAATTCAGCTGAATATCTGGCATTAGGCTATAAGGAACACAATTAAAAAGTAGCTGTTTGATTTTATTTGTACCAAAACCATCAGGAGAATTGGATAAGTGTCTCACCTTCAGCTAGCACAGTTCAAGAATACAAGGAAAAAAATTAACTACATTAAAATAGTGCTAATTAATAGTCATCACAAATAATTAGACCTGCTCAGATATGGCCTAGCAGAGTTTCCATCAATAAATTTCAAGAAGTGATCTTTGCAAAGTTTACTCAATCTATAACTCTGGCTGTTCCTAATACTAAGATAATGGAATATTTGATGCAGCAGGATGGTGCCATAGGACTACAGTGTGAAAGAACTGTTGCAGATCTAATTTATAAAGAGAAAATGTTGTTTGGCAGTAGTCTGACATTTTAAACAATAGTCTCAGCTCTAATTCTCCCTTTTAAAGAGTTGCTATTTTGTGTAGGAATATGCTTCAGGGTCTGCAAAGGGTGAATTTGCATTTTGCCCTGTTCTCCCAGAATAGAAAAGGAAGTGAGCATGGAAGGATCCCAGTAAAGGAAACAGCTGTGCACTGCACTCCATTTTATCCCATTTTTTCACAGGCATCTCTAGTCTCTCCCTCTGTATAGAGGAGGCATGACTCATGCAGAGTAACAGGAGTTTCAGAATGGTGTCGTCTACAGCGTATCCTTTCCAAGGCCTGCAAAAGGAGTAATTTTTTCCCAAACTTTTATGTTTTGCAGAGGGCACACGGGCTGGCAGTTGACAAAAATGTAGCTAATTTTAAAGTGGAAGCAGCAAGAATGATTGTGGGAGAAGCAGACTGGCCAGACATTTCCACAGATGCCTCAGACATTGGGCTTGACTGCATACGAGTTTGTCCATCTTTCCTAAATGTTACTCCTCAGTTGTCACTTCCCAGCTGCTGGCAGCAAAAGACAATGCAACAAAACTTTAAAAAAATCAGTCTGTTACAGTTGTAAGGCCATCTCTTCCAAGTGCTTTTACACTTAGACAGCTTTTACTAATCTTTAAAGTATTTTAACAATAAAAGCATCTTGCGGAGAAGTGCAGAATCCCCGCGTGCTTTCTGTTTAAAAATACAGTCAGACATTACATTGTTTTGACCTCTTTTGGATCAGCTAACCTCTGTCAAAAACTAATACATTTTGGCTGCTATGGTCCATAGTCAGTTTGCAGTGTGGCTCAGAAGAAATGCAGGTAACAAAAAGGAATCATCCACTGCAGCATTATCTGGCAAATTCTTCAAATATTCTGATGCCCACGCTCCTCTGTTACCCTGGCATGTAGGGTTCAAGTACTTGCATTACAACCTACAGTCCTGGGTTTCATTTAAAAATAGTAAGAGACCAAAAGTCGGTTCTAAAAGTAAAATTGGAAAAATATGCTCCCTGAAAGTCTCCCAGTGATACAAAAAATCACTGGGGAAAAAAAAAAAAGGTTTTCAGTGCAGTCATATTTTGCCAGGCTGGTGCCACACTTTTTGCTTTAAGAAGAAAACCTAAGAAACATCCATTTGGAAGACAGCTAAATCTCCAAAGATTTCATTCATAACCTACTGCACAATGAAAATCTGATATAGAAGGTGCAATGCATTTGGTTTCATAATATCTGTTTTTTCCCCCAAACTATCTACTATGTATTTAACGAGGAAGATCTTCCTGTTACTATCAATGGATGAATGGATGGATTTGAATATCACTTCCATACAGCTTAAAATTAATTAAAGATCAAGCAGGAGTACAGCTTTTCTTAAAGAAAAACATTTATTTTGTTAATTCAAGGAAGACTTTGTATTATTGCCATATGAGAGCAGTCTGCAGATGATACAGATCCCAAATTGCATGTTGAATGAATTATATAACAGCAGGAAGAACCATTAAATGGAACAACAAAACAAAGTCAGCTAGTCATGAGCTTAAAGCTAAATCTAATTTTAATTGTTTTGCTGAATTGGGTTCTAAGGTCTATTGCACAGTCTTCACCTGAAGCATAGACGGAACTTCTATTTCAAATATTCATCAGCCTTATTTAAATTGAATCTTTAGTATTCCAAAAGCATTCGGGAATGACTCACATCTCAAGTAAAATATTCTGATGAAAATTGAAGATAATGGTCTCATGCCATTAATAACATTAAAATGGCAGCTTACAAAAGTCTTGTACAGCTGAACCAAAAATATCTATTGCAAAGGAAGTTGGAGAAGAGGTGAAATAATGTGAGAGCAATCAAATAAGTAAAATAACACTAATTTCATCTTCCAAAAACAGTTAATGCTTGGGCATACTATTAATTTTATTTATTTTTCAACTAGTCTCCTATAGGGTAATGTTAAACATTATATTTGCATCTTACTGTAAATTACAGGAAGCCAAATGCAGATCCCTAAAAACACAGAAGTTGTGTTTTAAGTTAGGCTCAGAAGAAAACTAGTAACTGGAATTTCAAAGTTGGAGACATTCTTTTTAACTGTTACAGATTTTTCATAGCTTTATCGTTTCATAAATCACTGGTTTATGTGACATTAATACAGTTGCTCTTAAAACAACAAAAATGAGAAATCCAACAAAAAGTTAGGAAATAGTTTGGGTAATAATACAAATTTTTGCTAAACTTCATTAAAATTTTGCATTTGGATAATATTTTTATATGACTAACCAGTATTGTAATAGTTATTGGTATTAAGTACTTGTAATTAATTACACTAAGTCAATATATATAATCTGCGACTATATCCCATGCCCACAAAACAGTGACTTCAGAGTGAAGATAAAAAGTGATAGATGTATAGATTATACATGTAGAAACAACACAGCTGCTAAAAAGAAAGATGAGCTTTGTTGAGCTATATTTTAACTTTTTATGAAATGCTGTTTCCTAGTTTTTCCTTTCTTGTTTAAAGGAGCACTGTCAACATAAAGCTAAAAAATTTATTTCCCTACCTGCGTTACTATAACAACAGTATATAGTATTAAATAGAACAACAATATGAGAAACATCTTTTTGCCTATCCTAATGTTTTCAGCTGGGGGCGGAGCAAGAGGAAAGTGGGTTATTTCAGCTTCTTTTGGTTTAAGTAAAATCATTTTTTATGTGGTGGGACCCAGTCAAGAAACCATGGAAGTAGAGTCCGATCTGATGCAGTGCCAAACACCTTCAAATTCCATTAAAGTCTGAGGACAAAATCCTAGCTATGTAGAAGCAAATGGAAAAAAATCACCTGGGCAGGAAATTACCCATCATTATTCTTTATTTACGCAGTGCCATGGATAATGTTTGAGGCACAATTAGGGGAGTAGATCTTCTCAGAAGGACAGACCAATCCAGGCTGCTGGGAGACTCAACAAACTTTCACTCCTGCATGGATTCTTAAAAGTTAATTTTCTGCCGTCTGGTACTTGGCTTCATTTGGAGAATGCAAGGTCAAAAACACAATTAACTATCTTTTTACTCCAAAAAGATACTAATGGCCATAAGATATCTTGAGATGGTTTATTTCACCAATGAAGAACGACCAGCTGAAATGCAAATAATGTTATGATAACAGTAAAACTATAGCTGCAGTAAGGCTTTAGCAGTAGTACATAGTGATATGGATTATCAGTGTTAAGATGTTGGCAAGGAAAACTCAGTCCTTTATTCCTAAATTAGTGCATCTGTAGCAAGATAGAAGTCCTTTTTTTTCTGTTACTTAGAGTGGAGAACCCAAGAGGGGGCATTCATAGCCGTCCAAGAGCCAACCAGTCATATCATTGTATAAACATATCTGGGAAAAATATAAATTCTTAAAAAACTTCTTAAATAAAAAAGCAACATACAAGGATAGCAGAAATAAAGGAATTACATTGATGCCAGCTGGCCACCATTACATTATATGGCATGCTCCTCTTCCTTCCCTCTCCCCTGGTAAATCAGCACCTGGGCTTAAATGACTTGATTGTGTCAACGCTAAGAGGGGACAAGGCTTTTTGACACAGGAAGATTCTGTCTTGTTATCTTAGTAATTACCAATATCTCGTTAAAAAGCCCTACAAAACTGAAATATTCTGTACGTTGTATTTGCACTTCATAACATACTTCTCTGTATTGTCAATTGAAGGCATCTAACAAAGTTTATCAACACTCTCAATAGAAGTCTGTTCAAAGCTCTTTTGTCAATATCTAAGATATCCTTGAACCTAAAAGTGTATTAAAATTATTTGCTACCTTGACACATTAAAGGCCCAGCAATACCAAGCGGTTAAAGAAGAGGTCTTGGAGACTACATACCAGAGATCCAAACAGTTGTCTTCTATTTATGCTTTGAGAAAACAAAGTATACCTAAAATCTCAGTTTACAGTGTTCTTTATCTTCTGCAATGGCCTGAATCTGTGCTTCATATTAGAATATACTATAGGGAGAGTGAGAGAGAAAAACATTTTAAACACTCATTTAGCAACTGACCTCAGCAATCTTACAAAAAAAGAGGTGACACTTTTTTCACATACCATTTTATTTTAAAAAATTTCACAGTTGCTACTGGAGAAATATAATGGGATAGGTAAAACTACACTGACAGAGGGCCTCACATAGTCCCTTGTTCTGAATCACCTGCAGGAGGAGCCTCCTCTCTCCAATAATTTAATGAAAAATGTCTCCTAATTTAGCTAAGGTAGGAGCTGATAGTTAAACAATGAGAATACCAGCCTCTGATTTCTTTCTCTTTTGCATACAAGCATGGACACATGTAGAAATGGCCCTGATATTTGAGTGAAGGCTGCGTTCTTGTATGAATCCTAAATGGATGGTGATCAGGGATTCTGGAGAGAGCCAGAAACAGTGAATCAACAGATCCGTAAGTTGGGTAAAAATCCAGCACTTGAACCATCCCAGTTTGTGACACATCTGATCAAGTAGTAGTAGATGAGCCTAAGGCATTTTCCAGGGACTGCTGACATGCTGAGAAAAGTAGTCAGGTTCAAGGCTAGTCTGAGGTTTATTAACCCATAACCATTTTTCCCCCCCAGGAAATGCCCAGGGCCCAGAATGCTCTCACGATCCTTCTTCTCCTTAAGACAGCTTGAAAAGTTCTAAATTAACTTTTTAAGTATTTGCAAGGCTCTATGACTGAAATGTTTTCTCACAACTGCATTTTTTTCAGTAGTGAGGTAAAAAGCTTTAGCTTTTTGAAGGTTTAGCTTCATTTCCAGATAAAAAGAAATGTTTTCTTACTTCAAACACTAAGATTGATTCAGAAGGAACAGCAAGTCGTTTGTTTTGTTATATTTTGCTTCCAAAAGCAGCTAGCAAAAGTTCTAGTTACAGTCAGTGAAGGGATAGATGGTGAAAGGTGTCAGAATACACACACTTGCAGCTTTGATTGCACATGATGCGCTTTCAAATTTGCTTAATTCAAGTAGACTGACATTGGACATTCCGTTAAAACTGTAGTTCAAAGGCATTCTCTTTGCAATTCCTTTGTTTGATATCCCTGCAAGTATTTTGGAAGAAAGACATGGGAAGCTACATGCAACTCTGCCATTATCTTCTATCATCTGCTTGCTGTTTACATTTTATGTCTAGAACAAACACAGATGATATGTCTTATGAAATGTGATCATGCTTCCTTCTGGTTGTACCTATGATTTCAAGGGAATTAATGGCCAATATGGCAAGCAGTCCATCACATTTTGTGTTTAAGGATTTATACATAGTGTCAGACTTATAATTAACTTTGGTGTAGGCCACAAGTAGACATTTGCATTATTTCTAAAGCTGCTGAAGCAGATTGGCTATGCAAAGCTTCTCGTTTGTTCCTGTACCTTATTGCTTGTCCATCATTTGCACTAAATATGCCTTTTGCTTCATTTTAATACAGCCTTTTGCAGAAGGTCATTTATTAGGTAATCACTTGTCTATGGAAAGCCTAATTACTCCATGTTTGTCAGAAAGAGGAAATGGTACTGCATTTGAATACTGAATGGGCTGCAAACTATTCTCCAGATGAGGACTATGAAAATTTTCAAAGGCTTTACTTATTGCCAGTTAAATGAAAATAGCTAAATGGACCCATACATTCGGGGTTAAAATAGACAAATACTCCGATGTACGGAGGATGAAAAAGCATACAGTTTACAGCGTTTTCAACTTTAATACTAAAGTGAATGTATAAAATAATTTATGACTACTGCAATACTCCTTTCTGTATGGAATACTAATGCCCCCTACTGGTCCTTCACAAGCATTTTTCTGAATATTTGTGTTGATAAAAGCTCCTCAGTACTTATTTTCTGTTTCATTCCAAGGAAAAGAAAATTATTTAGCCACTACCGACTTTTTCTGTGGTTCACACCCATCAAACACATATCTGCAGAGAAGGAGCTTTTGTCCAGAGTTTTATCTCCAAGATACATTCTGCAAGTGCTGTTTGCTTTTCCAAATTCACAGCTGTCATGGGAATTACTGGCTACAAAGAATTCATGCACTGATAACCTTTTCATAAACCTTTTTTTAAACCCTTGTCAATATTTGAAAGGAAAAGCATTCAGATTTTCATGAAAAAATCACATGGAAACAAGCAGCAGGACAGTTACAAATAGAGAGTTGTTTATAACTAATGGTCTCATGAAGGTTTTTTATGACATCTGGTCCTGAACTGCCTTAGCCCAAGAGGCCACCACTATCAGTTTGTGTGACATTTGCCTTGATTTGTCCGCATAGTCTGAAAATTTACACTGTGTATCATACAATTCTCTTGCTGCTGCATCTAATCTTTTGCTTGAGAGATAGTTTAATGAAAAATAAATTTAAAAAAGACTTGCTATCCTGGCTTCCCAAGGAAATGAAGAGTACGCAATCACAGAGTTTGTTTGTCCGCAGACCTTTTTCTCCCAGAGGCCTTTGAAGCCACTGATCAATTTCCAAACTGACATAGGGACAGAGAGCTCAAGGATCTCAAGTTTGTCCAAAGATCATAATTGGGTAGCAGAAAGTGATCTCCCAAAGAAAGGCAGCTACAACCCACCTCTTCATACACTCAGAGCCATAGGAATCAGCTGGTTAACCAGCAGCTGTAAGCCAGCTGGCCAGGCAGTGCCCCAGTGCCACTGAGGCAGACACTTTCTCTTCTTTGCCCAGCCAAAGGGAAGCCAGCTGTACTATGGACCAGGGAGCGGAGCAGGACACAAATCACAGAAAAATTGGAAGCCATGCTTCTCTAGTTCCACGTCGCATAAAACAATGTGCTTTAATATTACTGCCAATTGCCTAGTAAAAACTATCATGTAGCCATCTAGACATGAATCTTCCTTGTCTACTTCTGCTTTTGGATGAAACTATCTCCCCTCCACCTGATCATCACTTCTCTTCCAGGAGGAGCCATTCTCTCTGATCTGGCAGCTGAGCTGCCCACGTGAGTGCTTCCTAAGCTTTCTCATGTGAAATGGACAATGTTAGTTCAAACGTTTTACAATAGTAGGTCTTTGCTGATTTTGCTCAGTTTGTTTGGATTAAACTCAGTTCAACATGAATAAAACCCATTATGTTCCTGCTGGGCATGTTCTGAAACACTGAAGTCAGTCATCATGTCTACCTGAGGCACCATGAAGGCAGGATGTGAGCTGGACCCAATCCAAGTGGAACACTAAATGAGGTCAAACATGCCAGAGCCTTGCTAACTGCTGACCTTGATATGGGAAATTATGCGCTGCAGGTCCATGTAATACCAGCTGGGGAAAGCAATCAGAGAAGAGTGCAGGCACCAAAATGTTTCACTATGGGGTCCTGATGATATGCAATGCAGACTAGGGATACCCAAACACCATTAAGTGTTCATAGACCTTTTAGAACCATATGCACAACTCTATGTCTCCAAAAATTTACCTAATCAGGAATTTCCATAGTCCACTGCAGTGCACAGACATATCCAATGGTGGAATCCTCACTGGCAACAATACAAACGATTAGGCCCATAGCCTGCAAAGCACATTAAGATATATAGAACTATATAACAACATATTACAACTTTACCCCTAACTCATTCCAAATATCAGCCCACAAATTTGACCAAGAACAGAAATAAACCAGGAACTGAGCTGCATAAGATAATGGAAATAATTATTAACAATTAGATCATCCTCCATCCAGGTACCATTTACAGTAGAATACCATGAAAAACAGGCAAAGACCCAGAGAGCTATGCAGTTGCACTTTCTGTAAAGATATTATTATGTGAACCTTTAAATGTGCCACTCCAGTAGAAACAAATGTCTCTTTTAGGAAGTAAGAACATTTTCCTGTAATATGAAAGAGATAAGATACACAAATAGTGGAAGAGAGTCTTACAAATTACAGGGAGTGGATATGTATGAATTCATTTGTCTCTTTAAGACGATTTCTTTCTGCAAACTGCAGGTAACCTGGCACAGGAGGCATATATCTACAGTGTTCAAAATGCCCTTTACAGGAACACATTTCTTTAGATAATTCTTTTTCTATGTAAAAGCCTAATTACTCAGTGGTTATTGGACAAGGAAAATTGAGTTCCATTTAAATTTAGAACTGGAATCCAAGCCAAACTCCAGGGGAGGAAAAGAAACATTTTACAGATGGAGACTTGCAATCTAACTGCAGAGTTAGGTAATATAAATGTCCCAGAAGAGGAGAGGAAAGCACGATGTTATGATTAAAGTCACCCAAATGAGAATTAAGAAATCTGAGCCTGTCTTCAGACAAGAGACAGATTTGTCATAGTTGTGGAGAGACATTACATAGCTACATGGGAAAGAAGTATTCTTAAACTAACATAGGCCTATTTTGGTGTGACAAACACCTAATACAAAGGGGTTTCTTTCACAAAATCAAGGCATTCAGAATGACATGTCATAAAAATGAAGTTTCTAGCAATAAAACTACCACTAATATTAACATAACTAGACAATTCTGGCAGTCAAAGCCAAATAAGGTGGTTATGCATAAGTTGGTAAATAAACCTTTTGGATAACCCTTTCAAAAACTCTAGCCCATTCTTAAGCCAGAGACTCATTTCCAAAAGTGGCTTAAAGTCAACTTTTTCAAAGTTATTTAAGTGATCAATGTTGCAGATGAATGCTTGATAGGAATTTTATGCTGGATAAACAGGGTAGATGCTTAATTCCCACTGATTTCAACACAACTGCTTTTATATGCTTAGATGCCTGAGTTTCAATGACATTAATCAGATTCTAGCCTCTATAAACATGCCTAGTACATTTTGAAAACAAGATAGGTATTTTTGACACTTCTATTTTTCTTCTTGGATAGGCTCTCTTCTCTCTCATCTGTCATATAGTTCACCCCCATTGATGCTACTCTACTGAAGAACTATAGATAATTTTTGTGATCTACTTTGTCTCTACCTCTATCTTTTAGTTTCATCATTTCTTCCTCTTCTTCCTACTCCTTGCCAGTTGTTGTTGGTCACAGACAAATATACACTGGTAGGCATTATTCTAATTTCAACTATGTTAGTTTGCTTCTTCTGTCAGCACTGTTGAATTCTGTCAATTTTCTATAGAGACAATTGGAGTGAAAGTCTCTGGAAGATAATCTGGATGTAATGTGCCATTGTTTAATCTGAAAGACCAAAATGTCAAGGACTATCTTGACACTCTTGTCTTCATAGGCGTACCAGATCTGCCCTTTCCACCTTGTCACCCCATTTTCCTTGCTTAGTCCACAGTGTTGATGGATGAAAGAATTTTAGACAGATGGCACAACTGGGATGGAAATCAATTCAAGGTTCCTGCTACCTATGGTATTCAAGGGAAAGGGAGGGAAAGGTGAGGAGAAGGTGTGAACTCTTTATTTCTAAATACCAGGTTAAAACCACCTTCTTTTGCACAAGAATAAATTTATCTGTAAATGCTTACTCTCTACTTTGACAACTGAAGTTGCATTTCTGGCTGCCTTGCTCAAAACATCAGAGAATATTGAGAGTCTCAGAGAAGCAAGGAGAATTACAGAGTCACTCAGGAGGTCACCAGTCCAACCTCCTGTCCAAAGCAGGTCAGCTCTGGGATCAGACCAGGTTGCTCAGGGTTTTCTCCAATGGGGTCTTGAAAATTTCCAAGGATGGAGCCTGCAAAACCTCACTGGGCAACCTGCTCCGTTGCTTGGCTATCCTTATGGGAGATATTTTTCCTTATAGCTGTTATAAACCTCCCCTGTTTAAGTTTATTCCCATTGTCTTCTTCTTGTCCTTCCACGCATGGCTGCAAAAAACCTGGCTCTGTCCTCCTGATGACTTCTCTGATGACTAATCAGCTGTCTCTTCTCCAGACTGAACAAGCCGTGGTCCCTCAGTGTCTTCTCACAGGGCAAGTGCTCCAGTCCCTGACCACCTTGTTGGCCCTCCCCTAACCTCGCATCAGTTTAAAAATGTTTTTCTTCTACTGGGGGGGAAAAACTGGTCACAGTATCTAGATATGGTCTAATGACTGTCAAGTGAAGGGGGATAATCACTTCCCTCAATTTACCAGCTATGCTTCTGTTGATACAACCCAGTCTGCTGCTAGTCTTCATCATTGCCAGCATGCCCTGCTGGCCCCTGTTTAGCTCCCCATACACCAGTATGCCCAGGTCCTTTTCCACAGAGCTGCTCCTCAGCCAGTCAGTCTCCCATCAGTAGCGCTGCAGAGGGTTATCCCACCTCTAGTTTAGGACTTTGTATTTGTTCTTGTTGAAGTTCCTAGTGGCTCATTCCTGTAGTGTAGGTAGCTCTCTTTAAATGGCCGCTCTGTCCTTGAGCATTTTGATAGCACCTTAGAAGTCGCTATGATCCACAAACTTGATAAGGGCACATTCTGTCTCTTTCTCCAGGTCATTGGTAAAGCTATTAAACAAGACAGGTCCCAGGACAGATCTCTGAGAATCTCCACTCATAACCAGCTTCAAGGTAGAGTGTAACCGCTTAAGCACTGTCCTGTAAGGCCAACAGTCCAGTCAGTTTCTCACTCCTCCAGTAGTCTACTCATCTAGCCTGTAATATCCTAACCTGGCTAAAAGATGCCATGGGAGGCAGAATATCAAGACAGATAACATCTGCTACTCAGCCATCATCCACAGACATCATCACTGTTAGGTTGGTTGAGCATAATCTGACCTTGGTAAATCCTAATCACCTCCTTCTCCATACATACTTGCCTTGAAGAATTTTGTCTAACAGCATTGGTGAGTGGAGAAAAAAACAGGGGGAAAATTACTTTAAGTAGATTACAATATTTTGTTTCCCTAAAATTGCTCAACAGTAATAAACAAAAAAAATAATAATTCTACAATAAAGACATTCTATCCAGAAAAGGTTGAAAAAGAACAGGGTTTAAATTACAACACGAAATGGACTGCTTTTAGTGAACAAGACATTCTGACAGAATTGCATGCCATGGGAAAACTGTTGACACATTCCAGTGGGTCTTTGCTGTTGACAGAATTAATTTGTACTATTGTCATTAAAGGAACATACTTTAATATACAAAGCAAAGCCAACACTGGGGGCTTTTCAGCTTCTTATGAGACAATTTGAAACATTTCAAAGTCTTAAATGTAAGAACTGGTCCTCAGTGGACTGGCGTATAACCAACTATATATGTATGCTAGCATTTAAACCAGTTGTAAGCAAAGCTGGTCTGGTGTCAAAGAGCAGGGAGTGCTGATGTGCGAATACATTGCTTGAAAAGTATATGGCAATATTTCTTGACATAAATAGCATAAGTTATCTACTTTAACTTTTTCATTAGCAATGCTTACATATTTTTTAGTAATAATCCACAGAAATTGATTCTTCTGTGAAGCAGAGAACTATTTTTAATTCTTTATGACATAGAAAATACCATGTTTAAAAAGTATCTCAAGAAATGTATCATGAACTGTTTAAATAGGTAAGTTTTCAGCACAAGGAGGTGCTGTTGAGACTCAAATCTTTGGGACTGATCCAGTCATGCATCAATATACAGACTGACATATTTGCACAAAATTCCTGAGGTTAGCACTATTTCCCACATTCAATAATGAAATCCTGGCTCTGTGCAAGGTAATTTGTGCTTTGCTATAAAGTTCATAACCTTGGAGAATAGGTAAGGGTCAGTACTACATTGTGCACAAACGTGTGTGTTTCTGTAAAACACACATTATCAGAATTCTCTTACAAGTTTCCAATATTCATGACTGGCACTCAGAAAGTCTGTGGGTAACATTGCATGGACTAGTGTTAGTAGCCTAACAAACACTGAGAGGGCAAAAAGCCTAAGAATTAAACAGAATAAGAATCGATTTAGTTTTATTTTTGGTAGGAAATCTCCTATCACAGATTTGCATTCACTGATTTATTTTCAGAGTATTCAAAAAATCAATTCATCATGGTGTAAACACAGAGCTTCCAGGCCACCCAGATTTTGTAAATATAAATATGTTGAATCAAAACATCTGTGCTTCAAATGAGGCAGCTCCTTTTAAACAGGTTGGTGACAGTGGTGTAACATAATCATTATATAAAGCAATAGATAGAGCAAATTTTCAGATCTCCATGCGTCACAAATCCATTCCCGTATTCAGAAATACTCTGAGAAAAACTCATGATTTTCAGAGTTGCTGAGCAAGTATAACTCCCATCATCTTCGGCATACTAATATACAAAGATGTTTGGCCCAACAGATACACAACAGCAGAAATAATTAATTAAAACTGAATGAAAGAATGAAAGGATGACTGTGATAAGCCATGGGACCTCATTGTAAATATGCAGTGCAAGGGGTAAATAAAGTCTCATACTTACAGAGGAAATACAAAAGAAAGAAAAAATAGAAGTTTTATATAGGAAATGTTGACATTGTACCTTCCTCAGACTCCTGTTCCTCTCCAAAAATGGTAGGCCTTAGTCAGAATATGTTTCCAGTGCTGGTTATCAATCTCCCATCATGAAAAATGAAGGCAGTTACATCACAGGAGCTCCTGGCCATAGCTCTCCCTAGGAGATGCAGTTAAGATGGGACCATGACTTCTAAAAGAAAATGGCTTCTAGAAACAAGGTTTCATTAGCTTTTCAGTTTTTGGTTTGTCCATGTTTGTTTTTTAAATGAATTTTTTTTTGTTTTTAAAACATGCATTTTAAAAATAGTGTTTAGCTAATTTAGTAACTTTTTTTAACTGGAAAAATGTAGTTGACATTTCAAAATTGCTATCTGCCCTAGGCTTTTGATCATACCACTATGAAAAGAGTTTGAAAAAGAGAATCTTTATGTTCCCTTCATCTGTCAACTTCACAAATTAAGCCCACTTATGCCTTTCCACCCAAGCAGACAGTCATTATTTTTATTTTAAAATGCCAAGAAATAAGGTAGCGGAGTCTCTCTTCCACTTGTACATTGGCACTCTGTCCTTACCTTGCTCTATCTGGCAGAACATATGCACATACACGAGAACGTACAGTTCAGAAAACCGTAATTGAACACACCAGGATTAACAGTGGGATCCCACTTGCAGAGAATGAGCTCTTTGCTTCTCAGTAAACTCCCCACAGGAATTTCCAGCTGAAGAAGGCAGTCTGTTTTACACACCAGAAATTACATGTAAGGGTGGAAACACTGCTCCAGATCAGCATCGTTAGCATTTATATAGTCAAATTATTTCAGACAGTCAAATTACTGGAAAACAAATCTATCGTCAAAACACCTCCTTGAGGTCAAGACATATTATTGCCATTCAGTGAGGGACAGATGTGTTATGTGTCATATCTGATGTCATCCACTGAGTCATGGGCAAATCCAGAATATTCTCTAAGAGAGGTGAGAATGACTGAAAAGAGAAAGACAGTGTTTGCCCCTGCGCTCACTCCAGTAGGTCTTGCTTCCTTTCCACAGGGGAGGGCAAAGTAGTTTTTCTGCCTCCTATCTCTCTTCTCTCATGCAGCTCAGTTGTTAATTATAGGTAGGACCTCCTGGGACCATCTTATCTAGAACATTCTTGTTTTTAGCAAAACTTGACCTTTCAAAACAAGAGGATATAGGGGGGACTTTTGGATGACACATTAACAAATTTTATGGCTGAATCATTCACAGCCTTTTTTTATTTTTTCTGAACCTGTGCCTAAAACTGCAATAATCTATTCGACACTACTAGAAAATACCTTTTTTCTATTTCTTGTATTTTTATATTCTTTACTGAAGTATTTTTTATAATCTTCTACCTTTTTGCAGAAAATTTTGACAACTCCAGTGATTTGGAGGACTAATACTGAAACAGTTTGCTGATTTTTGCAGAATATCTTTATAAAGAGACCATAGTTCATTTTAAACAGGAATTTCAACATTAAATTTAAATATAGTTCTTCCAGTTTCATTTGAAAATTACATTCTCTGGAGAGAAAAACTCTTGTCTTTTGCTGAGATTGAATGGTCACAGTTAAACGTTTTAGTTCAGTACTTCCGACTTTCGCCATTTTATCATGCATCTTAGAATATTTCTTCTCTCGTTTCTTAAGCCTTGGCATCTGAAATCACATGAGTGTTTGGGAATCTTATTTTTCTTTTGAAAAGCATCATTTTCACCTGTTACTGCTGTTCAAGAAAGTTTGGAATAGGAATCCAAAGCATTTAAATAAAAAGGAATGTAAAAAAAGAACTTGAATTGTTATTTTTTAAATCTCATTTTTAAAGCAATTTCATGACAGAGCAGAAAAGCAGTGGCATGGGACTGGCCAGGTGAAACCCTTATGCATTCATCTGATTCTATTATATGGGATTTTCAGAATTATAAGAGAATGTTTCCAGTGTTGACCCTGAAGAAGTCCTGAAGAAGACAGTAGGATTTCTCACAGTCAGTGCAAGTATGAATTGTTATGTTATGTTAGGATGAAAGACTCTAGCCCCTTTTTCCCCCCACCTCAGCCCTTCTCACAATAAGGCTGGCAGTGCAGTCCTACCATGGACGCCTTCAAGTCAAGGCTCCCACATCCTGCAGTCATGCCAGAGACATCTGGAAAGAGGTGGACACAGAATCAGGATCTAAAAGAGTTTTAAAATATTAGTTCAGGTTTGCCAGTATGAAGTTGCTAATCCCATTAGATTCTACAAGGAAAACATATCTGGAAACCAAACTATGTTACAAAGACCCAAATCTCACCATTATGCACTTTCATATTACCTCACTCAGTAGATTCACTCTCACACTAGCACAGTTAAACACTGCAACAATATAAATAATAGCAGCTTAATGATAACAAGAGTGCACTGACATAAAACTAATTGTCATGGGAAAGAATGAGCAATACCTGTGATATGGCTCAATAATTACAAAAATGAAAATGTCATAGGATCAGATTCTTGTTTTGCCTGACTTCATACTTCTAGAAATAACAGACTAATGGAGCAGCTGCTCTACTGCTAAAGTTAGAATATCATGTTTTTAAAAAATTTAAATCAGTATCGTACTTTTTAACATGTAAATCTAGGCAAAAAGATAAAAATATGCTTTAACTATGAAAAAATATTTTAAGAGCATTAAAAATCTCATTCCTGTGAGGTGTGGATTGGATGGATTCACTTGAATAAGGTTATGACAATGCTAAGGTACTTGGAAGCAGAGACAGAGACAGCCTGGTTTGGAAAAGAAATTTCTTTTTAATTTAATGTCGCCCTTCAATCATGATATTTCTCACACAGGCTAGAGAAGACAGTCACAAACATGAATCATGTACAGAGGTTTAAAATTATTTTTTTTCTACGAAGAGTTAAATAACAATGTCTATTTCTTCACTGAAGATGGAAGGTGGAATTTTGAGCAGAAAGCATGTTTCAAGTTTTAATGAGATTTTGAGGAATAGAAGCATCCAAAGCCAATTACTTTGCTTTTAATGACTGTTTGTTAAAAGGAGCTAAAAAGGCTAGGCACAGTTGGGGCCAGTAAAAGGAGAAAATTAGGATCATACATCTCCATAGTCAGCTTCCTAAAACAGCTCACTTAGTTATTTCAGATCAAAAAGTTTAGAAGCAAAACAGGGTGTTTCAGCTCCCGAAAGCATACTTTTGATTACAACACAGAAGCCTTTCAATTAGCTGTTAGAGTGACACATCATGAGGATTTGGCAGCTCTAGATCAATAAGCTGACCCTAGGATTTCTTTTTTTTTATTCCTTCAGACTATCAGGAAAGGGAAAAAATAGCATTCTCCCCTTGGAGAAAAAATTCTCCAAGGGGAGAAAAAGTACAGCGACATAAAGCATCTGCACAGTATAAACAGAACAATGGTGACCAACATTTTTCAATACCTTTTACTAGATCCTCTTCCTTGACCTTTCTGCACCTTATTACATTGCTTTGAAACAAACAAAAACATTTCTGTGGTAAGTCAAAGTCAAAAGCAGGGCATTTTTCAGCTGTTTTCCCAGATCTTCTAGCTGTGGTGATCTTCTAATTGTAAATTCTTCTCTATATGTACATTCCAGGTTTTTCTCTTTTCTTTTTCTTCTTTAAACCAGAATGAAACTTGACAGAAATGAAAGTTTAGTAGTCACCTAGGATGTACAGATCTTAGAGACTGCACCATTATCTCTCCTCAGCTGTTCCTTTTCTGTTAGCACAGACACTTCCAAACAAGCTTGGAGGCTTTCCTGTGTGTCCAACAGCCTCAAAAGCAAAATTAATTCAATGCTATGAAATTAAACGACAAGACATCCAAAAAAGAAAATGTAACTTTACCACATTCTTTTCATCACTTCAGCTTCTTCTGGACTATAAGTAAATGAATCGAATCTGCAAAAGGTTTCTGCGTTCCCCTTCTAGTCCACCCAAGGCTAACAATTCATAATTTGGACTGCTAGGAAATCAAGTTCAGAAATTTGTGTGAAGAGCCTGTGCTAGAGCCACTAGAAAGTGATAGACACAGGGGTTAAAAAAAGTAACATAGCGCACGTCTCTGCGTAAAACCTACGTTGTGTGTCAGGAGGCCCTCTTTTCCCTATATCACATAAAATGTACCAAACAACAGGGGAACGAATTGGTGTGGTGGACTGTAAGGCAGAATTATGGCAATGAAATGTGAGCACGGGAACCAGTGAAACCTGATGTTACACAAAAGCAAACACAGGAGGAGGGAAGGGACTCTCGTGCCAACAAAGAGCGCACACCTTGGCAGCTTGGATGGAGATGGCCAGGGAGGAGACCCTGCCCAGGAAGGAGGTTACAGCAACAGCACGCTGTGAGACTGACCAAAATCCGCACGCCGAAGGCCACAAGCGAAGCTACTGCATGAGGGCAGGAATTGCTGACAGGCAAAGACCAGTAGGAATTTTCCTCTCCTGAGAATCCTCTGTAAGGAACGTAGCTTTTATGTGACTGGGCAAAAGTACAGGCTTCCTAATTTGGACCCAGGACATCCAAGAGAATGGGAAGAAGAGCCAAGGCAGGCCTTGATCTTGAATGGTGGACCAGCCTCTGGTAAAAAGCTGTTCAGCTTTGGGGTATGAAAATAAGACTCAAATAACTGAAGAAACAAATATATACTAGATTTCCATATTTTTTTGCTTATGACTCAAAGCTCTGTCCAGTTGTGCAACACCTTCATTAAGTCCCAACCTTGCCCTTTCATGATTACCCAATATACTTCCCTGATCAGGGAAGACGGGCACACAATCCGGGGCCCTCCTTTCATAAGCGTGTGCTGAGAAGGCATAAGAGAACTGACACGTTATGCACCTGTACAGCACAGTCAGTCTTTGAACCGCCACGTCAGCAAACGGGGCAACTCCTGGACCTGAGCCTGCACCAACTCTGTGGAGCCACCGACTGCAGTACGCAGCATGCCCCATAAAAACTGCAACATCCATCAGCAGGCAAATGGGAATCTTTATGCTCATGCTGGCTCATCTGTGCTTTGCAACCTCCAAGTAAAATTATTAGCATCGCTCCCAGGGAGAGGAGAGAAAGATAAATACAATAGCTCATTTCTATCTTAGGCCAGGAATTTCAAACAGGCAATAGGGATTATTTCCTTTTTAATGCACATTTTCAAGTTTGAAAGGAGACATGGGAGAATATATATTAGGGCCACAGAAGATTTATTTCTTGAGCTTGTTTAGTGAGAACAGTGCTATTCAGCTGCCACTGACAGGTTCTACTTACAAAAAAAAATCTCATTATAGTGTGCCAACATAGTGCTTTGCCATATCCTAGATTTCACAGCCTAAAATTACAAGCAAACTTGCCAAAAAAAATGTGAGCATGAGACAAAAGGCAGAGTGAACCAGAAGACAGAACACTGTCAGAAAAATCACATTAAAGCAATGAATTATACCATGGGACTTAAGCATCATAGAGCCCCATGAAATGAAAAAGTTCCATTGATTTCCTCTCAGCTCCATGAGTGGGCTCCTTTATCAAATGCCTTTGAAAGTAAGACCTCCTGCTGGTTTTCTTATATTAAACTGGGGAAAAAACACATTCTATTGTCAGGGTTGTTGCAAGGATGTAATCAGGGGTTTGGCATCCCAGCTCACAAAAACCAAACAACTTGGAAAAAAATCCCCATACTTATAGTTGCCATTTTTCTTTTCTAATAGAAGGTTGAATATAATTACTTTAAAACTCAGTGACATCAGGGGTAGATAACATTAACACAAATTACCTTTCTTCCAAGTACACATTTTCCTCATCATTGTGATAAAGTGATAATTGCCTGGAGATTGCTTATTGTAAAGGCAAGCTCATGTCACTTACGAATTCCCTCTTTAGGTCACTCTCCTGACAAGCAGAATCATTTACAACATGAACCATGAACCTGAGCCACATTTCTATTCAGTTGTACTGAAAATTAATATGAGAGTAGCAGAAGGAATAACGCTGGGGGAGGAAACTTCTGTAGGCATCAGGTATTTTGGGAAGCTACCACATTATCTAAATGAATGGCTGCCATCATCCATCTCAGCTCAAGAGCCAAAACACTGTGTAATCAGTATGAGAAAGAAAATGATCCAATTTATTAGCTGATTAAGATCCACCAGTCCAAAGGGGACAAACATTCACCAAAGGTTTCCTTTTCCTGAAAATTATGGCGTTTGTGTTTTCAGTATTAACTCATTTTTGGGAATAAATACAGAGTTAGCAGATCACATTCGGATTTCCATGAACTCCACACATGGGCTGACATGGACTTACTGTGTAGGCAGGATAGATGAGATGGAACAAAAAATATGAACAGTATTTTCCGTATGCAAAATGCAAACAGAGTATGTATATTTATAATTATGTTCTTTTTGCATAAGGGGAAAGCAAAGGAAAGAAAAAAGAGAGAGAGCACATGCACGAAAGATGCTAAAGCTTTTCCTTTAAGAGGGTATATCTGATGTGAACAAAAAATTGCAGCTGCATCCAGCAGACATCTAAAAAACCTGCAGGTGCAGTAGTAAAATAATTTGAAATATATATATATATACACTGCTGCATAGAATAGATTCTTTGACCTAGAAGGAAAACTGTTCAACATGAACAAAGGTTGGCAACTACAAGCTGACATGAGATAGATGTTACTTATTTGGCTATTATTTATTTGCCAGTTGAATCAGAAGGATTCGCCCGCTGTTGTACAGTCTCCTGTAGGCAGAGATAAAGAAGATGTGAAGCGAGGCAACTGTGTGTGTGGCTTGTGTCCCAGAGGCAGGCTTGCCCAACCTGCAGGCAGCCTCAGGGTTGCTCTCACTACACCTAGCTGTTGCAGTCCTGGGGGGCTGTACGACAACCAGGGGCTGCAAGAGGGCAGTGAGCACCAGGTCTGAAGGGACACGTCAGAGTGATGTAGATTTATGCCACTGGGCAATTCCTTCTCCCTGAGCAGAGTATTCAAGAGGCTACTTTTGCCTGCTGCACAAAAGTTTTCAGCCACCGTCATGGGCTGGCTGAAGGGCAGCCATAGGAATGGCCTTACTAGATAGGATGAGAACTCCTGTCCCTGATGCTTTGCAGACTAAACACTTCTATATTATAATCAATGTTCTGGAAGATACTTTCACATATGTGAGAAGAATCTCTAATCCCCTTCTTCCCCATTCCCTTCTTTCCTAGTTAACGTAACTATTGCCATTAACGCTATCAGATACTATAAATTGAGTTCTCTGTTGAAAATACGGATATTGTTCTTCCAGCAGTCTGCTCTACTAAAAGCCCAAAAACTCAGGTTTCAAGTTACTTTATTAGAACAAACCTTAGCAAGTAGTGCAGCTTTAAACCATGTTTTATTGGCATCTGCATTTAGAGGTTGCCAGCACCTCACTCTGGTTAATTAAATCTACCTAAAGTAGTTTGGTGGCAATCCAGACTGATGAGCATTTAGAAGAAAAAAAAAGATAAAGGAAAATAGGAGAGACATGAAGAGATAGTGCAAATTTAAAAAGAGTAAAGATAAACTATGTTATAACAGCAATGTTTGGGAAAAAATGCTGAAAAGTAAGAGAAAGGCAGCAGAATTATAGCAGCAGAATTATAGATCAACAAAATGTATGAGGAAAATTCCTTTCAAAACATTTAATAGGATTTTATTATTATTATTATTTCTTCTTTTAAATACAGCTGTCTAAGCTGAATATGGATCTTCACAGTATTCCTGCTTTTTCCTGACTCCAGTTCTGAGTTGCTCTAACAGTAGTTAGAATGATAGCCTTAACTACAATGACATATGCATACTCTTCTTCATCTTCACTTTTCAGAAACCATTTACATTAGAGAACTGGAAGCAAGCATCATAAGACTAGTTATGCCAGTGGTGTATTAGCCAGACATTTGCCTGTGCAAAAGGAAGCCCATGTACTGAATAAAAGAGCAATCCCAGTACTGAATAAAAGACAGAGTATTAAAAATAACTGAGTTTGTGAAACAAGAAACTTTTTTAAAAATCTGTGAGAGGATATTACTGTGCTTTATTTTTAGTCAATGTCACACTGAATAACAACTGCTTGTGCTGTTGTCTTCTCTGGAGAGAGTTCTCATTCAAGTTTTTTTGCGTCCTTCACTACTTCTATTGGCCAAACTTTCCAAAACTGTATTTCTCATTATGCATCAGGATTAACGAATTCCCGTAATGCATTGGTTTGATTCAAGAAGACAAAAGATTGTGTTATGTTATATTATAGGAAACAGAGTTAAAGTTAGTAGTTCACCTGATTTTGAAAAAATGAGAGGGAGGTACTTGAAGTACAATCAGCATGTTGTGCTATCACAGGTGAAGTAAATACAGATCAATGTAGAAACAAAATCATTTGATATTGTTTTTTACTTAAAATAGACATATTTTGTTTCACTCTTTCCAAAGGAAACTTAAAATTCAAGCAAAACCTACTCATTACTTCCGGGTTTGCAAAAATAAGAGGTGGGGCGCAAGGGAGGTGCTCTTTGTAAATACAGCAAATATCGCCTTGTCCTTATTCAAATGCTTCCTTAAAATTTCCTACCAAAATAAGTACAAAAGCAATCAAGATGGATTAAGCTACCAAGATGTTGACGGTACTAATATTACCTTATTCTTTCCTCCTGTTCCATCCAGCAGTTTCTTCTAGTTTTCAGTTTCTTCTCTATACAGTCTTACTCATACACTGTTCAGTATCTCAAGCCAGGAATGGTCCCTCTGTTGTAAGGTCATGTGAGCCAACAGTAAATGCATGGCACATATGGCCACCTCAGATAAAGGAGGCAACTATTGAACTTTGGCTCAACTTAGCAAAGCCACGCTTCAGTACTTTAAGGTTCTGGACATTCCTGACGTTTCAGCAAAGAGGGCAGCTATAATTTATGTACCTCAAGGTTTCAGCCTAGAAGTGTTTCTCTAGTACAATCAATAAATAACTCATTTATCCAGAAAAAAAAAAAAAAACAAACACAATCCTTCATTATTTTTTAAGTGTTCAGGAGAAAGGAATCATATCCCATGCATAAGTTATTTTCTGATTCCTCTACAACTACTTAACCAAATCTGGTCATCTTAGGCTGTCTATAAACCTACTAGATGGTGTTTGCTGAGATGGTGGTAAGAATCCCAGGGGTTCCCAAGAGCTGCTGTGCCCCTTTTCTTAATGTTTCCACACAAATGGCAAGATACTGCATTGTACCTGGAAGGTATATGAGGCAGTACACAAAGCCCCATTTCTAAACACACGGATTAAAATAACATGTATGAAAAAAAATGAGTCGGAAGTATCATCTAGGGGGATCAAGTCTTAGGTCATGAAGGTGGTATAACTATGACATACATGGCAACAGCAACCAGTTGGAGGGAGCCAATAACAACACTGAAATGTGTTTGAATGTGTAACTCAGTCCAGTTGCATGCTTATCTATAACAATAGGCCAGGAAGGGAGTTGCTTGAACTGCGAAACCTTGTTGTGTTTTTTGAATGATGAGAAAAAATACGGAGGTCTGAAAAGAAAGACAGAGACTGAAATATTACATTTCTGGTACGTAACAAGTTATTTCTCCTCTGCGGTTAGCTAAAACAGGGTTCTACTTCCTCTTTCCATTATAAAAGAATACATGGACATTTTGAGTTGCCCACAAGGCTCAGAGTTCTCAAAAAAAAAAAGTCTCTTTCGTCCCCAGAGCCACAGATCAGCTGATTCCAAAACAAAGACCACAGCCTGACAGAAATTTTCCTGATACTGGATATTGGGACATTGTCCAAACTCAAGACACCAGAGCAACGTCTCACTCTTAAAATTCTAGGTTTGCACCAGAACTCAAATATTAAGCCTAACTGAAAAGAGAAGAAAATTATTTTAAGTCATTTGATAATGTTTTTTGAAAGTAAATTAAACATAATAAACAAGAATAACTAGAAACTAGCACATTGCTTTCCTTGTGAAAATGCACAGGAGGTGGAGAGAGGAGAAATTTCACACAGGAACGTCAGCTGTGGCTCTGGAAAATGTCATGCTACAGGTGGTATAAATGTAAATGAACACATGGTACTCTGGAACAGGAACTTAATGTTTGGGGTTTTTTCTTTCCTTTCTTTCTTCTTTTTTTTTTTTTTTAATCGGTATGGATTTATTTTGAATACTGAGACCGATGTCTGTAAAGTTACAAAGTTATGGGTCACTGGAGGGACACTCCACAGCTAGTAGTTTCACCCAGGTGGCTCAGTATCTTTGAGTTTTTCAGCAAGCTTAGAAGAGTCCCTGCCGATTCCCACAATGTTTCTCTTTCTGTCACTTCTCATGCTTAACTGTGTGTTCCCTCTTCTCCTCATCAGTTCCTCAGTCCCTGCCGGAGCTACATGCTCCTAACTCCACACGCATTGCCTCTTTATCCCTGCCTGTGCCCATTCTGAAATGTCTGTAAACTGTTATTCCCTGCTCAGAAAGCAAGCAACATTCTCCTACTCTTTCTCCAGATGGTCCACTCTTCTTCAGGTGTGTTAACTTACACTCCAAGACTCACACTCCAAATAAAAAAAGAGCCATCACTATGATGAAAATCGGTAAGATTGATCACTCTTTATTTCTGTCTTTCTGAATCTTAATTCTTACGGGGAGTGGTGTCTCTTCCTATGGTCTTGATTTACATTTTAGTTTCATATGGAGATATTCAAGCTATCTCAAAACATGCTGCTTGAGGTATCAGGAGCACTGTAGCCCTCTTACCCTGCTAGGAAGATGAATCAGTTCTGAAAAAGTGTATATGCAGCTATGTTGCTTCTAAGATAACTCTTTTTTAGCGTTTTACCTTTCATATTCTCATTTCTGACTTCAAGAAAAGGCAATTATCTACTGCACACTACAGATCTGTGACTATTTTCCAGATACCTCTAAAGGGAGCCCATCAACTAATTGTACTTTAATTTCCAGTGTTGGAAGTGTAAACTGTTCTCATCAGGTAACTTCTAAATGCGTAATCAAGGTGACATGCACTCATGTCATAATATTTTACTTGTAGCAGCCTATAAATGTCTTCAATCACTTTTAAATTTGTTTAGCATAATCGAAATATAAAAGGCCATGCATGGATTTTAAACAACTTTAAGTGGTTCAATTTTATAATACTTGTTTAATTTTCATAATTACTACACTTCTGTCCACTCCATTTTATGGATCAAGCCCATAAAGCTAGCTTTCATTAGTATGCCGAGGTTGCTTATATGCCTCATGAGCAAAAGCCTTTTGATAAGCGAGACGAAAATAATTATTTACTTCATCAGCTCTCTCACAGATCTCTAGATTTCTTGCTGAAACTGTAGGTCCTCTAGTGTGATTTTTTTTCCTTAAAATTCCCTCAGCACACACTGATGTCAGTTTTACTAGCCATTCTTGGAACTGGTGATTCATAATGGTTTGATCCAAAATAAATAGAATAAATGTGCGAGCATACACACACGAGGTGATAAAACAACAAAGAATTTTGAAAGGAATTTTAAAAAATGAAAACACTGAAGTAAGTTCCTGTCCTGCTGTAGGGTATCCTTAATGCATGATGATTTAATCTTGGAATGAATTTAACAACTGCTCTTTCATATGCTCATAAAAGTATGGTTCACATCTCTCTCACAATTCTTTCTTGATAAGACTAAATAAGCCAAGTAAATAGTTCCATCTTCCAAATTGTTAGCAGAGCAGTTACCACTTTAAAAGAAAAATAAAATATGTCCTTAGGGCACAGAGTTTCTTTTTTCTACTTGTATCAATTTTGAGCAGACACCATTCCATATGCATTTGTTCATTTATTCAAGGATGATGCATGTTATACATGGATTGCAGCAAAAATCAGAATTAATTAGTGGAGGGATAGAAGCTGTCAGTATGATTGCACTTTTTAAATGCTTCAGTTGAGTTTATTTAAAGTTTGTTCCTATGCTAAGGACAAGTCAAAAACAAATCCACATCCACATCAATGATGCAGCAAATGGAGAAATTTCAAGACCCACAGGAAAATTCCAGTGGCTTGACATCACGGCATGCTTCATTTCATCATCTAAACAATGAGGATTACTATTTAGCCATTAAAGACTGTACATATAAAGGAACACACGCCAGAGGACTTCTGCTCAGGTATTTTCAAATGTATCGCAGGTATTTTCAAATGTGTTGTGCACCTCCCAGCTGAATTGAAGTCAACAGAAACTGGAGCCATTGGCTCACTTGAGAGATGCGCCTCTACCATAGTCTAACTCTATAAAAAAAGTCTACTGTAAGACACCTTTGCACTATCAGAGCACTGGAAAACAGCATGAGTGTAGGTACACAGGTAAGTTTGTTGCCTGTAGTACCCAAAGACAAGGGCTTCAATGATAAAGATAGTCAACTCAGGACAAGGAGAAAGAGCAGACAAATTTCAAAAGCCACACATGAAAAAAAAAAAAAAAGACCATTTTCAAAGCTTCAGAGAAACAAAAGCCCAGGAAGGGCAAAGAAAGGGGAAAGAAAAGAATTACTTAAAATCGGGTTTGCTCCCAAAGTGCTGGAAAAATGAAGAACTTCAATTTCATTAGTTTTTCTAGGATGAGTTTCTATCAGACTAGTTATTGCTTTTCACCAGCCACACTTTCTTAGAGAAGAGTAAGCTCTTTAGCTCTCTGCTGCATCTGTCAGTGTCCTGCATACTTCAGTGCTCCGTGTGGTAGTTTCAGCAGGTTCTCATCCAGCACTTTCATCAGTATTTCTACCCTTCTCTCCTGGGCTGAGCTTGCTTACTTCTGTTTGTGTCACACTTATTCTAATTCAAATGCGGTGCAATCCAAACCTGACAAAAGAAATCAAGAGATGGTGAAGCCACAACTTGTTTTGATAACTTATTTTGAAAGTTACTGGGGTTCTTCTGGGTTTTTTTTTTATTTCCTTAATTTTTAGATTTCCCTTCGTTTGGCTTCAGCTTCACTCATTCAGTTCTTGCTCTGCCTTTACCAACGGGACTACAGAGGCTTTGTTCTGCCACTACTTCTCCTCTTTACCGCACTAAGTGTAGAAAGATGTTATTAATATTTTTTGACAAAATACCTCAGGAAAGCTAAGCTAGGCTTTTCAAGGGACACTTATTTAACCTACCAGCCCTCTATGCTTGCAGTAAGCCACCAACAAATAGGTCTTATTGGTCTACCAGTCATAATACTGTTTCCTTGCTCATCAAAGCAAATTATGCATGCATTTGGCTCTCTAAACAATTAGAATTATTATTATTGCTTCCTACTTATGGAGAACACCAGAAAAAGAAGTAAATGCTTTACAGACAAACTCACAAATACCAAAGCTGTTTTGTTATTGTTGCATTTTTTTCTTGTTTTTCCTTTTAACCATTTCCAATCAAAGCTTACCATTCTCTTAACTGTTTCCAGTGGGGATCATCCTGCTTTGGAGCCAAATGTTCAGAAGAAGCTTTTTTCACAGGAACACCCCAGGCGGCTGAGGGGCCACAGAAACACCAGAGACAGTCAGGAAGCACAGGCTGAAAGAAGCCAGAGTAGCAAGGGGCAAGGCCAATGCCAACCATCCCCTAGTCCAAGGGGGCCTGGCCTCCTCCAGGCCTGCTCTAGTTACCCTTTTGCATTGCACCAGTGAAAAACAATGAACTTGGGTCCACAGATAGCCACATGAGTTGGGGTTGTTATAAAGAAAATTCTAAAAACTGATACACTTGACTGCTACAACGGGAACTCAATTCGTGACGTGAGCTGCTTTCTGAGGCAGACCACCACACCTCGTTGCATAGGTGGTTTTCATCCATTAACTCCTCCATCCTTCCAGTCCTCCCGCTAGTTGAATCTTGCCCCTTCCCTACCCATCTCCCAGCCTGTTCTGTTCCTCACAGGCACTCGCTTTTCAGTCCTCTGCGTCCCTGCTGCACCTCTCACTTTCTGTTTGCTTTGGGCTGGGTGCTGCACCTTTTCCACACAGCCGCTGTAATGGACACACAGAGATACACACGCACACGCTGATGCATCCTTTTTAGCAGCAGATGGTACACTCCTCCAAGGATTATTCAATCTTGAAAGTTTTTTTTTTTCCTCCCACACAACTCATTTCTTCCAAGATGACAGCATCTTTTCGTGCCCACTCTGTTAGCCCAGCATTTTCTTCCTCCTGTCCCACTTCCAGCAGTGATTCACAAGCCCACAAATTATTTTGCCATTACTTATATTTGTTTATGAAACTGCCAACAGATGGGTAATGGTCTTCCAAAATAATAGTCACCTCCAGGCACACATATTGACAAAGTACCATGAAATGCTTTTGTTTATACCCTGTGCTTTTCTTTATGATACATGAAAACTGCTTTAAATGGTTTCTGAAATTCTTTTTGACTTAACTGCTATTCCTCAGTGGAGTCAGTTTTCCGTAATGTTGTAGACCTTACTCTGTCTGTGGTCTCCCAGTGAAACCCAGGAAGCCAAGATTCAGTATTTCTGCTACTCTGTTTTCCTCTTAGAAACAGTTGGAAAACATCATGTCTTTTGGGACTTAAAAAAAAAGTTATGAAAAAGGTTGCATTACTCTAACTGTACGAAGATATATTGGCATAGCCAAAGGTAGTCATGAAAGACTGAAAAGAGAGGATGGATTTGTAAATTAATGGGCTAAAATTTAATACATTTGGGAATGAGCTCCAAAAGAACAACACGTTGAAGAGCTAGATGCTTCCACTCATCACATACTTTTTAAGATATTTTTTTTGCTTGTGTTTTTTTCTAAATATAGTCTAGGTCTAGTGGTCTCCTTTTTTCCTATATGCCTCTGTTAGATGTTAGCACTTTGTCTCTATGTGGACCCAAAAGGAACAGAAAGGTGAATTCACTCTGAACGGACCAAAAATATAGTTTTGCTTTATGGCTCACCCTTAAGTTAGAATAAAATGCAAATAAACTTCTTACTTTTTTTTTAATTATTATTTTCTAGACTTGCCTATTTTGAGAAACCATATCTCCCTCTAAGGCTTTTTCAGATTTATGAAAGACTGATTTAGGGCTGAATAGAAACAACCCTGGGCAAAACATAAGGATTAAACAAGAAATATTAACTCAACTTTAATAATGGTAGTTTGAATGCTACTATAGTCATTGAGAGTTTTGTGGAACTCATCATTAAAAAGATCCCTGAAGTCCATGTCTTAGCTCACAAGAAACTCAGAAAGGCAGTGTAACTCTCAAAGGTAGATTTTGGATGTCATATTTAGGGGGGATAATGGGCTTCAGCTCATTTCTGATGTAACGAACCCGACTTAGAGGAAGAAATCCTTATCACAGTTGCATCTAATGCAAGTGTTGTAAGTGCCTTTTATGATTTTTTTATATATCAGTTATTTTCTTTTGAAATCGAATAACTAATCGTTTTCTTAAATCCATAATAAATTCAGTAGCAACCCTGAATAAATCATGCATTCTTAATGGTGTTATGCCTTTTTTTCTGTCAGTATTCTCTTTGATGACTCCCCAAAATCTCAAGGTACAAGCTTGGTTTTCCTGACAGTGAAAGTTCCAAAACACCAAATAAAAAGTTTACATCATTATAATATATATTAAAACAGCAGGTTAGTAACCAGTAAAACAGTTGCTAAATACTTTTTATGGCGTATTTTAAAACTTTAAAATTTCTCTTTCAAAAAAGAAGCAAATAAACACACCGAACAGCAAGAGTCATGTGTACCCTCCAGCAGTCCCTGAATCAAGATGTTTTCTCAGTGTATTTAACTGGCAAGTCACTGCAAGACGACAACTGACACACCTGACTGCATAGTTCCTATTCTTCCCTCCTGTTCTCTCATTTAGATTTTTTTTTTACTATTTGCACTTTAACAATTTGGTGTTCATTTCTTTAGAGTGTCAGTAAACACACCATTAAAAGACACTGATCTGTGGTCCAGACCAGCCTAGTGATGATCAGAACCTAGCTGTAAAAGGCTAAATCACAACCTTAGAACACATAAAATTCTTTAACCATTCCATGAAGCACTAGGTATGGTCAGCCCATTGCTTTAAAGACCAATTCTTTGCTGTTCAAAATACACGTACTGCAGAACCCAAGGAGTGGATGACAGACCAACAAGAAAGAAAAGTACTGTCATGTAAAAAGCATTTTAAAAAGATTCCAGTTGCAGACTTCGCATAGAATAGGCTCTGAAACATACAAAGTCCAGTTCTGGAGTTGAAAAAATATATTTGATGTTGTGTTTGTTATGATTAGTTTAAATTTATCAGTGGTCTGCAAATTTTTAAAAGGGCTAAGGGACTCAGCACAGTACTTGGCTCACCACTGGATGTTTAAAGTTCCCAGACTATAGGAATCACATTGCAGCATACAATAATAATTTCTGAATATCATCATAAATACACTTCCAGAGAACACAAAAAAGTAATAATGAAAATGGTTGAGTGTCTTTTACAATATCATCACAGAAAAAGCCAGGAATATAATGCACTGTAAATAATTACTATACTGGAATGTCATATTAATTACCATACTGTACACTGAAAGATAACTTTCCAAAAGACTCTTATCTGCATCCTGCCACTTTTGAGTCCCTGGTAGGACTACTTACAGTGCATGCATGTGGAAAATTGACAGATTCTGCACATTTGGTGCTCTTTTCATGATGTTTGCTACATTCAGCAGAATATAAGATTTCAGATTTAAAATATGTTTCCAAGCTCATCCCACTGTATAAATCAATGTATTAAGCCAGCCTAGCAGAAAGCTAGGGGCAGATGCAGAGAAAATGGGCTTATTCTGAGATTTAAAAAAAAAGGAAGTTTTCTTATATAAGTAATGGTGAATTAACATTTATACAGTGGGTTACTTACCATGGCATAAGCCATATTCCATGAGTTCCAAATGTAGGGGGAAAGCGGGCAGGAAAGCTATACAACAGAGAAGAAAAAGTTTACTTATTCACAATAGATTAACAAATTTGCTGCTTAAAAAGAGAAAGATACTGTTTAAATAAGAAATGCATCTATTAAGCCAATGACACCCAGTCTTCATGAAGGCGGAAAGCAAGTCTGTACTTGCTTCTCCACTTACTTTTACAGAAAGCAAGTCTGTACTCCAAATTATAAGGTAGACATCTGACTGCAGGAGGCTAATTTAAGGAGTTTATATTTATTTGTAGGGATATTGCAGCAAGCTCCTAGCTGAAAAAGAGTGGGGAACAATATTCATTTCTGGAGATGCTTGCTTTGTCACATTTCACAGTTCCCAGTTAATTTGTCTTATTCTTTTGAAATATTATCAGAAGATAATGAGAGTACCTCCTGTACACATAGAATTTATCTGTCCCTTATTGTCTTTCTGGCTCTTCCTTCTCCAAGGCTTCTCAAGAAAAATAATCTAAAACATAGCAAAAAGAAATTAGAGTAGGAAGTAGAAGAATATGCTGTATATTATGGGTAGAAAGGAGAGTAAATTGTGATTCACTATCCAATATCATAATGGATAGGAGAACCAATTCATAAATTCAAGGTAGGCTTGTTTCGTTATGCATAAAGACACATTACTTCTTAAAGCATGGATTTATTGTCTTTGGTATCAGATAGCCGGCCTTGCCAAAGAAAAATGTAACATTCTCTGAAGGATACTTGATAGCAGCAGACCATAGTATTACTGCTACTGCTAATAATCCTAATAATAATAACAGCAAAACATGAACAAAAAGGGAAAACAAATTCTGAAAATCTGATGCTTCTACAAACAGCATCAATAAAGAGATCAAAGTTAAACTATGACAGAGACAGAAAGACAAATGTAATTAACCCACAGTGCAACTTTACAAATAGGCAAAAGAAAGGCATGGCATGTGAGTTGACCTGAGATTTTTGTCTTCATATGCCAATACCACTTATGGGCAAGGTAAATTTCATTCTAACTGAATAATTGTCTTACTATTTATTTTGAGGGGTTTTGAGGCACTCTGGCCAAAACTGAAAAAGCAGTGAGAACTGACCATTTGATGATCTTTTACAATAGGTCCTTTTGCACTATTCCACTGTGTAAGAAAGGCTGCAAGGAAAAGGGAAACGGCACAGAGGGAATAAGAACAAGAGTTATCAAAGAAACAATATGTTAGACAGAAGTTTAAAAAAGTCTCCAAGAATTATCTCTGGGGAAATAAGTGGAATTATAGAGAGAAAAAAAAAAAAAAAGAGTGTATCCTGGCCAGATAATTACCTCTAGCTTAGCAAGGCAGAAAGGATTAAATACTTGCAGATCTGGGAAAAGGGAAAAGAAAGGAGAAACTAAGATGTTATCTTGACAGCACCCTTCCTCCAGCTATGTGATAATCAGTGAGACCAAGCAGACAATCATTCAGCACTACCAAAAAGACAATTATCTCTCCGTGGCATTTGGCCAAGCCACACTAATTCATCGCAGGCTAGATCGGACTTTGTCTAAAGGCCCGCATCTTTTATTATTTCTGGTAAGATAGAAAGCCATGTACCCTTGTCTAAAATGGATTCTATGCTATGGAGACAAAGAGACAAACAAATGGACCTTATGGACCCTAAGGCACCATAAAGCAAAATATCATATTTAAGCTGAAGGAAAATCCAAAGGGTACAGTCCAAAAGATTGACTGGGTTGTGACAATGCATAGAGAAGAGGGAAACAAAAATTAAAACACTCTTGTGAGAGAAGGAAGGAGAAAAGAAGAAAGAGAGAAAGAATGAGGTGAAACAGACTCTGAAAAGGGCAACATGAAAGACTCTTGGTAGAGCGAGGTGGGGAGGGAGAAAAAAAGAGAGAGGCAAGGGGATAGGGAGGAGATGGGATAAATAGGGAAAAATGACACACCACATGAACTTTTAGAGTTTCTACTCATCTGTGTCTTCTAATCCCTCATTTTGCACTGATCTGAATAAATGACATACTAAAAATATTTTCAAGGATGTCTGAGGAAGTGTGGCTGCATGTACTGTCTTCAGTGGGCTTGGGTCTCCCCAATCAGTTGCTAAAGCTCTTTTGACAATTTTAGAGAGACTGGAGACTAAATGCTCTTTTAATGGGGGGAGGGGGGGAAGACGCTTCATTTTCAAGCCTGAAAAGGAGACAGAAGTTATTTTTTAACTACCTAAATGGGTTGTAAATTTCAATGTCTTTTTGTAGCTTAAACTTAGTAAATCTGTACGTGCGCTAACATTTCTTTTGCTAGTGTCTAACAGTGGCAGCACAAAGACAATGGGTGCTTGCAAAAATATATTCTGCTGGATTGACTTTGATGGACATGCAAAGTCTTTGCCATTAGCCAAAACTCAAACCTTAATAGCAAGCAAAAAAAAGTTTAGTTTGTCAGCAGGGAAAAGAGGCAAAGAGATGCAAGAATGACTCCCTTCAACCTCTACCACCACTGTCTTGTTAAACACCTTGTTGCACTGGCAAGTTCTGTAACCTGAGGAATATTTTGTCCCAAATCTTATTGGCAACATTCATTTAAATTTGAATAGTCTTTTTTTTGCTTGATGCATCTGTGCATTCACTGTTACCCATATAAGGTTGTTTAAAAAAGATTTTATTCTGCCATCTCATTTGTAATTAAGCCTAAATCATGATTTAAGCTTGCAAAAGCATCAAGGGCACTGTTACACCTTAACTTGCCCTAGGTTTGTTTCAGCTGGGACACTCTTTACATGAGAGATACCTAAACGTAAAGCATGATTGAGTAAAGTGTGTTGAGCAAATTTCAGAGCTTTACATGGGAATATGGAGCACAGAAGAAGGCTGAAGGCACAGAAGAGTGACTGATCAGTTATTGGGACATCTAGAAGGTCACTATGAGTGAGACATTGACAGGCCTTTAGACGAATGGTTACAGAATAGTGGACTCTCTAGTAGTCTTATAATGTTATATGATATGAACATCCTACAATGGCTGGAAGCACAGATGCTGCTTGTTATGTGCCAAGCATCATTAAGGGAGCAAGAGGGAGGTAATTCCTCCAACTCTTCACTAGTCCACCAAATGGTGTCTTTTTGCCAACAGGGCATGGCTCCACTGCCAGAGGCAATGTCATGCAGAGACACATGAGTAAGGCTGAGAAACACAATAGAGTAGCCCAGGTACAAAACCACCCCAGCAAAAACAGTCTCAGTGAGTCCATGCTAAAAGCCAATCTGGGCACTGAATAAACAGTACAGTAACACATTATAGGAAACTAAGACACTATTTTTGCTTAAAGGATGAATGACATCATCCCAGAAGACTGAAGCATTAACATGCAATCTACTTAAGAAGAATAATAAATGATAAAAATTGGAAGGGGTATGAAACCGGCTATTTGGGAAATATTTACATTACTTTTCATTTCAGTAGCTTATGTAATAAAATTCTGATAGGGGTGTAGGCAGGAATGTTAAGATGTGGGGGCGTTTTTTCCCTCTTAAAAATATCAAGCATTTTCTTCATTGTTGGCTTCTTTTTTTTGCCTGGAGATCTCTGTGGATGGCTGGAGAACAACTGGGTCTATTAAATTACAACTTACAGGATACCAAAACCTGAGCAACTGAAAATTGAAGAGTTTTTTAGACTTGGAATATGATAAATCAGTCTTGTAAGCATCCAGCAAACTCAAAAAAAAACCACCTTTATTTCTGAAATTTCCCAGCCCACAGTCTTTTACATCAGGTCTGAAAAAGAATCCATTAATTTCTTCCTTGAATCTTACAAATCGTTTTCTTTAAATAAACCTCAAAACTTGATACGAACAAAAAAAAAAACAAGACAAGTTTTGCAGGCTTTCATGCTCCATAAAGAATCAAAAAGTATATAAACTCATCTGATAAAAAGTGTATCAACAATAAAACCATATCTTTAACTCTTTTTTTTCTTTTTTAGTTTAACCACAGTCTTAAAAGAATTTTTAAAATACTGTAGATTCAAATGCAGTGGTATCCAGGAGGTTTCTGCATATGCAGACACAGGAAACACCTTAAAGGAATTCTAAGCAATACTTCCTGAAATGAAAGACTTCCTTGGGAGTCATTCAACTTAAAAATGCTGTAAACACAATCCAAATAGCAGAGTCAACATGGATGTCAACTTTTTAATTAAAAAAATGATAAATGTAATTTGCAAGTATTAATATTTTGGAAGGAAGACAGAGAAAGTGTCATAACTGAGGTGGAACATTGTTCCAGCATATCTACACAGTTTATACTTATTTCTATAATACTTCTGTAATGTTTGTGTACTCTTTTGTTCCTCAAAACAACGAGTATTAGTTCAAATAATTTATTTTATTAAAAGTGCTACTTAAAACACCTCTTCACTAGGTATTCTACTTCAAAGTTGTTTGTTAATTTCTTGGATGATTGTGGTGGGTTGGTCCTGGCTAACAGACATACTCCCACCCAGCCACTCCCCTGAATCTCAGCAGGATGGACTGGGAGAAAATACGAAGAAAAGAGTGAGAAACCTCGTTGGGTCAAGATAAAGACAGGAGGATCACTTACCAATTACCATCATGGGCAAAACAGACTTGACCTGGAGAAATTAGCTTAATTTATTGCCAATTAAAATAAATATTTAATTAACAATTCATGTAGTAGGGAACAAAAACAAAAAAAAAGAAACAATCATTTACACAGTTGGGGAAGACATCGTTTCTCCCCTTTTTCTAGCTTCAGCTTCACTCCTAACACCTCCACACTCCCCTTGTTATCACCACAAGTTACACACAGTCCCTTCAGTGAGGCAAGGGGCAGCACAGGGGGATTGTGGTCAGGAGGTAGAGTTTTCTGTCTGCTGCTCCTTCCTTCTCACTCTTTTTCTTGTCACCATTGTGGGTTCTCCAGAGGCTGCAGCCCCTTCTGGGGAGTACCTGCTCCAGCACAGGCTCATCCATGGGTGCAGTCCCTTTGGGGAATTACCTCCTCCAGCATGGGTCCTCCACAGGCCACAGTCCTTTCAGGGACGAGGGGTGTCTGCTCCACCACAGAGCATGTCCTCCTCCTCCTCTGACCTTGGTGTTCCCTCTGTTGGTTTTCAATCTTTTTGTTCACTTTTTCTCTCCCTGTCTGTTGTTTTCTGCCCTTTCTTAAGTGCCCCCAGCTTGGCTGATGGGCTCAGGTGTACCCTGCAGTGGGTCTGTTGGAGCCAGCAGAACTGGCTGTGTCTGGCACAGGGCAGCTCCTGGCCCTTCCTCACAGAGGCCACCCTGTGACCCCCGCTACCAAAGGCTTGCCATGTAAACCCAATACAACGGTGAAAAAAGATTAAATATGCTCGTTGACCAAACTGAAAAGAAAAGAACTAATGATAAGTTAAAGTAAACAGAAGATAAAATAGCCCATATCCTCAAAGGAGTCTGTGTAAAATATTTTATCAATACCCACAAGGAACAAACACCCACAGAAGTAAATCAGTCACCGGACAATGCACAAGTACTGCATACTACCTTCCAAACACACCTGTAATTGTAAAAGACATACTTCATTGTGTTATGACAGACAGCCCATCAAAAAGAAAAAAGATGTCACCACAATAGGTAGAAGCCACATGCGTAATAAAAGCATAAACAAAGTTAAAGAGATGCTGGATATTCTGCCTGGAATACAAACTTTGATTATATGCATCACAATTAATTATATTCATTATTACAAAACAAAATCTGTGGATGGTATCTTTTACATCTATGTTAAAGAATAAAGTAACAAGTTTTAATTAAGAAAATTATGATAAATGTTTTTATCCTGCACACACACGGAATTCTTAACGCAAAAGTAATCAGCAGAAAGGTGATCAGATTATTAAATCACAATCAGAATGATCTAGAACAGCAAAAATTCTTATTACCAGTAGATCCAATTTTGAAGACAAGAAATTTATAGACACCTCTAAGTCCTGAGCACATTATGCATTGACCAAATAAGTGTAAAGTAACAGGACATCTAGCAGTAAGTAAAACCTGGGAGAACTTAACATAATAATAGAGTCACAACTAACTGTGTCAGAACCAAGAGCCACTCAACATAGCTTCTCTCCCACAGATACAGAAAAAGAAGTCCTTCCCCCCAAAGACCTTAGTTGCCAAAATCAAAGCAAATATAAGAAAAAGACACAAAAGTAAATTAAACTTCTTTTTTTTTCAGGCAAACCTAGAAGATACTATTCAGATTAACAAGTGTATAACCAATCACCTGTCAATAGGTTAATAAAACTGGAAATTAGTAAATTCACCAACAAAGACATGACAACAGGGCAGAACTAATATCAAAATAATAGATATTTACTTGCAAAGGGCAATGAATTACAGATTCGTCATCACATAAAACTGGGCACTCTATTTCCCAGAAAATGTAACGGTGTGTAAGAATATATTCTGTACAAATGTAATCCTTGAAAGCACTCTTGTCTCTAGTAACATTGGATTAGAAAGTCAGATTAGAAGAATCAAGGGCTAGAACAGAAAAAGTATGCATCTTGGAAAGAGAAAGTCTTGGCAGAGTTTAACTACATAAGAGTCACAATCCTGAAAGTCCTCACTATTCAATTGCTACCTTCCACTGAAGCAGCTTAATTCAGTGCACATTAATGCTTCCTTGTGGACCTGAAAATGCAGTTTCCATGCATTTGTAGAAGTGCCTCTGTTGTACAACTCTTGAGCAGCTTAGTACAAAGCTGATCCCTGACTGGGATCCAAAAGCCAGGCACTCCACAGCTTATGGTTCCTAAAAATGCGTCATGCACACCAACAGTCTCAGGTACCCTAGAAGACGCACTTGCTACAGACCAATTTATTTCATAACGGCAATGGTCATCCAAGTGCTTAATGGTCAGAGGACTTGTGCAGGAGAACTACATTCAGCTGCTCTTTGAAGATTCCCATCAGCAAGGAGAGCACATTCACCAGCGGTCAACAGGCTGTTTTGTACAGGGACACATCCCACCCATCACATCTGAAGCTCTGCAGACCAGACTCACCAAAACACAGCACTCAAGTTAAGGTTGCCCTGGGAGGAAGAACACTGCAAAAATTACACTTACTCTTCTCCTCTCCTTGTGGGCCAAGAAATCTTTATTTCCTGTACTGAGGCCCCACACTAATAAAAAGGATAGAAGCTTATTGCTATGACTGCACTTCTAGGGAAGCATCTGAATTTGAATTCCTCCTAGGCAAGGAGAGGAACTGAAATGCAGTTTCTCACATTCTGCATTTAAGCTCTCTTCATCAAGCCATGATCCTGCATGGGTAGTTGGTAACAACACCATCAAGCACACCTTGAAAGACAAAAACTGAACAAAAGTGCTCACTGACTTGGGAGACAGAAAAAAGAGAAAGGGCTCCAGAGTTTCAAAAGAGAGTTTGATACACTAGCTTCATCTTGGACTTAAGATTTAAGTCACCTGTAGGGTGGGATTTATGAGCCATCCTATTTGTCTGTGTGTCTGGGGCAGGTGAGCCACTGGATTTTTGTTGGCTCTTTGCTTAGCGTACTAGTTAGGTTTTTATTGTGAAGTGTTTTGCTCTTTTCCATGTGTTGCAGAGATTGTCCAGGTGTCTCACTAAATGGTTTTGAGTTCTTTTAAGAAATCAAGCACCTAGGTGCCTAAGTCACTCATTGGTAATGAGTAAAGAGAAGTGTCATGGACCTAGCACGAGTGCCTCTAGAAGGTGACATTTTAGTGTCTGAAGGACTATGATAGTAATCACATTTCTTAAACCCTTGTCACATGGGAACAGATATTTCCAGGAATCTGAGAAGAATTACCTTATCCCGTTAAAAAAAAAGGTGCCATATTTGTTTCTCCAGGCTAAGTGGACCCCTCAGTGCTTATTAAAACCAGCTGAACACTCTATATAGATATTCCAGACATGTCTTTGGTATTTTACTTTCTAAGGAGACATTATTTTCTTCATTTTGATTTCAGACAAACCATATCCTGAAGATAAAAAGAACAGAAGGAAACTTGTTTTGCAAGAGAAGCAGAACAGGTCAAAAATTACATTTCAGTATGATTGAATCAATAAAATTGTAATATAATCGTCCAACTTAAAGCCCAGCTGGTTTTGTTATGTTTTCTAGTACTTGCACTACAGTCCTATAAAGTGGAAATGTTACGAGTAGCGGCATAGAAATTATTCACAAGTCAAAAACTATGCAAAAGGAGAAAAGAAATTACAGTCAGTAAATATTTTGCTAAGACTATTTCTTCTCTTTTTGAGAAAGCAGAACTAACATCACTCCTTAAAAATTGTCTTGAAACCAATAAATTTCCAAGACAACTGAAAAAAAGTCCTTTTAAGATACTGTTATTTCGGTTCCCTCACTCCAATTGTGCTATATATTACTGCATGGTTCAGTGGAAGGTCTCAGAGAACATAAAACCTCTGATTCAATATCCTTGTCTAAACCATCTCTGTATGTATAAAATCAATAACTAAATTACAAAAGGTTCCAGAAATAAGCAAATAAACTAATTATAGTACTTCAGCTTTAATTAGCACTAAGTATTTTCCAAACACCACCACTATTTATCACTGTTGACCTAACAGTACCCCCTTTAAGTTCAGGAGTTTGCCTTGGGTAGATTATGCAGAATCACAGCCAAGAACAAAGGCTTTCATTCATTCTGCTGGACATCTCCAACTGTAAGATATCGGGGGTTTTATGTCACACTAGTAAATCTTAATGTTTAGTCCACTGGGCCTTTGTCTCAAATTGCAGGATGATACTTAAGTTAGACAACATGTAATTGTAACTACTCTCAAAGGACAAAATAGGCATTTTCAGGAACCTGAGGTGACTAACATATCAGTGCAAGGGAGAATGTGTTATAAGGAAAATAATCAGCCATGGGAAAGCTAGGAGAGATGCATTTCTCCCATATTCCGTGTTGGCTTTACTATATATATGAGGACAAACACCAGTGAGGGAACAAGAGGCAAAGATAAATTGTGCCATAGTAGCTTGGTTTTCCACCCTTCTGCACCTTGATGTGTAGACATGGAGTTACTGGGTGCACAGGCAGCATGATTGATTCCACAATGCCCTCAGGCCAAGGAGGTGAAAGCACAAGGCTGTGAAGCTGGAGGAAGAGGGGAAGAGGCTTTAGTGGATAGCTGCATACAGGCATTCTATTTAATTCCTCAGATCACAACAGTGTGACAGTGTTATCTAACTAGTTATTGCCATGCAACTTGGACCCAAAATACATCCAAATGAGAATTTTCCATGTATGTAATAGTTTAAGCCCATTTTGCACGACTCCAAATGGAACATTAAAGTGGGAAACAGAGGAGGTTCATGTCCCTCACATTCCTGCCGGACTGTTAAAAATAAATGGAGGAATCCAAACTCAGCAGTTACCTCTGCAAATAGAGCCTATGTCAATGATACAGAGCCCAGAAGAGCTGCCTTTACTCATCTAAGCTCTTGTGTTGAGCTAGTGAATGCCTACAGCAGGGAAGCACTTGTCTGGAGAAGCACTGTGTATGCAGAGATGTAATGCTGTGTGTAGACCAGGTCACAGAAACGCATGATTAGAGGTTGCCATTTTAGGACTTGGCAAAACATTTTCATAAGCCTAGTACTTAGACCTGCCGTGAGAGGTTCTGACCGAAAAAGAAAATTCAATCTAAGGAAATGGTGTTTTGTAAATGATTGGTACCCACAAACATTTATGGAAAATATGGCAAGATTTTGAAATGTCTCTGCTACCTCTCCTGCTAGATTGCTTATGAATCCAAGCTTTTTAGATCAACAGCTAAAGATCCCAAGCCCCAAGCAGCCCAGCCCAGGACATTTCAGTATCTACAGCTCTGCTCCATCATAATCCTAACATCCCAGCAGCACTGGGAACTCCAATCTGAGCCAGGGTTTCAGAGCCTCCCACCTCCTTCCCCTACAGGTGGAAGCAATGCAGTCTTCAAAGCCATAGACATATTTCCTACTTTTCCCCAGGAAAATCAGAAGATTAACATTTTCAAAACCAAAACTTTCTTCAGCTCTTTGCTTGCAGAGCAGATACCAGACACTGTGCTGTCCTGAAGCAAAATGTAAGAATTTTCAGCGTGTCACAATTTCCCCAGCAAAAATGCTAAATTTTTAGTTGCTCTCCTGGAAACTCACTTTCAGATCAGAAGCATTTTTCAGTTGAAAGAAGCACATGTTTTTGTAAATACACAGCTTTCTTGTTCAGTTGGGGTAGTGGAAGACAGCTTATGTGCAGATATTCTGTTTCAAAACCAACAACACACTTTTTGTGGATACTGTTTTAAAAGAATTAATCCAAAGCTTTTCTATTAACATTAATGAACACTATCCACTTAAATATCCTGTAAAGAGAAGAGAGAATGGACACTATCAGGCATGAATAGTCAGCAAGTCTTACAAATTGCTGAAGCCCTGAGGGAAACTCATGTTCTAAATGAGTCAGTGTGTGATTGAAAGTGACACATCAGGGAAGCATATTCCATTCCATTTAAATTATTGACTTTCTTTAGGTTCTTATGTTGTTTATGATGGATTATATTTTGTTTGCCAGAGATTCTGTGTTTTCATTGTTAGCAAGTGTACATCTGCTGCTTCAGCACTCCAAGGTACCAGCTTCAATTAGTGTAATATTCTCATTAAATTAAGACGTTTATAATGTCTACCACACAAATACAACAGGGGAAGAGGATAATATAGGTTAGTTTCAGTATCTCAGATAAATCAAAGGTATGGCCTTTTAAAAGGCAGGCAATGCTTTTATTAACACAAATATTGCACATATCAAAGTCCCGTGTGTCTTTGGTTATGGCAGGGGCTAGGTACCAGGGGTATGATAGAATGTATCTATTCTGCCAAATTTGGTACCAGACTGCCATTAAGAAGGAGATAACACCTTGAAACAAAGGCAGGTCCTATCTTCCCAGTTTGGAGCTACCAGCATTTTTTGCAGTATTAATTATGAAGAGCACTCATGAGAAATCAAGCAGTGTCATGCCTTGCCCACATATGGGCTTGTGTTTATGGAAGATCTTTTTGTCCCTCTTTTATTCCAGGTGTTTGCTAGATTTTACTAGTTGTTGAAATAACAGACAGTCCCCAAATTGTCCACTAAAATCTGCCTCTAGTCTGCACAACTCCCAGCTGGGCTTAATGTCATCCATACTCAGCTTCCCACTCTTTCCACTGCTCCCCTTTCTTTCTTCCTCATGACACCCACACAGACTCAGACCCAAAGGACACCATCACTAAACAAGTAGGGGAATAGGGAACAAACACCCACTCATTGCCCCTGAACCTTCCTTCAGACTCACTGACATTCCAACTATCTATGCTCAATATCTCCACATCCTGATTTAGCAAAAAAGAAACACTGCTTATAAGTGAGCTCCCTCTGTACCGATTGTTCTTTGAAGTCTGCACGTTAAAACCTCAAACCCTGAATGAGTGCACCACAGATGTATCAAAACAGTTCATCCAATTTAGTACTCTCATGGAAAAGTTCCTTACATCTCTTTTACTTCCTCAGAATGAGGTTGAACACACACACGCACACATTTCAGAATGATATCTCAAGCTTACGTGTAATCACTTACTACAATCTTTCCCATTAAATGGTGGGAAAAATCCTGGAATGATATATGCGCTAGTATTAATAACATTAACAGTACTAGTACAGTCACCACAACTGTCAGTACACAGGGTACATGTATCTTAACAGTTTGCTAAACTATATTATCAAAGAAACCTTTCAGAGAAACTGCAAGCAAAGCTAAACTTAGGAAGAGAGCATAGCCTGAATTTACATTTTATGCATTTGAAGCTGATATGAGTAAGTTCAGAAAAGAGGTAACTATCCAGTTTTCTGACTGACCAGACCACAATAAGGGAGTCATATGCTTACTGCCCTCATAAAAGTTTTTTGACCTTTTTAAGCCAAAACCATACACATTTATTTATTAATCATACTATATAACAATATTATGTCATATAACCATCCCACAGTCAGCTAAGAAATACCTGTCTGCAAGGCTGTTGTTGTACGTCCCCTACACTTCAAGTATTCATAAATGTTTTATCAATATGTGATTTTGATACTATTTTCATTTTTAGAAACCTAATATTATATCCTAAAAGACTCAGGACAAAATTAATCTCTAGTATAATGTTACTGAACTAATTGGAGACACAGCAGGAAAGAATTTTGCCCTTATTCTTTCCTGAAGGTGATGTGAGCAACCATAAAGGCGGCCTGGTTAAAAGGGAAAAATTACTGAGCAAAATAAAATTTCTGCTGAAAAATACTGACAGAGGAGGGCCTGCCAGCCTGGAACTCTGAGCCTGGGAACTATGCATGGGAACCAGAAACATCCTTGAAAAGTGCAACCGGCCTCTGAAGTACAGCCAGGGTACTTAGAAAGCAGAGACATCCTGAGGTAACACCAATAAGTGCAAAAACAAGGGACTGTAATGGCAACTTATCATCTGAAAAGGTGGAAAACAGTCTGGAAAAATAAAATTGCTCTGAAAGAACAGAAATCATCATCATCTATTGCCTGTTACAGGTGAAAAATAGAAATTAACATCAACTATTGGCTGCTCAAAATAGAATGTCCTATGCCCTCTTATGTCCCCATGTTATAAAAAAGACTTAATTTTTACCCAAAAATGAAGTCTCTCTATCTCTGTCAGCATGGGAGAAGTTCCCATGCTGCATGTATTTTTTCCTAAACTGGTTGAATTCTACATGAATTTTCTATGAGATCTTGGACTCTCACCAGGGACACATGGCTGACTCCAGACTCTGTGACATGGATCATCTCTGGAGACTCTGTCTGTTATTTTACTGATCTCCTTTTGGCCCCTTCTGCCACTTTGGGGCCGGTTCAGTTTGTCGTCCCACCTCTGGCATGGTTGGGTCCCCTTCTGAAATCTGTCTAATTCGCTTGATACCGATTTATATATATATATATATACACACACTGTCGTGGTTTAGCCCCAGCCAGGAACTAAGCACCACACAGCCGCTCACTCACTCCCCCCTGGTAGGATGGGGGAGAGAATCGGAAGAGCAAAAGTAAGAAAATTCGAGGGTTGAGATAAAGACAGTTTAATAGGTAAAGCAAAAGCCGCACACGCAAACAAAGCAAAGCAAGGAATGCATTCACTACTTCCCATGGGCAGGCAGGTGTTCAGCCATCTCCAGGAAAGCAGGGCTCCATCACGCGTAATGGTTACTTGGGAAGACAAACGCCATCACTCCAAATGTCCCCCCTTCCTTCTTCTTCCCCAGCTTTCTATACTGAGCATGACATCATGTGGTATGGAATAGCCCGTTGGCCAGTTTGGATCAACTGTCCTGGCTGTGTCCCCTCCCCTCCCAGCTTCTTCTGCACCTGGCAGAGCACGGGAAGCTGAAAAGTCCTTGGCTAGTGCAGCAACAACTAAAACATCTCTGTATTATCAACACTGTTTTCAGCACAAATCCAAAACATAGCCCCATAACAGCCACTCTAAAGAAAATTAACTCTATCTCAGCTGAAACCAGGACACACACATATATATACATATAAGTAATCTATTATAAGTATATCTACTGTTATATTGTTGACAAGTTGCTTCACTAACAGTAAGTTTGTAGCAACCTGCAATACTATGCCTACAACTTACTTGGTTGTTGCTGTTCTTGGTTGTTGCTATTATACTGATTAGGGCTATACGATCAATTACCACTATTTTGTTACCATACCTTTAACTGATACTATATTGTTGATTGTTGATAGTAACTTGTAGTAGCTTGATAGATAGATAGATAGATAGATAGATAGATAGATAGATTCACTTTATTAATCATAGGTATACTTGCTAGTGGTGATTGTTCTGATAGTTTACTTGCTAGTGGTGATCCTTGTGGTATTTGTGGTAATCTGTAATAAAGTAGAGAAATTTAGAGGATAAAGCCTCCGTGTCCTTGTGTATTATGGAATCCTATGAACCCACAGTCATGACCTGTATACACCCGCAGACCAGGTAACCCTTTAGGTTGTGACAAAAGGCCATTCATGATCTGATCTAATTTGCTAAACCACTTTAAATGGTTCAAAAGGAGAATGATTTTAAGCAGAGAATAGCAATAATTTTAATTTAAAATCTTATTCAAACTGTTTGACTATTTCAAACATTTGCTAAATGAAGAATTGACAAATCAGTTCAAATAAAAACCAAAATAAACTTCTATTCATGGATTGCAAGAAAGTCAGTGATTTCTGTTCACAGAAGGGGAAAGAAGCAAATGTTGCTGGAGCTTAGGTTGGAGGTGGTTAGTATAAAACTGGTTTCCCATGTAGTTAAACAAACTTGATGAGGACTACCGAAACACTCATCAAAACCATGGGAATTACCACTTTCTGCACGTAACCATCAGTCCTTTCCTAGGCTATAGAGGATATAGTGGGTTACTCCAAAAATCAGATACCTCAAAGGTACCCGAAAGTTTTATATCCTTTTAAAATCATGGACTAAACCAAGAGAATCTTGCACACAGAAGATTTATCCTCTAATTCAATCTGAGCAACTAATTCTGCATGGCCAAGTGTCTAAACAAGATGCTTTCAACTTTGTTTGGATTTGGTTAGAAAGAATTTTGCTTCTTTGCATTCACCATGATACTGGTTTTGTTGTCTCTCCTCATCTTCAAATAATACTAACTACCTCTAAGTACTCTATTTGCAGGAATAACTATTTATCACAGATTGAGCCTGTGATCAAGGAACTCTCAAAATCAGGAATCAAATCAAGAACGAGGATTCTCTGGAAATTTCTCTCTTAAGATTTAACCATGATGGGTGTTGACCATCTTACACGCTCATCACTGCCTAATGTACTCAGGAGCATATCTAGCATGAACCTATTATCTCACAGGAATTCAACTTACAGAGAAGCACAGAAACCCTGCTGTCTCTTCCTCTCCACTACTACTTCAGGAAAACAGTGAAGCAGTCACTAATATGAACTATTTTCCTAAAACTAAATGATAAGGGCAGGAGGTATGAAAATGCTAATGTCACTACTGAAGAGCTGTTAGGAGATATTCTCATCCAAAAGCCACCTAAACGAAATGTTAAGAGGCCCTGAACTTCTTCCAAAGACAATATCAGCAGAATTACAATGAATCACCCTATACAATGGCCCGTATCTTAAGCTAGTATCATGAGCTAGTCCAGAAACACATGTGAGAAGACATGAATCTTCTGTGCAACTGGCACAATAGCACACATTTATCAGTGCATTACATGGAGCTCTTTGAGGACTGTGCAAGTCTTGCAAAGTTAATAGAATATGGTTTCTTAGATAATCCTACTGCTGTGAACTATCTCACCTTGGCTGAGCTAGTGAAGATTTCCACAAGAATCAGGGAAGGAAAAACAGTGCAAAAACTTCAGAGTATTTACTAGATGAAAGTAAATAATGTACAGTCTGTAGCAAACAGCAATCAGACTCCCAGACCCGCAGCTTTGGATAAACATGTCTAAAAGAGGATATATTTATTTCCATAACTGTGTAATGGTAGCCAGACGATGGCAAAAGAGGTGATTTTCAGAGAAGGTGCTAAATTTTCCCCAAACACTGGAAAATTTACAGGGAAGTGCTGAAGTTGCTTGAGTGTCTTGTCTATACAGCTCAATGCCTTATAAATGTGTTTGGAATGTATGTTTTGTGCTTTAAACAGACTTCAAAATACTTGATGTGGGGATAATAATCGTATTTTTTTGATAGTTTTTACCTTAAATTAGTAATAGATACTCTTGAGCCCAACTCCATAGTAACATAATGGGACAGTGGGTTATTGTTTGTTTTGGTTTTGACTCTATGTGTCCATAAATTATCTTCTTACTTTAGACATTTTCTTCAGAGATTATCATAAAATATTTTGTTTAAAGGACAGAAAATTACAAGTCATAATATTTTACTGTTCTTTTGAAATATATGTACACATAGATTTACACTACGCATTCATTTTGGAGGAATGTGTATCATCATTAGAAAATGGCTAGTTTCCTTCTTCTGTGCTATGTACAGTCTTTGATTAAGGGGTCATATCATGTGCAAGGTATGTGTTGCTTACTTTGGAGATTAACATCTCAGCTAGCTCTCCATCCTAAAGATTCTTTTACCATAAACAGAAACAAAGCAGATTAGAAATTTCTATCGCTTTTTTGGAACTGTCTAGCCAGAATCCCCTGATCTGAAAGGCCATTAGATGAGAAAAGATTACTGAGCAAGAGATATTCAGGATAATGTACCCCGGCCTTAAAAGAGTCTAACATAATAATCATTCAATAATCAGTGACAAATGGACTTTCAGAGTGAATCAGCCTACCTATTGCCTCAAGCCCATAGAGTAACCATGACTTTGGTTTTCTCTGTCACTCTTTTGCTTTCTTATAGATTCATATAATTTACCAGAACTTTCCTTTCCTCTGTCTTGTTTTACAACCGATACAAACTCAATTTGTATCGGTTGTAAAACAAGAGCCAAACAAGAGCCAGTCCAAGGCAAAGATAAAATGGCAAATTTGTCTGTGACCTTAGAAGACCTAGACAGATTATGTTTGTCCTTTCCTTTTTACAGTTGCTACCTACAATTAACTGTAATAAGAAATACAATTAACATTATATTTTAGAGTAAGTTATGTTTTGCTAATCTTCAGGTTTCATTTCTCATTACAGGAGACTAGATACTTTTAAGGTTCTGTATACAGCAGTCCTGTAAAAATAAAGGTTCTTTAGGAAGAATACCTGGGTTTCAAGCAAGAAACAGATAACGGATATTTCTAAGCAACTAATTCAGTCAAAGTTCACAGGAGCCTGAAAATGAGCATCTAAAATAAGAGTGGCATATGAGATTCTTGAGGTAACATTTTCCTGATAATGTCATTGCCTTGTTCCCTGTGAGCAGAAATGAAAAAAAAAAAAAAAAAGCAGTGGCACATTTTGAAAGATTTTATTATATTGCATTAGCAGCTATCCTTTTCATTTAGCATTTTTCATTTAAATTGTTAATATTGATTTTTTTAATACACAATCCAGTACAACAGTCACTTGTGGAAGGCTTTGTTCATAATTGCAATGACTTCTGTATTGTACTAGAGAAGATGAATATTGATGTCACTGCATCAAGAATTTATAATATAATAAAACATTGTGCCGTACGGCACAGGACTGTCATTGTTTGCCAGCCTAACTCAGTTTGAACAATGCCCGTTAGAATAGTTAGAGGATTTTCTTACTAGTAAATGGTATTTTTGCTGGGGCAAAAATCAGTCTACAAGCACATGTGTTTTTCTCTTACGTCACTCTGAACAGGGACATGAACAATTCACTGCAGAATTAATTTTAGTTCTACAGCATGCTGTAGACTAATACACACCATAGTAAACAGGGAAGTGTGAGCAAACAGCCATTAAGCAACATGATTCTGGGACACTCTTTGCACTTTCTGAGGGACACAAGTGATAACTGTTCTCTGTTTTAATTACAATATTTAAGTTTGATAGAGACAAATATCTGCATAGAAGTGAATTTTAAGAGAACATATCTGTCCTTATAGAGCAGCACGTTAGTAATAGGTTAATAAAGAGGTAATTAAGCAAAGCTAGATCACATTCAGAACTAGATGAATATTAACTTACATGGAAATCCAGTTCAAGTTGGATATGTCACGAAATCACAATAATGATGACAAAGCCAAGCAGCAAACAGTAACTAAATCCTGTGATGTTATGAAGGGTCATCATTCAGCTATTTCAAGTTATAAAAAAAAAAGAATCAACAGGTGTACAGGCAGTTTTGCAGCTTCTTTATAAAATCTATGAACCACCATTTGTGGATGGTGAAGAATGATGTGGATATTAATCAGCTGTTCTTCAGGAAAACCATGGACAGAAAGGGAGGCATACTCTAAAAGGATTTAGGGCAAAGCAGCATTTTCACAGAAAATGGAGAGCTAGACATGAGAGGCACAATGAAAAACCTCTATAATCAGGAGGCACAAGCCAGAGAATGAGATGAGTATGTAAAGAAAGAGTCACAAGGAAGAGGGAGGACCCTACAGCTTTCTCCTTCAGTCCAATCTCATGCAGGAAACAAAGAAAGAGGAGTTTTGGATTTATTTACTAACAAAAAAATGGAGCTCCCAATCTATAACTATGGGTCACCTTTTGAAGGAACTCCAGCATTTTTCATCTGCCAGCCTGAAAATGTTGGTTCCTCTCCTACCTGTACTTTCTTTTCAGGCCTTAGTTAATTGGAGTCCAACATTTTTAATATGAGGGGGTTTTTTGCCATTATTCAGAGTGACTGTAGCAGAAAACCCCAGTTTACACACACCTTGAACAGTGGAGTTAGTTCAGTGCAGAGGTAAAACAGTTGTTTTGGAAAAAAAGTCCAGTAATCATGAAGATGCCTTCTTAAATTGGACATTAGATGCCTTCTTAGATTGGATATTAGGAAAAATTTATTTACTGAAAGGGTGGTCAAGCATTGGAACAGGCTGCCCAGAGAGGTGGTAGAGTCACCATCCCTGGAGGAGTTCAAAAAATGTGTAGATGTGGCACTTCGGGGCATAGTTTAGTAGGCGTGGAGGTGTTGGGTTGACAGTTGGACTAGATGATCCTAGAGGCCTTTTCCAACCTTAATGATTCTATGATTCTGTGATAAATGTGGAATCTTCTCCCTCATACTAGTGAAAATCATTCCACTAGTTTGAGTTCAGCAATGTTCAGCCCCAGACTAACCACAGGTTTATGGTGTTGTAAGAGTTTCCAAATTTGTAATCCCTGGAAAACACAAAAATTATGCTGTTCAAGCACTTCTTGCCCTGTAACATCCCAAATTATTAGGTCTTTCTAGTATCATGAACAAGAGTAGGTAAATTAGGTGATTATTAGCAATTCCTACTGCACTTCAGGTCTCCATCTCTCAATTTATTAATGTTGAACTCAAGGGCTGCACCAGCTCTGTCCTGGTACAGACACACTGAGAGCACTCTCACAGTCACATTTCTGACTGCCCATGCCACCTCCTTTCTGGGGTGCTGTATGAATTTCCATGGGATGCTCTAGCCACTCCAAGAGGGAAGTGGCCTTCTGGCTTTCTCGAGAGTGTCCACGTACATGTTGTCTGAATACCTACTCTGAACTAATGTTTAAAATATAAAAAATATTTACATCAGAACATTACATTTCAAATGAATCACATTGTTAATGGTACTACCAAGGGCGTTTAGGTTATGGAACCTTTTAGGATTATGAATTTTAATTTTAATTTGATACACAGGGTTTTGTGGGATGGATGGAGGTTATGAGAAAATCTTAACTGGTCAAGAAATTAATACTTTGGTCCAGCTGTACTCCTAAGTAATGCAGTCAAACCATTTCCCTGCTGAAAAAAAAAAAACTTTATGCAGTACCATACATTTCCATACTGAATCTGAGTAAACAAAACTAAATATTTCATTTTTCTTTTAAATATGCTTCATGGATCTTATACCATACATCTCATACTTTCCTAATAAGGAAAATACAGGGTTTAATATTAATTGTAAGATTTTGTCCCTCAGTAATATGCTCTACTTGAAAAATGTGTGTCAATACATGTAAAGATTTATGTCAACAACTCTTATTAGATAATTACTTCCCATCGTTATGATGTTTGAGTCTAACTCATCATTGAAACCTAATTTCTATTTTTTTCAATGAAAGTTAAAGGGCAAAATGGTTTCTTATCAGTTACCCTGATATTTATTGCTAACAAAACAGACTGGAAAATTATGCAAATAATCAAAGAGGTATTTTCATGAATGTCTAGAAAAACCATTTTTACTGAAAAGTCATGGGTTTGCTTAATGGAAGACCGAGACATTAAGCAGCTTCTTGCAATCTTATTCTTCTCATGAACAATTTGCATTTGTTTCATGAAAAATATTTTCCAAGTTAAGTGGCAAAGGTAAAATAAATGAGTCGGTGTCTAATATTCAGTTGCAACTGAAAAGATCCTTTATACAGATCTTATTTCATTTACCTAATAAACAAGGGCTGATTTTTTTTTTTAAAGGTCAGGCACAAATAAAATTGTATATTCTGTTACTCATCAGTACTCTTTTATAACATGGACAAATTCTTAAGAGCAACTAACCAACCATCTTTTTTCTTTGGAAAAATAAAATATATTTTAGAGATTATTTTAAAAATTAACTACTGTTACTACTGTTAACTACTGTTACTGTCTACTGTTACCTGAAATAGTTTGTCTTTTCAACATAAACAATGCTTATTCAGTGCTAAATGTGATGGCATTTTGGCTGTTTCATAGCTAAGCAGTTGTAAATCTGCATCTGCCAGCCTCTTTATCCAGGGTAAAACACTGAGGATCCTCAGTCCAGAGGATGTGCACAGGCTAGGCTGTCAGAGTGCAGTCCTTTCAGACTTCATATGGAAAGAAGATTTTTCAGGAGAAAGAGCGTGCTGTGGGGAGGTTGTCACTAGGTGTGGCAGATTACAGGTGGTTCTACTTTTTTCTAGAAATTTCCTCCCTAGTAAGACACTGCACAGTTGGCATTACCTTTTGCAAATTCCATTAAATGGCTGAATTTTGTGTCCTGGATATCTTAGTATTTTCACAAACATTTTCATCTGGTTTCATAAGCAACGGTGATAGAAATAAATCTTGTATTTAGCACAGACTCCCATGAGTCTAGACACAAGTCTCAATAAGGATTAAGGATGTGCTGAGAGGAGCTGTTATTCTGTAGTTCAGTATTTACTTTTCCACTTTCTGTCAAATGTCAGGAAAAGATTGTAATCTTTCAAAAGACTAAACTCAAATAAATTATTTTAAATTCTTCACACACAAAAAAGATACATTGCAATTCTGAAGTCTTATCAAAGCATGACATGATAAAGCATGCATAGGGGAGGACCTACAGAATAATGAATGCCTGGTACATTATCCTGTTCAATGATGGAAATAATTCCATTCTACAGTTAATGCTATATAGTTTTTGTATGCATTTTGGGATTATAACTACACTGCAGGCAGTAAAAGTATATGCTATCTCTTTCTTCCTCCAAATGCTTAGTAAAATAAGAAATGTTCACAGATATTCTTGTTTCTAATTGGATTCCTTCTAGGCCACCTACACAGAAAAACACAATTGCCGATGCCTGCAGCAGACACATTGTGCTGTATTGTATAAATAGCTCTGGGAGTTCAATAAAGAGCCAAATCATACAACAGGTTTCAGAAATAGAAGCCTTCATTTGATAAAGGTTAAAGGGTCAGTCCCCCAATTTCCAAATTGTTTTTGCTTTTGAAACACTAGGAGAGGATCAGAGATTGAGATGGGGACAGAAGGGAGGAGGTCAATTTTTGCCTTTTCTTTTGCAGTTATCTATGTATTGGCTCTAAAATGTGTTAAATAAATGTAACAATACAAATTGTAGATAATTATATGCAATACTTACAGTAAATAATATGTAATTATAATAGACAGTGGGTATAAAATGGACTGGAATGAAACACGAAATATATTGCTGCAGTAAAAAAAAGTCCAGTACCATACAGTGAAAAGGCTCTGAAATCAAAAGTCCTTTGATAGCATGATGTTGTTTGAACAGCTAAAATGGATTATGATTCCACTGGGTAGGTGTGTACTTTAGCATCCCACATTGTATTAAAAAAGATAAAAATTCGGGAAGCAACTGCCTTCAAATAGATTTTCTCTGCTGGTAAAATTACCACTTACATTTTCCACTTTACAAAGAAATACAAGCTGTGGATTTGTATTAGAATAGATTTTATTCATGCCAAGAGATAACTAGATAGCTAGATAAATAGATATTAGTAGACAAACACGCAAATATTCTATGTACCTGTACATGTGTCTTAGATGTAAGAAAGCTACAAAAAAGGCTACAAAAAAGGCTACAGGCATCTAAAAGTTTATAAATGTCAAAATGAAGGTTTTCTGTCAAATTGACATCCTTCAGTGTTTGCCATGGCAAGTGGTGCTATCTGGAGGTGTATGCTGAGTGTCCTAGCACTTTAAAATCTCTCAGATCCTCGCTTGATACAGCTTCCTCAGATGCTTCATGTTAAAGCAATCACCTGATTTGCAATCTGGAAGGACTAGTCTGAGCTAGTTCATAGCTTCTCATAAATATAAACAAATTGAATTTTTCTAACCCTCCCAAAAGAGAAACAGCAAGCAGAGGGATAGAGGGGCAGACAAATGGGTGAGGGGAGCAGGGGAAAAGACAAGGGAGGAGGTATTTTAGATTCAAGATTTACAGATCCTTCAGTATCATTCCTTGAGGAACCTTTCCAGAAAGGAGCTACCTCCTTCCCAGCCAGCAGCAGAAACTACCAGCCTATATAATCACTAAGTGGAAGTAGTCAGCCTCGCTTACCAGGTCTTCCTACATGTACATGGACCAGTATGTGTACTTTGAGATTTTCTCAGTTATGCATAATTTAATCAATTGCAGGCTTATTTCTCCAAACAAAAGGCAATGCCCTGATTTAAAAACAAGTCACATAAGAGTTTTGCTCCCAAGCATGGAAGTGCTGGCTCTTCTCAGTGAAACATTTAAGATCTTTTTAAAGGGCAAATGTACTTTCCCCTTATTTACATTCTGGGAAATGAGCTAACCATGTAGCTGTATCTCTTACAGAAATAAAAATTGACACCCAGCATGGGCATTTTCACAGACAACATTTTAAGCTGTGAAATCTTCCAAGAAACTGAAAACAGGATCTTACAATGAAAAGGGACAGGCCATACATGCAGACCCTGCCTACACATGCCATGGAGGGGGAATCACCCTGGCTTTATCTTGCTGCTCAGTACCTGCGCAAAGCTTTTGCTCCAGAGAGTACTGTGTAGGGGCTACGTAAGGAGCATCTGTGTCTCCAACATGCTGCACAGCACAGTACTGCAAGGGGAGATACACCAGGCTCCCACGGTCCATGTCTTCTGTGGTCTTACTGCCTCACATCAGCACTGAGGAGGAAGGAGAGGGCAAAGATATTTCTTTCAGTCCATTGGCTTCAGCAGTGACTGCTGGGGTTATGCTGCCAATGTGCCTCTCACATTCATGATCTGCAGTAAAGTACCATATTTGGGCATATAAAATTACTTTTACCCACTGAGAAGAAAAACCTCCTAAAAATATCTGTCCAATTGAGACTGGTATCCATAGCATCCAAGGCAGATGGGCTCTGTTAGGCATAAGCAGTGAGGGACCACAGACTTTTAGAATGCTACTTGCAAGGACACTTCCTACCTTGGCTCTATCAGTCCACCCTGGCAAATGTCTCTTGTGCATTTTTTCCTCTGCTTTATTAAGCAGTGTAATACATTCTTTTCTGCACGCCCCTCAAATTCTTCTTGCTAATCCTTCTAACACAAAAAACCCTGTCCTATTCCCTTCTGTTTCACATGAGCATGGTTTCCCACCACTTCAGTTTTCATTCTTCTCTTCACCACATAAGTAATCTTTTTGTGCAGTCTCTGATGACATAGTGGACATATGCTGTCCCTCCCATGGGACCTCAGTCTCACACAGTGGACAGAGTAGAAAGACAGTGAGTGTCCACAACTGCAGGGAAAGGTCTGCTCAGTCCATGGAGCCCAGGAGGGCTTGTGCACAAATTACTCTGTGGGATGTTGTATGTATCCCACATAGGAAACGTCTGTGAAGTAGTTAGAGCGGGCTTAGGCAAGAAGACTCACCAAATAATTAAATTGCCAAACTCTTAACAGAATTTTGCTATGTGCTTGTAAATTGATAATCCTCTAGGCTAATCATATGGTCAAATTTGAGCCCATTTCCTACTGACGGTAAAAACTGCTGATTCCAAGAGATCCTCTTTCAAGTTTCAACCCTTGTTCAAAGCACAGATGTGCTAGAGGTGCTTCATAAATAGTTGTTTCATATTTTTTTTTTGGGGGGGGGGGGGTTAAACTCATTTTGCTTTGCTGAAACATTCCAAAACTGTTTACATATGTCAAGCTGCAGGCAACATTCTGTATCTGCACTACCTGTAGGTAAGACCCTGATAGCACTGCACCTGGCATACATTCCTTCTGTAGCACAAAAAATTATAATACTCTCATTAACTTGGTTAAGGAGCTGTTTGCATTTTAAGTTCTTTTGAGAATTCTAGTGTGAGGAATAGATTGGGAGAGTTTTGCCACTCCATTAGTACTTTTTAACATCAGGAACTTGATCAAGGAAGAAAAAAATAATTTCCTAAACAGTTGAAAATATGATGGAGATACAATTTATTTTCTAAATAAGGACATTATTATGGAATTGGATGTTAAAAGTGGTTCATTCTTCCGCTAGTACAATGCTTTCACTTCTAATGTTGCTATTGCACTTACTCTGGATTCTGGCATACATAATAAGAGACCTAAAACCTTTAAAGTGACTTACTGTTGAACTGAATTGGCTTTTAAAACCATCAAAACTATGTAAATTGCAATGCAATACAAGAAAAGTAGGAAAAATAGAATGGAAATGCTGCGAAAAGAAACTGGCATGTGGTGCTCCTGCCATCTTGTGGCTCTTCTGCAAAAAGTCATATGAATGTTATTCATTTATATACTTAAACTAAGTTTCAGTATTAATTCTCCTAGTGCCTACCTGTGGCACAGGTCTGCCAATAATACACACATGAACTGTTCAGACAAGGCCTAGCCATGTGTTGAAATAAAAACACTATGTACCAGGAAAAAGTATCTGGAAAGAGAAAGATTTTTAGTTTGTAGACATCTTTTATTCTCCTCTGGGCTCCAGCCATGCTTTCCCAGAGGAAAGAAAAATACATTTTATTACATATATATGTATAAATACAAGTATAATAAATATATACATGTATCTATATATAAAAGTATATTTAATGTAATTTTTTCTCCTGGAAATGCATGCATTCATACATATACGTACATGCACTCAAACACAGACACCATTCAAAATGTATGCATTTAAATATCTGTGATTCTAAATTGAACCTAAAGACATCAGTATATAAGGTACATGATCAGCCTTACTTGTTTCAATTTCACTTCTTCCTAAAAGAATCAAGACATATGATTACTTCCCTCCACAACTTGAGCTTCCAGCAGCTACCACATCTACTCAGACAATCTGACCTGAATTTAAACTATTCAGCTCAATTCAACAAACCGTCATGTTTCCATTCAGATAGATTCAGTCTGAAATGAAATATTGAGCTTGTTTTCCCAATTGGAAAGCAAAACATTGCAGCAGAATTTAAACTTAAGCACTGACAATTTCAATTTTGCAGACTTTGTTTTGTTCCGCTCATTGTGGCCAAATATGGTTTGCATTAGAAAGTCTTAATCAGATCTAATCAAAAGCCACTAGTTGATCAATCAGTATGAACAGAAACTGCTGGGTTTCTTCATTTTACCTTTGGAGCCCAACCACAGAAACTGGCAATGTTTCTCTGTCCTGAGAACTTCAAGTCTGACCACATAAGATCAAGGCTCTATAGAGTTCATATGCCACCATTTTCATGGTGCTAACACCCCCTCCCCAAAACAGAAAGAAATTAGAGAAAGCACAATGGGTGGGTCAGGTTCTTGGGGCCCCAAGATGACTTCTTGAAAAGAGGCTACGATATGGGATTTTAACAGATTGTACTCTGCAAAGAAGGCACATGCAATTCCTACTGCAGAGGAGGAATAAGGTATTTACCACTCCATCCTGGCCATATCCTATGACATAGGGTATTTAATTTTTTGTGGACGGACTAACACATTAGAGCACTGTCAGCACCACTCATCTGTAGCCCTCTCTCTTTCTGATGCATGAGGAAAACCAGGTTTTGCAAACTATATTTAGAGATAAAAGATTGAATCGGCATCTTCAGAAGAATATAACTATTAACACCATCCAGGAATTTTTATCAAGGTAAAGAAATGTCAGCTGTTCACTGAGGGAAAATTGCAGCTGGTTCACTGAAAATTGTTGGGTACCAACTGGCACAAATAGCAGTTGTGGTGATTTCTCATACACAGCTGGGATGAATGGTTAGGATGGAAATTGAGTAACCCATTTAACTCCTTGACTCTGCACAGGAGCACTTTTACCATCAGTCAGAGCAGTCCCAGCACTAGGACTGTACTGACTTATATGATTGGAAAATACGGACCAAAGAATCCCATTCCACTGTCAGGGTCACAAAGCAGCTGCCTGGGACTGGAAGACTTTACGCACTTTTTAAAAAGCACTGTAACTGTGACTCAAAGGTGTGCTATCCCAGAAAAAAGTTACTGTGACACATGGTATCAGTACACTGCTTTGCACTAGGAAGTTTTCAGTGTGTGAATGCTCGTCACTTTGATCACCGAAAGCTTTATCACGGATAGACAAGCATGTTCACTATATTGTAACTCACTACCCACAGGTGGTCATCACTGGATGTAAGTAAAAAAATATTGATGAGTCTAAATTTAAAAGTTTGTCTTTCCCAGGAAAAGAGATTTTTTCAGAATTACAGATTTATATAGTTTGTAAAAGACCTCTGGACGTCATCTGGTCCAACACCCTGCTCAAAGCAGGGTGAACTCAGAGCAGGTTGCTTAGCTAGATTATGAACACCTCCATGGATGAAGATTTCACAACCTCTTTAGGCCAGCTGATCCAGTATTTGAATATGCTTATTGCAGAAAAAAAAAATCCTAATATCTAATTGGAATTTCCTGTATTGCTGTTTGTGCCCTTTATCTCTCATCCCTTCACTGTTCAACTGCAAGAAGAGTCTGGCCCCATCCTCCTTATACTTGCTCATTATGTAGCTGAAGGCAGCCATGAAAATCCCATCTCCCCAGCCTTCTCTCCTCAACACAGAACAAAGCCAGCTCTCTCAGCCTCTGCTCATACACCATGTGCTCCAGCCCACTCAACATTTCAACTGCCCTCCAGTGAGCTTTCTCCAGTACGTCATTGTCTTTCTTGTACTGGGGAAGCCCCAAACTGGACACAGTAGTTCTGCACAAATGCTGAATGGAGGGGAATCATTATAATCACTTCCCTAAACCTGCTGACTACACTTTTGCTAATACAGCCTAGGATATGGTTGGCCATTTTCCTGCAGATGCACACTGCTCACTCATGTTCAACTATTGTTCACCTGGACTCCTTTCTTACCAGTCAGAACCCAGCCTCTGGCCCAGGTCTCTGCATTTGCCTTTGTTGAACTTCACAAGGCCCCTGTCAGTCCATTTCCCAAGCCTGACAAGGCCTCCTCTGGATCCATCTACCCTATCTCTACCTATGCAATCCATACTTCGCTAGTTTGGCTACAAGGATACCATGGGTATATCGCAGATACTGTTTGGTATCTAATGATGCTGAAGTTGAGGAATCAGAATGTAAACAATTTTTGTGCAGCCTTTCTGTCTCTGGAATATTAGTTCAGATAGGAATTATATCTTGAAACTTGATATTAATACTATAAACTATTCTTTGCATATGCTAAAGAAAAAATAACATGCTTTTCAGAAGAAGGGTGTAGTTTTAAAGTTAGTTATTGTTCAAAAATATTCAGATGGTTAATATCAGATATATTCAGGTATCTAAAGAATAACTCACCTAAAATATTTGATATGTAATAACAAGGTCAGCTGAAGGTGAGAGTTTCCAGGTGCTCTGAGAAACAGACTGATAATGATTTTCCCACTAGAGTATGTTTCCAGTCTCTCTTATTTTTCTGTAGAATTTTTTTCTAACTGAAATCTTCTGTCTCCTCTTGTCCTGTTCATAAATTATTGCAGAAAATCGAACAATTTCAAGTAAAAATAAATACACTTCTTCAGTTATAAGAAAACAATTACCTTTTACCTTTATTTGAATCAGCTATGCTGGAGAAGCATGAGTAAATACAACCTGTGGACGAGCTGGAATTGTATGAACTATGATCATTGAAAACTGAATGTATAATACATTACACAGTGCTAGATCTCAGGCTCCAACACACTTCACTGGTAGATGACAGGCCTAATTTTCAGAATGAAGGCTGGATATATGTGTTTATCTGTACTGCAATAGCATGTACCATAATTGCAATCATGCACCAGGATGCACCATCACCAGAATCCCATTGCGCTAAGTACCATATACATAAGGCAAAGACTGTCTCTGCCTCAAACAACTAGCACCTAGGATCAAGACAAAAGAAAACAGAGAGAAATATTAAACAATTTCTAAGACTGATAAGCTGAAAAAATCCAAAATTAATAACATATATTAAAACGGACTAGGTTCGCTATCAGAGAATCAAATTTCCAAGGTCGAGTTTCTTTGATATTACAGAATACGTGTGAAACTCACTGGCCAAATAAAAGTTTTAATACCACTTTAGTGCCAGCCCACACAGGGAATGACTGTCATTTTTATCAGTTCCTTTTAGCTTAAACACCAGAAGTACGAGTTACTGATTTAAGAATAGCAACCCTGCTGATAGTTACGTGTTGCTATAAGGCCTAATTTCCTTTTCTTAGCTCTGTCTTGTGTTTTAAGACCTTGAAAATTATGCATAACTGGATATTTTTTAAGTGGCTACTGTAAAATTAATAACACTAAAATTAAGAAATGTGAGGATTAAAGTGGTATCTGTCACCTTAATTTCACACTCCTGCTTGAATGCATTGTAACAGTCTTAATTACATCACCACATGCTATACCGATTTCTACCTCTCTCAGTATACAGTATGAATCGTCTCTGGGAACAAGTCACTGATTTGGAGCAAAATAAGCAGTTGTCCATAACAACTTGGTTTCATTTGTCACTGACACTGGGAGTGTCAACTGTGTAAACTGAAATAGGAACAAGATGGTCTTCTGAGTAAAACAGGTGAAATCTATCCCACTGAATTACATTTTATCCCTGCCTCTGTCATCAGCTAAGCAGAAAAGCTTTTAAATTATTTTCTCAGATTTCTACTAATTATGAGTTTCTCATTAAATGCTTGACTTGAGACTCTGCTCTGGGGTCAAAGCTGATCACTCACAGAGGAAACTGAAGTCAGCAAAAGCTATACCTTCAATCTGAAAATTGCTAATAGTAAGTGTTCTGCTAAAAATCAAGCTCCAGACATGTTGAAGTAGGCATCCAAGACTGATAGTTATTTTACACCTAAAATCATTCTGTGCCTCAGTTTCCCCTCTGGAAGAATAAGTTAATATTTCTTACACCTCTAGAGTTTCAGTATTAAGTAAATCAATTTGTCACTGTTGGATCATCAAGATCATGTGAGTTAGTATTCTGTCTTCAAGGAAGGCCAATTAGAGTAAATATTGTATTGAATCACACCATGATATTAATAACATATATTAAATAGCTTCTCAGTGAGTAAGCATAAATTTGGAACAATAACAAATAAACAGAATACCTCAAAGAATATATACATAAAGGTCTTGCTCAGTGGTAAGGTTGCACATGCACAGAAAACCTTAATTTTGGCATTTTTTAAGCTTTAGGTAGTTGATCTTGCAACAGGGATGTTGCTTTTTACACAAGACAGATTAAATTTTTAGTATTTAAATTTCAGGTGATCCCATTCAATCTAGTCACCGAGTGAATCACAAATACAGAATAATTTCTACAGCTCTGCAATAATCAACTTATTTATACTGCTACATTGCCATCAAATTCAAATCTGTTTTTTTCTTCAGCTCTAGAATGGGACAAACTCACAATTGCAGCTTATCAGTAACACCTGGTAACCATAAGAGTTCCAAATAAATCACTTCATTTGATTTAGTATTTTCTGTCTCATAAGATTGTTACTTTTCAAAGCTCTTATCACTGGGTTAGACTACAGACATCAATCAGCCAACAAACAAAGTGTATGGTTTTATTTTCATAGAAGATTTAGCTGTTGTTAATGTGTACTTAGGCAGACAAAAATAATCACTATGAGATCCAAAGATAATTGCACTAGATAACCAAAAGTACAAACTTGTATTTACATGTCTGTGCCTATATTGAGTAACAAGAAAACCTGTAGCTTTGTGGTAAAGGGAACTTTTGTGCATTAATAACATTAGAAGTTGATTTTTTAGAGACTGAATTTCCATCAGCTTATGAAAAAGGCAAAAGACTACGAAGTTCAAAAATAGTCTTTCATATACCAGAACTATTTGTGGTGGGCTTTTCTATGGTAGATTGGCTTCAATCCAGTTCACCAAGCTGCCTTTCAGTGATACTTTACTTATGATTAAGCCTTTACTCACTTGTTGTACAGGCTGTTTAACATTTAAAATGAAGTTTTATTAAAAAGGTTTCTTCTGTGGTTCAGACACCTTTTTCTTTTTTCAAATTACTAATTACTATAGGGGAAATCCTTCCTACACTGATAACTGAACGTTAAAGAGAACAGTTGAAGATTAACCAGAAATATTCATCTCACTCTAAAGTTAATCTAGCCCTATAATCCAAATGTAAACTTTCAGACCTAGCTGTCACATGTTAAGGTGCTAAATCTTGTGCTTGAATACAACTGATGCATCTTCGTGGCCACTTATTACCAAAAATAATTAAAACAAAACTTTTGGATGGAAGATGGCTGACTTGCAAAATTTTGGTTCTACTGATTGCAGGCTGGCAAAATTATAAGGAAATAAACCAAGATTTTATGATTAAAATTTAAGGCTCTTGTGATAATAGGTGATGACTTACTATATTGAACAAAACTGTCAACATAGAAAGCATTTTTGCTAAAAGGGAAGTCCATTTTTAAGTTGTGAAAAAGTGGTATTTTTCTACTTGAGGGATTTCTTAGTGAGAAAAACTCATCAAAACTGAATCCATTTAAAATTTCGGAGGAAAGGATATACCAGTGACTTTCAAGGGAGAATCACCTGAGCAAGGAAATTCTATTTTAATAGCCAGATGGTAAAGAGGAAGGCTAAGCTTGGAAAGAAGAGGTACTGTTGAAGTCTCAAAGGGGAGGAGGAAGATAAATCACAATATGGGGAAAGGAGCATCCTAAGAGAGGTTGGAAAATGATCCTTCACAGGCAAGAAGGAGGAGCTTCTGTTTTTTGAAATGTGATGTTCTATGGTCAATCCTCCTGCCAACCTGTGGTATGATACTTTTGTACAGGACTTCCTTATCTCCCAAAAACTTTAATCAGAGCCCACCCCAAATTATTCTTCTGTAGTATATGGAGCAGAGTGGTGAACAGATGTGCAGTTCTGCAGGGGACTTTTATGCTCAAAAAGTTTTTAAAGCAATTTAGCTAACTGCATTTGCACAACTGTCAGTAACGTATATAGGTGAAAAGCACTGGTGGTTTCAGGACAGGGAGAAAAACAAATCCTTGGGTTTGAGAGAATATGGGAATACTGAATTTTAGGGATGCAGGCCACAGAATTCATAGAATTACAGAGTTAACTGGGCAGGAGATAGATTCACCTGGGAATGGCTAGGGAGAAATGGAACAGCTACTTGTAATTTGTAGAATACCAGGGAAAGAGGGAGAAAATATTTGGAAAGTGGTATAGCTGGGGTGCAGGTCCAGCAAAGGCTGCTGAGCTTTGCAGAAAATGAAAGGAAGGAAAACACTGAAGACGGACTATAGTAAATGAAAGGGAAATAACTTAGTATAAACTTTGCAGAGATTGCTATAAGAGCTTTGAACTCGGTGATACAGGTATAAAAAGGGTTGGTAGAAGCTCAAACCTTTCACTGTCAAATATGAACTTTTCTGATATCCAAGAAGTGTGGAAAGGAGACTACTCTCAGCTGCCGCTTCACCAATATCACAACAGCATCCAATAGTGACAGCCTTCTATTTTAGCCCAAAATTAATAACTAGTTGAATGGGTAGCTACTGGATCTGGATAATACTGTTCACACCATGTCGTATGAGATGCAAGGTGCTTGGAAATCCCCAGTGGAAGCTTTGAGAGTTTATTTTGCAGATGCAAAAGACCTTACTTTACCTTCTTTAGCAAACTGTTATTGAAGAAGCATGGTTATCATTTGTGTGATATCACTGTCTACTGTTACAAGACCGATACTCAGCATGGTCTGCCATCTTATTCAAGCTGCCAAGTGGAAATCACCAGTAGGAACAAATTTATTTTATTCTCTTTAAAAAAGAGGAAAGCAATGCAAATTAAAAATCATTCAGTGATAGCTGTCCAAAAACCCACTGAGCATTTGTAGACAGCAAAACTGCAATAGTTGCAGAACAATTCAGACCAGAAACCTAAATTTCTCTCCTGCAGAAAGGGATTCAGAACATGTCTGTCCATTAGCCCTATCAAGAAAGTCTACAGCTAAGAAAGCCTATACTTCTAGACTAAACCAATCATCTAGACCTCTACAGCCAATGGAGACAGTCACACCCAGAGGGTAATTAATTCCATCTCAAAATAGGTCAGTAAGAAAGTAAGGTTGAATTGACAACTGATGGAACCTGTCTTTCTCTACTATTTATAGAAAAACTCCTCATTAACCAATTAGGTAAAATAAGTCTTAGTCAGAGCAACCAGCTATCTCTGTTAGGCAGCCACACTCGGTAAAAACTAATACATTCCCTCACTGACCAGAACTTTTCCATTTCTCTGTTGCTGTTCCTCAGTGATCAGTGTGATCTCTGTGAACATCACTTCTACTGCTGTATTGCATTGTTATAGGACATTTTGTAATTTTATTCTTTCTGCAATATCAAAAAAATGTCTGCAACCAGTTACTATAAATGAATTGTAAATGAACAGTTTGATACCAGATGCCAGATTTCTCTGGAGGCAGGGCTCTGGCAAGTGCCAGATGCTTTTTTAATTCTACACTTTTAGTTATTCCAGGATGATCAAAAACTCAATAAACACTAAGTAGTTTTGGCACTAAAATGCACCTAAAAATCCAAATATTCCCAGTTTCTTTCGTGATAAAAATTGATATAGCTTTCTTTGGAAATCCCTTAAAGACATAATTTTTCCCAAGCTTCTTCATTGTTTCCTCATTCTTTGAAGTAGAACTAGTAAAGCTCCATTTTTTCTTCTTCAATTCATGTGAGTATTCAGTTTCTTTTCCAGTCAGGATGTTGAAAGTGCAAAAAAAAAAAAATTATGAAGAGGAGGAAAACAACTCGAGTAATATTTTCCAAGACTGACGGGGGAAGGGAACATTTGGGTATAGATAGGGGGTTTTTTTTAGAATTTCTGTTCTCACTTTCTCCCAGCCTTTTTCAAAAAAATAAATACTATATAAACATTACATGTTTACTACATGTCAGTGTTCATAATTTTACTTTCAGCACAAACAAGATTTAAAGAGTAAAAAATACTAAACATATGCTTCCAAGTTAAAGAAGGACCTTGGAAATGACTACACTAAAATTCACAATACAACTACATTGCTGAATTTGTGGTCTGCCATTTTTCTGTTTTCCCTCAGGAATTTAATGCATATAATTTTAAATTAGAATTTAAGTATCTTCCATATATATGTAACCTGTTATTTCGTCTTGTAGTTCAAAGTCTTTCACTTTGTCTGTACTACCAAGGATATGCATAACAGAAGTGAAAAGTCTGATTAATACTATCAGGAGTGTGTGCTAATCTCTTATATCCAGAGAAGTTGTAGGTTATTTCCAAGCTGATGTCATTTGTAGAAAAAAAGCCTTTTTTAAATGCCTGACAAGATTGGGAAATTTATAATCTAGAATACATCCTCCCTGTTAATGTTTTTTATGCAGATTATTCTATCTGGCCCTTTTTGCCCCTTTCATTCTGTGAAATACTTCAGGACCCCAATGATAGGCATGGCATAAATGAAAGGTCAAAATTGCATTATCAAAATGAGACATATAAAAATAGCATTTAAGAAGTTCATACTTAGAAGAGGTAAATCAAAATTATACATGTGTATTGCCTATCTAAACAGAAATTATCGCTGTCCTGACAGTCATCCACAACACTTATTTGTGCTATGAAAAAAATCACCTTTCACAGCATGTGGTGGGCCCCAGGATGTCCTTTCCATCCTCCAGGTTTCTGGACAGGTGTCAGGGAGCAGGCACGGGGATGCTCAGCCTGGGCCAGGGGCTCCCCAGGGCCCATCCCACCCAGGAGCAGGGCAGCCGGGCCGCACCAGGGCAGCCCCAGCCACTTCCCTAAGGGATGGGACAGGAGCCTGCAGGTAGGCCCAGCTCAGAGGGGCCATGGCTGGGCAGGGCGGTGGGCAGCTGGAGACTGGCCCTGCTGCTGCATTGCTGTGGCAGGGGCTGATGGCCCCAGGGGGCTGAGACGGGGTCTGTGGCAGGGACAGTCAGGCCCCCGAGCACCCCTGGGGCCCAGACAGAGGCCTCTCCTCCCAGCAAGGTCTGTCCTCACAGCTTGCAGAAGTCTGGGTTCAGCCAAGGGCCAGCCTGGCAGTACCCAAGCAGGATAGAGCCAGAGGTGGTAGCCAGGTCCAGCCAAGAAGCTATACCATAAGACAACATTGTGGTGATGAGGCAGGTCTGGAATCAAGCTGGGAAGTCAACCCACAGGTCATGGCCAGGATCAGGTCCTGTGATTGCTGGACAAGCCTGAGCTGGCCCAAAGGGCTCTGTAGAGAGGCAAGGGCAAGGCTGCAGCAGAGCTAAGGATCAACACTCCTCCATCACAGCTCAGACAGGGAGTAAAGGCCTGGGGCTGAGCTTATATACAGCTCCTGGACCCACAGGTGTGGGTGAAGGCCCCAGGTGAGGCTGGTCAGGGTCTTTATGGCTTATTAGTGCACTCAGGGCCCTAATAAAGAGCATGGTGAGTCATCATGAATATGCGTGTGCCAGACTACGGGTTCTTGGTTTTAGAGGTACATAGGTACAAACTACATATTGGCGTGACTGTCCCTAACTAGAGCAAGACAGAAACACAGTCATTCCTAACTGAAGAGGCACTCACAGGAAGCACAAAAGACAGTTCTTGAATTCAAGACTAATACTTCTATAGCAGCAACTTCTGATTTCTGTATCAAAAGCTGTATCACAGAACCATAAAAACCAGGAAAGGAATGAACTTAAAAACACCATCTGGTCCATTCACCTGCCTCAACGGCTGTAGAATTGCAGCTATATCATTCCTAACAGCTGTTCTTAAAAATCTCCAGTAATACTTTATATAAGGCATATAAGGCATATGGTACATGGCCTGCTGGAAAATATTTGGGGGTTTGTATGTTTTTTTTAATTCTAACAGTTTACCGCAACCTTTTTGACTTCAGAGTCTATTATTTCTTGCCTGTCTATCAAGAACACAGGGAACGGATTATTTCTTTCCTCTTTCTGTTAGTTTCTTCTGGTTTTCAAGACTTACCAACTGCTACCTCTATTTTTTTTTTCGTTGACTAACTAACACTGGATCTTTCAAGCTTTCCTCATAAGTCACATGTTTTAAGAGGTGGACCACTCTTGCTGTTCATTTCTGAATTTTCTCCAATTGTTCTGTATTCTTCATGAAGCACAAGGACTGAAATAAATACTCTGGTTGCTAAATATGTGCTAAATACACCAGAAACTTAACTTTCAAGGCACAACATGACATTTGTCTTTATTGCATTGCACCCTTCTTTTCCAGATTTTTTCTCAAGTTTACCAGGAGCGCTTTGAATTGTAGTGCTATCTTCTAGTGTAGTTGGTGTCATCTGCAAATTTAAGTCATACTCCCTATTCCTTAATCATGGATCAACAAAAATAGCGAATAGTAGCCTACTAAAACCCCACTCAATATATTCTCTTCTGGTGATGAACCACTAATTAATACTCTGTAAGAACAGTTTTCTAAACACTTTTGCACTCTATAGCAGTTTCATCTAGACCATTTTTCTACAGTTTGTTTATGACAATGTCATGTGAGAAAGTGTCAAAAGATGTAAAATCAAGCATCTTTCCTAGCACAAAGCTATGTTCCCCTTCATGAATGAAACTACTTGACACAATTTGTTCTTAATGAATCTATACATCCAGGTGTTTATAAATTGTTTGTTTCATTATTTCTTTCAGTATTTTTGGTAATAAAAGATAAGAGTCTATAACTCTGCAGACTCCCTTTGTGATGGGCTCACCCTCCTGCAGACTTTTTGAGTACCACCTGTTTTCTAAAAGTTTGCAAAGATAACTGTGAATGACTCTGAGGACATATCAAGCTTGTTCTTTAAGTGTTTAGTGATGAATTCCACTGAGCCAACATGATTTTAAAAAAATATGTTTTAGTAGCCCTCAACCCCACATCCTCTTAGATGTAACCAATTTGATGCTGGTATTAATTCTGTTGGCCTACTGTAAGATGTCCCTCATCAGTCACTAAGGTCACCCTCCCCCACAAAAGTCCTCAGTCTCATCCCCACCAACCTCAAAAGACAGTTTAATTCTATATCTGAAACTCCCTGACCATGGATCCCACCAAACCACACTGCCACTGGCCCAGGCTGAGGCACAATCCCTGCAAGCCACTGGCTGTGGAGGGAAGAAGGAGAGCTGTCCCCCACTATCATGCTCCGCCATTATGTTTCTTCTCCTGTAGGCAAGCAATGATTCAGCCCTCCTGTGTGATCCTTCCTCCTTGGACTCACATAGGTCAAAACCAGGGCAGTGGCATCTGGTGGATTTGGCCCTCCTGCTCCTCACACTGGTTCATGGGGAACCTGACTGTTTCCAGGGAGGGTCACATGCTCTTCTTTCCTATGAGAGATGGCTACCACAGGCCTAAACCAGCCTCCTGCATGGCTACAAAGCCTGCCTATGGTCCTCATCACTCTTTTCTGCCATCAGCTGCACTTTCAGGGGAGCAGAGTAAGAGGTGACCCCAGCGTCATTAGTCCTGTAGACCACACAGTGACGCTTACCCAGACATTAATGTCCATGGATACTTGACTGAAGACAAAGGCAACACTTCATAAAGAACAGTGCCCTTAAAACAATACTGTGGAGTTATGCTTGTTCCCACAGAAGCTATATACTAAGCCATTTTTGTGTTATTACCTTATTCCTGTTTGACTCTTTCCCAACACAGTCAGGTGTGGCAGATCTAGCAGCTGCTGTCACAGGTATGTCATCCACTGCCTTCAAGCCCACGTCAAGACCTCAAGTTAAAGGAAGTCAGTCATCTTCCCTATTGTATTCGTCAAATTCACTAAAATGGTTTCCTTCTTGAATGAAATTCATTCCCTGCAGGGAATAAAACGGCCTGCCATGAGGTAGCATAAACTTGGTCCCATAACCTGCATCTCCTTCCTTTAGTTAAATAGGGTGAACCCATCTGCCATGCTTTTTGATGTCCATTATCTAGCCAAAGGATTTTTTTGTGGGAGCAAAATAAAGCAAATACATCTTTAACATAAATAACCTAAAACAAAGTATTATATCCTATATAAAAGTTATTTGAAAGCCATGGACACACAATAAATTTAATTGGTTTTCCATTCCCAGCAGAGAGGCTAAGATGCCTACCCATGCTCTAGAGGAAAGAAAGTTAAAAACTTCTCAAAACAAACTGAGAACCCTGATGCTTTTCTTTCTGCTGTAAACTGAAATATCATTACCAAATTTCCATCTCCAGGTCTGAATAGTCACCTTGAAGGTGACTGGAGTTGAGTTCAACTCAGGAGGCTGAGTTGAAATGAGTGCTTGGAATACTTTCCCAGGACAAACATCCTCTTCACCAGTTTATTAGGTTTGTCTGCCCTGATACAGGTTTGTCTTCCATATACAGAGTCACTCTAGAGGTGTTTTCACTGTACTTCAGGATGAGACCCAGCGGTTTTTTGGAGGAAAAGTAGATACACAGAACAATCAGGAAACAAATGTGCTCTAGCATGCTTCAGTTCACTCCTGATCATCCAGACCTTCAGTCTGGTTTATCAATAGACTAAGACTGCAGCATACAACTTGGAGTTCATCTGCTCAGATTCAGCCTTTCAATGGAATTTGATCTGGTCTGCTTTTAAGAGACACATTTTCTTTATCTACTTTTAGCTTTTAGAGCTAATGTCCTAGCTCACTTTTTGGAACCAAAAAACAGCTCCATTGTCTCCGAAGTGCCAGAATGGCATTCACAGGGGTTGCTTTAAACAGCACTATTTTGATTCCTCATTCTACTTGTCTCCTCCATGTGTCTTCTGTAGCATTCATGCCTGATTGTTGAATTCTGAAAATTCTTCAGAAGCCAAATCTCCAGAGACAGTTTCAGCAGTCTTCATAGGCACTGAAATGTTGATAGGAAAGGGGACTAAATAGAAACATAGAATCATAGAATCATAAAATTATTTAGGTTGGAAAGCAACCTTAAGATCATCAAGTCCAACCGTAAACCTAACACTGCCAAGTCCACTACTAAGCCATATTCCTAAGTGCCACATCTACACATCTTTCAAATACCTCCAGGGATGGTGACTCAACCACTTCCCCAGGCAGCCTGTTCCAATGCTTGACAACCATTTCCATGAAGAAATTTTTCCTAATATCCAATCTAAATCTCCCCTGGCGCAACTTGAGGTTGTTTCCTCTTGTCCTATCACTTGTTACCTGGGAGAAGAGAACAACCCCCACCTCTCTACAGCCTCCTGTCAGGTAGTTGTAGAGAGTGATAAGGTCTCCCTTCAGCCACCTTTTCTCCAGGCTAAACAACCCCAGTTCCCTCAGCCGATCCTCATAAGACTTCTTCTCTAGATCTTTCACCAGCTTTGTTGCCCTTCTCTGGACATGCTCCAGCACCTCAATGTCTTTCTTGTAGTGAGGGGCCCAAAACTGAACACAGTATGTGAGGTGCGGCCTCACCAGTGCCAAGTACAGGGGCACGATCACTTCCCTAGTCCAACTGGCCACACTATTTCTGATACAAGCCAGGATGCTATTGGCCTTCTTGGCCACCTGGGCATCCTGCTGGTTCATATTCAGGTGGCTGCTGACCAACACCCCCAGGTCCTTCTCTGCTGGGCAGCTTTCCAGCCACTCTGCCCCAAGCCCATAGCATTGCATGGGGTTGTTGTGACCCAAGTGCAGGACCAGGCACTTAGCCTTGCTGAATCTCATACAGTTGTCCATCGACCCAGCCTGTCCAGATCCCTCTGTAGAGCCTTTCTACCCTCAAGCAGATCAACACTCCCGCCCAACTTGGTGTCATCTGCAAACTTACTGAGGGTGCACTCAATCCCCTCATCCAGATCATTGACAAAGATATTAAACAGAACTGGCTCCAATAATGAGCCCTGGGGAACACCACTTGTGACCAGCTGCCAACTGGATTTAACTCCATTCACCACAACTCTTTGGGCCCAATCATCCAGCTAGTTTTGTACCCAGCGAAGAGTACACCTGTCCAAGCCATGAGCAGCCGGTGTCTCCAGGAGAATGCTGTGGGAAACGGTGTCAAAGGCTTTACTAAAGTCTAGGTAAACAACATTCACAGCCTTTCTCTCATCTACTAAGTGAGTCATCTTGTCATAGAAGGAGATCAGGTTAGTCAAGCAGGACCTGCCTTTCATAAACCCATGCTGACTGGGCCTGATCACCTGGTTGTCCTGTACGTGCTGTGTAATGGCACTCAAGATGATCTGCTCCATAACTTTCCCGAGCACCGAGGTCAGGCTGACAGGCCTGTAGTTCCCTGGATCTTCCTTCCAGCCCTTCCTGTAGATGGGCATCACATTTGCTAACCTCCAGTCAACTGGGACCTCCCCAGTTAGCCATGACTGCTGGTAAAGGATTAAAAGTGGCTTGGATAAATAAGTCAAGGAGCCAAGAGGGGTGAGATCATAAAGGATCTCATCTATTTTGTTTCTGATGAAGAGAGATAGGTTTGGAATAGAAGGAAAAAAAGGGGGTAGGGGCAATGAGGAAAGCAATATTAAAGTAAGAAGTCAAGGATTACATGTAAGTGGTATCTCTGGCCATGAAATCCGGTAGAGGACTATTATTCTTTGTCCTGGAAGATGAAAAAGCTAATGGAGGAGGGAAGAGGCTGTACTGAAGGAAGTGCTAGATTTCCTTCAAAAATGCTCATCAGCAGAAGAACAAGGATGGAGGAACTGGGCACTAAGGACTGAGTCAAGGCTCAGGTTTAATGGGATTATATCTTACACTGAGAAGGCATGGAAATAAGAGAGAAAGGGAAAAGGAAAAGGTGAAGGGAATGAACATTTCTTCCACCGAAAGGATGTAAGAGCTAGCATGGGGACACTAAGGATGATGGAAAAGTCCTCCATGTCCCTTGCTGGAGGTTTTGGAAAAATTGAGAGAAAAATATGTATGATACAAGATGAACGAACATGCAGCTTTGGCATTTGGACAGATATGCAGACCTTTCCTTTATCCAGAGTAAGAGTAAGAGCTGGAGAAGAGGTGAAAGTTTTCAAAATGTTTCTCAATGTTAAATAAAACCTATATATTTTGAAACAAGTGTCTTAGTGACACAGCAAGGTGGACTCCCCTCATAACCAAAAATAAGGCATGGTCTGTGAAAGAGTCCATATTAAGAGAACTGTGGAATTAACAACTGAAGGGAAAAATTTTTCCTTTTCTTGTGTGTGACAGTTGAGAGATGAGATGGGAATCAGCACAGGTTACTGTAATGAGAAGGGAAGTCAGAAGGAATTGTTTGTAGTGCAGTCTTTGCTTTTCTGCTGACAATATGAAGACATCATTCCCACACATTGCGCAGTGGAGTACCCCCACAGATTTGGGCAGAGGGAACATGAATGAGGAGCAGAGTGAACACATCAGCAGATGCACATTTAGGATGATAAAGTCCTGAACTTCACAACTGGGCTGAGATCAGAAATATGCTGAGATGCAGAAATTCACTTACAAGCAGTCTTTTAGAATTACTGTTGTTCAGTGGGAATCCCCATTCAATGTACAAAATCAACTGAGAATTGCCAGGATGAATCACAGCAATGGTCCAACCTGCCCTAGCCAATACCAGACATGTTAGGCTCCAGACACCTTGGGCGTAAGATCACTAAAAAATATGTTGCTTTTTAAGTCACAGCCCTCATTTGCAGTTATTTCTGTATGTATTTTAATTAAAAGTCCCCTCTGTGTAAGCCATGTTGCTTCATCATAACCCTAAGATTGCAGTAAAAGCAAAGGGATACATTTATTTATAAATATATACCAAATTAATAATTATTTTTAAATTGTTGCCTGTAGTCTGGTGGAAAACTTGGGTTTTATTTTTTTTCCTCTTTGTGGTTTGATTTTTTTTCCTCTTTGTGGGAAAAGCACAAAGGTTCACAAAAAGTAACATCAGCAAATGTCAAGAGATGAAAGAGCAAAAAAGTACAATGAATCAGTATGACCACTCAACTGTACTCACATGCATCAAACAGTAAAACATCTCCACCCTGGGACACAAGAAACAGCTGGAATTATCAGGAAACTTAATGGCATGTAGGTATCCAGAGAAAATAATGGTTCTCTTATGACCACCACCTTCTCTCTCTGCCTGTGATTTAGTGGTCTAATACCAAAAAATGACTCATTACATGTGTAGGTCCCAAGAAGGAAACAGACTACCAAACCAAAAATGAGATGCAAATGTCCTTTAGATAATGCCATTTCTCAAGTGTGTGTTACAAGGGATCTAAAAAATTCTTTCACTGTCTTCTCCTGTGCACCACAGTGATTTCCATGAATCCTGCAGAAATTCAGGCTCTGATCCTGCAAACAGATATACTGCACTTTAAACTTTTGAGTAGTCCTGTTAGCTTTGCTGGAATTACTCTTTCACATGAAGTCAAGCACTGTTATCAGCATTTCTATGATTAGAGAAAACAGTTTCCAAAGCTCATTAAAGTATTTGTCAAAGAAGCAGGTCGCTGAGTAGGATTCTGACAGGGTACTAGGAAAGTGAGATGTAGGCCACAAAAAACTTAATGTCAAGTTGAGGAGCTCCACAACATGCTGAAATACCTCATATTTTATCTGGACATGCTCCTGGAACAAAAGAATTTGAAATATATTTGAGGAATTAAAAATGAACTAATAAAAAAAAAGTCATGAGAACACCTACAAGCAGCTATCATTACTTTCACTACACTCAATGCTTCACAAAAAGAGAATAGATGCACCCTCCTCTGACATATTAAACAGATCAGTTCCCACTTTGGTGTGCACAACCATTCACACTTCTGTTCTGCCAGGAAATACTGAAGGTTTAAGTCTCTGGTCATGCCTTACAATTTGCCTGCATACAAAACTGCCCAGTGAGTAGTAAGAAGTATGCTTTAAAAACTGCTTTGGTTAAACCACTGTGAACACTCATGGGAACCCAGCGGGGGCAGATAGGGTGTTATGCTAGAAACATGAGGTCTGCGTTAAGTAAAATATAACAATTACATTATCCAAAAGACAATTTCTTAAATTACACATTACTCATTCCACAACACCAGTGTGTATTTAGATCAGTATTGTTTTGAAGGCCATAAGTCAACACAATGAAACATGGGCCTATAGCCCCAGCAAAAACGAAGGGAAGGCATTATTTTGTCCTCTGTGAGAGCAGAAGACAAGTTTGGGAGCTCACCTCTCCCCTATGGTTGGTAAGAACCCTGAGTAATTTCATGTGAGTACATGAAGTTTCAGGATGGAAGGTGTAAAAGTGAGAGAAGTTTTAGGTTTTCCTTGTAACGTTACCAAGAGATACATCAAACAAACCCCACACCAATTTGTTTAATGAGATTTTCAGCTTAAAATGACTGCAGGCCACTGCAAAAATCAGATTCATTTCTTGAACAGAAACATGGAGAAGGGACATTTGTGTGAGACTTCATATCCTTGCAACTCAAAATAGTTTGTCATTCTGGGACCTGATTTTCAATTTTGAATAAAAGATATTACCTGAGTGTCAAGTTTAATAAAAACCCAAAAAGATTAGTTTTTCTACTTCAAATAGAGAAATCTGTTTCCAAATCACTTATCTAGCTGTTGAGTCATTGGTTAATCAAAAATAAGTAATAGTTGCATGCAAGAAAAAATAAGACTTTCTATTGAATTTAACAGTACGTTTTCACAATGTGTCTGAGAAAGTGCATATATCTTGCAAAGGTATTTATATGCTATATATTTCTTGCTTCTTAGAAATAGTTTGGATTTTCTGTCTTCATACATTGGATCCAGCTTTCACTGAAGTAAATTCACACTGAAGCAAGTGGGAGTCTTCCACAGATACCACATTAGGATATATATGTGGGACCAGCATGAATAAATTCATTAATTCTCTCCAGTGAATCTTTATTAATTTTACATAATATTCAAACAAAATAAATACTTGCTATTTCTATGGTACATGCCCTATGGGCTTCAGTATTAAGAACAGAAGACATTAGTTAATATGTGTTTGAATAACCAACTACATTTAAGAATCCATTCAACTAATGAGGTAACGGTTATTTGTTGTTAATACGACATTATATCCTGCAAGAAAATTGGCTTCATACTCCATCAGTGTTCCATCTAATTGTATACTCCAGATTATATTATAGAATTTGTTTCTATTTAACCTTATTTTATGTATTTTCTAAGCAAATCTGCTCCAACTGAAAACTCTGAAACACTCATACTGCTTTTAAAAGATCAGTGAGAACATGTCCACCGTCCAGGAATTTTTATTGTTGTGTTTTTAGATTAAATATTACACCTGTGTTTGGTATTTAATTGACAAATTAACTTACCTAGTACCCTGCCCCCCAGGAGGAACTGAGCATCCCAAATTTTCAGTAAAGCCATGACATAATTGACTGGAATGGAACATCTTTCATTTTCATTGAGCTCAAATACAAAATCCTCTCACTGCACCAAGCCCTTATTTGTCACCCCACTCCCCAAGTTTTGCTGAAATCCAAATAAGACCTCTTTTTTTTAAAATAATTACTCTTTTTTTCCCTGTGCATGTGCATGTCTCAGAAGTCAGTCAGAATATAGTAATCTTGTTTCACATTGCAAATGTTGTGGTTAAAACACAGTCCTGTTTTGAAAAATCTGACAAATTAAGTGGCATTTCCTGTCTGAAAGAGGGGAGCAACTGAATTTTTCAGGAGCATGCAATGCTGGTGACATTCAAGTGAGGCAACTGCTTTCGTGGCACAGCACTCTGAGCCTAGCGTATGGGGTAGCTCTAGTCTACAGTTCAGAATGTAAGAAAAAGTATTCCCTGCACTCAAAATAATACAAATGTGTTCATGCAGATATTCAAATCAAATATCACCAGGTTCACGAATGAATTCAGTTATCTTGCAAGAACCTCATTTGCTGCCATAACAGAAACATCCAGGCAGCCAAAATCTTGTGCAGTTAAGCAATTTGCAGTGTTGTTGAAGCTGATGTCTACGGAGCATGGTTCAGGTGACAACCTCCTTTGGTTGAATCCTAAATTGAAAACTTTTGCCTTAACCTGTTTACCAGGAGGTACGAATGCACCATTAGAGTAGGTCCTTAGGTGCACATCTAAATAAAGGTATAAAGTGCACTTCTGCAAAGCTGTGACTAGATTCCCTCCCTATCAGCCCTTTTTACTCTGTGGCTTTGCTAGATCAGGCGAGCAGACAAGCAGGCAGTAAATCCAGTCTTTAAAAAGAACTGATCATCTGAATATGACAAGCCTTTAAGAACTCAGATATGGTTATCAAAATTTGGACTTCTGCATATAAATATCCACAGAAAGCTTTGATGTTTAGGTCAAGATAAATTTTCTTACACTGCACTCCATAAATAAGAAGCTCATCAGTTAGCTATAGCCACTGCCTGCCAAGAATGTCCTCACAGTGCCAGAAGATGTCCAGCCTCTCTCCTTATTTACAATCTTTGGCAAATAGAGATCATTACAGGTACATTTAGTCAGATGATGTATTTGAACCAGTTGTAAATAAAACTGCAAATCGATAAATTCCATTTAGTAGCTTTGATGAAGGGATTTCAGACATTTTCTCCTGAGATTTTTATTTTTTAATCATGGAATCTTATAGCTGTATTCAGATCATGTCACAGTAAATTCAAGTATTCATCTGCAACATCATATGTTAAAAATAAAGCCAAATAAAAATTGAAACAGCAATTTTGTAAAGTAAATACACGCACTAAATCTTGTAGAATAACTCCACAAAAACTTTGCAATTGTGTTTATGTTGCTAATGCTGGTAATCAGTACTGAATCGCAATCACTATAGATATATAACCCCCTACTTGAGGAGGATGATGAGGTTAGTGCAGTTCACTGTGCTTTTCTGGTTAACTTTTGACTTGGCCTGGGCTCTGTAAATAGGATTCACCTGATGAAATGTAGTGTCTAGCATAAGTAGACCTCAGCATCTGAGAGAAACGTATAGATTTTCTGTATAGTCATGGAGATAAATAGGTCTTCTAGGGTACAAATCATCTGCATCTAAAGTACAAATCTAAAACAGGCCCGATGAACTGTGTCAAAAAAGTCTGTTTCTTCCCACTTACAGACCTTACAGAGAATTCAGGGTAACTAACACGGACACAGATGTCAATAGAATGAAAGTGCATCTTGCATGAGATGAATCCACTGTCAAAGGTCTAAACCTGCTTGCATTCAAGCCCAAAGGGACTTCAGAATTGTCCTCCTCCTGTAGAAAGACCCCAGTCCATTAAAATGATTGTCCCTGGAACGTCCCTGGCAACAAAGGATTCCACTAGCAAACAGACTTGTTCACCTGCACGTGCAGCAAGTCTTGAGCAAGGATTGTTCTTTCCCATGCATCGAAACCTCCTCAGTTCTAGTTTTCATATTGAATAGTCATACCCTGCCCTATACCTGGCATCTCTTATCGGGACTTTCACATATCCAGTAGCCTGTCCTGGCAAACATCTGGAAATCTGGTAGATCGCCACCTGCAGCAGCAGGGCAAATAAATTACTATTAAAATTACTATCAATAACCCAAACCAGTAAAATTAGGTCAGCAGTAAACATAAGATAAAGCCATTCACCTGTAGTATGACATACAGTATGACATAGAGATAAAATGACATGTACCTTAACAAGATGGTTTTTAGAATACTTTTTTGAATGTCTGTTTTTTTCTAAGATAAAGCATCCAAGTGCCCAGGCAACAAATGTTATGCACAAAATTCTATGCAATATGATAAGTTGTGTTTCTGTAAGTAAATGAACACACATCCTTATACAGGAATTAAATAAAATCTAAAACAAGAATGAGTGTATAAGTTTATGAATAAGTGAAAGTACACAAAGTAAGGCATACGTAAACTTATCTTGTGTTATATGAATCATTCTTGACATATGGCTATAACGGCAGCCTTCATTAGAAAGGGGAACAGCAAAAACTTCTAAGAAATGAAGTAGGAATGCTTCCTAACGTTCAGTGGTTTGGCATTCTTTGTTAAGAAGGTGAAGAAAGCATAAACAGACCCTGCATGCATTTCATGAGTCACTTCAGAAATTAAAGTTTTGCGTATGAAGCTATGTCACTTGGAAAAGAGGATATGATATGTATGTGGTGGGCATGAAAATACTAGATACATTTCTTGTTGTTAGTTGTGGGCTCTGCTTTATAAATGCTTATCTTTCAAAGGATGAAATTTCAGAGAAACAGGTAATATTTGATACCTGAAGGTATTCATTTTATGCTAGAGTGTAGATACATCCTATAGAAAGGAAGTTGTCATTGGAGTTTTAGGGACTCAGGAAATAAAAGTGTGTATGTATGTAGTGTAACCATGTATGTCTTCTTGGATCATAAAATAATTTAAAAATCTACTGATCCTCCAGCTGTTGTTGTCTTATCTTTCCTGAAAATCATTCACAGATACATTTAGTGTTCTGAGAAGTGCCCACATGGCACGCAGTCATCTGGTGGCCTACTGCAAACACTGCCGTGGGCTGGGGCGGAGAGGGGAGGGATATATCCATATGCATGTACACACGTATAACGAGCTCATTCAAACCTCCAACGGCAGACTGAGCTACATCTTTATAGTGAAAGTCCTAGAAGAAATAGACTGTTATTTGCAACCAGCTTCCTCATCCCAAACTAACTTCCCTCAGGTTGAGGGGTTTTACAGGTACTGGTCTGTCTCATCTCCTCCAACTAGATCATCCCTTTTCATCTCATCAGCACTGGTTTGGCAGCAAACTTTGTAGCCAGATGGGTGCTCTTGTGCAAGCTGAAAAGAACTGGAAAAATATGCACTGATCTTTCAACTTCTCAGATAAATTTGCTACTTTGAGGTCCCCTAAGACATGAAAGTGTCATTCCAAAATTGTTTCTTTCATTGAGAAACATTTTTGAAAATTTTTCTCAGTTTTGGGACGTTGGAAACATGACTGATTATTCATAGCAATTTATCTCTTTGTTTGATGTTAGAAGGGAATATTTCCCTCCTAAGTTTCACTTTGTGCTCAGTTGTCAACTACTGCATGGAGCTAAAGTGACAGCAGGCAATGTTTTGGCTAATACTGAATCTTCCTTGCTCTACTCTGCCACCTGTTTTTCCTGCAGAACAGGAGAATGCAGGGAAAGGGAGGACAAGCTGAAAGAATGAAGTTGTGCAGTAGCTATGTTTTGTTGGGCAGAGCACAGCACTGAAGTGTGGGGATACTAGGTGTTATTCTTAGCAAACTCAGACTCAAGAATTCTGCAGTAACATCATACTTCCAGTTTTCACTCAAGGAAGCTTGCAAGCCCTCACAGTTGCACACAAACACACTGAAAACATGATCCTAAAATGCAGAACACATGAAGGAACAGGAAAACCTGTTTTACCACTTCTAAATCAATGTGCTGGTATTTTCCTTCTGACTTCAGGTCTTTGCACTTGAAGACATCACAGAGTTGGTAAAGAATCCTGCAACATAGTGCAATTTTATGATGACCATATGCCTCGTGGAAACATTTCTGTTTCAAAAGACTTTCACTAAATAGCAAGCAGCATTCCCCCTGGTTTCCTGCCAGCTTATCTCTCTGCTGTGAGCTCCGATCACTGAGGCTTGTGGCCCCAGAGTACCACTTCCCTCCCACTAGAACTGCCTCAGGACCAAACTGTCCCAAATTAAAGTAGGACTTTTAGGATGCCTTAGCAAAAAGTCCAGCAGCTCTGGAGGGCAGGAGAACCTTGGTCGCAGAGACTTTTCACATTCCCCGCTATGCAGAGATGTATGGAGTTTTTGCTGAAGCCGGGCTTTCTCTGGCTCCTGGGCTTTGCATTTCATAGCAGGGATGTGCCCTGAGGGGCTTTCCAACCATCCCTGTGTGCCAGAGACTCCCTGGGAGTCCAAAGACCTACCCGCAGTCTGCCAGCTGCTGGGAGCAGCCCCTGATTAGCCCAGACCTCCAACTGCATCGCACTTGCTGAATCTCACCTCCAGCTTCACTTTGCAGGGGGACAATCGTGTATGCCCATGTTAGCCATGCTTGGGCTGATGAGTTATCTTGAAAGCATAACGGATCGTTCACAGAACCACGACCTGTGTGGATACAGATATACTCTGCTGCATTGTCACGCTGTTAGCCAGTTTATTAGGTATAATGCTACTTCCCTGTTCGTGTGTTTGCTGTTGAGCCAGGCTCTGGTCTGGGGTATTTTTCTTGGTTTTTCTCCAGTTCCGGAAATGTAGCAGGAAGAGATGGTCCAGATCCTACAGTTAACAGACACAAATGTAATCTTATTTAACCCAACAACAGGACCGGCCATGTGAGGAAGCGCTCCTCACCTGAGCAAAACCACAGGGTATCCAGTCCTCAGTGCTATCAGCTTCTTTAAAAAGAGAGCACGCTGTTACAAATGCACCTGTAACTTTTTCTCGGTGCAGGATTGTGTTGCTCTCTTTCGAACAAGACAGCTATATTCCTTCATTCCTTCCTCTAAGGGAGAAGAAATCAGTTGAAGCTGTGACTCAAAGTAAAACTGTTGGCCCCATTGAAGACCACAGCCTCTCCTTTGAAGCCTATGTTAGATGTGACTTAATAACATGATTTTTAGGCACATAATTACTAGTTGATTTCTCAAGACGACCTGATGCTGGTAACACATGCTGTCAGACCCTCCAGGCTTGATTATTCTCATTCTCCCATTGCCACTTACAGAAAGTTGTGAGTAGGAGCCCTAGGGCTCCTCGTGGCACTGAAACACCCCCATATATAGCCTTCCCTGCAGCCGCTAGCTTTCAGGGTGTCAACCTGAAAAGCAGTAGACTCCATTTTTTGTTTTTTCTAAAAAGCTAAATAGAAGTATAATTATAGTGATATTGGTTATAGTGAGATCTTCCCTACGCAATGAGTTTCTGCTCCCAGCTACAATTTAGTTTTAAGTGTGACACTGTCCCACCTGAAGTCCTTTCTTAGAGGTGTGTTACCTCACTGAAACCAGCCCTCTCCACTTGTTTTATTTATGTGTTGCTTTTGTTTTACTTACCTACTCATACATTTCTTGAATGGAGAGTGCTTGTAATTAATGAGAACCTTTAATTACTGTTATTTGGTAAATGAGTAATACATTAAGTTATTAGTTGTTGTTACTATTGTTACTGCTGCTGCTGTTATTAATAAACCTTATTGACATTTATTAATAAACCTTACTGACATTTAAAGAGAAAATGCAATTGTGTAACCATGCTTACTGTAAGTTTAGCAGATTTATATTTATAAAGTGATTCAGTTTTCCTAGGAACATACAAGAGCACAGAAGACAGCCAAACATGTAATTTTTCATTCAACATCTCTCTCTCTGTGACATAAAGATACTTATTACCATATTACCAGGCAATCTTTTTTTCTTTTTTTAATCTCATGTGTCTGTAGTAACAACCAGTGTTGTCATTAAGGGGATTCTGGGAAGGAAATAATCATCACTGAAAAAGCACAAAATCCCATGTACTTTACAGAAAGAAAGATCATTGATTGGAGACTGACTTCTTCAGAAATTTCTGAACTTGTGTGTAGCTTGTAAAAATTCCCCACCCACATTATTCTTTTTGAAGCACACTCTCGCAGAGCTGCTCCTTCCATTTCTTGCCATAAAACTGTCAGCTGAGTGTTTCATGTTGTGATACAGCTCTCTATGTTACAGGAAATCGACCTAAGTAGTTTTCCTGTGAGTATAAAAGCAGCAGATGAAATCCATTAACCCTTTCTATACATTATATATTTACACACTTGTAACCTTGCAAGTCTTAGAACAAAGAAAAACAGTCTCAATGGGAAACAGCAATGGTTGCGGGGAGGGTTTTTTTCTTTAAGAACCTTTTTTCTACTCATTTGGTAGGGTTTTTCATTTATCCACAAAATATATTTGTGGGTGTTTTCATGAGTGGCCCTTCTTTACAACGCTGCTGTTTCTAACAGATGCAAAATAATTTTTTTCATACTAAACATTAGCATACTCTCTCAGCCTAGAAAATAAACATCTGTTTCTCTTCTTGATTTGACAGCCCGGAACGTTGCTGAAACAGAGTTGTACCATGAGCTCAGATCCAGCTCTAAATTTTCAACGTGGTAGATATTTCTGATTTAGTTTTTGCTGAAACCTCTTGCTGGATTGGTAGAGTGATGTGCAGACTGCAGGAGATTAGGAGCTTTGAATAAGGCTATACAAATTCATAATCCTTATCTAAATTTCCCTAGACATCCAGACAAAGAGAAAGTCTGGAACTGTAATAAGAATATCTTGCACTGTGGAATTCTTAATAATTCTTAATGTCCTGCAGATGATAGTTTATCAAAACACCCACTCACTTAAAAGCATACTAATATTTTACATGAATAAAATTTACTTTGCAGTCCAAACTGGAGAAGACAGCACAGAGGCCCTCAGCTTAAACCATAATAAGAGGTGAGCAGGGATCTTAAACTCAAGATCCAAAACCCAAAATGCATACCATTAACTCCATTCATCAGAAATTTTTGTCTACTACCTATGAATTTTGCATTCTTCTCCAAGAAATCCTTTATCTGTGCTATATTCTACAGCGAGCTGAACTCTGCTGTTAGAACCACTGAATAATATCAGATTAGAAGGAGCTTCATGCTGCAAGACCACCTTATCTCAGTGCATCTGAATATACTGCAAAGCAACAAACAAAATCATTGAACAGGTACACAGATGGAGCTCAGAAAGGAACAGCAAGAGAACCATCTTCAAAAGCAAAATAGGTCATATTTCAGGGAAAGGATTTTTGACCTTCAGGTGGCACTCACAAATAGCTGCAGATAGCCTCTAATTCAGATAAAATATTGCCAACTCTTCTCTTGTGAGAAAACATGAGGCTTGCCTAGCCTTTCTTTTGCTTTGTACGCAGTCTTATTATTTCTCATAAATTCTGAACTGCAACTTCTTGCTGTTCTACTTCAAACAGTTAATGGTTATTGTTGAAGTCAGATGTCCCGTAGTCCAATTTCACATCTAAAACTGTTTATCTTGCGAAAGGCAGGAATAAGAGAATACACAATATCTTCACAGCACCAACCTGGCCTATGCAGAAAAAATGTTTACCACCCTCAGAAATACAATAAAACTTCTGAAATAATAAATTCCACAGACGGGCAGTTTTATTCAGCCTAAGTGATCAATAATCTATAAAAATGTTCTTCTGATTCCCAAAAATGTAATTCTGATTTTTCAGGAGGAAATAAGAACTGAAGGATTTGATACCTGGTCTATGCTTGGGGGCACTTATGTGTGTATGATCTCCACATTTTTCTCTGTGGCTTATATAAAAATCATACAAGTACTGCCCTGACTATTCAGGGTATTTATAATAAGGCATACAGTAGTTCTCAAATGCCATGTAAGGAAGGCATATAGTGTATAACCTGCAGGTAGAAGGAGGTTCCACAACACTGAAGGCAGTCAGAGTTTTCTGCATGGCTCTGATTTCTTTTCCCCTTCTCTGTGAAAGTGCAAGTGCAACGGTTGGGTTAGGATGGGAGAAAAATTTCTCTTTTAGTTTTAGGTCTAAGCTTATCTCTGGCTCCCAACTAAGACACCTACGGGATGTTTTAGCTTAGTGAGGGACCCAAGCAATTTGTGAAGATCATTTCTCTGAGCAGGAGTCATGTTAGTCCCTTCAGCCCATGCCTACCAAGACTGAGGGGAAAAAAAGTAGAAACATAAAACTTTCCCACATAAGGTTACATATGTCTTTCTGTAGTCCCAACTTAAGCATAGACCAAACACACTTCTGTGGTGATTAACTTCCTCAGTCATATTTTCAATGGCTACCCCTTGCTAATGTAATCGTGGACTATATTACATAGCTGAACAGGAAATCTCCAAGTAGTTCTTAAGAAGCCATGAGGAGATACATGCAAATTCAATTTTTCTTTACTCTGCCACAAAAGCATCTTTTATTATTTTACTATTTAGCGAATGCTCCCCTCCCCTCACTCCCTTTTCCTCTTGCCAAACCCAGCAGAGATTTCTCTTCTACCTGTCATATATTGTCCCTTAATTGGTACCTCCTGAGAAAGAGAGGCCGAAGAGGTTTATGGGTGCCGTGCTGGCAGGGAACATTGCCAGCAGATGGCCATGCCCCCGCGTTCCTCGCCAGCTCTCCCCCAGGGTAGAGACCCAGGGGGCTGCCCCTGGACCTGCCCCTGGCAGAGTCTTCAGGGGACCACAGGGGCTGCACTATAAAGCACCTGTGTGTGTCCAGGGATGTTCTCCATCAAGCAGTCGGTCTGAGTACCAGGCATGCTGCCTGGCACCACTTGTGGTGTGAGGAACTAGTCTGCCTGAAGAAACAGAAGATTCCTACAGGAGATTTCCGCAAATCAGAACAGTGAACAGAACCCATCTGAGCAAAAGAGTAGCAGAAATCCAAGCAGCTGTTGTTTATACACAGAAATCTCATATAAACTTAATCAGCAAAAAATGTTGCATTCCCCCACAATGTTAGCGAGATTTGAGAACTACAGAAGTGCACTGGATGGAAGAGTATGGGCATCAGACTACCTTGTCCTCTGGCCCTGTAATTTGCAGCAATATTCATATTCCCTCTGGTTTTCCATATTTGAAAGGATGACAGCAGTTTTTACTACCAACAAAGTAATGGGAAGGGACTTCCAGTATGTAAAAATTATCTCCAATTCATGTTTTATTGCCTTCCTTCTTAGAAACAAAGTGGACAAAGCATGGATGCTAAACATAATAAAAAATAATGGACTATCTCACAGACTGCTAGAATTAAAATTACTGAAAGTCTGGGAATAAAAGGTATCAGTTCTCCCCCAAGAATAAAAGATTATAATAAAGAAAATATCCAGAAACTATGAGAGCTGCAACTGTAAGTTGAGAAGACTGTTAGAAGAAATGTCATTAGGATACAAATCCAAACATTATTCTTTGATGTCTGGATACAACTCAAAGCACTTAGAAATTACACACAGTCATTTGGCATTATTAAACATACTTTTAATTATACCTGAGTTCTATTCAGTCACACCTAGACTTATCCAGGATGCATTAATATGTGTATTTTATAAACATAGCCCATTCTGCTATGTAAAGATAATCTCAAAGGCAGTTCACAATAACATCCATTCTCTTTTTGTATTAGAGTCTTCCTTACTAGTTCCAGTTTTCCTTGCTTTCCAGGACCGAGTCTTTTCCTTTCCTTAAAGAAGTAGAATGAACCTGCTTTCCCTAGGATGTAGCTTTTAAAGCAGCTTTCTCCATCACTGCTGCATCATTCCAGGGCCTTGAGCATATTGGCTCTGGAGTTCATGTTCAAAGCCTGATCTCCAGCTTTTTCCCTGGGACGGCCTCCAAGCTGCACTCGAAAGTCTGTGCAGCCTATTGCGCTGGCATGTCCTCCTGCATTTCTCACTGTCAGTTTTGACATGAGTGGAGGAGACCACAAGCAGCTCATCTGCTTTTCCTGAGCCTCCCCACCTCCTGGGGTACTGGCTCTAGCCCTAGTTCCTCAGATAAGGCCACGAGTTCCACTGGAAAGTAGGTCCCCCAGAACATCTTGCTTGTGTGGCAGCTTTAGAAAGCAGCATCTCCATTGCATGGACAAGAGAGGCTGTAAAGAAAGGGAAGGCACTGTTCATCAGTGTTTAAACCTGCATCTAGGATTTATGACCTTTGAATCAGAAAAGGAAGATAGATCTGAGCAATCGCGTTCTGGCTCCTCTATGGCTCGCCAGTAGGATTTCAGTATCACAGAAGAAGTGATAGGCACTTAAACAGTAACTTGGGCAGAATTTTGGTGCTCACAAGAAAAAACTGTTTTCCTGTAAAAGCAACTCAGTTGTCATTAAGACCCAGGACTGCACAAGCTGAAGTGCTAGAGGCTGTTGCAAAGGGATAGAGGAGAACAGGGAGAGATGGTTTGAAAAAGCTTCAAACATCCATCTCAAATTATGTTTTAGACACTTCACTAGGCAGTGTGTCAAGAACTGATAAACCATATAGAATAATTTTTGGCTAATTGAAATGTTACCTTTTAAAGAACTTTTGTTGAAAAATATCTTGTCTAATCAATGTCACAATTTCCATAAAAGTATTAAAAGTGTACTCAAAATAAAAATTTACAGTCATCTTTTATTGCAAAGCCTAATTTTAGCAATTTTGGAATTTTCAGCTCAAAAACCTTATTAGAAGAATAAAACAATTTATATCAAAAAGGAGAAGAAGATGAGTCTGGAAAGTCTGAAGAAAATTCCAGTTAATTAAAAGAGAAGTTTGCTGCCTCTAGATTGTTATTAGCTTTTCCAGTGACCCATATTTTAAACCCCTTCAGTTACTCATGAACAAGCTCTATTTGAAGATGGTACTTCTGTCATTAAACAGTTTTAATTAAATCTGGCATTTCCACTTTTTTCATTGTTTGTTTTCTAATAGAGCTCAAATTGTGATCCGCTTCTGTCTCTGATAGATGTCATTAGGAGTCTTACCACTGTCTCAAGTGAAATTAGTATTGAGTGTTATGGGTCTGATCAGTGTCATACTAAGCTCAAACTCTCCTTGATTTCCATAGGTTTTGGACCGGAGTCTATTGCTTGTATGAATGTATTGCCCTCTGTTGGTCAGGCATATCTCACAGAGCATCACAGAAGACAGGAAACACAACCGTCTTTACCATGTCAGTTAGGAAATTTATGTTTCTATGTACGCTGGACAACTAGAAAGACTCCAGGAATTTAAAAATATGTGGCATACTTTCAGAGACCGATTTTTTTTTTAAATTACCCTAAAGGTCCTTTTTGATGTTCTTGCAAGGTGCTATTGCTTTGCGTTTCTCGGTGTAGCCACTGAAATCATATTCACACACTTGAAAATACAAAGGGTGTTTATGCTTCTCCCAGGAAATTATGCTACTGCTCTGTGCCATACTCAAGTGCAGAACCACAGTGATAATTGCTGTGAGATGCAAAAAAGAGTTTAGGGAGTGAAATTCAGAGGAGCAGGAAGAGAGCATGGGACAGCCTTAGCAGTGCCCTGAACCATGGCAATGCCACCAGACCACCTCACGGCACCCATCAGTCTGGACACTTGAAGCTGATGGCCTGCCTGCCTTCAAATACAAATGCACACACATAGCCATAATCAGGCTACCCCTAATTAGGCATCAATGCTTAATTGACAGCTTTCCTGCTAAATTACCCATGTATATTGTTCTTAGGAACATTAGGATTTTATTTGCTCTTTAACCCAAAATCATCTATTGATCGATGTATTAACTGGTGTTTTCATGCATTTAACATAATCCCTTACAAACCAGGTCATTTTATGAGTGGCAAAATGAGCAAAAACTAGTTGCCTATGGATTTGTAATTGGGTTCCCATGTGGACTTTGTAATAATTAATAAGAGTTGAACTCCAATTACCGTCCTTTCCACAACTGGGAATTTTAATAAAGTCTTTCCTAATCTGCTCACTTTTTTTCACAAAAATCCTAGGAGTGTCATATCCTCGAGATATCCCTCCGTCATTGTGGACTCAAATTAACCCGTGATTTCAAGTCATTAGAGAGGAGACCAACAGATATGCACACAGACATACACATGCCAAGTGTGATTCCGTAAGTCTCATCTCCTTAGGAATATAGGTTTCCAAATTATACTGAAATCAAGTAAAAATGCAAGTTAAAAAAAATAATTTCAGGTAAAAATTAAGATTTTTGTATTGTAGTATAATCAGGCTGGAGACAATCCCAGGGTCTAATCTCACTGAAACGGAGCCTCCCTCTTCTTGCCCTTAAAAGCTGGCCCCGAGGTTTGGCCCTGCATTGAGTACTGAGTAAGAGAAGACATTTGGGGGAGAGGACCAAGCAGCTCCGTGTTTTTTCTTTTTCCTGGGTAAGGGCCGAAGAGAAATCCAGTCTCCTTCTGACCCACAGGCATAGGAAGAAAACAGAAAGAGGACTGCCATAACCTCCCCACCCATCCAGATGCATGAGCATTAGAGCGCAGCCAGGCTTACTGTCCTCTTCTCCTCCAGCAGCGTGGGTGGTGGCATTGTCCACAGAGCAGGGGACCTTGGAGATAAAATTAATTGTTTGTGTTTCTCAGAGCTGCTTTGCTTGGGGTGTGTCAGAGAAACATCACTGCTCCAGCCACAGCTTCACACTTTTCTCTATAACCGCATGAGCCAAAATCCATCATATCATTAATGAGGCGTGAGGGTCTGATGTAATCATGTAAGTGCAGATCTGCAGACAAGCACCCAAACCTTACATGGGCTCAACGGGGAAAATGAAGACATTTCTAAGTACACACCTAAAACAAAGAGAAGAACTGTATGTACGATGGAATTTGACAGAATTTTTTTATTTCCTTATAATTCACTGGTTGGCACACAGAACTATTGTCTTTCAGCCATCTTAATGAGTTCTGAAATGAAAATATTTTTTTTAAATGTCACTGAACTTCCAAAGCCCGAGGCAAAAGAAATTCTGTTATTCATAGTGAAAATGTAGTATTTTGAGAGCATACAACCCTCAGTATATATATACAACCCTTTCTGAGGAAAATCAGAAGGTAGCAGCCACACCTTTCCTTGCTGGAAATTCACATAAACTGGATTTTTCTGGGAATATGTTCAGAACCTAAGAACTGTATACATTTATATCTCCTGTACATTTAGACCAACCTGTCTTTACAGTCATCTGCCGTGGTCTTTCAAGAACATTAAAAATGCCATATAATTTTAATAACAGGCTTCCACGATCCACTGTTTTAGTCTTCCATGTACACCCTAATTTTGCTAGAACTTGTCCCTGGTTTTAGAGGTTTGCCTGTTCCAGCTACAGCTGTCAGGTGTCTCTGCACATTTCTTGAGGACAGGGAGAATTTTATGCATCTCTGATTATTAATTTTTTTCTGCCTGGATCTGCCAGGGTTAATTGTAATACAAAAAGTCCATGCAGGACAGCTGGACGAAAAAGTAATACAGAGAAAAGTGAGAAACAGCTCACCACAGTGAACTCCCTCTCCAGTTAGATCTCTGAAGATACTGGCATGAATTCTCTCCCGCACGACATACCCCTAACTTGTTTAAGTGTACCGTCACTACTAAACAATCATTTGCATTTATTATTATTACTCAATTCAAAGGCTGATGCCAAGGTGTCTGAGGGAAGGAAAGTACATGGTGTATTTTTAAAAAATCCTCAGTTTGATTGGAGTTTTCTGTTTTCCTTGGGTTTTCTCTTTTCTTTTTTTTAATTTTTTTTTTTTTTTTTTTGTTGAAGCTCTGTTCTGAGAAAAGGAAAGCAGGGGATTTACTAAAGGCAAGGCAAGTCGGTTAGTTATGAGTCACCTTCATGACTTATAAAGGGTCTCAAGTTGTTTGGAGCGGGCTTTCTTCACCTAACTTGTGCTGCAGGGATATCAGGCGACCAGCCAGACCAACAGACCTCTGTGGCAACTGTTGCTGCCTCAGTTGCTTTTTTTCATTTTTCGTTTGCCTTATTTCTCTCTCTCTCTCTCACTCTCCCTCTCTCTTTAGAAGAAAAAAAAACACAACCCAAGCTCAGTGATCATGGTTAACCTGTGAGATGGAACAAAGGAAGTCTGTGGCCTTCTTGCTGCATTGGTTTTGCTTGCATCTCTGTGTAAAGAAACTGCCTCATAGCAGGTAGGTTTTTCAGTTTGGTTCTTTGGCTTTTTTGTTTATTTTTTGCATGTGCTCTGTTTTTTTAAATGAGAAGCTCGTATGTTACAGGAGATGGGAGCAGGCCAAGGGAAGGGGCCCTAGGTCAGGGTTTAGAAGCCTCAAGAGTCAGAAAGACTAAACTTCAAACATTTGTACACATGCAGAAATACTCAGGCAGGCATCCTTATGGAAATATGCCTTCAGCCATCCAGAATCACACATGGACAACCAGTCTTGAGTGAATACAAACCCAGTTCCCTTGTCTTTGCATTCACTTTTGTAGGTGGCTACACCTCATGTAACTGATGGGACAGCACACACGAGAAAGGTGTCTGCAGACAACTAGGAGGACATGGGGGATGCATGCTGTTTTTTAGCTCCTGCGCCCCTCCTTTTTTTGTTTTAAGATGAATATCTTAGAAGACCATGCAGTATGGAATATAATTTCTACAGTGTTTCAGTTATCTATTTGGAAGAGATTTATGACTAATCTGCAGTTATTCTCTTGCCTACAGCTTGCCAGCAGCATTTTCAGGTGGGGAAAAGTAACTGTACAGACTAGTTTGACTTATTTAATTTTTGCCATACAAGTAGTTTTGGACATGGGACAAGTTCTGGTTGACATTTCATAAATAAGCAACAGAGAAATGCCTTCTTTAACGTATACCCATTAGCCTTGCATCATTTAGTTATGGTTTAAGTCTTTTTAAAATGAAGATGTTTAAAATGCCCATATAAGAACTTTATATAACTTTCTTGAAATGCATATCCATACCAACAAAACAGGAGGTCCATGCTCAGCATTAATACCTGTCTGGTGAAAACTCTAAGGTTTAATTTGGTCATAAAAATTTGCTCTGAACTCAAATTTAGCAGCCAATATCTAAGATTAATAATTTCTTTTATTAGCTTTTTGATATGACGATTTTTAATTTACAACGCAACAAAGTAGCTGAAATATGGTATAAAAAAAAATCCAGCTACTTGATCCACAAAGTCAAATAGAGGTACTAGGGACATTTTATTTCAGATGGAAGTTTTCAGCAGAGGAAAGCCTCTTCTATCCACATACACATCTTTGGAGCTCTTGCAGTATCTTAAGTAAGAGACTTGAATTCAATATTTTTCTAAGTGTTTTAAAACAAATAGCTTTACTTTCTGAGAAATTAGAGGAGAATAGAGGACTTAAAGTCCTCCTGAAAATGTAAATAGGGTACCTGGAAATGGATGTCTGGTGTACTGTTTATGTATAATGGCCTTTTGTAGGTGATTAAAATAATTATAGAATGTGCTGATTATATTAACCCTAATTCTTTTTCAGCCAAAATCAGATTCAAGGGTAAAAACAACTCTGAAACTGGTACATTTCATTTTGGTCTTATTTTTTACAAAAAGGATTTTTTCATGACTGCAGAGGAAGACAGATTCAAAAGCCACTCTTGTATACTATACCAAATTTTAGTTTTGACAAATAAAAGGAAATAAGCATCTCCAGAGGGCAATTTGCCACATTCTAAGAAAGATATAAAATAGGTGAAGCATGTTACCCTTTGGCCAGTGCCCACTTCTCTCTCTCTCTGGTGAATGTTAAGGGAGGATATGCAGATAGACAGCATAGACTGAAGACCTAATTTTTCTATAGCTGCAGTTGGGTGATGTGAGTCCCACCTCATGTCCCCTACAAAGCTATTCACACAATCTGCTTGCTGGCACATCTCTTTCAAGATCCCGAAGCTCCTTCAAGTTTTTTCTCCCAGAATCAGGCCTTTAGTTTATTTTCAGTAGGTAATCTGACATTGTGCTTGTGAGCTATATCTCGTTTATATGCAGGTAAATGGAGATAAAAGACTGGGGCTCACTAGATCTGTTTCAAAGCCTATTGCAGTCAGTGTGGGTCTCTATTCTTTAACTTCAAAGCATAAGGCTTGGGGTCTATCACAGACTGATTCCTCCAACATGATTGTGAGTGTACATACTCACATGCATGAGCACTGCAGATTTCTGGCCTTGGTGAATTGCCTTTTCTCCCTCGCACTCTCCTGCTGAAAAGAGGCTTTGTAACAGAGGTGCTTGCACAACCCTAAGCACCTTCAGATGAGGCTCCCCAAAAGGCAGAGTTCTAAATTTGTTTTGCTGTTTGGAGAACATCTTTTATCTTTTCTAAATTGGCTACCAAATTTTGCAGAGTTGGAATTACTTTCCTAACCTGCATGTGGTTTTCATAAAAGATTTATATTGGGAACTCCTATCAAAGCTGGCATGTCCTCTTGCTACCAATCCAAAGACAAAAGGTTGAGTTTTGTTCCAGATTCATGACAAAGGATCCCCTCTAGTTGACCAATAGGTAAATAAGAAGTCGGTCATTTGGACTGGAGAGGCAAAACTGGCTAATAATCGCATAACTAGACTAACAAGCTGCATACTTCTAGTCCATCAGTGGACCAGCGTAAGTCCGCTCAGACCCTTGAGGTACCATACAATGATGTACAAATGTACAGGTGGGGAAAGGAGCACTTGTCACACTTAAACTAAGTAGTTTGAACTGTACTTATGGTACTCCTTCTGAAGGAAATCTGAATATAGACTATGATATGGGTGAACTGTCTAACCATTGATAATACACTGCCCAAAGAAAATCCTAGGTTAGAGAACAATGAGTCACCTACACTTGAGCAGGCTTTTTAAGTGCCTCAATAACTCATAGATTTTTTTTAAATATATGACATACAAAAATAGCTATGAATATGATGTCCATTCTCACACATTTTGGAAGACAGATTGCAAAGTCACATTACTGTAGCCTGTAAAATTACTAGTCAACATTTATTTTTCAGTAATGCCATAGGTCTCAGTAAGGTCTCAATCAGTTGCATTAAAATTGCTAGAGAAATGAAGATAAACAATGTTGCATACTGAGGAAATTACAAAGAGAAGAAATGAAATATATGTGCATATGTGTATACAAGAGCAGAGAAAATCTTGTCAATGTTTACTATCTTTACTTCTGGTTTTATTGCTTATAGTTCAAACTAAGTCATCCAGCCCCTCAGTTTATCCCAACTGCCTCACAGGCTCTTCAGAAAGCACTAGCAGATTTCTTGAAGCTGTCATAGCAGAAGTTGACCTTTAGGAGGTATTTGAAATAGGAGAAAGGAACTGTGGAGAAAAAATGTTTGTCTGAAGGAGGGTGGTCTATAAAAAAGTATGAGGAGAAGTAGAATAGAATAGACTGTTTCCGTTGGAAGGGACCGACAACAATCATCTAGTCCCACTGCCTGACCAGTTCATGGCTAACGAAAAGTTAAGCATGTAATTAAGGGCAATGTCCAAATGCCTCTTAAACACTGACAGGCTTGGGGCACCAACCACCTCTATAGGAAACCTGTTCCAAGTAGATGGAGCACAGTAAGGAACATAGCTGGTGGAATAGATCACTTCTGGATAGTATTGACAGAAAAGGCGGTGGTAAGAATTGAATATGAATGGAGAATAACTGAAGCAGAGATAACACTGGAGGAAAAATTACATCTTGCAGTTTACATGTCTTAAGCCAAATGTTGCTACTATGAAATCCAGAGGGACATCTCAGAGGAACAGGCAAAGTCAATGATTAAATTAAGGCTAAAAATACAGAGACAGGTCTGTGGCCACAGCGGTGGGAGGAGAACAAGAAAGAACAGTCACAAAAAGGTGAGGTGGGACAACATTTTTATGTATGTCTGACTGTCAAACAGGCATAAAATAATCAAAAGGTAGAGCATCGAGCCTAAGAGATCAATTCAGATATGGACAGCTTCTGTGGAGGCAATAGCAATGAAAGCAGATATGAAGTTTGAAAATGAAATTAAAACACACACCTATTAAAACACACACCTAGCAGATGAAGGAGCAAAAAAGCAGATGAGTGGATGGGACCTGATGACCAGAGATCAGCAGATGAGACAGGAAGAATAAATGTGTTATTCTGATGTTAGTGACTGAAGGAAGAGAGTGCTGGAAAGAGGAAGAGGGTAATCAGACCAGATCTTATGAGCTGCTTCTTTTTTAATGTTGCACGGGAAATAATGGGGTATTTTATTTTATTATATTTAAGCATGAGTAGATGGTCATCATTTCCATTGATGGCAAGGCCACATTTTTAGAGCTGTGTGAGAAGACAGGCAGCAATATGTGTATTTGATCATGTAATGGAAATCTGACAGCTGTAAAAAAGGCTGTTACAAAGGTTCAGCAAGAGGAAACACATGTCATTTCTCACCACTTCCTGATAAAGCATGATTCTTTTTTTTTGCCTTTAGCACACAGAAGCAAAACAGTTTGCAGCATTGGAGATGCTATGTAGCCTTTAAACCCAAAATTAAAATGCTAGGCTGTCAGCCTAGGCAAAACTAATCCATTCCATAAATCCAAGATCATGGGAGTAGAAAAGCACCAAAGACAAAAGTTCGTCTGTGGTTATGGCTACCTGCTTACCCACTTTTGCCTAGAAGGGCTGGCTCTGGAGTAAAGCTGCAGAGAGCAAATGCTACCTGAAGTGTCTCGCTTCCCGCACTGCTCAACAGTAATGCTGGAAGTAGGCATGTGTAAGTACAGCACTCATTCAGCTTCTTTAGAGAAACAATTATTAGATCTATTGAAGTGATTGATTTCTAAAACATCCCTTCTCCAAGACTGAACGCGGGAGAAGGCAGACTGAAGAGGAAAGTGCCGTCAACCACAAATGGCTGCTGCAAACCACAGATAAAATATTCTCTTTTTTAGCAAAACCTGTAAGAGTCTCTAGCAAACCCTAAAAAGATATGAAAGAATTAGGGTTTGGGAAGCATGGTATAAAGAACAGCAACCTGAAATACATTTAAGATAGTGCAAATTTTCAAACGCGTTCAAATATTTTTGGGGCAACAGGCTCTGAAGTGACAGAAGCTTCTCCTAGCAAACCTCTTGTCCTACTGCCTAGTGTGATCCTGATCCAAAGCTTAATGAAGCCAAATTTAGTGTTTCCCCTAGAAGAACAGATGTTTTGCATCAAGCCTTTCATAAAGATGCATGCCCACTGGGTGACAGCAAGTGAATAAGGAGTCAGGGACTTAGAGACATGAAAAGCGCAATAACTGAATGGGAGAATAATTTAGGTTGGAAGGCATCTCTGAAGGTTATAAAATCCAAATCCCTGCTCAAAGCAGGTTCAATCCACAATCAATTCAGATAAGAAAATAGCCTTTTTATTGACAGTATTAATTTGTTTGCTTTCTTCCTAAAAAAAAAAATTAATACCTTAACTTGCATCTCTCATCCTCCTCCCCTGACCTGCACCCCTCACCCTCCACACACATACCACATACGCACACACAACATTTAGGAGTATTGATGTATAGATTTAGAAACTGTTCACTTCATTGCCCACAAATGCAAATGTTACACCACAGGTCTCAGTGTCTGACTTCAGCAGGAGTTTAGCCTGAACACTCATCAGAGCTCTGAATCATCATTTTGAATTAGAGGTTTGGAAATTTCTAAACCACTTTTTTCTGCCTACCAAAATTTTATATTCACCTTGGAATTTTTGTTTGCCTCTTACATATCACAACCATGTACTCGGCTGGTTTCATTTAGAGTGGCACAAAGTGAAAGGTAATTTCCCTAAAATCTCTAAATTAGATCACAGTCTTACTATGACATTTTAACTTCCTCTTAAAACATGTGTTAGTAAGAGTAGGGAAGTTATAAAAGTACATAAGTTTCTTTAAATTTACATACAAAAAAGATCTCCAAAATTGCGTCTTATATATAATGTGTCATTTCCCATACTGTTTTTCTTGTTACTTTTTTCTTAAACAACAGTAAATGTTTTTTTTAAAAGTGGTTACTGGGAGACCAAACAGAAAGGAAACAAGATTCAACCATTTCTGAACTCTGTCCAGGAGCCGATACTTTATTTTAGAAGGATGGAGAAAGGAAAATATATTTCAATCAAGACATACTTAGCAGAGAACTATCTGGGCATTATTTAGGCCTTTTTAAACCTGCTTGGAATGACTGTCTCAACTATTCCATCCTTATTACTGATGTAAGTAACTGAAAATTGTAAAAAAATTTCAGATAATTTGATATATAATGAGGATTCTCTAACCTTTCTTCTACTGAGTGCATTTCTACTTCATTATGTGATTTCTTTGCAGATTTTTGAAATATTTTATAGAATTGCTGATTTCTAAAACTATATTTTCCTTGTTAGTTTTCAGGAGAGAGTTCATAATAGGCTGAAAGAAGTAAAAACAAAAAATGTTCAACTTTGGTCAAAAAAATTCAGCACATTAATTTTATGGACAAAGCATCAGTGACTGGTTAATATTAAGAAGCAATTAGCAAACCATGTACTGTTTAACACAGACAAATATAGTCATTAATCTCATTCTAGCCTACCGGAACGAGGGTGTAGGAGCCCTCTATATGGATCCTAGACCAGCAACTAAATCTGTCCAACAGGTTTTCTCTCCGCTCAGCACTCACTTATTCCAGAATCCAAAGGAATATTTGTTGCTTAATCACAAACACCGCATTCTGATGAAACTATGATTATTTCTTAGCTCTGTTTCTTAAGTCCTGTTAAACAGTCAGCTCTCCTGATAGGCATTTTGTCTATTTAAGTAAAAATAAATCCAAGTAATTTTTGCTTTTGTTTATCTAGGTTCTTAACATTCTGAGGAACTTGGCTGATATTAGAAGTCTTCATTAACTGATATCTAAAGGGGTACAAAATTAGGCAAGACCGTGCTACAATCTGTATTCCTCCTGCTCAGTGCAAGTAAAGCAGCACAAAAAAAATGCAATAAGCAGAATGATAGAAGTCCTTCAGAGAAGAATAGTGAATGTACTCTAGTTCTCTTATAAAAGTAACTAAAACAATTGCAGGTTTGACTGTTTTTAAATGTACAGCAGATGGTTCCTTTGTATTTAACTAACTACTATCCTTTTTCCTCTGATGTCTGTTCTTTCTCTGACAATTATTTTTATATGCAGTTCTGTCTTTTTTTTTTCTTTCTTTTTTTTTTTTTTGTAGGTATATCAAGGGGAAAAAAACAGTGGTTTCAGTTCTTTATGTCTCACACTCCAGTCTCTGGAGTTCTTCTGTAGGCTGTATGTTGTTAATGCTAATCGTGATAGGGGTTTTTACCTCTGACTGACTCCTACATGTTAGCATTAACACTGTATCATGCCTCTTACCAGAATTCACATGGAACAAACTACTACTGTGGGAGGAGAACAGAAATCGTGACTCAGTCAGTACTATGCTGGGAAAACCTCCGTTCTACGTGTAAAAAGACGAGTTGTTCTGCATACAGGCACGTTTGCTAGAATGTTTGCTAGGTTTAGAATCACTGGAAAAAGCAGGGAAAAAAGCAGCTTTGTGTATCAATAAGTCCTTACTAGGATGCAGAATGTGTAACATTTTGAGCGCAGCAACCTGCTTTTTATTTTGTTCTATTGCTTTTCAGGTCTTCTGGCTTTACTTCCCACAAAAATATTTCATTTCTTCATTTTATTTAGGAAAGAAAAATGATGAATTAAACTTTTGGCATGTATAACTGTGCATTCTATTCATTTCTATAGAATTTTATTATATGTAAGAGAAATACTAACAGAAAATGATATTTTATTGTCAGTGCATTAGGAGAAATGGGTCAATGGGTCATTAGGAGAAAATGAAAATATATTTATTTCACTGTAGGATTAGCAGTGCATTCCAAACTTTTAGAAAAAAATCTCATAAAATTCCAGAGACATAGGAAAGTATTGTTATATTTACTTTGTGGAATGTCAAAATAGATACTGAATATTAACAGTCACAAAAACTGAGTGACAGAGCCAGTCTTTAAAACTCTCTATCTTATGCTCTAATTAAAGCTGCTTAATGAAAAGTTTACTTATGAAACATTAGTTTGATGGGGGAGCAGAAGGGGAAACAAAAAACCTCAAAGTACTCACCATTAATTAAGGAAAGAAATAAGATTAGTGTTTGTGCTGTATCAATACATATACCCTTTTCTGTTCTCAGTGTTTTGACTGTGAACCCCCAGCATGAGGTATGATTACAGAGCACCTCGAGACCACAGACACTTATGAATCAATGGCCTCACATATAAAACAGTCTCACATATGAACTGTTTCACTGAATGTGATTTTTCCACTCAGACAGAACCGCTGCAGGGCATAAATGTTTTCTAAATCAGGCTGTAAGTTCAGTGGCTCCCTTGGGGATGCATACAGCCAGGGGCCATGCCCACCAAAAAGCAAAAGCCAGCTTCATCCCTTCCAAAGTCAGAGCCATAGCTCTGAGAGAGGATTCTCACTGTGGTGAAGCACATTTTGTTAAAGAAAAATGTTTTCCTATTCATTTTGCAGGAAACATAGCTTTGAAAGTGGGGAGGAAATTGTGGTGAAAGGAGGAGAGTCGTTAGACATTCTCATTTCTTGGGACTAGGGTGAAACAGTGCAGTGCAGTTTGATTTCCCTCTCCATTTGAGGCAAAGTTTGGCAGTATCAGTTCTCTTACTGAAGCCAAGGTGGTCCCCAAGCCCCTAGGAGCAGGGGAATCCCAGGCTTGGATGTCACTGCTGCTTGTCTTCTCCATGGTGCAGTTCCCAGAGAACTGGCAGCAAGCCTGACACTGCCCTGATGTGGCTGCAGTACTTACGGAGCACCTAGCTGCTTGACTGACATCGAAAGCCAATTTTAAAGCTAAAATATCTGTGAAATGCAGAAATCTGGAGATGTTGTTGAGATTGTCTCCACAACTTAAATTCCCCCATGGGGTGTACAGATAAAAGTGAAGTATTAATTAAATTATTATATTTAATATGTCAATTGTGCTCACAAAAGGAAGATGTTACTTGATATTTTCCTTGGTTCCTCATTGCATTCAAAGATGTCTCATTTACTGCACAGCACCCCAAGCTTGCAACCAGTAAGAGATTTTTTCTCTTCTTCAAAGGCTTTAATTAAGACCAAAGCAGCGTACCTGGAGTACAGTACCATCCTCAGTGCTTGTGAATGACACAGTACTGAAACAATGACCAGCTGTGACTTCCTTACTATCCCCACCTTTCCACTCCCCAGCCTGGACTTCCCATTTCTAACCTATATGGACACATGTCAATAGAGGTATATTAAGGAAGAAAACGGGTCTTGCCACTCAGCATTCTGATTCATAGTCATGCTATAAAAGTCAAATGGATGTTCCCTTACATTTTCTCTTTAAAATGTAAGTTGAGTGACCTGCAAACTTAAGAAATAAATAGCAGATATAAATATGGTCATTAGACCATTTATATGTATTTTTTCTGCATAGCTGATTCCCCAGAAAAGCAGGCATATTAAGTTGTAGATATTATAATAGCAGTTATTAAAAAAATAGGTTTTCTTTTTACTCTGAAAAAATGTTAATGCTGTCCATGACTGGGGTTAAATCTTGTGAAAGACCACAGCATGATAGCATTACCATTTTCAGATGGTTGGTGTTCTTCAAGAAACATCCACTGCCAACTCTTCCCATCGAACGCCTCTGAGTTCCTGTGTCTGGATTCCTTAAAAAACTAATAAAATAAATGTAGCTGCATTAGCAAGTTCACTGGCTTCAAATATAACAAAGTATTGCGATAAGCTGAGTGGTATAGCATTAGATAAGTTACCAAAGAGCAGTAAGAGATTACTTCTTGACAGAGGTTAAAATAGAAAGGGAAGCTCATTCTGGCTGCTGTCATAAAAGGACTCAACAACTACTGATGACTGAGCGTTTTCATCACTTGCATGTGTTCAATTTCCCAGGGAAGAGTTTCACTTCCTTGGTAAGAAAAAAATAACTCTCTCTTGACATTGAATTCCTTCTGTTATGAAGGAAGTCAGACTAGATCGTAATTGCCTTTTCTGTCTCCAAATCCATGATAACATGGATTACAGAACATTTCTTTGGAAAAAATACCTCACTTGGTCAGATAATATGTATATACAAAGCTGGAACTGACTCAGCTCAACCTTCCTACTGCCACCTCTTAGGACCAAGACACCATGTAGCTTTAATCTTGGTATGGAGTTTCCTTTTTGGTTAAAACCAATAAATAAAAAGGAAGGCTCAAGAGTCCTAAGCTCAGAGCAAAATTTCTGCAATTTGGAAAAGTTTCAACTCTCTTTCAAACAAGAGGTAGAAGGGGGAACAACTTGAATGTGAGAAGCCATGGAGCTACTACTGAGATGTGCAACAAGGAAGAAGGCTTCAGTTCCTGCCATTTCCCTTGTAATCGCAGAATCATAGAATGGTTTGGGTTGGAAGGGACCTTTACAGATCATCTAGTCCACTCCCCATGCCTTGGGTAGAGACATCTTTCACTAGATCAGGTTGCTCAAAGTCCTATCCAACTTGCCCTTAAACACTTCTAGGGTTGGGGTATCCACAACTTCTCTGGGCAACCTGTTCCACTGCCTCACCTCCTCCATCATAAAAAAAAGTCTTCCTTATTTATTCCTTATCAGAAGTTGGCCAGTGTTGTCTTCTGCTCATGTATGTCGGCCTAAACCACCCCACCCTCCCCTTTCTGCATCATCTGTCTTGCAGTATGGCATCTCCCTAGATTCTTCCTTACCTTTAACCAACTCTGCATTTCTTTTACTGGATCGATACAGTAAAAACTGCCTCTTTAAAACTGAAAAGCAATTTAATAAAAATGAGAGGTAACCAAGGAGGGGACTTGGCTTAATCTTGTAGTCTCTTTAATCCCTGTGATGTCTGGGATCTATAGCATTCAGTATAGAGAAATAACAGTATCTACTTTCCTGTCTCTTTGAACTGACCTACAGTGGTCTCTTTTGGCTACTTCCAATGGAGATAAAATATAGAAATAGTAAAATACAGAAACAGCCCTGAGCTCAAGGACCAGATCTCCCTGTTGCTCTGTGGCTGCCACGAGCACTGTTTCCATTTGTTCTCATGCTCGTCCAAGAAATGTTCAGGACTTTTTTTGTAGTAGTGGCATCACTTCATACAGATTGGTTAGGGAGTACTCAGAGTACCATATGATTCATCCCCCAAAGATGTTTCCTCCTGCAAGAGTGGCTCTGAATCCCTCTGTGGCAGAATAGGAAATTGAATCTACATCCCCTACTTCTTTGGAAGGTGCTGTCACCACCATACTGCTCGCAAGAGAGAAGTGGACACTACCTTCTATTACCCGATTCTCTTTTAACTGCTACTGTCTTCTGCGAGATTCTGGTGCTTTTCAAATATGTCCTCCAGCTCCATCTCTCCCAAAGGAAGACCTGCCTTCTGGAGCCCACGTAAGCTAGCACGTAAGCCCATGTGAGCTAGCACCAAGTTCTGCAGAAGTTTGAGCTTCCACCTTTTTACACATAGACCTCCGGGGAAGGGGGGGAAGTTTAATCTCGTGTAAACTTCAGCTGGCAACCCTCAATAGCATTTTCGGTAACGTAGTTCTGCTCTCACAAAAGTCCCTTCCATGGGGACTCACCCATGTCCCCGTGGGGCCGCTCTCTTGCCCCTCTCCTCCCCGAGCCACTGCTCCCACCTAGCGGTACGAGCTCTGCGGGTTCCCCGGGCTCTGCTGTAAATTCCCCTGCCAGTCCCGCACCCACTTGTCACAGACCCAGTAAAGGTCAGGAAAGGGAAATTCCCTCTCCAGAGTTTTCAGCCCAGCTACATGCCTTTCAAATCACTTCTTACGCTGAGCGCTATAAAAGCTGGATTATGCCCCCCCCAAAAAAAAAAAAAAGCTTTGAAACATGAAATTCCTGTTAAAGTTAACAAATTTCCTCAGGGGAAGCAGCAGTCTCACCTTCCTCTGCAGGTAGTGGAATCCAGGAGGAATTCTGAACTGGATTCCCAAAATACAGAGCAGACTGCGTGGGTTGGTGAGGTAACTGGTTTAAGACTCAAAACAGGACACCTAGATCAGTTCCCACTTGCATAATTTCAGCGTGGTCTTGGGTTAACCAGAGATAGCAGGTACCTCCAAAAAACCCAGAAAATTTTGTGTTCCTCAAGGCAGGAACCAGTGCCTGCTTTTTCAGTAGCACCAGAGCAACAGGTCCAAAGCCAAAGTAAACTCTGGAAGGCTAGGTTTAAAAGAAGCACAAATACTTAAGTTCGGAGCAAAGATCATTTATAGTCTTAAGAAAATACATAGAACGTGTGTGTGTATTTTTAAGGTAAACCTTGAACCAAGAATCTTATTTTAAAAACACAGGCATCCAATACCATTATAAAAAGTCCTCTGCAACATTAATCCGGGGGGGGGGGGGGGGGGGGGAATAATCAGTTTTTCAAGTAGTCTGAGAAGGCATGGGCTCTACCGTAAAGATCTACTATATTTAGCAGGAAACTAAACCAGAGGTCATAGACTGTTAGCATATTGGCGGACTTCAAATTTCATTGTACGCCAGTAAATCTGAATAGCTAAAGATTGCACTAAGCACAGAAATACATAGGAGCAAATACATTTTGGTCTGAGCAAACATAAGGTCTGAGCAAACACAGACCTTAAGCAGATTTCTGCAATTTCACCAAAAGCTACTTTTACCGCTTGCATTTCTTCTTCTGTGCTCTGACACATTCAGCATTTACTTACTTATTTAGTTCGATTAAGCTAGGTAAGATTCCCTTACCTAAACGCATTTTGCTGAACTGCTGCCCTGCTCTTACAAAACTGTAGTGTCAACTGATTAGAAAGCAAGTGATGCAGTTAATGGTAAAAATAGTAATTGGGATAAAATTCAGAGAAAATATTTGCACTTCAAATAGTAATAAAAATCTCTTCGAATATAATGGGAACGGCTCTGATGAGCTAGGGATGAAAATCCAAAATGTCAGAAAACATTATCTAACAAAAACCCCTTGTGAAATTTAATTGAAGTCACCATATTTAAATATCAAAGAATGAAAATGCATAATAAATCTTACTACACTGGGGATGCAAGTAATAGATCATTTTCCAGGATAGTACCAGGAATGTAGTCTTCGACTGCACTTGTACAGCAAAAAAACATTAAACTCAAAGAACTTTCCAGCTTTTACATTCTGCTATTTTTGTATTAATAAAGCACTGGCAATTACACAGTTATCTACTGAATGGAGTCTTTTGAACCGGAAACATAACAGAGTATCTAATTTCAATTCTGACAGGCCATAAAAATGAGTAAAATAATAATCTTTTGTAACACTTTATGGGCTTCTGAAAAGACGCTTTTTTTTCCTTTCTCTTTTTTTTTTTTTTAAAGATACTATTTGTCTTAACTTTCTATTGCAGTAAGCAAAGAACTCAGTGGAATTTCATCAGGAAGTACCAGCAAGAAACAAACACATCAGGTCAGAAATTAGAAAGAAATACTTTCTTCATGGAAGACCAAACAAGGGGTCTTGAAATTGTATCAAGATAAAGGGGATGGCCCTTCCAGCTGCCAGGTCAACTACAGTCTGTAGGCCAAACTGCACTAATCACAGAGGACAACATCTGGACACATACAATTGTTGTTAAGGACAAGGGTAACTTGCAAGATGAGTTATCACAAATAAAACATTACCTTTTTTTCCTCTTTTTTTTTTTTAAAGTGACATTCAAGTGGACTGAAATGTCTGATACTGGCTTTATATCTATCCGTGATTTAGGTTCACAGAATTCAAATTAATTAGCCAATAAATTTTTATATGCAGAACAAATAAGTCATGTAAAAATACAAATTTTATTATGTACATTTAGAGGTTAATTTAAATTGATACAGTTTTTCCTTCTTCAGTTCCATCTTTTGCCTCATGACATTCTGCTGCTGCTTCCAAATATTTTTCTTCAGTGACCTGCAGAAACACAACAATTCTCTTATATTTTTAAACATGATTTAATTCTCCTTGATCCCGGAAATCCTCCCCTCATACTGTCATTGTACCAAGAAAGGACAGCCTACAAAGACAATTATCGTCTCAAAAATTAAACAACCTGAATTACAAGCATCTTCAAACTAATTTCATAGAAAAACATCATGGGTTAGGCTCTGAGCACATCCTTGGCTAACAAGTTTCAGTAGACATACAGCACTTTTTTCCTCTCTTGCCACATAAGTAAGTAAAATATTTGATCTGAAGTCTCCAAAACATCTGCTGTTAAATTCTTATGAAGATTTCCCACGTTTAAGCACACCTTGAAAGTGAGTCTTTGGTTATAAGCAGCTTATGATATTTTATCATTTCAATTATCTTAAAAACTTGCCTTTTGCATTTATTCAGTCATTGTAAAGCTTCTCTTGATAAGTACATTTCAACTTTGAAACACTGGTTGTTTAACAGAAGCAAGTTTACAAGAAACTCATCTTGCATGTAGGTTTTAAACAGGCAAAACATAAACTAGTGCATTTATGCAGCTTACTGAAATAGCGTTCCCTTTTATCTCCAGTAACTTCCACCTAGGTTCGCCCAATGGTATTAGGTTTTATCCCTGCATTTACTTGTAAAAACATAATCGTATATGTTCTCTCAAAACCTGTGGCAGAAACTAGTTACTACCTAAAATCTAGGTATGTGTAAATACATTATTCCAATTTTCAGTTTTCTTACTTCATGTTCACGATTAATACAGGAAAAAATAATTTTAAATTTTACACACATGTGATACCAACATTAATTCTAGATATGAATTTGAAAAATACTAACATAGTTTAAAGTTATAATTAACAACAGCTCAGAGATGTGCATCTGATGTCCATCTGAAAGGTCAGATGTGCATCTGATCTTTCTTCACCTGTGAACATTTCCATTCCTAAAGATATGTTCTTCAAGATATTACCCATCTCTAATCATCCAAATTCTACTCTATCACAGCATATCTTTATATTTGGTAAGCTGTACTTCACCACTAAGGAGACTTACCAGCCTCTTCGATCTTTCCAGCAGTTTGTGCCACACGGTGTGGTGAGCCTGTATTAAATGTCATTAAATGATGTTACTGGTGGCCAAAAAAAAAAAAATATTCTCATAGAATAGATTCTGATAAGTGTATAGAAATGATGGTGCAAAACCATAACAATCCCTAATTCAGATGTTACAGGTTATGATTTCAGTGTCCAATTTGCCCATGTTCCTTTGGGGAACTTGAATAAATGTCTGCTGATCACATCCATTCATTGTGTGGAATCATTGAGGGGGTAATGAGCAAAAATGGGAATTAAAATCTTATGACGAGGAAGGGTACATAGAGGTGAAGTGAGGAACCCAGCGCCCACTTTTCCCTTGAAAACTTCCCCAACTGAAACAACGGCACACATGCTAGACCACAGGTCAAAATCATAGAAGTCAAAAGAAATGGGAAGAAAGACTCCTGCCTCCACCTATAGTTCTGCAAAGCCTTTGTTTAAGACTGATTAGTGCTAGGACATTTTTTGTTACTGTTGCTAAGTTTTACTTTGGTGTCATGGAAGACTTTGAAATGGTACCCTTTATCACAAGTATAAATTCAAAGTCCTGCTCTTTCCTGAATCTGAATAAACACTGTCAGCAGCCTCAATTTCAAAAGATTAGCATGTACAACTAAGGCAAGGTGAATGAAATATCCATGCAGAAATTGCACAACTGAAACAACACTTTCAGTACTGAAAAATAACATCAAGGGCCCTCTGATGCAAACTTTTCTAGTTCTGATTTCACATCCACAATAGTTTCAGGAAAACGAACCCCAAATATCCAACATAGTCATCATCATGGGCCTTCCTTTTCTGCTACTGTTCTCACCTCTGAATTACGTTCAGCTACCAGCACAGCATATAATAAAGAACAGGAAGTAAGCCAAATGCCCTAACTTAACGAAAGAAAACCTGTACAAAATGGAGTAGTTACCTTCAAATGGATTGGCAGGGACACACCCTGGAACCTCCTTATCAATTCAGATTGGTTAGTCTGAAGATTATGGGCTGCCGTTATCTCATACTGGAAACAGAAACTTGTCCTTGGAATATGAGGGCCTTCACTAACATCTACAAAGTCACCAAACCTGATGGGAGCAAAAAAAACCTCTGTGTCAAATATATTCAGAGAGAAGTACAAGCCTATTTGTTTTTATTTTTGATTAGCAAATTCCTATCTACAGAACAGATGAAGGAAAATCCACATAAATCCCAAAACAAATCTAAACAAATCCTCAGTTCAGCATTTCTAGGTTTCCTGAAGTGAAAGTACAAGTCATACAATTTCCTAAAATGAATTTATGAAATTTAAACCTCAAGTCTAGAAAGAGGATCCTAGGTTTAACAAATCTTTGAAGCCATGTTGGCTTTAAAAGTGGGGTAACTGTCATTCACCAGAAAAAGATTTGTCTCCAAGATCACACATTTTCCACAGTACAGTGTTTACAACCTGCACAGGTATTTCCCTTTCAGGTCTTGGAAAACTGCAAATCAATTAAGAAAAGTGAGAGACAAAGAGATGTACAGCAAAAGAACGCTCAGAACAAACCTCTCCCAGAAATCAGTAGGTAATCCCATTTTCCTTCTTATTGAGCAAACTAGAGAGTGGGAGGAAGGAGGAACAACAGACACAAGCAACATTGTTCTAAAATTTCAAGAACCATCACTGCAAAGACCTCTGTTCCTTTAGAGAGAGGTGGACTCCAAAATAAAATGCAGAACAATTCAGACATCTAGAAAACTGAACATCCTACACTAGCCTAAGCTAGTCACAAATTCTTTTATATGCCTGAGTTACAATACAAGCTTCCTGCCTCCAGCCTAAGAACTCTGTATCTTACACTGTATCCCAGGAGCCAGCTCCATTCTCATCTCCACCACTACAAGGCAGTAGCTTGCCAGTTAGGAAGATCTTGACAACTTTGGAAGAAAAATCCACTATACAATGCTAACTCTTGTTTTCAAACAAGTATTTGGTTTGTATTTTATTTAACCTGTCAAGCTCTAGAGAATTATTTAGATTTTATGTAAAAGCATTTAAAGCAGTAAGACTTCTCTGGCACCTACCACCTTTAACATAACAAGAAATAGAAATGTAGCGAGGTCCGCCAAGTGTTAAGTATCACAAAACAATGGTTGTATTAAAAAAAAAACAAAAACACATCCAAACAACAATTTAAGGCAGACTACAGACAGCAATGAATACAAGTGATTTCTAAATTGAAAAACATCACAAGTAACTTACTCTTCTCGCTTGCAGATGGTACTTGCAATACAATCAAATCTTTCAGTGAATCATTACAGAATGACAGTTCAGTTTTGCTCACCTATGTAACGTTACAATTCCTTCCATATTCTGAGAAGCTTTTCGTTCTATCATCTCCATTTTGTATCTGAAGAAGACAAAAAAAAGATTTAAAAAATCCTGACCTTTAACACCTAGTTCTTATAAGAATACTTATAAGATCAATTTAAGGAGCATTCTTAAAAATCATGCTCGTATTTATGTGAGCTTTGAAACAGGTTTAAATTCTTAATTTTATATGACAACATGTATTGGCATGTTTCATAAAGCATGCCATACAGACCTGTTAGTCTAATCTCAGTTCCTGGAAAAATTATGGACAAGATTATACTGAGTACTATCAAAAGGCATTTAAAGAATAATGCAATCATCAGGCACAGTCAACAAGGGTTCACAAAGGGAAAGTCCTGTTTAACTAATTTGATACCCTTCTATGTGACGTGGTTTAGCCCCAGCTGGCAACCAAGCACTACACAGCCACTCGCTCACCCTCCTCCCACCCTCCGGCGGGATGGGGGAGAGAATCTGAAGAGCAAAAGTAAGAACACTCATGAGTTGAGATAAGAACAGTAAATAAAATAAATAAATAAAATAATTATGATAATAATAATAATAATAATAATAATTTTAAAAAAATGTAATGAAACAGAAAACAACAAGAGAACGAGAGAGACGAACAAAACCCAGGGAAAAAAAACAAGTGACACAACCGCTCACCACAAACCGAATGACGCCCAGCCTGTCCCCGAGCAGCAATCGCTGCCCCCAACCAACTCCCCCCCAGTTTATATACTGAGCATGACATCATATGGTATGGAATAGCCCTTTGGCCAGTTTGGGTCAGCTGTCCTGGCCCTGTCTGTCCCCTCTCAGCCTCTTGTGCACCTGGCAGAGCATGGGAAGCTGAAAAGTCCTTGACTAGTGTAAGCATTACTTAGCAACAACTAAAACAGCAGTGTGTTATCAACATTATTCTCATACGAAATCCAAAACACAGCACTATACCAGCTACTAGGAAGAAAATTAACTCTATCCCAGCTGAAACCAGGACACTATGATAAGGTCACCTGCCTAGTGGATGAAGGGAAGGCAGTGGATGTAGTTTTTCTGGATTTTAGTTAAGGCTTTTGATACTGTCCCTCACAGCAACCTTCTGGACAAGTTGTCCAACTGTTGGATGAGCAGCTTCACGGTGCGCTGGGTGAAGAACTGGCTAATGGCAGAGCTCAACGGGTTGTAGCGAATGGGGCTACATCTGGCTGGCCACCAGGGATGTTCCTCAGGGTTCAATTCTAGGGCCAGTTCTGTTCCATATATTTATCAATGATCTAGATGCAGGAGTTGAATGCACCATCAGTAAGTTTGCTGATGATACCAAACTGGGAGGTGCTGTTGACTCTCTTGGACAAGAAGCCTTGCAGAGGGATCTAGATAGATTGGAGCATTGGGCTATGATTAATGAGATGAAATTTAACAAGTCAAAACACCAGATTCTGCACCTAGGACGGAGTAATGCCGGGCACAAGTATAAATTGGGAGAGGAGTGGCTGGAGAGCAGCCCTGCAGAAAGGGATCTGGGGGTGCTGGGCGACAGCAGGCTCAATATGAGCCAGCAGTGTGCCCTGGCAGCCAAGAGGGCAAACCACATCCTGGGGTGCATCAAACACAGTATAACCAGCCAGTCAAAAGAGGTGATTATCCTGCTGTATTCAGCGTTGGTGCAGCCTCACCTGGAGTACTGTGTGCAGTTCTGGGCCCCACAATTTAAGAAGGACGTGAAGGTCCTTGAATGCATCCAGAGGATGGCAACAAAGCTGATGAAAGGGCTGGAAGGAATGCCCTATGAGAAGCAGCTCAGGACTTTGGGCTTGTCCCATTTGGAGAAAAGGAGGCCGAGGGGCGACCTCACTGCTCCCTACAGCTTCCTGAGGAGGGGAAGTGGAGAGGGAGGTGCTGATCTCTTCTCCTGGTATCCTGTGGCAGAATGCATGGGAATGGTTCAAAGCTGCGCCAGGGGAGGTTTAGACTGGACATTAGGAAGCATTTATTTACCGAGAGGGTGATCAAACACTGGAACAGGCTTCCTAGAGAGGTGGTCAATCCCACTAGCCTGTCAGTGTTTAAGAGGCATTTGGACAATGCCCTTAACAACATGCTTTAACTTGGTCAGCCCTGAAGTAGTCAGGCAGTTGGACTAGATGATCGTTGTAGGGCCCTTCCAACTATTTCGTCTATTCTAGTCTATTCTATTCTAAGTATATGTTATAGGAAGGCCATGCTCTCTCAGCAGAGTTTTATTCAGAAAGATAAAATGAACCTACTACTTCAAATAAAAGTAAGAGTTTTTCAAGTCACATGTAAGGCTAGAAGACACTATCAGATCATCTAAACTGCCTTTATGCAATGTGTGGTCCTCAACAGCTGGTCATCTGCAAGACAGCAAAGTGTTGTCTGCTCTTTCTACAAACACACAAATACACAATGTCTAAAGCTATTATGAAAAGTCAGCTCCCACCTACTGTCAATGCTTGCCAGCCAACATAGCGAAGAGGTGCTAGTCCATATGTCACGTTAATATCACCTTCATTATTAAACTAAAAAACTAGTTATTTTTGCTACTTTAGCTTTAGCATTATTTTATTTTGGTTCACAAAATTATAAATTATTTATCATTTCCCCCCACCTCTCTCCAACTGACAAAAAGCTGTGGACCAGAGAATTTTTCTCCCAAAACATTGCTTAAGCGTTTTTTTCAGCGGAGAAGGCTGGAATGTTTTGAACAAGCCTTCTTTTATAGCACAGGCCAGAGTATTTTACTCATTTCCCCCCTGCAGAGCTCAAAAACTGCATTTCATCAAATCTTCATTTGAAGATACCAAGATATGAAAAATCTACATTTCTTTGAATATGAAAGGCTTTCAGCAAAGGCTGAGAGTAACTAGCATGCCAAGTCTAACCACCAGAGCTTCAATTTAAAAGTAGGGAAATCTTGAAGCTCACTATTAAACTAAGAAGTCTACAGTCTTTCCATTTGTCACAAAACTACTTCCAGCAAGGGTGCCTGGTGTTGGCCTCTGAAGAGAGCATTAAAAATTACGTAAGGTAGTGTGACAAAGAGAATGGAGGCATGTTCATTCAGAGTAGTGGAAGAAGTACCTTCTCACTTCACCCGTCACATCTTATTTCAGATTTACAAAAACAAGCAGAGATTTAAATTAATGTCTAATTGCCTTTCTAAAAGAAAGGCAAATTCAGACACTTACCTGTTATGTTGAAACATTTCACGTGCTACTTTTGCTTCAACATGCAGTGTTTCAAATGGCAGGTCTTTATCAATTAGCTTTCTGGCATCCCTTGTAAGAGAATGCAAGTTGTCCTAAAAAGCAGTTGATAAATATATAACTGTCACCACTGTTTTACAGCTGTACTGAATAGACAAAGCATAGGAAATACTAAATATCAGTCAAAACAATAAGGATCATCTACTACAAATCCTAAATATAAGAATATTGCTGTAGGATTGTAACTCTTACTATTTATCTGCAATAGATTGCTACATATAATCACTGTTTGAATGGACTGGTTCAATGCCCAGTGAAATCAATAGGCATTTATCCATCAGAAACTATACATATTAAATGGAGTTAAACTTCTCAGGTTTTCCCAACATGATATATACACATACAGTCTTGCTACTGTTAAATATTCATCTGTGTATCCTGTTTCCCAGAGTCGTGATACCACTTATAAATGACCTCTATTCTGATGGAATCAAAAGAAAAAACTACTGAATAATTAGACTGATCCCCTTGGTCATATTCATATTTGTCAATATTCATACTCATATTTGTCAATAAATAAGAAATTGTTATTAGGAGAAGTGACATTATAAATGTAATTTAGGAAAACATTTCAAACTAAGCTACTTCAACTACAAGATCACATTGAAGAAAAATTCTGCATTGTACCACCATTGCTTCGTTAGCCATACACACCTTTGCTAATATTTGGGCATGAGAACAAGAATAGGCACCAGACGAGTAAAACACTCATGACCATACCAGTTACCAAACAGTTATGAGACTTAAAGGTTTTAGATGATTAGATTTACCGAAGAGCATAAAATATAAGCAAGCTATTAAGGAAAGCTTCATCTGAATGTGCTTATGGTTCTTTTACAACAATAAACTGATTATGCTGTAAACCACTAGGTGAAAATACACATATTACACACATTTTTCTTTTCAGAGGGCTCTATTCACACAAAGGCTATAGGGCTATGGTTGCATCTACATTACCAGGCAAGAGTGGCTGAGTAGGAGCAGATATGTAGGAGTAGGAGCAGTACAAAGATGGCACTGAGGTCCCAACAGCCACGCCAACTATTTTGGGAACTGTGTTTCAGACTAGAGCTACTCTAGCCCCATACACTTAAAACCTGTAAGTATTTGGAGGACAGCTCTAGGTTTAGTTTCATCTGAAAGGAACCCAGTTTGTGTGCTCTGAGACCACTCTGCCATGAAAGCCACTATGTGGTAAATGTGGAGATTAGTTTCCAAAGAGTACTCCTGACCTAAAAGAAAATACTAGCACAGATATACCCTACGAAAAGAAAAAAAATTTGCTGCCCCCTCTCCCCCATTAGAAAAGAACCACTGGACAGGGATGCAAGCTTTGTAACTTTTTGAGGAAGAAGTTATTGTGCTTACGTTTGTCGGTTTCCAGTCATTCAGTCTATTGTCCAAAATTACATCATAACAGAAAGCTCCAGAGATCACTGCAATTCCAATTCCAAAGAGAAAAATATTCATGTTTGTAACAAAGTATTATTGCCATAATACACATTTATAAATATATCAAAATGAATGAGAAGAACAACAAAATGATCTCAAGAAATCATCATAAAATATAAATTTTCAGCTGTGAATATATACTCAAATGGCAGATTAAACCTGTATCAGGTCACAGATGAGCAAAGTTGTTACTAACCCTGTTTGTACTTCAATAATCTTCCAACTCGATGTATACATCATAATTTTTAGTAGCTCAAGTGCTCACAAGGTTATGTAGTTATTAGGGCAAATTTCACAGAAACACATCATGTCTTCTAAATACCTTACTCATGTAACTTCACAATAAGAAGGTTATGTCCTCAGATTATTAACTTAACCTATGAAATCCCAAGTGGTCTGAAACCCAGTTGCCACAGACCAATTTTCTGTACTTTGATAACAAAATTGTTTTCAGTGTGATTGCTGTAAATTAAAGGCTACAACGACAGCATGGAATACACAAATCAATGCTAAGTCCCTTCCATTACTGGAAAAGAAGCCTCTGATTTTGTTGGTAACATTATCAGACATCACTTAAGAAGCAGCAAAAGACAAGATGATGAGTATAGAACACTTATATCACCTGGCACTTCTGGAGCTTTAATTAGATTCACTGAGTACTCATCTTTGAACGCCCGCTTTAACACACATGCCATGATCATGGCACAGGAACGCCAATAGGCCTATAAAGAGAATTTCAAAACACAGATTTATTACCTCGAAGCTAACAACCCATACCAGATGAACATCAGCTATTTATTCCAAAAGAACACCAACATTTAACTGAATTAGGCACAAACCTAGCTGTCAACCCAAGCATTACTTTCTTTAGTATTTAAACTTCTATTTGGAGATTATTATCCATACAGAATCAATCAAAAAAGTCAAAACTGCACTTAAAATGCAAGCCAGATGTTTCCCTGGAGACACTTAAATCTGAAATCATAGAACAATACAACAATATAGGTTGAAAGGGATGCCCTCACATCATCTAGCCCACACCCTAGTCCAACTAACGATAACCATGATGTGCCAACCAACTATTAAAAATAACTGAACTTTCACGACAACAAAGTTCAAGAAAGCAGACAGACGTGGAACTGAAAGGGGCATAACAGAATCAAGTGGTCATAATCAGGCTCACCTGCAATGGGATAAGATACAGACTTACCTTGTTTACTTCCTCTGGATCTTCATCTTTGAAAGTAAGGAACTGAATTTCACATGATTTGGTCAAGGGTCTATACATATCCCACGCTTCACCATCCACAAGAGCTAGAACAGATTTCCTGCAATGCCATTCACTTAAGTCTAAAGAAAATTTAAAAGTATTACACAGTTATTAACCATACTCCTCAGAGTCAGCAGTTTAGACCCCTGCAATTGTAACAACAAACTGCAAGTTTCGTTTTTGTAAATGACTTGGAAGAATGATCCTCCAAAAATTAACTCAGCTTCTGCTGATGTATTTTAGTACAAATGTATTTTAAACATAAGAACTACAAATATTCTGAATGCATGTCTGTTACCTTGGTTATTAAAATGTCAGTAATATTAACATTTCAAATTTGGATGACAAGTACTTCAATTGGCAGTACAATTTCCATCACCAGTGGCACAACATTAGCTTAAGAGTCCATCCACTTACGCATGGCACAATTGTATGGAGTAGACAAAGCTTTGTTCATTACAAACACACTGCCAGGGTGAGATTTCCCAGTGTATTTTACTTCGATTTTCTCAATTCGTGGATACAGAGATAACTGTCTCTCTTTCTCTTTGGTAAAGAGCTCATTACGCATCTGAATCACTTCATCTGATGTCAGTCGAGAAACAGTCGGCGTAAAGATGAACCCTGGTAAAAGGAATAATCTAAAATAAGCAATAAGGAGTTTTTAAAGCCTCTTTATAAGATGTTTGTTTCTACAGAAAGGAAGACATGCCACTGCTCTGCTAATCCATGTGCCTGTCTCAGTATGTATAAGGTGAACACTTCAGCAGCTCTTACTGCCCGTCCATTCTCGGTCAGCGCCTGCATGAAGTCACAACAGAAAACTCTGAAGCAACGAAAGCTTAATGACGTTCTCTGGCTCCAAAGGCTCTTCCCTCAGACAGGCTCCTGCGGACCGGGCCCGCTCTGTGCCACCTCACCCGCGCCTGCCTCGTCCCTACGGCCGCCGCGCCCCGGCCGGCGCCCACAGCGGCCTCCTCAACCCGGCGGCCCGGGGGCCCGAGCCGCCCCAAGCCGGGCCCCTCAAGGCACCGGCGCAGGACAAGCCCGCAACCAGCCCGGCGCCCCGCTGCGCCCGCACACGCCCCCGCGCCCGAACCGCCGCCACTCACGGCGCCCCTCCCGCCCGTCCCGCAGGCAGCGGGCGGCCCAGCGCGCCGCCATGCTCCGGCCCAGTCCCGCCGCCCCGGTGCAGCCTCCCCCGGCTCCGCCGGAAACAGCGGCGCCGGCAGTGCCGTTCCGCCCGTTGCACCTCCCGCGGCCGCCAGGCGGCGCCGCGGGGCCCGGGCCGGGGCCGCGTCGAGGCGCAGCGCGGGGCCTGCGGGGCGGCGGCGGCTCGGGGCGGGGCGGGGCGGGAGGAACGGCCGGTGGCCGCCCGCAGCGCAGCGGGGAGCTGGCCCGCCTCGCCCTCAGCCCTTACCTCTCTCTTCAGAGGTCCCATTATGTATATATTAGCTCTGCTACCCTGCGGGTGTAACGCATAGCCCCTCTGCCCTCCCTTTGCCTCGACAGGCCTCATTTTGCCAGGCAGTAAGGTCATCCCCGAAACCAGCAGCTTTTGGATGGCCTTGAGGTGTATATTCAGCCATCTCGTATTAAGGATCGTTGATATGTAGCACTGGGCTTACAGCATGAACATTAACAGCTGGGTGGCCGGTGGGAAGGGTTTTTGGTGCCCGGCTCCCGGCTGTGGCAGGGCCGCGGGCAGGCCCGTGTGGCTGCAGCTCCTCACGGCCAGCTCCCCTGCGCCATCACTGGCCTCCCTACTTCCCCAAAAGATTGAAGCCAAGCACAGACTAGCTACTGCCCAGGTAAAAAAAAACATGGCTTGTGTCAAATTTTTTTTAAATTTGTGAAATAACTCGGATTGTGTTTCAATGCTTTACAATTTAGCTGATGGTGGTCTTCAGCCCAGTCCCCAATTGGCAAAGATAGAACAACAGCCATGAAGAATGCCAATGCCAAACAGTTACACTGAATTAGTGTCATTAAGAGCTAAAGGATGTAATTAGACTCAGCATCAAAAAAAAAAAAAAGTGTTCATACTGGCAAAGGCCAGCAACAGACAGAGAATTTTCCACTGTGAAAACACATCTGCAGAGCAGCAGGACAGCTGGCTCCTCCTGGTTCGGTACCTGGCACTGGCTTCCCTGCTCACCCGGGCTCTCATGCAGAAAACCAGGTGTGCAAGTATGGTAGCTATTTGTGCCCTTAGTTGCACTATTTGATAGATTAAGAATTTCAGCAAGTCAATCATCCTGCTTCCTCGTTTTTCAAAACAAGTTAAATACAAGTTATTTTTTAGTGCACCAGGCTCATTGTAGGCTACATACTTGCTTGTGTAAAACAGTTTATAGCCTTGAGGTGAAAGGTCCTGAGAAAACACAAAGATGCTATTATTATTTATATCATTGTAGCTCAACTACACCATTTCTTCTATTAAATTTTTATTCTATGGCTTGAGGAATCATATACAGTCAGTGATCAAATCACATAATTGTTTTATTTTTTACAGTAAAAAAAAGAAATTCACAATGTAGGGTATAAAAAGAACATTTTTACTCTATGAGGGGATAAATTCAAAATGTTTGGAGAATGAAAGACAGAATCAAACCCTATGCTGTCATTCTGAGGAAGTCTTGAACAACAAGAGTAAAATCCTATTTGATACCGCACACTTCTTTATTATATGTCTCTCTCTGTTTTAAATGGCCACTTTCTAAATCTTCTTTTGTACAAGTATTTGCAACTTTTTATTCAGCTTAATCTTCAGAAAAATGGTGGTAGAATATCTGGTCCATCCTTCCACTTGTTTGGTGTCATTCTGGAAGCACAATGCAGATAAAAACCATCTGGGACTTGTAACACACCGAAGACTATAGAAGGATCATGGTCATAGCCCTCTGCCTTTTGGTAATCCCTGTCCAACAGAGTGACAGTGCAAAGCTTTACCCCTCAGTGGAAATCAAAAGACATCCAAAGCTGCTGGAAATTTCACCCAGGGTTCAGCTGGCAGCTCTACAGCCCCTGGACAAAAGCAGAAAAGAGGAAGAACAATGGCATAGATTTGGGGTTAATTAAAAAGCTCAGACTTCAAGCTTATTTTTGGTTCATGCTGACACAGCTGGCTCACAACTGTAATATCATTTCTCTGTTTACTACAGTATATTTACTTGAGGATTCTGTGAGAGGGTAAAAACCCCTGAGTCCGCTCAAATCCCATGGACTGAGCCAAGGGCCAGCTGGGGGTTACTCTCAGCTGCCAAACATGGCCCTGTCAGCAGCCTGTGCGGGGACATAAAGGCTTGGTGCAATCCCCCAGCTATCGATCCCTCAATGCCAGAAGACAAAGGCCTTCCAACTGAGAATAACTCTGGGAAGGGTTTGGCTGAAGTCCAGCAGCTTTTAGTGTGCCACAACATGGAGCATGTTTGTGGTACTGAGAAGAGACAGCTAACAAAAGTGAAAAACTGTCCAAGAATAATTACAAGGTATCAGACTTCATAAAGCCCTTTGACTTTCAGGAAAACTGTGGATGTTATTTTATAATGTGCAGAAGAAAATGTGAGGTTGCCCTATGAGGCAACAGCAACCCCATTAGGTGCTCTTATGCCATAGTATGTGATCCAACTGTAACGGGTAAGTAACAAACCATGACGGTTTATGGCTCTCACGGAAACAAGATTGCCTCAAAAGCAAAACTGGCTTAAAAACTCCTGCCCCTCTCTTTGCCATTCTCATCTATTTCTCGCTGCTTACCCTCTAGGTAGACAACTGTGGCAGTGCTGTACAAGGCACTGAACACGGGATCACTGAAGTGATACAGATTGCAGGATCAGTATTGCTGAAAATTATGTTTTATTCACATTATTTCAGTGACCTGGCTTAAAGTGCAGCTTCATATACACATTCCTGTGCACACTGCGCACTGTGGCAAAATAATTCTGAATCTACCACCATCAGGATCCTGGCTAACGCATTGTCCACTGTTGCTTAGGTAAATCGGGAAACGTCCTACAATGCCATACAATTTGGTGGATCTCTTTGAGAGATGTACCTTTGATTGTACCTCATTTTGAGAGATGTACCTGAGCTGTCTGCTCAGCGGCAGTAATCTTGCAGATTCAGTTGAAAAAAATGGCATTAATACTGTACTTTGCAAGTCAAAGATAAAATTATACAAGACATTCCAGAAAACGGAGAGGGGGTATTCACAGAAAAAAGCTACTGAGAACAAGTAATTTGTATTGCTGTTATCTTGTTCTACCCTCACATTTTCTGGCTTTCCTGGTTCAAGTTTGGCTGACACATTAGATAAGAAATATTTTAACAGTCTAATAGAGATACAGTATTCTATCACAGCGCTCTAATCCTTTTCATTATAGCAAGACAACTAATCTATGGCATACTCTGTCTTTAAATAGCCATCAACAACAGCTTCATGGAAAAAATATCTGAAATCTTTTTTGCCTCTTTTCTCAAAACTATACTTGCTCACAGTTTTCAGTTTCAAAGTACAAAACAAGCAGATAATCTGCTAGCTAAATCAGATTTTTTTCCAGACAGGAGTTAAAGCAATTAACATGAAGCAGTGAAACAAAGTAACAAGATGCCACAGAAGTAGGAGGGGGACAAGGCCTACTGTAACTAAAGGAGTGGATAGCCATTAAAGCAATACCCCAGAACATTATAAAAAGCTAGGTGTGGTGACAGTTAAAATTGCAAAATAAAAATTTGTTCCATAAATTGTAGATATCAACCTCTCCACACACTTACACATGGCTGCTGGTAGTTCTTCACACTAAAGAGCAAGGCTTTCAAGCTGATAGATTTAATGTACTGCAGGCTGGTAGTCTGGCCACAATAAAAAATATATAGCACATTGATCAATGAGTTTCAGAAACAAGGTTTGTGACACAGAGCATGAAATATGTATTTTGGTGATTAAGCTAGTTAATTAAATTGAATCTGTTTTAGCAGTTTTACAAAATAGATTTCCATCAACCTGTCCCATTGCTGTGGCCAGAATCACACCAGAACAGGTACCTTACAGCTATGTGCTCCTGTCTTCATCACTGACTAGAACAAACATATGTGACAACAATTTGGTGTGCTTGGAAAAAAGGTGTGTACAGAGATTTAACCCACAGGCTATGGCACCAAGTCTCCAATGGCATCTCTGACCACCTCAAATGCAACATTCCTCTTTTAGAAATACGAAAAATTCTGTTTCTTCTTCTTTAAATATGGGAAAATATTCAAACATGTCTTCTTGATTAAAACCTAAACAATGTAAATTCCAATAACAATCAGCCCTCCAACTTTCCATATAAATAAAGATATAGGTATGCTTATGCACAGGAGTGCTTTTTTCCTATGTCTTTTACTTTCTCTCTCAGTGGCTCCAGATCCTAAATCCTTCCCCCTGCTCCTCTCACCATAACCAGGCACAGTTATCAGCAACCTTGCTGGGCTACCTGCTGTTATAGATCAGCTAAGAGACACTAAAAAGTTTAAAGAACACCGAACTTCGGAAAGCACAGGAAGAAAAGGGAAGAGTGGTGCAGAACTGTAATCTTTGATGCTTTCACTTCGCAAACAAGACATGAGCTACTCACAGATCATCACACATCCATACTACCTACTCATCAACACAATAAAAAATATGCATTTGCTTACATGAAACTAGGGTTACACTAGTTGATCTACTTAAATTCAATGAGTAAACTTGAGAGATGTCAGGTTTGCGCCTGAATGGGATATACTAGGGAAGCATTGCCTTTCATTAAACTTGTTTTTTTTAATGGCGGTGCAAGGATGAACATTCATCAGCTCTCCCATGACTGTCTTCTACTTTGGTATGTGCAAGCCATGACAGATGAGTGATTACATCTTACTAGTGAAGTGAATTAACATCTTACTATTCTAAGTGATAATTAAACAGCCAGTTCTCTTCTTGTAGTGCACTACTTTTCCCCCTATCCTACGCATGTTTTTGAGAAGAGGAATCATGATCACCTTCCTCTTTTACCTATCTGTACTGTGTACAAACATTTACATTGCAACACCTTTGTAACCACATTTAGCAGTTCTAATTTGTTGTACTGATTTTTTTATTATTAGACCTCAAAGTTATTCTAGAAATCAGTATGCAAGGTGCAGAAAAATAAATCTAGGGTGATTTGGTTTTGTTCCCCCTGCAAAATAAAACCTATTTTGAATGGAGAAATCACCAAAAGGAGTATTTTCTTAATATAGATTAATTTCTCTATATTCATTTTTATCATCCTGTAGCTAAGAAAAATGAAAAATTCCCAGAGTGAAGAGTCAGAGTTTTGGCTTATACTGTTTCACAGAATTTTTGCAAATTATTTTTCAAAACTGTTTTTAGAGTGATGGTGCCATCATAAAAGAGGTAAACTTGTATTGCTAGAGCAGATTATCATCAGCACTCTGCATTTGCAATAGAAAGTTTCATTACCAGGAGGAAGAATTCCATTGCAATGTAAGAATGTACATTTATCTAAAATATCGTCTAATGAAATGAAGGTAATCTTTTGGTTTGTGAACTATTGAGATCATTAAGAAGCAGACAAGTCTTGAAAACATGTTGCACTTCCACACAATTCTTAAAGGCTTTTCTACACAAAGGACTCGACTAGAATAGTTATTACAAAATAAGATAGCTATTCTTGACCAGAATTCTGTGTGCAGATGTTAATTGTAGACTATTTGTATTATTCTGAAAAGCAGTCTCTATGGAAAGCTCTCCAAGAATAACTGTTAAACTGAGTATCTCGAACAAATTCTTCCATGTTGGGCTCTATGTGCTGTGTAATGAAAATATTTTCACTATGTTTAACTTAAAAAGATTAAAAATATGGATAGCAGTCTTGTACTCTTCTAGCAAAGTACTTACAGTATTTTTAAGAATAGCATTGTTCAGCAAAGTACATACATAAAAAGTATATACATTAATGAACTATATGCATTACAACCAGTTTTTCAATAATTCTGTAAACACATTCAGAATACTCTCATTTAGTTGCTGGTGTTTCCTACAATTGTATAAAGCAAGCACAGAAACCGTGATCTAGTTGTTGCTGAAATAAAAGAGAGAAATGTAAAGCAACTGTGAAAGTACTGTGAAACTGTACCAGAAAAAGTCGGAGAAATGCTGGGGAGACAGCCCTGTACACTGGGTATTTGCTTCGCTTGCAAGAGAAACAAAACACTGAACAGAAAAAAAAAAAAAAAGGAATTTGACCTCATGCTTATATAAGCCCTACGCATTTAAGTGGATTTACTGGTTTACTGTGGTGTAAGAGTCATGTTAGTGAAATCCAAATTAAACCCTATATGTGAGTCTATGTATTTGGGCAGCTAGAACTGAATGTTTACTGTGTTGGAAGGACTACTGCACTAGTCTAAACTTCATCCCATCGCCTAATGGGATACCTTCTCCTCACGATTCATCTCTTCATTCCCCTCTTCAATTCATTGTAATTACATCAGCTTTAGTAGTCATGCTATGAGCTATCCCTTATTCCGTACTGCCATTTCTTTACATGCCCCACCTCTATACCTTTTCCACCAGGCTCCTCCCATATATTTAAATTTTATAGCAACACGGTGTTTCTGTCACCGTGTGGCTTTAAATAGTAAAGCAGTCCTACTGAAATCAATGAAACTTTGTATATGCTGAAAGTTACAATGTGCTGGGCCACACAAAATAAAGAACTTTTCTGTTGCCTATGGAATAGTTTTGATTCTATTAAATGCTTGTCACCACTATACGGGTAATATATACTGGACACATATATAGATATGCACATTTTTTACAGAAGTATTACTTGTATTCTGTGTACATTTTTGCATGTGAAAAATAAGCTAAGAAGATTTTGATATGAAGAGCATCATGGCATCCTACTTCTTTGGTCTCCATTAAAATAGCTGCTAGAGATTTTATTTATAAATAATCTTTCTTCATTTTGCTACAGTCTAACAAAATATAGCCAGCATTGCTGTTCTGATTATCGAAGAAATGCTTATTATACTTTTCTTGTTATAGAGCCGTATGACATCAGTGGTAATAATTTTTAAGATGTCATTAGAAACTACTCAGATGCACTATTAACTGTCACAATGAGTAATTTGCCTTGATTCATAAATTTAAAGGGCCATTACACCTCCTGTATATTTAATCAAGGCTCTCCTAGACTGGTGTAAACCGTTAATGAGAAAGGCTTTGAAGGTCACCGTGTAGTCCGGCTCCTGCTGGGCAGCGGATGTGCCCTACGGTAGGTGGGATTTTGTCCAGTCCGGCGGTACGGGCACAAGGAGTCACTGTGACTTCGTTTGAAGCCTGCGACTTAAACCAGCGCCTCATCGTCACATCGCTCTCTTTTCATCCAGAACATCTACATTTCTGTTTCGTGATTTCACCCTGTTATTCCTGCTTCCACCCCGGGTGGGTCTGACGTCGGGAAACGTACCAACAGGGATACGGTCTTCTTTGCGAAGTTTAAGCTTTTCGTCATGAAAAGTTTATTCTGTTGCAACAAATGTCCTTGAGCTTATGAAGACCTGACAGTTTAAAAATAGACAAATAATTCGGAGGAAAGAGCTGCTGAATACAGTACGATACAACACAACACAAGCCCCGGGATGCGCGGGGGCATCGCGCTAGCCCCATGGCGAGGAGGAGAAGAAGGAGGAGGAGGAGGAGGAGGGAGCTGCTTCCCGCCGCGGCTCCCCGCTCCGGGGCGCCGCAGGGCAGGGCAGGGCGGGCGGCAGGCCGGAGCACAGCCCCGCAGCCAGCCGCGGCTCCCTGCGCTCGGAGCCAGCGCGGGGCGGGGAGGCGCCTCCTCGGACATGTTAAAAGTTGTGGGGTGGCGGCGGAGGCGGGCTGGCGGGACCGGCGCGGGAAGGCTCTGCCGGCGCGGAGGCAGAGCCCAGCGGGCGCGGGCGTTGCGCCCCGGCTGCCGCACCTGCTGCACGGCAGCCTTCCCGCGCGCCCCCGGCCCGCCAGGCGCCGCCCCGTTCCCCCGGACCGAGGCGAGGCCGGGCCGGGCCGCCCCCCCCTCCCCGCCGCGCCTCACGCCCCGCCGGCGTCGCCCGGCCGTTATTAACCGCTGCCGGCGGTGGGGAGCGGCCGTTGCCGGGAAGATGGCGAGCCGCAGCCTCCGCCTGCTGCTCCTCGGTTACTTGGGGGTCCTGAGCTGTAAGTGGCCGCGTCCTTTCCCCGCGGAGCAGGCGTGGGGGCTGTCGCGTACCGATCCCTCCGGGAGCGCCCCGGCCGTAGGGCTCCCCGGCCCGCTACGGCGCTGGGCTCCCCGGCCGCGGGGGGGACGGTTCCCCCGAAGCGTGTGTGCGTTGAGGGGGCACGGCTCGCCCGGCCCCTTCCCCGGGCCCTGCCCTGCCGCGCCCCGCCGAGAGCCGCGCCCGCCCCCGCGGCGGCGCTGCCCGGCCCGGGGAGCCTCCGGGCCGGGAGAGGGGAGCTGCGGAGCGATGCCGTTTCCCTGCCTCGCCCCCGGAGCGAGAGGAGCCAAGTCGCGTCTCCAACAGCGAAATAAAAGCGAACGCGTCCTTCGCTGGAGCCGAGGGAGTGCGCGCTGATTATTTCCATGTGTCTCTTATTTTCAGACAGATGTAACCTGTTTAAGCCGGGCCTGTTTCAGCGCAAGCCAGTGGCTTTCTGCAGTGATGCAAACTTTAGGATGCAGGCTGCGTAGTTTGCTTTTCTGATGGCCTTTGCAAGATGAATGAGCGAGTGACGGGAGCATGTTTTCTGTTGCCAGCACTGGATGCTGCAGCTCCAGAACAGACTTACGTTTCCAATATTTTTGTGGTCCTATTGTCTAACTCCTTAAAAACAAAAGGGAGGGCCGGAGGAGATGTTAAAATAAGTTGGCAAAAGCTGCCCCATCCAGAAAGCACATGGAAATAAGAAAAAAAAACAGATCGTGGGACCACATACCTGCAAAGAAGCAGTGAGTTCATACACAGTGTTAATGGTGCCAGTCGTGTGATAATGCTGTAACTTTCGGATCATGTCTCACTGTGCTCCTGTTGTATGCTTCTTGTGTCTTGCTGGTATTTTAGGGACAGAGGCTGTACATGGAAATAATGTTTTGCAAAGAATTATGTAGCACAGTCTTGCAATGAAGTGACCACCTGGGACCAGCCTGGGACAGGTTCTCAATCCGTTGTGGATGTGGGATGTCCACAGTGCTGATGCTGGGTATATTTTGTAGTTTACCATTCATTCCTCCTCACCTAACAGAAACTTGTGTGTGTGGAAACTCCTTTTTTGCAGAGGAGGGATGAGTCCTGTCAAGGAGAGACTTGAAGTAACATGTGTCTGTTAGGTCTTTGGTTTGGTGGTGGTTTTTCTTTTCCTCTCTTTGCTTCTATGAGACCTTATGGAAGTTTTGGGCTGTTAGATGGGCAGCTAGTGCAGACTTTCTCTTTCATATAGTAAATAATAATAACAGTTATTTTCTCTGATGTTTTTTTCTTCGTTTGTTGTTAATTGCATGGGTATATCTGAGCAGATGAGGCTCCTGTGGTTTTTTTGGTGATGGGTTTCAGTGTCTTCAGGCTGCTCAGCTTTCCGGTTAGTTGTGTCTGTTGACAGTGCTGGCTTTGACCAGTGAGGAAATGATAGAGGGTGGGTTGGAAGCAGTACAGTGGATCAAGGTCTGGTGCCTACGTTGTTGTCAGACGTGCATCTTTTTTTTCCTTTTCCTGTCCCAATTCCCAAGAAATGCTAGGTGGGAGGAAAGTTTACCAACAAGGTGCTGATAAGAAGTCGCCGCATGAAGAAAGTGACTGTAGGTGGGTGTGCAAATGCTGATTGTTTATGTGAGCCGGAGGAAATCCAGGCAATCAGGAGTCTGCTCCTGCTCCTGTGGCTGGAGTATGTTCACATTAACAATAAGAGTGAGTAATACTGCCGTCCAAGTCAGACGTGTGGGCTGAGTGATCTCTTATGTGGGACTGGGGCCCAGCGTGCCATGGTGATAGTGGGAAATGGGCAGAAACTAATGAGGAAAATAAAGTAGTGATTGATACCTGAAGCATGTGAACATTATATTGTGGAGTAGGTCTAGAGAACTTGCTTGGTAGTTTAGCTGCAGAAATCAAGAGCTGTATAAGTTGGTCAAAGGATGTCAGCATAGCCAAGAACAGTGCTGAGGTAGATGAGGTTTTAATTGCTTTTCAGTGAGAACCTACTAAGAAATACTAATGACCCGGAGAAACAGTGGTTTCTCTGAGTTGAAGCTTCTCTTTCACCTTTAATTTAGGGGAAAGTAAGGGAGTTGGAGATCTTCAATCATATTCTCTGTCTGCATGAGCTCCTGAAACTGCTAGTACCTGGAAGGTTTTAAAAGGTGCCACAGAGTAAGACTTGTGAGCTCTGTTGTCAAGACAGTTAGAAAATTGACAGAAATTATTGTTATAAATCATCATGGCTACTCTGGAGGAGATAGTATGTACTGATGAACTGGCCTTTTTGTGAAGCTTCTAGGTGTGATTTTTCTTGCATTCGTGTACATTAGAAATTAAACTTAAGCTGGCAATGCTGGAAGCAAATCCAGTACAATGTGTCTGTGTGAGGACAATGCAGAGGCAATAAATAGTAGTCTTACATAAACATTTGATGGAGCTTACTGGGGTAGTGTGAGCAATAAATAAGGTGAGGTTTTGTTTGTTTGTTTATTTTTTGCTTTAAAATAAACACTCCTTTAGTGCTCAGGAATCTTTCAGCGAGATACAGAGGTTCCAGACTGCAAGATACCCGAATGCTTCTAAAACGGATAAAAACTGAGGACTTGGTTGTAAGACCTTCCTGCCTTTAAAGGGGAGACATGCTCGTCTCTCTAGCTTATGTTATATAACCTTCACAATTTCACCCTCTTGGTTAGATGCTCAGGGCTCAGAAGAAACTTTGGGTGTGAGCTATTGGCGTGTCTCTCAGAAATCATGGCCTTTGCTGCATTTGAGCAAGTCATGCTATTTCCTTAAACCTAGACATGCTACTTGGAAGGGGAGCTCTATTTCTGAGAGGCCTCAGCCAGAAGCAATGCTGTTCTGTGGTAAGGGCTTTGTCTCTCTCCTCTCTCCCTCCAGCAGAGAGGAAGCAGAGCGAGCTGGTCCCTGGCTGGCCCTGCAGTATCCTTAGTTCAGGTTACCGGCCCCACAGCCTGCTATTGGATGTACAAAAGAAAAAATGAGGGTGACTGCCTTCCCTCGCTGCATACAGGAGATGTACCTGGAAATGTCACGTCAAGACAGTCGCAATTCCTCTTGTTTTCTTCTGTTTAAGGTGGATGTATGCAAGTGGAGGACTTGCTTTTGCTGTTGCTTGGCCTCTGAGGTCCTGTTTTCTCAGCTTTAATGTTGCAACAATTCTTTGTTCATGTCATAGGACGTGTATTTCTGGTAATTGTGAATACCACAGGGCATCTGGCATTAATAATGAGAGTTAAAACTACCACTGTGATTAGCAGATCTAATTGAGCCTGGATGAGGTCTTCTCATTGGCTATTTAACTGAATTACACAAAGATATTTTTGCGATTGTTTCCTGTATTATACCTATATTTCCTACTGCAGACTGTTTTGGCAGCAATGTGGTAGCTGCCCGGTTCTGCTGCAGAAACTGGCTGATGACGTCACAAATGATTAGGTAAGAACTCACAAGCAGTTGAACTTTGACTTCACCTTTTCTCTTTAGCTGACTGACTTAACAAAACGTGTGGGATCATCTTTCGTGACCTAGAGCTATCAAACTTGTCTGTGTCCGCTGACTAGCCCTGAATGTTATTGGGGGGTGTGCAGACCTGTTTTTAAAGAAGTGAGTTAAAAATGTTAGAGAAGGCTTCTACCCTTCCTCAAAGGGTGCCCCAAGTGCTTTAGCTTCTTAAGTGCTGGTGGTCACGAGAGAGATCTCTTAAGTATGGGAGAACCTTCTTGTACAACTGATACTAAAAAAAATCCAGTTTTCTCTTCATTTCACATGAGTAAATAATAGTGGTATAGTGGTATTTCTTCACTGATGACAGACAGTGACATGCATGTGAATCTTCTGCAGTAGCAGTAAGCAAGATTCCCTTGTTGGGGGGGGGTGTAGGTTTGGGTTGTCAGTGCTTTTGGAGGGGCAGGAACAAGTAGTAATTTAGCTCTGAAATTGGGATTTAAAATTTACATATGGTATGATCTACTTAGAGTCCATCAACACTCAAAATGCCATCTTTTTGTTGGAGCACTTCTGAAGACAGTCTGTTTATCATCGGTTCTCAGCAGCTGGTGATCCCTTTTAGGAATACTTTTCTCAAAGTAAGGCTGAGAGTCATACTTTCTCTTAGCAATGCTAGAGGTGACTCCAGTGTAAATGCTTACATAAAGGAAGATTACTAAGAAATGTTCACCCAGCCAGAAGTGTCCACATTGCAATATAAATATCTTGTATATCAAAACAATTGAAGCACAAGGTAGATATTTGTATTTTTCATTGCAGACTATTTGCCAGGGCCATGTGGAATGGCTAAATTAAGGTTCCCTTGAAGTTATACAATGATATCAAACAAAAAAAAAATTGCTTAAAATAGTGTCCCTGTGGATGTATACAATGAACTATCTTATTGGTGTTTTTTCTTGTTTGGCTGGTTGGGTTTTTTTCTCCACCATGGTAACTTTGTGGCACTATTGCATATATGGGGGAAAATAGATGGTTTACAAGTTCTTACTTTTTAGTTGAGTGGCTAATTTACAATGGGGTGAGCACTTTAATGGAAACTGAGGGAAATGTTATGTGGAAGCTGAAAGGCAATTCATTTACCGGTAATTAATTCTATTCCAGTTAGCTCACCTTCCTCCTACCCCCTCACCCCCGCCCAGTTTTGTAAAGCTAGCTTTGTTACAGTTTTACTTTCTGGCATGTCCTTTCCCATCCTGAGTACTTTTCAAAGAACTATCAGTTTTAACAAAACGTTTTTGCAGAAGAGCCTGTCTCATCTTCCTCAAAGCATTGTACGTGATTGTGATGTAATTCCACCACAGGAAGCTTAAAGCAAATATTATGGTGTCTTGTAATCAAGACAAATGATTTGTTTCCTTCATCTAAATACTGGGGTTTTTTAGGGAGATGAATATGTATTTCAAAGAATGAGACAGCAAATAAGGCTGGAGGAGTGTTTGGATGATTGCCAGTGCTTGTGCTCACCTGTGCTTCCAAAGCCACTTTTTTTCTGGAGGGCTCCAATGAGTGATGTCACCTCTATGCTCACAGTATATCATTGAGCGCTCAAGTGCTTATGTAAAATTTCTTAAACCAGGCAGAAGGTGAGCTTGGCAGCTGAACATCTGGTCCTGTTCATTTATCGGTTTCTAACATATGCTGGGAGGTGAAGGAGCTTTTGGAGAAGGAAGAGGAGGGAAAATAGCCATTTCTGAACAACAGCAAGTGATATAACAGCGGTAGTTGTTGAACCACTAGTAAGTCTGTAACCCCTCTGGTTAATAGGAATTAAAGCAGGCATTCAGTTTCTCGCAAAGATTATTTGCAGGGGAAAACATGGTGGAAAAAATCTGGTAATAAGCCTTTTTGAATGCTTGCTTTTTACAAGTTCAAAACTTAGCAGTTTTCAGCAAGAGATGGGAAGATCAAACTTGCATTGAAATAGCTACAACTTGATCCTGGCTGTTTAAAAAAGTAAGAAATAGTCAGACTTGAGCTAGAGAGAACAGACCCTACAGGTATGAAGTTTCAATAGATATATTTACATAGCTTTTGTTTGGATTAACTTCTTAAGGGTTGAACATGCTCTCAAGCCAGTCCAAACCACTGAATCAGACTCAAAGGGAAAGAAAACATATCGTCTGGATGGAAAGTGAAGTATTATAGGGTTGTTTTGGTACCAGATAATGTTAACAATAGGGGCTATATTTGCAGTTCACAAACTGCTAGCATAGTTCTTGGAGGTAATGATGGAACATGCATTCTTGAGAAGCGACTTTTGCTCAAATTAATACAATACATAATAATTTTTGTTTCTTTCTTATATCTCAGTCTGCAGAAAGTGCCCACTATGAATTGGGAGAAATTCTTGGGGGTGGTATGCTAAGGACTTGTGTATGTTGGCTAGAGCTGGGTTAGAGTTGGAGAAGCGTTTGTGCTTGGCATACTTGTAAACATAAGAGGAAACAGTATGCAGAAAACCAGAGTTTGAATACATATTATGTGAGTTAGCAGTTTGTCACTTGAATGTATAGGCAGTACTTATCTCTGGGAGGCCTTGGTTCATAACCGAAGCTTTCTAGTAGCTGTGCTGGCAAAAATGAGTAAATACGCATCATCTGGAATGATATCTATAGAATGCGTAGGTGTGTTTAGGTGCACGTTATGGCTAGCTTTTGTACTCCAGTACCCTCTCTATTTCTATAAAATGGTCTTAAAAAGTAAATAGTGGTTCTTTGCCCTTTGACTATTGGGTTACCTAGACTGATTTTCTACCTCTCGTCCAGTCTTTAAGCTAGTCAACCACAAAGGTGAGTAATTCTCTCAAACTCCTAACTTGTTGTTTGTGGCTCTTGTTTTATGTACCCTTGTGCCAGATTGACTGAGATTTTGGGGAGTGTGACAGGGCTTTGATGCAGCTTTGACACCATTCCAACTGGTGGTGGTGAGCACTTCTGAAACTGGCATTCAAGCAAGCTGTCCCATGTATTTAATAACGAAGGGCTATACTTCTGTATTTGAGCAGGCTGCTTCCCTGACTAAACACAGAAAAATCTGAGAGGACACAGTGGCTGGGGATGAGAAGTATGGGCTTTGGTATGCCAAGACCTGTGGAGGGCTGCTGGCTGGGAGCCCCTGCAGCTCTGGCTTGAGGTGTTGCTCAGTGACCTCGGCTGGGGCATTCTGAGCCACCATTTTCATGCTACAGAGCTTTGCTGGGTCCGATTGACTGGTGTTAAGGTGTTGAGCTTGCTTGAGAGCCTGAACACTTTTAAAATGTAGATTGGGGGAAAGTCAGGCCCTGCTGAGAATAAAGCACTTAGCTGACCCATGCTATATGAAAGGTGTGTGTGTTAATTAAGTTAACTCTTAAGTTGTGCAAGTTAATTCTAAACAGAAATATATGCTTTCTGTAATAAATATGACATGACTGAAGACTCTTTAAACGCTGCCACTGAATTAAACAAATTTTAATGTGATGTCTTGTCAATTAAGATGTTATATGTCAAGATTTGGAAAAGGGTATACATTTTAGTAACTTCTAACAGATAAATGCATATATTTCATTGTTTGAGACTTAGAAGATTATAACTAATCAGTGACTTAGTTAATACTGCACATAAACAACTCCAGCTTGTTTCAGATGTTTGCAACTCCTAACTGTAGGAATAATTAAATAGAGGAGGATTATCTCTAAAACCAAAGTGGTAGAATATCAAAGGAAGATATGACTGGTATCTGCTTAGCACTGTTCAGAAACAAAAATATGTGATAAATGTTGCTGGGCTGAGTTCTTTTGTTGTGTATTGTTGGGGGTTTTTTGTCTCTCTCCATCCCCCCTGCTTTTCTTTAAAGAACAAACATGTATCACAGGGTTCTCCTTGGAAGGTGGGGAAGGGGTGTGTCCTTTTTTTTTTCTGTTTCTTTCTTTCTCCTCTAATGTCCATATAAAGTCCAGTTAAAAGATCAATAATAGCAATGCTTAGATTTTGGAAGTTTGTGCAGAAAAGGTTCTTTATCCTCTGAGAAGACTTAGTAGCTTTCCATTTAAATGTCAGTAAATATTTTTATGTAAAAGGTAAATGTTTTATTTTTAGTCAGTATTTGAGTATTCTTTGTATCTTGCAATGAATACTGCTGTTGCCTTCTGTTCACCAACATAATGGTCCTCCCTGGTGTAATGTGATTCAGTGATACACAAGAATGTCATAATAATTTGAGGGGCTCCTGAAAGGAAAATCAATATTTCAATATTAGAATAGAGCAATACAGCATGTGAAAATGTAAAAGAGAGGGAGGGTTGGGACAGCCAGGTGGTAGTAAGGGCTCATAAGATTTTTAAGATGATGGTGCTGTAGTATTGGAATGACTAGTAAAGCAAACAAATTCAGGACACTCAAGATTCACTGGTAACATGGAAGTTGGTGCCTAGGAGAGCAAGTAGAGAGAAGTAAGCAGATGCGTCCATAGTGGAAGTATGCTTAGACATCAAGAAGCGGCCCTTTGGGCTGCGTTAGCGTATGGTTTTGCTACTTGCCACACAGTCTAAGAGGCCTTCACATAATTCCATTTGTAAGTCAATTGCTTTTATTTTTTTTTTCCTTTTCTATATGAGACCTACATCCTGGACATCAACTAGTGCTGTTTGAATCAAGTGATACAGAAGTCTTCTGAAATGTATTGGGCACAAAAAGTAAATGTGATTCTTCTCTTTCTATGTGTTCAGTTTAAGTGTTGTTGAAATGATGGCTCGGGTACTTCCAGAAGTTAATGTACTTATAGCACTTGTCTTTGGAGCCTTTCAATAAATAATGTTCTAGGGGATAAAAGTCATCTGGGGAAGCTGTTTATCAACAGGGAATCAGCACCATATGGAGAGAGACTAACTAAAAAATTGTTTTCAGCTCTACTTTTCCCCTCTCACTGAGTACTCTATTTCTTGTTTCATTCATGTTGCAGTTGTACCTCCGGCTGAGTCCTCAAGGCTGTAACAATCCACATGTAGTTGCTGTTAGCTTTCTAGCTGTGTTCAAATTCTTAGCCCCCTTTTTTAGCGGGGAGAAGGGAGGGAAAACAGTGCTACAAAGGTTTTGCTCAGTTGCCAAAGAGTGCAGTGGCTTTCCAACATAAATAGCTGTTGGGAGAATGCACTGATTTTTGTGAGAGAAGAAAGAAGTGATGTCTCTTTATAAGCATTTAAACTTATTTAAAGTTTATTCAAAGCTTTTGAAAGGTATGTAAACAGAGAAAGAGGAGGGGGATGACCAGTTCTTATATGTACAGACTTTCAGGTACAGAACATTTTTCCTGAGTTAAAGCAAACTTAATGTCCTCTGTGGAACATCAAAGCTGCGCAGAAGTTGTTTTTTCCTTACCTTTTTAAGCTAGTCTTCAGTCCAACAAAAAAGTCACAGAAAACTTATATTTTCTTATGAAAATGTCATAAAACTTTGACAGATACTTTGTCTTCTACTAAAATAATAGAGTCTAAAAGAATATAATATCTATGTAACAATCTACTAAACCCAAAAGATTGTTTTACACTTCACTTTGGAAAGCTGGGAAAAAGTCAGTATTTAGGATAGCCTAACATTTGATAAACTCTGAAGACAACTGGTTTTAACTTCATGTAATTTGGGGGGGAGCAAAGATGAACTTGGATCTTATTGGCATCTTTAACAATTGATTGTATGTATCAGTGTACGCTCCCCCCACCCCCAAAGCAAAAGAGCAGCTTGGAGGTAGAACAGGACAGGAAAGGAACAGAGCTGCTGTTTGTTACTGAAGCGATGCTGTACCTATGGATTCCAGCAGAAATTAGATGTTACAAGCACTTAACAAAATATTGGGAGGGGTTAAGGGGGAATTTGCTCTTCTTTTGAAGTTGAATTAGCTCACATTGTGTGAATACAAAGAGAAGGAGAGGGACAAATCGTAACTAGGGAGAATATCAATCAAACTAACAGTGTAGCTTGTGTGTCCAATATGTACATAAAGAAGTTGACTGGAGTCCTAGTAACCCTGTTTACAGGCATACTATTTAAAATAGTATGTCCAATATAGATATGTTATAACTTAAGCACCTTCAGTTTTGGGGTGGGACTAATCATCTGAAAACTAGGAAAAATTATCTACTGCGTCATGTTGCTGTTAAGGCTGCAATCCTGCTCCTATATGCTGCATTTGAATCCCTTGTAACTTTATGGAGCCCTGATGAAATCTTGTAAGTAAAAATGTGGTATGAAATGTGATTATTTTAGATTGTCAGTTGTGGTGACTGAAGGGTAGATAGTCCATGTTCTTTAGCTGCGTCTGCCTTGGGATGGGAAATGTGCTGGGTGGACATATAGTATCCAAGGAAGCTCCTATGGCTAAATGTGGCAAGGAGCTTAGTTAAGAAACCAGACTGTTTAAGTAGAAGATATGGGTAGACTTGGCTATGAAGAGTTGCATATCTGTAAGCTCTGAAGTGGATACCCTTTCCTGTGAAGGAGTAATCAATTTTTTCTTGCAAGGAACCTGTTCCTTATCTGCCCTAAAACAATACCTGGCACTTCTAAACATAAACCATAAAAGCTTATGGGCTGATTTTACAAAGGCGCTTTCAGCAGAACTGTACAACTTTTACGTAGTTGGTGATGAGTTCCTCTTCTAGAAGAGAAATGATGGTAGCAATCTATTATTCAACAAGCCATCTGGTTCCCTTTCTTGATTTCTTGACCACTCATAGCTCTACTGATGCTAGCTCTGTACCATCCAGGCTCATTGCAAGAAGCTCAGCCCTGCAACAACAGTGGGAATAAATATGTAAATGTGCCCAGATCCTCTTCTTACTAAAATATATTGTTCTGTGAATTTAGAGCTGAACTCTGAAGATGTTATTTTGTGTTTGGGTTCCATGTGGTCCCAGTGCTTATGCTGATGTGCGTCTGCCTGCATAACCCGTTTGCCAGCATAGTCCTTGGCCTGTTCTTCAGTCATCTTTCTCAAAAAGAGATCCTTATGCTGAAATTAGTTGACCTGAGTTGAAGGAGCACAAGCACCTTCAAAGTGGTATTCTTTAGTCTTATTTCTAAAGGAAACTTCAGTTTAAACAATAATAGCATCACACAAGTTTCTAGAGCATTAGTATCTCATGAGCAGTTGGTTATAAAGGGAACATGGGCAGAAGTAGGCAAAGCAGGTGGCAAAATAGTAGTTTAAAGCAGCATATATGCCTATCTAGGAGTCATGGTTTCATGAAATGTGTTGATCTATTAACTCTAACAAGTATCCTAGAAATGTAACATGTGGTTTTTGGTGATATAATATTTTATGTGCACTGTCGAGTATTCCAGATATAGCCATTTTAACCACCAGACCTTTAAGCACTAAGTTGTGCTTGAGAAGGTAGTGACCCAGGGGGCTGAATCCTTAATCAGATATGGTTTATTCTAAAACAAACAAGCAAAACCAAACCAAAACAAAAAACCCCACCCCCAAAAAACTAATGGCTTAAAAAAAATTAATCCCAGCTCTACATGTTCCTGGTACTATTTCTGTCTGTGAACTGTGACTAGATTGACTACTTAATTCTGACAAGATTATTTGTCTTCCATACAAATCCTTCTGTCTCCTGGATTTTTTTTTTTGGTTGTAGTTTTACAGTATTACAGAATTGCTGACATCTTTTTTGTTTCACTTTTGTGAGAGTGAAACAGCTGGTACTTTCTTAGTTTAAGTACCTGCAGACAAGATCATCAAATCCTATTACATGAAGCAGCAAACCAGTGAATTGTGAATGTTAGCTCACATACTGAGCTTTCCCTTCTTCTGATGCAAAGCAGCAGTGTATTTCATTAGTGAACCTTACCCAAATATTCTCAAGGATGTGGCTCCTAACACATCTGTTCTATTGAAAAGCTGTGATGATCACCAAGTTAACATTTATGCTTGATTTAAAAATAAATAAAGCACAGAGTTACTCTATTATGTTTATTCCTGTTTCCTGTGTAACTTTCCAGTGTTGTTCTTCTAATGTTTTCTAATCAGAATACCCATATGTTGTTTTGCTTGTGTAGCTTTTAATGTCATGAAGACTGTAGTGGTTTTTTGTGGTTTTTGTTGTGGGTCTTTTGTTTTGTTTTTTTTTTTACCCTCTTCATCCCCTTTAAGGAAAACTTGGCACCTATTATACTGTGACCTATTGTTCCTAGCTCTGCCTTCCGGAGGATTTCTTCTAATCACCCTTCTCCTTTAATCATGCACAACATCTTCTGTTTGTTCTAGCTCCTCTTGATACATATAAGGCTTAATTGAAATGAAGGAGTGGCTTCAGTCTTGTTCAAATGTGCCGGAAGGTGCTTCTATAAAATTTGATATTGAAGAACTAAGTTATCTATTAAAGGTCTGTAGAATTAAGGCTAAAGATATGCATTCGTACTGTAAACTATAATGTTGATTGAAAGTAATAGTCATCAAACATGACTGTTAGCTGCTTCTGGCAGGAAGAGACTGTTGAGCAAACTTGGAAGTGTAAGAGATCATGTGTGAACGAAAATGGGATAAGCTAATTTGGCAATTGCATTTGGATTATTAGGAAGGGTTCACCAAATTCTTTTGGCCAGGAGAGAAGTGGTCATCATGTTCCCAGCTCATATTAGCAAAGAATCTGGTCTGTAGTCTGGAGGAAAAAAGCTAAAAAGCTAAGTTCAGTGCTGTTTATCACTAATAGGATGCAGTCCTAAAATTCATGGTTTGAGTGAAATTTGCTCAACTGAAAACACTGCCACCACCCCCAGTTATTGGAAACATCTCCTCAGAAATCCCACATTCACAAAGCATTGCACAAGGCTCTTGCTGAGCATTTGTATTTAAAGAACATCCTACTGTTTTTGGAAAGACTCTGACTTGTTCTAGAATGAAGTCATGGTATGTCCCAAAGTCAGCAAAAATTGAATGGGAGAAAGCCTGTGTAAAGCCCTTTTTAAAAACTCACCACAAGGAGTTATTCTTACATCCGTTGCATATTAGTATAGAAGTATGTTCTAGGTCAATATTTGCTTCAGAGAGAACAATTTTATTTTTTTTAAATTAATGTATTTCAGATGTATCATCCCTTTCAGTGGGGGACATAAGGTGACAATGCTGACTTGACTTCCATTATCACACTTTGCGGAAAATTAGACATTTGGGCATAGTTGGTCAAATTAGCTGTCCTACCTGCTACTTAGGATCTGTTTGCAATGCACAATTCTTGTTAGTTAGCTACTCCTATACCTTTAGAAGCCAGAACTTAATACATAATCATATGTACTCATCTTCCACAGTGAAAGTGCTTTGTAGAAGTGCTTAGATTAATAAAAAAGGGGTTGAGAAGACCTACTGGGGAAAAACTGCTATAAACTTGAGAAAGGACTGAGGATGCACAGGAAGTTTGGTTCCAGCTTAAATGAGTAAGACTATGGGAAGAGACATTGCTTCACTATAACAAGGTATTTACTTAAAATGATTTAAAATTGTAGTGTCTTGATGTTCTTCCTAGCATCTGGAAACATGATCCTACAGACAGGGAGCTTGAATTACTTCACTGGTTCTGAATGAGGAGGGATTCCAGTTTCATGTGGTGTTTACTGGAATTGTAACTAATGCTGGTTCACACAGTTGGAAAGTAAATTTGTTTTCAGGCTTTTTTAGATAAGTAATGTCTGTATTTGTAGGGATCTTAAAAGTCTTTTCCAACCTAAATGATTCTATGATATAAATGATGCGACTTCTTGAAAGTGTTTACCCTTTTCGAATTGCTTGGCAATTCCAGCAAAAGTCACTTAAACATTGTAGGGGATTTCAGAGACATTTATCTCAAATTGTGGGCCAGAATAGTTGTGTGGGTTTTGGGGGGGGTTGTTTGTTTCTTCTAGTTTCCCAACTCTCTTGTGTTTCAGGGCTGATTTTACAGTTGATGTAAATCAGTCTAGTACTATGGACTTCAGAGAAACATGCCAGTTTGCACCGGGTACCTAGCTTCATTTTGTAAATTTAATAATCCTTCCATGACAATTTCTCTAGGTATTTGCATAAGCAAGTGTTTTGCTGAATTGTCACACCTCGTAATGCAACTGGAAATCTGTTTCTTCAGATCACTGCTGTAGTGTGTGATTTGAGGTGGGTGGGACAGCAGTGGGAAGGGGTTTTGTTGTGGTTTAACCCCAGCCGGCAACTAAGCAGCACCCAGCTGCTTGCTCACTCCCCACAGTGGGATGGGGGAGAGAATCAGAAGAGTAAAAGTGAGAAAGCTCGTGGGTTGAGATAAAGACAGTTTAATAGGTAAAGCAAAAGCCACACACGCAAGCAAAGCAAGGAATTCCTTCACTCCTTCCCATGGGCAGGCAGGTGTTCAGCCATCTCCAGGAAAGCAGGGCTCCATCATGTGTAACGGTGACTTGGGAAGACAAACGCCATCACTCTGAACGTCCCCCCTTCCTTCTTTTTCCCCAGCCTTATATACTGAGCACGACATCATATGGTATGGAATATCCCTTTGGCCAGTTGGGGTCAGCTGTCCCAGCTGTGTCCCCTCCCAATTTCTTGTGCACCTGGCAGAGCATGGGAAGCTGAGAAGTCCTTGATTTAGTATAAGCACTACTTAGCAACAACTAAAATATCTCTGTGTTATCAACCCTGTTTTCAGGACAAATCCAAAACATAGCCCCATAGTAGCTACTATAAAGAAAATTAACTCAGCCAAAACCAGGACAGGCTTCTACTCCCATAGCCTATTCTCATGGCCTTTTGAAACATGATGCTACTAGACACAAGTCGTCAGCATCCTGATGCATCTTAAGATAAGCAACAGCTGAAGCAGCTCTAGGCTTGCACTGCATTTACAAGCTGTCTCTGAGCTGCTGAGTTGCCGTGGAAACCAGCGTTGAGTGGGACTTGGGAGAGGGCTGGAAAACAGGCTTTTTTGTGAGAGCCTGACTAGTTTAAAACCCCATCCTCCGTTTTCAGAAGCTCCCTCTGAATTGCCATGGCGACAAGAAGAGTAGCAGAGTTTTGAGACTTGTAAAAGCGCGAGCTATAAATATTTGTTTGGTTAATAGCCTATGCTTCTGGATTGTCTGTCTCTTGGAATAAACACCATGCTACATTGAACCTTTGCAAGCTGTGAATTCAAACCGTTCCTCTCTTCTGTGTGAGTAGAAAAAGAAGAGGCAAAACCAAAAAACTTTGAAGGGAATTGAATTTTACATTTTGATTATTAATTATGTAAATATTTTTTTTTTCCCAGAATTTCCCACACCATCTCATGCAGTAATCTTTCAGTGTTGGGACTGCTGAAAGCACTTAGGAGGCTGTTCAATTTATCTGGAATTGTTGTGCTTTGGTGTTCAGTTTCTTCAGAAAGGCTGACCTAAATAATCTCTTCCTTTCTTGTCCCGAGCCACTTGGTTTTTATTCCCTACTTTCTCCCCTACAAGCACTTCCAATGTTGTGTTTCCAGGGCCAGCTGTCCTTGGGGCTCTGCTCTGAAATGAATCATTAACATGATCTTAAACTCTTAGGACTACTACTGATAACTTTAGATAATTGGCTCTGAAAATTTCAGTCTCATTACTTTTACTTTCAAGATTTTTTTTTTGCTTAACTTGAAAATTAAGAATAAAGGCACCATCAGCTGGTGTGCTAGCCTTCCAGATTGCACTAAACAATACACACAAAGCCAAGGATTAACTCATTCTTAGGTTGGCATTACAAATGAAAACCTCTTTGCTAGTCTGCTCTGTAGTTGAGGCATTTAACACAAGAACTTCTTTCCCCTGTGAGACTGAGAACTCCTCAGATCATCCAATACCAGGTTTTAATACAGGTAGAAATCCTGCTCTTAGTCACTTTCTGGCAAAGGTTCTCTTCCCCTGTTTAAATAGCTCCTGGCTGGATGAAAATGCAGTTCTGCATTCTGTTTCTCATGTGACTTCCGTTACGAAGGCAGAGTTACTGAAGCTGATTTAAAATCTACTTTCTGTAACAGATGAGTGTGAAGGATTGTTCTTATTTTTATGCTACATCTAAATAAAATAGTGCTTTTTTGTATTAGGCTCTAGACCTCTGGATATGTAATAAGAAGTAAATCCAAGAAAAACTATTTGAACTTGAGCAGCTTGGCCACTTAAACTCTGTCACTTTAGCCCAAGTTTTGGGTGTTTGTTTGGGGTGGTTTTGTTTTGGTGGTTTTTGTTTGTGGTTTTTTGTGGGTTTCTTTTGCGGGATTTTTGTCTTTTTCTGAAACAACCTACTACTTGTCAGGTTTTTCTGTTTGGAGGAACCACCCTAAAGTACACTTTAGGGTGACACCTTGCTTTGTTGCAATAGAGATCCTGCAGGCAGGAAACTTAAAACTTGACTGCTTTGTCTTACTTGAGTATCTGTAGATAATATTTATGTTTTTAAATTGACTGCTTTTGCTCTTAATTTGAGATCTTTTAATAAAAAATGGTGAAGAGAGTATCTGCTGACTTCCCAGCAAGACACTTAATGTGTGTGTTAGATATCTAACTGACCTATCATCTGGATGCTGGCCTTGTTATCAGCTTCAAATGTGTAACTCTGCGCAGGAGGGCAAACGGAGTGGAGGATTACTCCATTATGCATGGCTCTGAGCCTGGGCTGGAAGGGGGGAAAATGCCTTTGGGTTTTGGGGAAGTTTGGTGGGTTTTTTGTTTTGCTGGGGGTGAGGGGAAGGTCAATTTTGTGTGTGTGTCATACTCAGCTGTAGAGATGGAATTTTAATTTTGTAATAGCTGCTCTTCCAAAAGAGAAGCCAAACCAAATATTGGATTTAGCTGTTTTCTTCCCACTGCCCCTGCCCTTGGTCCAAAAACCTAGTCCATTTCTCCATGAATAAAAAATTTGTCAGGAGTTAGGAGAGGGCTTGTATAAAAGGAGGGGAGGGAAAGCTAGCAGGTATCTATGTGCACAAATTGCAGTTCATTACAAGGCTTTTCATGAGGTTATTAATAAATCTCCTTATGGAAAAGGCACTGCCTACAACATAGAAATTAAGCTGTGTTACTCTGCCAGTGAGCTTTTATTCCCTGCATCCCCCTCTGCTTTGAACCTTCTGAGTATCTAAAAGCCTGCTTCTGCTGTATCTCTGTTATTCCCAAAGAGTCAAGACCAAGATACTGCATTTCTAGTACTGTCTAAGGAGTGAAAATAGCTAGCCATATTTTTTTTCCTGATGCTTGAAATATTACCAGCACAGATACACTAGAACAACTTCTTTGTAGTGCCAGAAAACCAGCACTGCATCTGCTCATATCGAGGAACGGTTTTCCTCATAGTTGTAAGGACTGAAAACTTAACTTCTTTGTTAAAAGCAGTTTCTTCAAGCTGCTAGAAAAACTCTTCTCATTTGCCACTGATGTAGGGTTAGCATATGTGTACATAGTGTAGGATCCCTAGGTTTTCTTCCTTGATTAAAAACATCTGCAAGGTCTATGTCCTAATTAGCCAGTAAGAGTGTTGAAAATCTTGCCACGTATTTCACAGGATGTTAAGCTACTCTCAAAAGCTGTATGTGTTACCACCAGGTCCCAGAGAGTTGCAGCAGCTCTGGGGTCTGAACAACTAAAACTTGCTGTGTTTAAGTCTAGCAGTTTCCAACACATGACAGGAGCACTGCTGACAGCTACCACATAAGTGAAGGGGTGCCTGAGAAGTTCTTTAAGTTCCTTTTGTGTTTTAGACCCCTTTAGCTGGTCAGCCAGAAAATGTGCCTTCTCTCTTAGGTTACCATCCTTATGCAGTCACACCATGCCTATTAAAATACAAACTTGCTCACCACATCTGGACTTAGATGGGCTGCTTATTCCCACCCTGCAGACCCTCCCTTCAGACTACTCCCTTATTTGTTTTCTGTGGCTGAAGATATGCAGGGTTGTTTTTTTGTGAAGCGGATAAATGCTCCCCAAAGTAAATCCTGTTCTATTACTATTCTTTAAGATTCAGGAAATTTTGTAACTCAAGATAACTGAAAGACTGAAGTTGAGCTTCTTTTTCCTTTTTTTTTTCCCATGTTGTGGGATAATTTCTTCTAGCCCTTGTCCAAAATTTGAAGTCTTAATGCCATATTTGTTATGTTTACTTAATGAAGCTGGGTTTATTCCAGTTATTTCAGGCTACGTTTTGGTGCCTAAATTGCCAATTTCGGAGATCGTTTAAGGACTCTGGCCAACACAGGAGACTCCTGCAGAGGCTGTGAATACTCGTGATCTCTCTCCAGCATGTTTGCTGGAGGTTAGCATTTACCAAGCAGAACTGATGAAAGACGAAGGCTGCTTAAACACTGACTGCTGACAGCAACGTGGCTGGGAAGAGTGGCGGGTCTGAGCCCTGCCTGTTGTTAACTGTCGGAGTTAACGTAGTCTAGCCTGCCAATGCCACCGTGGGTTGGTAGCCTTTCGGTTGTAGCAACTGCATCTAAGACTATTAAGAAGAATGGGAGTTAGTCTTTTTTTTTTTTCATTCACAACTACTTATGTCCAAAGGTAGATAGCTTCTCCTTCCCCTTCCCCATTTATGGACTATGTAATCTATGGACTACTTCTCTTAGGAAAAAATATGGCAACAGAAGAGCCAAAACAGATGTGAGTGTTTAAATGATGTAACTGTGGCAAAACTCTAAGTATCGTTTGAGTACCTCATGGTAGGTAGTTACATAGCTGAGAAGTCTGCATCAGCATCTAAGCATGTTGCCGGGGGTTTATCCTGAGATGGTCACGTGTCTGAAGGATGCTAACACCAAACAGATGTCTGGTTTCCTATTCTCTTTCAGGGATTTCAGTAAGAGAACTGGCTTCATTATCACTTTATTCTTGGGACATCGGACTTCCTAAACTTAACAGTATCCTCTGAAATCCTTTGTTAAGCTTTGCTCCAGACCACCTGCTATTTAGAACTTGGCAAAACAAATACCACAAGACTGCTTTTTCTCTTGTACTTATAACTTTGTTTTGATTCTGTTCTCATGTAATTTCCTCCAGGCACACTGTTTCCTTTGATTTGGTTTGACTAATATGCTTTTCCTTAATGATTCCTCCAGCTAGTAGTATCAGTTTACAGCTGTGTAAGTAATTATCAAATGGAAAGTGTGTATTTTTGTGGTTTACTTCTAACAAATGAAGTTACTAACATGTAAAAGTAGGGGTTTTTTTCAGTCTGTATAAAAGCATTTGATGAACAAAAAGTTTACTGGTACAGTAATAGGTCATCTTTTCACTATTGTTTTTATATGGTGAATTAAAATCCAGAGCTTAAATCTTTGATTCTGAATAATTGGTGGAGGCATTTCTAAAAGGACATTTCAAGGAAGAGATGCTCTAGCTTTAAAGAGCTCTCCTGTGTTTCTGCTTGATCAGAATATATAATGGTTTTAATTCAGTCAGCTATCTCTGCACCACCTTAAGTTACTGTTTGGACTCTACTGCTTGAAGAGGGACATGTATATGTGTGGTTTGTGTGTGTGTGTGTGAGGAGGAGGGCTGTGTGTATGTTGAACTTTTCTTTCTTTTTTTCTGATGTATTTTGTACTTACTGCATTGCATAATAGAAACTTCATGTATTCTATAAATTCCTTTGATGCAAGGGGAAATATGGAGACTTTGTGCAATTGCAAGCTCCCAATACAAAGTACACAAAGTAATTTAGTGATGACTTCCATAGTGAGAAGTAAGTACCATGATCCTGCCCCAGAAGTCATAAAACATGTTTTCTTATTGTGGCTTCTAGCTTATGAATACTTAGACCATGACAGTGAGTTGTGTGACATCTGTATTAAAGAGGAGGAGAGAAACTTCCAGGTCCATGAAACAGTGAATGTAATACAGTAGTGAATTGCATGTATTTGAGCTGCCTTGTGTCCAGACAGAGAAGGTTGATGTGCCAATAATTTGTAAATGGCTTTACCCACATACTGGAGTCCTAGAAATGCTTCCTACCTAAGTGTTAGCAAGTGTTAGCTGCTGTCAGAGCCTCAGAACAAAATGCTGCTGCCCATCATAAACACATGAAGGAAGATGTTATTTCAATAGATAAACACGATCTGTTATCTGTTGGCGTATAGGATATGGGGGGGTTATTGTTCTAGAAACAACATGGTTCGGGTAAAAGTCAAAAGCTAATTTTCTTTCCATAAATCTAAATAGGGCTTAATAGGTTAAAAGGAAAATTACTTAATGACTTCAGGCTTTATTCTAGACCAGGTTTGGACAAAACCAAGGAGATGGTCTCTGTGTGGACATGCAGGAGTAACGGTTACTTTGGGAGGCGCTGGAGAAGCAGTTCCCGCCTCTGGTTTCAACAGGGGGTGGGAGGGTAACTTGGTTTTTTTATTTCTTTTTTAAAGTCCAACAGGAAAGTTTCCTTTCTTGATAGGGTGGAAAAAATTTCCAAGCGTTATTTGTAATGCAAATATTTTTTGCTATTTCAGTATTCTAAGGGTACGTAAATGGCATTGCTGGAATTGTCTTCTTCACTTCTTATTTATTTTTGTATTATAAACTTCTGCTGCAACTATTTTGGGGTAAAACAAAGGTGACGATAAAATTAAAGCATATTAAGGACAGGATAGTTGCACACAAATTTGGATCTTCTGGTAATGTGCACATATGAAAATTCACTTTATGTTGCCAAGTGTGAAGCTGTATTCTCTTAGAAACAAGAAATGTTGGACATACATTTGGAAGGGGATGGTGAGATATCTAGGAAACAGCAACTCTGGTGAGTAATACAGGGGTACAGGGTGCAGGTGCCCAGGCGCTGGCAGGGGGCTGCAGGGCGGCCTCTGTGAGGAGAGGCCGGGGCTGCACCGTGCCGGACACAGCCGCTTCCAGCCGGCTCCAACGGCCCCAGCGCAGGGCACGGCTGAGCCCCGCAGCCATGATGGCAGTGCCTTGGGGAAAGCCTGGGTAAGAAAGGGCAAAACGCTGCCCAGCAGTGAGGGGTGAGGGGAAAAGTGTGAGAAACAGCCCTGCGAGCACCGCGGGGAGAGTGGGAGGATACCCTGCAGCCCATGGAGAAGCCACAGTGGAGCAGGTGTTGCCCTGCAGCCCATGGAGGACCACACTGGAGCAGATATCCACACCGCAGTCTGTGGAGGATCCCACACAGGAGCAAGTGGATATGCTTTGAAGGAAGCTGAAGTGCATGGAGGATCCATGTTATAGCAGGCTCCTGAGAGTAACTGTGGCCTATAGAGAGGAGCCCACGCTGGAGCAGGGGGAAAGTGTGTGGAGGAAGGAGCAGCAGAGAGGAGCTGTTATGGACCAACTGCAACCCTCATTCCCCACAACCCCTGTGCTTACTCTATTTTTAATTGGCATTACACTTAATTAATTTTCCCTAAGTTGAGTCTGTTTTGCCTGTGGTGGTAATTGCGAAGTGATCTCCCTATCTTTCTCTTGACCCATGAGCTTTTTAATTTTATTTTCTCCCCTGTCATGCTGAGGAGGGGAAGTGAGAGAGCAGCTGGGTAGGCGTCTGGCAGCTGGTCAAGGTCAACCCACCACAACTGATTACAGTGAATGAGTAACTGAACTTTTGCGACAGCACCGGGGACTCAAATACCTCTTCTGACTGTTGCTCCAAGACTCACAGAGGCAATGATTATATATACTGACAGAACCACAACCTGTATTTTTAAAGGATCCTGAAAAAAACTAGAAAATTATGGAGGGAAAGGGCCATAGGAACATTTGGATGGAGAATTCCCTCTGTAGTGCCAGACTTGAACAATAAGGAATGATCTTTAATTGAGAAGAAAACCATGATGGTGTGCAGGACCACTACTATTTAATATCTTCATCAATGACATAGACAGTGGGATCAAGTGCACCCTCAGCAAGTTTGCAAACAACACCAAGCTGAGTGGTGCGGTTGACATGTCTGAGGGACAGGATGCCATTCAGAGGGACCTGGACGAGCTTGAGAAGTGGGCCCATGTGAACCTCATGAGGTTCAACAAGGCCAAGTGCAGGGTCCTGCACCTGGTTCGGGGCAACCCGCAGTATCTGTACAGGCTGGGGGATGAAGGGATGGAGAGCAGCCCTGAGGAGAAGGACTTGGGGGTGCTGGTGCATGAAAAGCTGGACATGAGCCAGCAATGTGCACTTGCAGCCCAGAGGGCTGATGGTATCCTGGGCTGCATCAAAAGAAGTGTGACCAGCCGTTGAGGGAGGTGATTCTGCCACTCTACTCGCTCTGGTGAGACCTCACCTGGAGTACTGTGTACCCCAACATAAGAAGGACATGGACCTGTTGGAGCAGGTCCAGACGAGGGCCACAAAAATGATCAGAGAGATGGAACATCTCTCCCGTGAAGAAAGGCGGAGAGAGTTGGGGTTGTTCAGCCTGGAGAAGAGAAGGCTCTGGGGAGACCTTATTGTGGCCTTTCAGTACTTCAAGGGGTCTTATAAGAAAGATGGGGACAAACCTTTTAGCAGGGCCTGTTGTGATAGGACGAGGGGTAATGGTTTTAAACTAAAAGAGGGTAGATTCAGACTAGATATAAGGAAGACATTTTTTACAATGAGGGTGGTGAAACACTGGAACAGGTTTCCCAGAGAGCTGGTAGATGCCCCATCCCTGGAAACATTCAAGGTCAGGCTGGACAGGGCTCCGAGCAACCTGTTGAAGATGTCCCTGCTCATTGCAGGGGTTGGACTAGATGACCTTTAAAGTTCCTTTCCAACCCAAACCATTCTATGATGGTAGCTTTATACAATGAAAACAGCATGCTAACTCAGAGCTGTGAGAACCCATAGTTGAAAGCCCAAATGGACTCACTCAAGTGAGAAATGATGCACACGCATCAACAGAAGTAATCAACTGTCAAAAGAAAACAATAAGAAGCAAAAGATTCTTGATTTGTTTGTGTCTTCAGATCAAGACTGGATATCCATCTGCTAGGTTGTGTGCAACTCTTCCCCAATTAGACAGGGGAAAGGGAAACATTCTTTGGGGATGAACAAAGGAGGTCTGTGTGTGTGAGAGAGGCAAATAGCAAGATTAGAATAAAAGGAGTAAAGCAAGACTAGTTTCTGTCAGTCAAAAGAACATTATGCTCTTAAACAAGCCATGTTTCTAAATATTGTTGATGGGGAGAGGGGCTCATTTCTTGTTCGTACCCTCTGTAGCAATTGTTCAGTTGGCTGATGTGGATGGAGGAAATGGACTGCGTCAGGAGTGTCCATGCTGTCTTCAAAACTGGTCCTAAACCCAAGGGGACTTGAGATGCTTTTGGAAGAAAAAAAGTTAATGTAAACCTGTGTAAAGAACTGTATTGAGCTGTTCTTAAGCACTTGGTAGACTTGTACCCCTCCATGGAGTAATTGGAATAACTGTGACCAACTCTTGAGCCTTGCAGAAACGCTTCTAAATCATGAGGGAACACAGTGGAGTCCTTTCCTGGGAGGAGAGCAGCTCTTAAGAGAGGATGTATAGTGAGGTGCAGTGGGGGAGGAGGGAGCTGGGTGTAGTGGTTATTTCACTTGTTCTCTGTGGAATTTCAGTATTCCCGATACAAGAGATATCCAAGAATGTATGGGGGGGTTTCATCTCTTTGATGTAGAACTATAGAAATGTTGAATAATGTTTTCCTTCTCACTTCAACAGGAATTTGAGGTAACTGCCAATTACTGGACACTTTTTTTTACCCTGTAGAAGCCGTACATGGTATTCTTCAGTAAACATGCCTGCCTTGTAATAGGAATACAATGGAAAATACACTTAATACAAGTCTCCCCAGTTAGAAACAGACTGAGACATTACCCCAGTATAAAACAATGCCTACTGTTTATATAGACCTTCTCACATGTAAATATTATCATGGTATTGTAAAAGAGAAATATTATTATTTTTTACAGGTGCCAGGGCATGGAGAGGAAAAGATTAATTGTTCAAGGCCACCCACGTGGCCAGCCCTGGTCTAGCTCTTAGTCCGATGCTCTCTCTAGTAGATGGTATCTAATCTGTCCAGTGTAAGGAGATCTCAAAAATACTGCTTGTAGCTGCTGAAGCACATATGAAATTACAAGTGTTTATTGCTGAATTGTCTTTTTTTTTCTGTTCCCTTGCAGATCATGAAGTGTCTGGAATTTCCATTGAAACAGATAACAAAAACGTAAAAGCAGAGGAGTTTAAGGGTACAGTATGGGCATTGCTGTGATTATTTTTAATATATACACAATACATGCAAACTAAGTATACAGAAGCTGTGCAGCTGTTAAGATTGTCTTCCTCTTTCCTGAGGGGTCCTGCTCCTACTCTCTCCATTGACTCTGTGTATAATCTTGGTCTTGTCCCCATTTTCTCTTACTTGATTTGGGGTTGGACTAGATGCTCCCCAGAGGTCCTGTTCAACCTCACCTATTCTGTGATTCTATGACTTGTTTGTCAGTCCTGGTAGCTCATTCTGTAACTTCTGCCTGGTTTCCTTCCACCCAAAATGATGGGAACTGATATAAAGGAGAAGCATTAATTATCTTACAAGAAGTGAGGGCTAGAGAAAGAACAACTGTAAGTCAGCTAATTGTCAGTAACTATAATTTAATGGCTATTTTTAATTGTCAGTAACTATAATGGCTATTTACATACTTATATATGTCATATTTTTGGAAGCCATTTGTCATTTTACATGTGCTAGAGAAATTAAGGAGGCAGGGAAGAAAACCTGATGTTTGCTGGGTAGATGAGAAAGGGATCCTAGTAGCGTGTATGTGAGGTTTGTGAGTTATGTGGGGGGTTTTGTTTGGGTTTTTTTGCATTTGGTTGGAATGGAGAGAGATGGGAATTTGGGAATTGAAAGAACCGTTTGCTGAGCTTTAGGCTTTATTCATCTGTTTGAGGTAATATTTTGGAGGTCTCTAAAGCTATCAGCTGGGCTCCTTGTCAAGTATTCTTGTCACTTTTGGAGAAGAAGAACTTAATACATTTAGAGATCAGGACAGGCAAGAGGAGAGAGAGAAGCTCTTCAGGTAATATGAAAGCTTGATTAGGTTCTGTCTTTTTATATGATATATGGCTTGCATTTTGTTCTTTTGTTATTTGTATGGTAGAGTGAGATCAGTTTAACGCAGCTCAGATGCCATGCCGAGTTCTTTTTGTGTAGCAGCACTAAGGGAATGGCAGGGGCTGATAGATATAGCTATTCAACTGAATGCAGCTGATCTGAAGTGCATTTTTCTTTTCTCCTTCAACTCCTGTTACTGTAGAAGAGAGTGGTCGGTCACTGGAACAGGCTCCCCAGGGAAGTGGTCACGGCACTAAGCCTGTCAGAGTTCAAGGAGTGTCTGGACGATGCTCTTAGTCATATGGTTTAGTTTTAGGTAGTCCCATGAGGAGCAGGGAGTTGGACTTGATGATCCTTATGGGTCTCTTCCAACTTGAGATATTCTATAACCAAATTATAGCCTCCAGACCAGATGTAAATCCAAATTAAACATTGTCGAGACCTCCCCAAGATCCCAGAAGGTTCTTCCAGGCCTGACGCACCATGTCCTGTGGGCCTACCTTAATGCGAGTCAAGTAGACCTATTCTGGAAAATACTTCTCGCTGACTCCATTAGTATGGGAAAAAGCAGGAAAGGGGAGCTATAACTAAGGAGGGTTTTATTATGTTGTCTCTGTTCTGCGTGCACTCCCTTTCTTCCATTCCATTCCCTTTCTCCGAATAAGATTAGTGGGAGGGCATCAATGCTAGCTTTTTCTGAAATGAAAAAATGTGGCATGCAAGAAAGTGGCAGCTCATTCAAGATGGAGGTGACTTGTTCAGCTGAGAACACTTCAGCTGAGCTGTCTCTGTCAACTAATATAGACCAGCTCATGAGACCAGCCAACTGTCACAAGGTCAGTAGCAAAAGCAAGCTGAGCTTGAATGATGTTTTTTCTTTGTTAGAAGGATACAAAAACAAAATGGAAAGGAAACTTTAGCAAATCTTAAGATTCAGGAAGCCTCCACCCATCCACTCAACCTGAAGTCAGGAACCTCGGGCTTCCTGAATGCACAGCATGTTTTTCAAAGCGGCCAGTGCGTGTGTAACATGTTTCTGGCAAAGAATGCCCTCCTGCCTCAATTTTTCTTTCAAGTCTGGACATTTTTTCGCCTATGAGAGATCACCAAGGCTACCAGTCTGGCCCCTTGGAAGCTTTTTGTTTCGCTGCAGAACGGACCTGGGAATTCAGACTTTAAAGGGTGAGTGGGTAGGTCTGTTGGTAGCTCTTAATTGCCCTTCAGCCTTGTTTGCTGAGACTGGAAACAAGAGCGCCAGTTAATGCAGATTGTATGTTTGAGCAGTGGATGTTTGTCTCCTGAAAGCTAGACAGGCATTGCCAAAACTATGAAGGCTTTTGATCCTCGATACTCTGGCCGATATTGGAAGATGAGCAGCCTAAAGGTGGCAATATCAGTACTGTATTTGTTTCTTTTACAGAATTTTCTGGGAGATACTAAATTTTACTTTATTAATAGATTTGGAGCCAGTCAGATGTGTGGTTGGATTCTTTCCTCTGATGTTGTCTCCCTGTCGTGGTTTAGCCCCAGCCAGGAACTAAGCACCATGCAGCCGCTCGCTCACACCCCCCCCCCCCCCCCGGTGGGATGGGGGAGAGAATTGGAAGAGCAAAAGTAAGAAAACTTGAGGGTTGAGATAAAGACAGTTTAATAGGGAAAGCAAAAGCTGTGCACGCAAGCAAAGCAAGGAATTCCTTCACTACTTCCCATGGGCAGGCAGGTGTTCAGCCATCTCCAGGAAAGCAGGGCTCCATCACGCGTAGTGGTTACTTGGGAAGACAAATGCCATCACTCCAAGTGTCCCCCCCTTCCTTCTGCTTCCCCAGCTTTATATACTGAGCATGACATCATGTGGTATGGAATAGCCCTTTGGTCAATTTGGATCAACTATCCTGGCTGTGTCCCCTCCCAGCTTCTTCTGCACCTGGCAGAGCATGGGAAGCTGAAAAGTCCTTGACTAGTGCAGCAACAACTAAAACATCTCTGTATTATCAACACTGTTTTCAGCACAAATCCAAAACATAGCCCCATACCAGCCACTATAAAGAAAATTAACTCTATCTCAGCTGAAACCAGGACACTCCCAACAATTCTTATTAATACCTTGACTTAAGAGTTATTTACTGGGGAAAAAAAAATAAATATATATTTTGGCATGCTGTTCCACAGAGAATGGAACTACTGAAACACTGAGTTTGTCCCAATAAGTCACCTATACAGTTTGTCATGTCTTGTCTCCCCATAATAACTATAGGCTTGACCAGAGACCACAATTACTGTGATGCAAGCTACATATTAGTGATGGCATATGCTGATGCCCTGCTGTGATGGAGGAAAAAAGAACAGTTGAGCTCCCAGTATGACCTGTTCCTCATTAGGAGCACTAATTTTGGTTTGTTTCCTACCCAGTTATGGCAACTTTAACTATAATCAGTAACTGTTGAAATCTCAGCCTCTCTGTGAAATTTGGTTGGTGATGCCCACTATACATAAGTCAGGGAAACTTGAGTGGACAGACAGAAAGGTGAACAATTGTATGAACTTTCTTTTCTCGAGAACTCAAGAGAAATAAGAGGTAACCGCCAAGGGATGTTATGAGCAGCCCGTGCTGCCCACAGCCCCAGGGGACTGGGGGTTCCTCATGCCTGGCCACTGAAGCCCACCCCAATGCTCCTGGAGACCTGGGCGTCTTTGTCCCAGGCTGATGGACATAGCTGCTGCTTTCCCATTTGCAGGTTCAACCAGTAGCAAGGCTGCGTGTGTGTCCCAGGGATGCATGCGTGTGTGCACGCATGCACACATACACACACTCGTGACACTGGCACTGCCAGCTACACAGACCGCCACAGACAAGGCACTGCCTTCAACAGCGCCTGCATATAACACTGCCTGGCCTCACATAAAGCTTTCAGTATAGACAGCTAAGCCTCCTTCCTCCTCTCTGGCTGGTGGAGATTGAAGTTCAGTGGTGAAAGACTCTCTAGATTCACAAGCACATGCACATTCTTGGATCCCCTGAGTACCAGCACAGCCCCTCTGCCCATCTGCTACACCTGCCCTACTCACCAGCTTGCCCAGCTTGAGGGTTGCTAGTGAATTATACACACACCTCCAGGCACACCAGGTTTAGGGAAGATAGAAACACTGCACACACTGCACACACACCACACACCCCCACTTCCATAAGCCAGCACCACAAGCCCAGGGGTGCCTACACACCAAGTGTGACCCCAGCTGCTGGCCCTAAATTTACTCAAGCCACTCCTCTCTGCCCCGATAGCTAGCACTCCAGGCACATGTGATTTGAGGCTCACCAACACTCATTCCCAACATCTGTGGCCCCTCCAACTACTGATGCAGAGACCCTCACTCGCTCCAGTTGCCCACACCACAGTCCCATCAGTTTGTTTGGAGACTGATGGTCTTTGTCATCATCTCTGTTAGTCCCTGTCTGACATGTTTGTGTGTCTGTGTTTTTGTTTGTTGCTTCTCCCTTTACTTGTTATCACGTTTGCATTGAAATGGTCCTTAATTGGGAAACCTTGATGAAGCAGACTCTCACCTTCCAAATACCTTTACAATAATCAATGTGAAATTGTAAATAAATATGTACATTACTTAGGAGAATACTTAACCGTCTTAATGGTATGTTTTCCATCTGCATTAAGTTATACATTTAAACAGTTAAACTACTGATACTGAATTCAGAATGGTAATTCACAAAATATTGTTGATAACAGGGTCAGAGTCCTTTTTTAATGGTGGTCTGCTCACTGATGAAAATATTTAAACCTCAAATGAGGTAGTAATACAGAATCTGTGCCCATGCAACATGGGAATATCTAGTCCCCAACATCTGAAGTTTGATCCAAAGGCCACTGAAGTATGGGAAAATTACTAGTTTCTGTTTCCCCATTGTGTTTGTGTAAATCTGGGGAAGGTCTGATGACATCACTTTAAGAAGTAGATCTGGCCCTTGCTGACTGCTCAAGTTCTTTTGAAGGGGGAATATTAATTTCATGGAGCCTGAATGTGTACCAAACACAATGCTAAAGTCTCTAATTTTCCCTTTTGCGTTCTTTTTTTCTTTTTTTTTTCCCCTCTCTAGAGGCTATTCTTAGTTGCAAGCACAAATTTTCAAAAGGGGTGAGCTTAAGAATAGAATGGAAGAAAATCCAGTCTCAAGGAGTCTCATTTGTCTACTACAATGGTGAATTTACAGGTACAGTACTACGAACTCAGACTGATGGTTTAACATGTCATTCTCTAGCATAGATATTGACTCTTTCTTGGGGAATAACATTAGGAAAATGACTGAAAGAGAATGCTCTTCACTCTCCATACTGAACAGCTGTCCTTTTGAGGAAAATAATTCTTCCCCAGGGGGAAGAAAAAGCATTTCTTAATAAAATCATCAATGATTAGTTACCTTTTTACTGAAGTTGGATATAATAAAACTCAAACTAAGAAAAATGGCACTGCATATTCCTTGACATTTTTCAAAAATGAAATTACATTCAGATATAAACTCCCCAAAACTACTGCAAGCTCTGCACCTCAGAAAACTCAAAGAAGTTTCGGAAGCCTCCTGTAGAGCTGGAGGCTTAGATATGAATAATGCAGCATTTTTTTATACGTAAAATAGAAACTCAGCTGTATGTTTTAAATTATTCGTATTCTTTTCATAAGTGGAATTTCTGTTTATATGTTCTGAAAAGGACTTACCTGAGCTTTATGTGCTGAAGAAAATAGGGGTCTCTGGTACCTTGTACACAACAAATGAAGGTTGAGAAGTAAAATAAAAGCACAGCGATTTTGTTGGTTTTTAGAGTTTGCAAGATGTGCTGGTCTTGTTGATGAACTTGTTTTTTTTCTGCTTATATTTAATTTAGAGAAACACTGGAACTCGTGGTTCTGTGCGTGCACGTAATTTTAATTTCATAAAAAGCCGTAGAATGAAAAAACCTTCATTGTAAGAAGTCTGATGGCCATATCTTTGCTAAATCCATCAAGTTTTTCTTGCCAAGTTAAAATGTCAAATACTTTGCTGTGGTCTTGCTCACAATTCTTTCTGTAAGGTAACTAAGGTTAGTGATTGCCATCCCTCTAGTGGAAAATGATGTCTTTTTTGTCACCTGACTACTGCTATACATGTTTTTTTGAAATACCTGCAGAAAAAAAGCATTCCATCTTCCAACTAGAAAATGTATGACAGATGTAGGCTTTTTGAACTGAGGGTTTTTTTTTGACTAAATGGACAAGTTGTGGCAGGTTCTTACTGTCTTGGGAGGGGGATTACGTATTGCTCCTTAGTGATAGAGAACTAACACCGAACAAATGAGCAATAGTTCATAAATTGTACGTGATTTCAGAACAAGCCAATGAGACATAGACATTTGCAAAGAGCAGCAACTTCTCTGTCTGTTCTCCCTTAAAGGTGATCTTCGAGGCCGAGCAGAGATGCTGAATACAGGAATCCGTATTAGAAATGTGACTAGAAGGGATTCTGGGACCTACCGCTGTGAAATCAGTGCAAAGAGTGAAGAGGGGCAACGCCTGGGAGAGGCTACTATTACTCTCACAGTATTGGGTACAAACTTTATTATTTGGGCTTCTGTAAAGAAATTGATTGATGGCAAGGGGTGTTGAAGGTAGGGTTGTCCATATGGTGTGTGGCTGCTGGGGTTTTGGGTCTTCTTTGGGCTGGGTTTATAAACACATGTGCACGTGCACATTCTACAACATACTTCACAAAAGAGCTTTGCAAAATGCACACTTGCATTAGAAAGGAATAGAAATAGGGGTTTGTTGATATAAATGTGGGTTTCAGTTCTCAAAACTTAGCAAATATGCTGATTTATGTAATGGCGAAACTTCCATTTCTACTAAAACTGAAGTCACTCAGTGGCTGAGAATCTGGATAAGCTGGTCATGGTGTTTGGCACTGGAAAGTCAGCATCTGTCAACACTTATCAAATATTCCTAAGCAGCACTTCATTCCAATATGCTACAGTCTCCTCCTGTTTTTGGAAGGAGAAACTGCTGCAGTATCTGTGCAATGCCAGCCAGCAAGCTAGCAATCTGTGGACTTTATTTACAGGAGAGATGGTGTTGGCTTGGGGGGGTGGTTGTTCTTTGTGGGTTTGTGGGTTTTTTTCCCTCTTGGGGAAAGGAGGGAAAAGTGAATACTGAGCACATTCTTCTTACATTGTTCCTGGTATTTTTCCCAGTGGATGAGTAGTAGAGGTTGGTAGTTTTCTCCTTTTCTCTGTATAGGGAGAAAAGAAAATATTTGCTTTTGTAGTTTCTATATTTTTTTCTATACAAAAATATCTGATCTTTTGAAATTATAAATAAAGTCTCAAAGTTCTTCATAAAGGATGATAAATTAATGAACTTCTGATTAGCTCCAACAATGAGGTAATCCCAATTATTCCTTCTTTCTTCCACTCTCTCAACAGCTTTCCTCTTTTAAATGTGGCTTCTTAATTTAAAGTTGAAATATTAGAGCCCAAAGGAGAGTGTGTGTGTGTGTGTGTTGCTCACAAACCTTTTTGAAAGTGAATGTGAATTAGTTAGTATTTCACTTGGTTTTCTTTATTTTTGCTTTTTATTTTAAAATCAGCCAAGAAAAAACTATGAATACTTGTTAAGGTGTCACTTGTGCTTTTAATGTTCCATGCATGCCTCTTCACCCTTAGTTTTCTTCTACATAGCTTCAAGTTACCAAACACCCCCCCCCCCGAATTTCCTTTTCTGTTCATGTAATAAAAGTCAGAAAAGAGACGTTCATCTTCATAGCAGAAGGAATGATCAGTTCTCCTGCATCTGTTTGTGGGAATGTTTGTTTTTAATTTAAACTGAAATTTAGTAGCCAATTGTTTTTGGTCCTCAACCTGGAATTTATACAATGGCTGTGATGATGGCCAGCCTTGGTAATTCTTTCTGAGAATAATTTTTCAAAACCTAGTTGACTTCTTTTAATACAAAAAATCTTTTTCCTTTTCTGCACTTCTGTTTTTAAATACTGGGACAGGGAAGGGGGGAATTGCTGGACTACAGATTCCCTGAGTTATCCCTCCTCTGTCTGTGAGCAAGAAGCCCCATACAAGAAACGAGGTGAAACAAACTCTGCAGTTGGATGAGAGTGTATAGATTGGAGGCAGGATGACACAGCATGTGGTGGAGGAAGCTGGGAGCAAGTCTCTTTCTTCCATTTTTAGCAACTCACAAATTTTACTGTGCTCTCCAGCAGCAGGACCCTGCCTTCAACCCCTTCTCCAGCACCTCATTTGATTAATTTGGTAGTTTCTAAGCACGTACACAAGTGCTCACCTCCTCACCAGTGACTGTCAAACTGTTGTTATATAGACAATACTGATAAGACTGTGTAACAAGTGCAATTTCATTGTCCAGTTGCTCCGACTACTCCGGTATGTGAGGTACCCAGCTCCGCAATGACGGGAACAGTAGTGGAACTGAGCTGTAAGGAGACTGAGGGGTCTCCTCCGTCTGAGTACCAATGGTACAAGAACGGTGTTGCCTTACTGCAAAAGACAGGAACAGGCAGCACTAGAGCAGCAAACATAACTTACACCATGAATAAGAAGTCTGGCACTCTGGTAAGTGTAATAACCAACTCTGTCATAACCAGCTATCAAGAAGACCAAATTTACTGTTTAGTATAATGATGCACAGGGGTCTTAATCGAAAAATGCACAAGGTCTTTGTCGGAGATCAATGTCATGCTGAAATATGTGTTAACAAACATAGAAGGTGGTTTCTGCCTTACACCAATGACAAGCCATAGATGCTGAGTGATACAGACAAACTGGGTGAGTTGCAAGGCTGCAGTAATGATGAATGAGAAGAATCTAGACAATACATGGCAAATTTCACCTTGTCAGTTAGCTAACTAGTGCCAGGTGAGAATGATCTCTCAGTATGTCAACAGAGTTATATTTGATAGCGCCTTAAAATCTGAAATAGCAACTTCACACTCTTCAGTGGGAATGCAGCACTAAGGGCAGTCCAGAATCTGTGCAATCCAGTGGCATTTACAAATTCCAGTCCAGTACTTGTGAAGTCAGTGAGAATGAGTCAGGGCTGTAAGTAAGCTTAGTGGTTTTTGGTTTAGTTGTAGTTTGTTTTGTGGGGTTTTTTTTCCTCTCAGAACTGGCTATCTCTTTCTCATCCCTCTCCCATTAGCTGATCCTTCTAAAAAAATTGATACATATTACTTACAATGTATTGTCAGCTGAGATTTTTCAGAAGTAAAGAGTTGTTCTAGGAACACGCTACTTTTGTGCATGATCAAATGTTGAAACTGACATGTGACTAAGCATTCAGAGATGCTGTGGATCTTTCAGCACACTGGAAATTAGGTGGACTACTCAAAATTACTAATCACTTCTGAAAATCTTAGTTTTAAAGTATGGGATATATTAAAGGGGAAAAAAGTTAACAAGTCTAATGATTAAAAAAAAATAAATACAGAGAAACACTGGAATTGACATGAGGTCAGACTCTATCCCTCTCGTTTCCTCATTTTCATTTTTACAGTAATAATATTTGATAAATAGTGCAGTTTAGCATTTCTCCATTGGAAGAAGAGAGAAAGTGCCATTTCAGGGTGGAGGGGGACCACAAACTTTCCGTGGGAAATATTTTTTGTAGATACATGATTTTTTAAAAAATTTTTTGTTGTTGTTTTGGTAAAATGAACAAAATGTTCTGATTTTGGGGATTCTGAAATTAGAGCATGTCTAAGAAAATGTATTTTATTGGACAGTACTGATCCACTGAAAAAGAATCTCCTTGTAGATAAACTCCATCTAGTTAAATGTCCATCTAAAAGACCCTCTTAGACCAGAAGCTGAAGTTAAGGACCAGGGAATGTGACTAGGGAGCTGAATTATGAGGTCGAACTGGACCAGAATTTCTCACTTTCTTTCAGGTTTTTTTTGTTTAAAAAAACAAGCAAACAAAAAAACCCTGTTGACATGTCAAAATTTCTATCCCACAGGAAATTCTGATTTTTTTTCCATTCTGATAATGGTTTTGGACTCTGTCTTAACAGCTATTTAACACAGTTACAAAGAATGACACTGGAGAGTATTTCTGTGAAGCCTACAATGGGATTGGATTATCTCAGAAATGCTCAGTGAAGCGAATGCAAGTTGGTATGTGTCAAAGAAAATAAGGGCGGAAAACAGTCTTGCAATAGGAATGATTTTATTGCATGATGCAACTGAGAAGCTAAGACCAGATTGAATTATATCTTTTTGTTTAATTATGGCATTTTGGGGGAGGAATAATAATAATAATAATAATAATAATAATAATAATAATAATAATAATAATAGTTCCTTATATGTAGTTGCTGTGGCTACGTAAGGCATTCCTTTTTTACAGCACAAACATATCTCACTGTATTTCACAGAAAAGCAGCTGGTTTAATACCTTAAAATTATTGCAGTAGCCAGCCTTTAGGTTGCTAAACACTGAACTTCACAGAACAGCAGTATCCATATGAGAGCCTTAATATTTCAGAATGCTTTTGTGGAAGGTGTACAGGATAATGTGCCAGTCCACTGGGTTATTTTCTTTATGAAAAGCCTCCCTTTTGAGATGCATTCATGTGAGATCTTACTGTAATAGATCAGAAATTTAACTGAATGACTAATTTATACCTGCCAGAGGAACACTGAAGAAGTCAGTGTATCTTAAAAAAATATATATAAAAAAAAATCCTGCTGTCTGTTTCTTTTCTACTTTCCCAGTGTAGGTGAAGGGTAACATTGGTTAGCTAATAAAGAATTTAGCAAAGACTGGAGGGGCAGAGTCTATAATAACCAAAACCATATGAATATTTTTGCAAAATATAAAACTAGCTCTTGCAGATGTGATAGGAAAGCAGATGGTAACAAATCCTAACAAATACTGCACAGAAGTTCATCCCCAAGTATTCCATAAAGCAATTGTCTGGTGCTTTCTTAGGACTTAGCTGAAAAATCACTCTATCATGGCTCTTAATGCATTCCTGGTTGATGATGAGCAAGTATTCCACAAGCTACCAAGATAGAATCCCTCTGTTGTGGAAATACTCACCAAAGTCCTAAATTGCTGTCAACCAATGCACAAAAATTGATAAGTTTGGGGGTAAAATTTCCAACCATATATTAATGTATGTTTAAAGTCAGGATCCAAGTAAGTAACTGGACATATTACAAAAACTTATGAAAATGTTTCTGCTTGTTGATGTTTTTGTTTTTCCTAAAATGGATGATTGCCTGAAGCTCTTAAGTGATTATATCTTATATTAATAATATAATTTTAGTGATTATATTATATATTATAGCGATTAATGGGCATGGGTCATCACCTTCAAAATAAAAATGGCTAGATGTTTCGGTAGCCCAGTGCAGTTGAACTTTAGACATCTGGGCTAAAATATTTGTTGGCCTTTATTGTGTTGAATTTTAAAAGCCTTGCTGTTTAAAAAGAAAAAAGCATTGAGTTTTAAATAACTCACCTGAAGAGTTCTTCAGGACTGGGACCTGGCATTGCCATCAGCTGTTTCAGTTATTTTAGGCAAACTAACTATATGAGAACACTTGTTTTAAGACTTTTAAAGATTTCAAGATATTTTCCCTTAGAGACATACGCCTTGAATAATACTTATTTGGGATAGGTATAATGAGGAGTATGTATCCCTTGACTCCTCTTATTCTTTCCTTACTTTTGACCCGAACTAAGCAGTTGAAGTGTACCAAGCACTCCTGTTAAGGTGGCTGTGATACAGTAGTGCTTTTGGACTGCTTATCTACATCTAAGTGTTACTAATTAACTTGTGCAGCTTGGGCCAAAGACCACCTATAGATACAAAAGGTGCCTGTAGTAATTAGGGAAAAAAAATCCAGCCAATGGAAATTTTTACAACTTACAACATCAGACTTATGTTTTATAATTACAGATGACCTTAATGTAAGTGGTATCATCGCTGCTGTAGTATTTGTGGCTCTGGTAATGGCATTGTGTGGTCTTGGAGTATTTTATGCCCAAAAAAAGGGCTACTTTACAAGTAAGTAAAATAAAATCACTCCTTCCCTGTGTCAAAAAAAAGTCTGTACTTCTGCTGACTGTAACATGTCCTCCTTTTCATGAAGGCTCGAACTCCATGGTACTAAAGCTAAAGAGCGTTACAACAGCAACTTTTTTGTGCAGACGCTTTTATTCTGCCAACTTCTACTGCAAAAGATACTGCAAGAATGACATGGAGACGTTTGTGCAGTTGTGTAAGGCTACCAAACAACAATCTAGGGAAAGCAACGAACCGAACCTCTCTGTTCCTCGAGCCTCTCTGCTCTAGTTTTGAGAGGGAATGGCAAAGAAAGGCAACATAAAAACAAGCCGTGCAAGTTCACTTTTAGTCTAAAAGGTCTGAGCGGCTGAGTTCTGATGAAAGGGAAACTAAATTACTGGCTCCCTCTTCTGGCTCGTGGTGAAAGTGCGCGTGGAGGAAGTTTGCTTTTAAGGATTGCTGCAAAAAGCTCGACACCAAGCAAGCCTCTGCATAGCGTTTACATTAGTGCCTGTAGAGTTCAGCACAGCAAGGAGGGATGCCAAGTGTCGGGGTCTGAGAAGGTCCGGCTGCCTGAAAGCAACAGGCTAACGCAGCTGCTGTTAGTTCATGTTCACTTGGAAGTTCATTTACCTTTGAAAGCAACCTAATCTTTTTCTGTTTAAACTCACTACACCAAAGAGACATTTGGTTCAGAAAATCCTAGAAACTGAAGAGCTGAATAAGCTATGAATAAATATTTCAAAGAACTTTAAATCAGCTAAGGAAACTGTTCTTGTGCTAATTCTTTTTTTTTTCTTTCTTTCTTTTTCAGAGGAAAGCTCTTCCCAGTAAGTATCTTGATGCAAGTAGTACACAAATCACTGCCAACTTCATTTACATTTCTGATGATTTAGTAACTGTGAAGATTGTTTAAGGTCTTTCTCACGATTCTCATACACTGGCTTTTCTGAACACTGAAATAAACCTGATTCTACACACCAGCTGGTTCCCTTATTAGAACCAGTGTGCTGGTCAGAAAATTAATTAAGCATTTATTACAGTGATAAATGTGCAGAAATGTGTCATTTCACATAGTTAGGGCTTACATGCCTAACTCCGCTACAGGCATGCATTTTTCTCCTCTTCAAACTAGACAAAAGATGATCAGAACCAAATTGAACTGTCCTCATATCCACGTCTACAGATTATTTCAGGAAATGTTTTGTAAAAATATGACTGGTGGAAACTTTCCGAGCGTGTCTGGTCTACTCCTTTGATATGGATTTCTTTCATGCACTTAAATTTCTGAGTAGCAAATCAGAATTCCTCAAGCTATTTTAGTGCTCCCACACAAGGCTAAAATTGCATGCTTCACTGGAGGCTGGCCTCCAATTTTTTTTTTTTATTTTAAAAGTTTATCTTAGCACTTCTAGGTAATAGCAGGTGAAAAAAAAAAAAGAGTAATGTACTTAAAGAGAAATACAAATATTACTTTAAAATACTGTGTGATTTATACTGGCCATGAACTAGACAAAAAGCATAACTGGAAGACTTGAAAAGACAAGCTACGGGAGGTGATTTGATATAATGACAGCTATCTAAAAGTATTCAATGGATTTGTTATTGTAACTTTTTTCCTAAGAGGGGGAAAAAATCCTAAGGATTGCTGGAAATCTGGAAAAATGCATTCATAAATAAGGTTCTCAAAGGGTTAAAACAACACCAGAAAAGTCACTATTTAACCTATGTTCCTTCCCTGTTCTGTTAACAGAAAGAAGGCCAACTATCAATCTACAAGTGAAAAGGCAAGTATTTTGCGTTCAGTAGTGTGTTTAACGTTTTAGAGGTCTTCAAAATTCTTTAGATGTGACGTTTTTGCACACATACACACCCACCAAACCGTACATGCCACCAATACCTGGAGATACCTTATCTCTGTTTGCATTTATAGCTTCCTATTACTCTGTCTCAAGTGCCATACAACTACAGCACCTTGCTCCATACTTTGCCATCTTTTTCTTTACCACACTAACCAGATTTTTACCTGGTTGTCTTTTACCTACTTCTTCCTACATTTGCCTGTTCTATTAGCTTCTTTCATTCTTTTTCTTTCCCATTTTCATGATTATTTTCTCTCTATCAATCAGATAAACTAAAGAGGCAACACCTTTACACTATTTGGCAATATCATCTCCATACTGTCCACTTAATGATGCCATTTCTGGTGAAGACTTCCATTCTGCCTTGCTTGTACATATCAGTTAACCAAGGAAACTAACTCAGACACAGTCCAAGGCAGCAGAAAGATTGGGCCTTAATTCCTCTAAGATTAATGTGGGTCAAAAGGCTTGACTAAATACAGAAGCTAAACTTACTACTTTTTTGTCCCCCTTCCTTATTGAGCAGGCTCAAGGGCTTTAACTGCAGGTACATTGCTCCAGCTTTTCATATTGGTGCAAAAAGCACGGACCTCCAACTAAAGCTTCAACTAGGAGCAACTTAATTTCACTCTCTATAGTTTAAGGCTACATTAGGAGCCTTAAAAGCTCACTGAACACCACCCATTTCTTTAATCAGAACATACTAAATAGCATAAGGTTATTCCTTTGCCTAGTACGCATATAAGAAACTTACTGAGGCCAACGACCTCATTGCTCTGAGTGGGAAGGAGCAAACTTTGAAGAGCTGTGGTATTTGTTTATCAATATTAATGCACTTATTAATCAGATGCTCAGAGCTGTTTGATACTTGTATTTTTTAATAATTATTACTGCTAGTCTGTGTAGCACTGCATTGTGTAGACTTCCCTTTCCAGAAAAGAGTAAACCTTAACTAACAGTGCTTCAGGCATGCTTCTTTTCGATCTCAATGCCTTAGTTTCTTCTGAAATGTACACTAAATATTAATCTGGTTAAAATCTTTGAACTATTACTTATGTACCCTTGTTTGCTTCATTTAGGATTTCAAGCATACCAAGTCCTTTGTTATTTAGAAGATTTCAGCCTCTGTGAGGGACATCAAATGACTACTTGTTATACAAAAGTATCAAAGGGATCTTTTGACCTCTACTCTGTAAATATTGTTTCCACGTACAACATGCTGAAAATAGAAACTGACAACGTTTAGATCTAGTCAACCTAACTGTCTGTGATTGCTTTTTAAAAAGAACAAAACCCAAGAAAACTTAACTTAAAGATAGACCTAAATTGAATATATAAGTCAATTTGTGTGAAGACTTCTAATTTTGCTCATGTATACATGCAGCAATACAGGATTCACTCTTACAGCTTGGAAAAATCTATTCAAATAACTTTCATATATGACCTTGCTGCCACTACTTCTACTACTTATGTCTCCACCACTGTCAAGGGCTCAAACTTTCCTGCAATTCTGACTCATTAGTACCTTGACATCATATTAGATTTGCCAAAGCCATCTATAAGTGCATAAGTAGTCATGCAGACTTAAACTCACTATCCTGACCAAATAAAGCTTCCTGTCATTGAGGCTCAAGCAGTGTTTTACTGTCTAATATAAAATGCCTGCAGCTTCTCTTCCACAAGGAAGTATCTCTCTCTCTGTAGACTGCATATGTAATTTCATTCTGAAGAAACATCATGCCAGTACAACACAAGCTGTAGTATCTGGACCCTAACTGTTGAAGTGTCACAAATAAATAGTTCCTCAGAACCTGAAGTGTTTGTGTCAATAGTTCTGTTACTGAAATTTAAATATCACAACTTCATTAACAGGTTTCAGTTGCTTCTATAAGAGTAACACTTCATCACTTGTGTGTTCATTGATGCAGTGTAAAATTAGTATATTTGTGCCTATGCTTTTGGCTGTGCAGGTCCATCACTACCATAAGGCTTTGCTACAGATTTAGGGGTTCATGGGGTTTTTTCTGCAGAAGCTTTTTGGATGCAACAAACTCAGAAAAACAAGTAGTTCCTTCTTTGTGTATTATTATCGGTGTTATAACTTCTCAGCACTAAAATGTAGCTTGGTAAAGCAGTTTTGCAGTTAACATTGAGAAACACTACTCAGATGCCTCAGTCACTTAAAAGAGTTGACAATCACAGCTAACTGTGCTCACCATACAGTTAAGAACTTATGCACGTTTCTGAAATCAAACTGAAACACTGCATTTATTAAGTTACAACTGGTGCCATGTTCAGCAACTCCATTGATGTACACTGCTATTTGGTGTACGACCTGCAGAGATCACTTTGGAGTCTCCTCAAAGTTGGGCTCTAAAGGAAGAAGGAGAGAGAGAAAAGTTGTATTAGTCTCTTTTCATTCCAGCCTCGAACACCACAATGCATCTGTTATTCAAAGAAAACTAAACATTAAGTTGGCAAGCTAAAGCAAGCTCTTGTACACTGCAGTCTACACCACCACTTACTTTGTATCAGGGTATGATTGGATGTGGGCAGCACTAAAGAATAAACTACACTGGAGACAGGTCTTTTCCACCTTACAGGAGTTATGCATAAGGTTTAAGACAGACACGCACCTTAGTAACATTCTGCCAAAACAGCTTTTAGCAACACCTGGGGTAGGGGAGAAGGCAGCAGAGAAAATGAAGAAGTCAACCAGAACATTACTGGACATGACACTAGTATTTCCAACATAGCTCTGATATAAGAACAAGTAACCAAGCTCTCCTTTCCTCTTGATTAGTGTATTATAGCTGCTTAACAGAATGGAGTGCACAATTTCAACTCCACTCAGCAAAAGATATTCTCCACATACAAGCACTGACGAAGGAGTTCTTGACGTCAAAGGTACAAACTCAGAAGGGTTAGGGCTTCTGACAGATGGGCTATTAATACCTGTTCTTCTTGCTACAAGGAGTCTGAGAGGTAAGGCTCAGCTTATAGTAATCTTCACTAAGACAAAAAATTAAGTTTCTACTCATCTAGCCACTTAGTTTTGAAGACTTGTTGAAATTAGATTAAGGATAGGCAACAGTGGTAAAAGAACATGGTCTCCCCTCCTCCCCACCCTTTATTTTGTTCCTATAGTCACACAAATTTTGTTTTATTATGAAAAAAATCCTAAACTTTAGTATGTGTTGTTTCACATATTACATAGAAATAAAACTGAATATAAAGAAACCACATCCCTAAAACTGGGAGGAAAAAAAGAAACACCATAGATCCTACTTTACAGATGCTCTGTTTTATTTGCACCAGTAACAATGCAACACCAAATTCTTCCTTAATCCAACTGAAATACCACCAAAAGCCAAAATGGTTTTAGGTGTGTTCCTAGTCTAAATTAGAATTTCCACAGTTAGCATGATGAGAATTACAAGTCACTGACTATGGTGGCTTCACCTTGGCTGGCTACCAGATGCCCACCAAGCCTCACACTCTCTCGCTCTTTCCCTCCCCAGGAGGGCTGAGAATAGAGACAGCATTTTTCACCCTTTTTAAAATATGTTGTCACAGAGGTGCCACCAGCATCACTGACTGGCTCAGCTGTGTCCTGCAGTGGGTCCATTCTGGAGCCTGATGGAATGTGTGGACACCCTCTGGCCTCTCCTGACAGAGGCCACCCCTGCAGCCCCCCACTACCAAAACCTTGCCACATAAACCAAATACACCGTCACATTCAAAAGATCGCTGAATCCCAGTTACCAGCTGCTTACAGCTTACGAGAAAGACAGCTTACCCCCTGCAAAACCTGACTTTAGCTAAAACTGCCTGTGAGCAATTATGACATTGAGCTGTAGTTACATAAGCAAGCAAAAGAAACAAAGAGCTATAGAAATGAGCCTGTCAGTAAAAAAAATAATTAAGTTGCCTTTATGCCTTAAGGCAGACAGTCTGTGCAGTTGCTTTGCATTCTTGATAAACCAATCGTCACAAGCATTCTTCTTGTCATAATCAATCTGGGTAATTTGAAAACATGCTAACACAAACTTAGAGCAGTTAAATGGAAGTCATATCCAAATAACCAAAGAAAAAGGTTTAATATAATTTAGTCATGAAGCAATCATAAGTAACAAAGTTAAGTTCTGTGTTCATTTTCTGAAATCACCGACTTTCCAGATGAGCTTACAAAATTTACAAATTGCAGTTTGGATGACATAGACAACTGGTTTTCAAATTATAGTCTGCTGACCTCTTTGGGAGGATGAGAAAAAACCCAAAACACAACAATAGGCCCTGGGCTATTTCTATTTATATTTGGACTATTTCTTTAGGGTCCATGAAGGGTAATTAAGACAGCCTGATCTGACTGATTGTTAAGCATTAGTATAAGCAAGTCCACATCTCTACTGGAAAAGGCAAATAATCAAAAAAAGGAGTCAGACGGAATCAGATGTGAACTGTGTGAAAGTAAGGAAATTTGCTAAGGGCATCTTATATGAAATTAATGGTCCACATAAAAACTAAATGGTAATTAATTAAGAAAACCAGTCAGTGAACAAGTCCTTACTTGCAATTAGAAAGATTGTTAACTCACCCTCAAATTTAAATTCTGGAAACTTGGTTAGATCTCCCTCACCATACGCCCGTTTAAGTCTAGCAAGGGATTCATTCATGTCTTTCTGAAACTCGGGGCCTGCATCAACAGGCCCTCCAGCTTGCCTAAAAAACATTAAAAGTTCTGATTAACAGTTCAGTTCTGAAATTTCATGTGGAAGTTCTACATTTTCATGGCCATTTATGAATTTAAAACCTTTCTGACAACCAACTAAAGCAAACCATTTAAAATATTTCCAAATATTTTAACACCTTAGGGCCTACTTACCTTCCATATAAACAAGGTTCTCAGGGTGAAGTACAGGCTTTCTACTATCGATGATGAAAATCCAAGCTACAGAGGTAGCCTTTTGAGACATAAAACTACACTGAGTATCCAGGCTTTCAGGGCTCTGAGTTTCACTTGTTCCAGGTGTGATTCCCTAACAAAATTGTGATTTGTACCTCTGCTATTTCTGAATTACTGATCTTGGTTAGTAAAGCTTAACTTTTCTTGCAAAGAGAACACATTTTGAACACTAAACAAGCAAAAAAAATGAAGAGACAGGGCACCTTGCATTCATATAGATTCAGACAGGAATTTCTTGGGATACAAATATTAATTAAAATAGTAACTCTTTAAATTACCAATGCTCAGTTGTACCAACACAGGTATCGCTTATGATTGGTAAAGCCACCAAAAATATGCTTCCCTACACAGGCTAGTTTGTAGGTGTGGAAGCACACATCTCCCTCCAGTAGAACTAAGAAGTGGCTTATTTCCTTCCCAAGAACAAATTACACAGAATTACTATAGTTGTAGTTTCCTGTTAAGTAGTTCTTTCAAACATTACAAGAATCTAAGATTCCATTTGAATGAACTGCTTATTAACTTAAGATGTTTAATGAATCGGCCTCACAGTTCCATTAATTCTCAATTGCTTTTGGAGGCTATTTCCATTCAGCTTCTGTAAACAAGACTGAAGAATAGCCGTTTTCCCCGGCCAAAAAAAAGGGGCTTGTTTTGTTTGTTTTCTATTTACAGAGCGCATAGATAGGTAAAAATTACCATACTGGTATGTTCACGTAGTGTACAAAAAAACCTTAATTGAATGCCTAAATTCCCCAAAAAGAATGACATCAGCTTTACTTTTTTTTTTTAAGGGGAAAAATTTATATTTTCTGGTATGCAACAACAAGCCTTCTCACTTGTAACACTAATAATAAGTGTTGCAGGAAAGCATACCTTAAGTACTTAAGGGACCAAACGACAAAGCTAGCATTTGTCAAAATCAACATTTTTTCCCCCTTTTGCTATCAGCCTTAAAATAATTTCCTTTACTTACTTGCTCTTTGTGTTGTATTCTCTGATCTTGTCCAAGAAGAGCTTCTGAACTGGATCAAGCTCTTTTGCTTTGTTAAAGACAACAGCAGAAAGCCCTATGTTTCTGCGCAAGTGAATGGAAACAGCAGCGCGAAAAATAGAAGAAAGTCGCAGAATCTGATGCAGAATCATGATGACACTAATGTTTTAGGTTAAAAAAAAAGACAAAACAGAAACACAGAATTAGTTAGTCTTTCCACAGTGTAAATGCATAAAGAAGCAAAAAATCTAGTTCAGAGATGAGCTTTAAACCAGAAGGAACATTTAAACCAGCATGCAACCTGGGGTGAAAACTCAAGCAGCCAGGGAACCCGAAGAGCACCAGGCCGCCCAGCGCGCTGCTACACGTCCCGTTCGGCTACGCACCGCCACCGAGACAAATAGGGAATTTCAGGTTTTGTCTTGTTTCAAGAGAAAGTAACAATTTTAACCCAGCCAAAGCCAGCAGCAGCATCGGCCGCCGGCCTACCGCTCCCCCCCGTCTCTCTCCACCTCACCCGCCCCGGGAAGCCACCCCCACAGGCGGCGGGGCCGGGAGGCGCCGTTAGCCCCAGGGCCCGATGCCCCAAGCACAAACCGACGGAGGAGGAGCCGCCCTCTCAGCACCCACCGGCGCCGCGGAGCCGCCCCGGCCCAGCTCCAGTCACCTTGGGAGAGCCGCCGCCGCCGCACGGCTCCGCCCCGCCCCGCCTCCCCGCGCAATGCACGCCGGGAAGCCGCCCCGTCCGCGCGGCCCGGTGCCGCCACAGCGCTGAGCCCCGCGGCCGCGCACACGGGGCTCCCGGGACAGCGGCGCCTGCCTCACCGCACCGCACGGCCCCGCTCAGCTGCCAAGCGCGGGGGGAGAAGGAGCACGGAAAAAGCCCACGACCAACCGTTATCGCCGGAAGTAGGCGATACGCTTCCGGGTGAGGGGAAACGCTTCGGCGCGACAGGCGGCACCAGCCCCGCCCCCCGCCCGCGGATTGGCGGCGCGCGGGGGCCGCCGGGAGCTGTAGTTCCCGCCCCTGCGCGGGGGGTGGCGGTGTGGCGCGCCCTCCCCGCCCGGGCCCGCGCTGGGCCGCGCCGCCCAATCCCGAGCGCGCGACGGCCTCCTCAGGGCGGTGGCGGCGGGATCCGCTGGAGCTGTGAGGGCCGCGGCCGGCGGGAGGTGTCGTGCGGCCGCTCCGCTCGGGGCCGGGGCGGCGGACGGCGGCGGCGGGTGAGCGCGGCGCGGCCTGGCGGCCCGGCCCGTGTTTTGTTTCCGTTTCTCCCCGGCGCCGCGAGTCTCATTTCCGTTTCGGGTTCAAACAACGACGAGGCGCCGCGGGGAGGAGGAGGGGGGGGAAGCGGGCGGGGTGGCGGGGGGGAGAACCGGGGCCTGCGGGGAGGAGCGGCCTCGCTCGGCCGCGGGTCCGCGCTGGCTGCCGGCATGGCTGCGGCGTCGCCTGCCCGCCCGCCGCGGGAGGGCCCGTGGCGGCGGCCCCGCGGCCGGAGGAGCCGGTTGGGGCGCCCCGTCCCGAGGGGCCTCGGCGCCTCCGGGTCAGGTCGCCGCCGCCGGCCACCCCGCCAGCGGGAAATGGAGCCGGCGGCCGCCGGCTGCGGCGGGGCGCGGAGATGGGCCCCTCGGGCAGCGCGGCGGAGCTGGCGCGCCGGAGGCGGGAGGAGGGTGAAGTCCTCTCGCCGCAGGTCCTGCGGTCGCGGCCGGGGGCGAGTCAGGCAGCCCGGATCGAGGTCCGTGAGTCCTCTCTGGGGCGTAAAAACTTATTTCCGCTTGTAAAAACTTATTTTGGGTGAAAACGTACGAGGGTAATTGGCATCTTACTGTGTTTGCTTCCTGGTGTTCGGCCAGGTACGTGCTGCACAACCACTGCTCCCAGTTCGGATTTATTTTCTGACTTCTGGCTGTTGATAAGGCCGGAAAATACTTGAAATCTGGCATGGTTCCACCCTGTTTAGTGGTCCACTGTCTTCCGTCTTAAATCCCAGCTGGCCGATAACTTGCAAAAGCTGATCTGTAAAGGATAGGTTGTCTGTTTGTGTTGGTATTTACCAATTCGAATGATAAGAGGGATGGATAGTGCCAGGTGATCCATGAACAACTGAACGACCAGAGCATCTCGGGAGCACAAATATCTCCAGTGATTGGGCTTCAGTATCACTTGATAATGCATATGGGCTCCTGTAGTTGCCCCCACTTCACAATTGCCTGGTAGGGTAACAAACGCTGATTCTAGTAATAGAGTTTGTGTCCCCGTCATGATGGATGGGCTTGTTACTTGCGTAATTCCTTGTGTTCCAGGGAAAAGGAAAGATAGATCTTTACAGAGCAATGGGGTTTCTCCCCTGACTGCAAATGCCAAACTGTAAAAGATACTGGCATAGCACTGGGCTGTTGTGCAGGGGAAAAAAAAGGCTCTGTTAACAGGTGCCATCTCTTACGTTAGTGGATGTCTGTGTTGGGCATTATGGTCAGATTTGTTCTAGGATATTGGGTAGATCTTAAGGTTTTTTAGGTTGAAGGAAAAATAAAAACAAACAGAAATAGGAAGGCTGTAACTTCCACAAATCAAACACAGTTTTATATGTTCCTCCAAACAAATGCTGCTGTTGTGGTATTCCTACCACATCGACCCTTCTAGCAAACCAGGCTGTTTGAGTTCTCTTGTTTCTCAGTAGCCTTCAGGGAAGGCTCAGGAAGCTTAGTCCCGTCTGAACCTATGCATGCTTTCAGTCTCTGCGTCATCCTGTAGCAACAAATTTTGCTAGACTTCGTGTGAAATGTTTATATCATCAGGAGTCTCTCTATTCTTGCATAGGAAGGAGTGAATAATTTTCCCCATTAAGTTTCTCTGACTGTTAATAGCTTTACATGTTTTCATAATGTTATTCTTTCTCTTTCCACTCGTCATCTCTCTTTCTTGCATCTGTGCTTGATGGAACCATGTTTCTTCCTCTTTCTGTACTTGCTGTCTGTGCCTATCCTCCCCTCTCCTACCTCCCCAGGGTAACCAGAAATGTAGTAGAGCCTGCGAGATGCAACCGCAAACTGCCTTTGAAGAGTGAGTGAACAGTTACTAGTCCAGCTGCCAATTTGGAGTCCAATCCATAAGGACTTCAGAATGTCTTGCCTAATTCTATACAGTTACTGTGCTGTTATAATATTTACTCACTGTGCATCACTTTGCATTTACCAATATTGAATATTTTCTGCTAGAAAACATTCAAGATGGTGAGTTCTTTCTGCAGGTCTGCACAGTTTTCTGAATAACTAACTTATGAATATGTCAAGGAAAAGAAATCCTAGCCTAACCCCTTTTGTGACCTTACTGGTAAACTCCCTTCCTTAGGAAAAAAATGATAATTTATTCTTGTTGTTTTGGGTTTTTAATCTGATTGCTAATATAGGAAATAATTTCCCCTTTTTTTATGGTAACAGTTAGCTTCTTTAGGAGTTTTCAGTAAGGGACTTTGCTCAAACCTTAATTTCAAAATTCTTTGAAATTTGTCAACCAGATCACCTGTAACCATGCAGGTGTCGGTTCTTTCAGATATTAAGCTTGTCTGCATTCCTCAGAAGGGGTGTTTCATTCTTCTGCATTTATCATGAAGATGATATACAAGATTAGGTGATATGGAAATGGGACTCCCAGGACTCTGTTCAGTGGACCCTAACCTGGCAGTTAGGGGATTTTCACAGAGCCAGATCTGTGAGCAGAACAGATTGGGATTTTGCTTCTAGTGGTGAGATATTAATGAGGTGCTGTTTACTTCCTATCTAGCCCTAGTAGCTTCTTACAGATTGATATCGCATACAGCACTTGATTTCTTCAAAAGTAATTTTACATAATAGTTTTTGAAGGAGATGATTAGTAGTTTGAATTTCTTTAAACCTTTTCTGTAGCAACCATACAACTTAGTTGATTACTATTCCTTTCGAGAAGTTTTAAAGTTTAATAAGTTCCCTTATTGTCTTTAATAAATTCTCTTACTTACAGTTGTGTTTGGGATAGAGAAGTCCCTGGAAAAGAATAATTCCAGGATGGAAACCTTGCTAATCTTTTCTGTTGTGGATATTTAAATAGTAGCATGTTTTGCTTTTTCTACGGTGATTTTTTTCCCTCTGTACTCCTACTTCCTACTCCTTTTCCTATGAGTTGGTAGTGTTATTTATTGTAAACTGTTAATATAATTTGGCCCAGTTCTTTATTGAATGTATTTCATACTTATGATGTATGGGATGGTTAGTGAAACATGATATACAAACTATGTCTTTACAGACCAAAGGCTGTAATTCTTTCTTTCCCCCTTACACGGCATGAAAATCTACAGTGTCAATGAGAATATCATCACAGAATAGCTTTTGTTTTAATTGCTAACATATACTGCATTAGTTTGGGACTTAACAAGATGCATTCATTATGCACATATCATCAAGTGATTGTTCGTGAGAGGGATGGGTGGAAAGATGGGACAGTCAATAAGCACTTTATTGTTGAGTTTATTTGCCTGTGAGGAAATCATGGAACTTCTGTCTAGCTTCCTGTTGCAGCATTTTATGTAAAATCCTGCTTAAACTTATAAGCAGCATCTTTCAGCCTTGCTAGGAAGGTAGTATGTAGCTGAATCTAGATGGCAAAATACACATAACTGTCACAGAATTTTTAGAAGTTCTTTGTGATCAGCCACTGAAAGCTGTAGCTGGCCCATAGCAAAAACATTCCGCAAATTTGGATGCCTCCAAGAAAATCAGCCTTTGGGCTCTGTTCTGATGTCCATTTATAGTCCTGGATTTGCCCCTAGAACGTTTGTTTGAGGAACAGGTATTGTCATCTATTTTATGAAATCTGTATTAGCTTTTGGCTTTATTTTTTAGCTGAATTCTTGTCTTGAAAAAGCTATCCTGGTATTTGGTTTAAAAACGGTTTGATAGGACACAGCTCATCATCTACTTACAAAAAAAATTCTTTTCTGTTCATAGCTCTGTTCTTAAGATATTTTAGCCATGACTAAGAGAGAGGCAGAGGAGCTGATAGAAATAGAAATTGATGGAACTGAGAAACAGGAATGCACTGAAGAAAGGTATGTACTGTCTTTGCTTTTTGGGGTCTTTAGACTGTAATTCATTTATTTGTTTGTTTGTTTTCTTTAATTGGTTTCAGATTTGTGGCTGCACACACTAAGTTTGGTTATTCAGATTTATTATTGGGTATTGTGTAATGCTTCAGAGATGGTCATGGTTATGAAATAAGTACAAGTGTTTTCTAGCTAGGCAAAAGAAGTAACTTTAAACTGGCAGAAATAACTGGCTCAGTATGATCTCCATAATCCTGCTGTTGATTGTTTCCATGTTTTTTCAACTTTCTTGCTGGATACGAAGTTCTTGGTTTTGCTTGTGCTCTCTTCAGTTTCTTTGTTTCTTATCTAATTAAATGGTGGTTTTCTTGAAGTGGAACTGCAGCCACTATAGGAAATCAGTATAGCGCTGTCATGTCCTTCAATCTTAATTGCTTAAATCCCAAACTGTTTTGTTTATCTCTTGCTACGTTCTTATCTGTAGGAATATGTCTACATGTATATGCTGCAAACCTTTCAGCTTCAGTGTATCCTTCTGTAATTGAGATGAACCTTTCAGTTTCTCCAGTCCACTGCTTTACTGTTATACAGGATCATTTGTTTTTAACAGAGCAGAAATGATGTTCTGTATCTATTGACTATATTGTTGTTAGGGCTGTTGAAATCGTAGATACTGAAGTCTGATATCCTTTGATTTAATTACCCCAACCTGTTTTTTTTCTTTCTAACGCATCCCTCCTAACTTTTACAACTGTTTTTGAAAGCACAAAGGTGCAGTTAATGTGTTGGATAGAAATACCTGAGGCTGGTAGGTGACCTGCTTTTTAAGAACCTGTTTTGGAGAATGGATTCAAAACAACTTACTAGTTTCTTCTTATTCTGAGCTCCTTGTATATTTTTACTACTTACAAACTGGCTATGTCTGTATATTTTCTGATTTCCTTCTGTGTAAATATAGAGAGACCAACTGTCGAAGGTTGTTGTTAAGACATGAGTCCCATAACGTTGATGTTTCTGAATGCCTACGCCAATATTGTCATCATTTTAGTGCAGGACAACCATGACACGTGACTAATGTTTCCGTCAAGGCTCTATGTTGCTGTAGTTCCTTCTGGCTGTCTCTTGTATGCATTAAGCTTATCCTTGTGCTGACTGGTGAAAAGACATGGACAATTACTCTGTATGAGAGAGGATGTTTTTGCCTTCTTTTTTCCCTATCTGTTAAGTTTCTGTATTTGCTTTTAACTTGAATATCTTTTAAATACAGTCTCGGCAAGGCAAATAGAATTAGTTTACTCTACATGCAGGTTAATAATGTTTAATATACTAATCATGACTTAATCTCTTGAAAACAGTCATCTGAAAATAATCTTGGTATTTAACCTAGCTTTTTAATGGTGACAGGGTAAAAGGAAGAGTTACACAACTGTAAAATCAATGGGACCCAATTTAGTAATTTACTCTCAATTCAAGCTAAAGGTTTTTCTGCATGGTATTAAGATTTCAGTACTACCTTTTATGTAGTTTACTCTAACTTTTTTTTAAGTTTTCCTATACCTACTGTATTAACATGTAGGTAATGATTTGTTGTATTAATTTGGTATTTAAGCATCGTTGAGCAAACCTACACCACAGCAGAATTTGTGAGTCAAGCTATTGACATCAATGAACCAATTGGAAATCTTAAGAAGTTGCTGGAACCCAGACTGCAGTGTTCCTTGGATGCACATGAAATTTGCCTGCAAGACATCCAGGTAAATTGAAAGGCTATGAAAGATTTAACCTCTTATGGAGAAGCATTTTAGATACTTCTTCCCTTTCTTCCATTGTTTGTGGAATTCATGCTTCATTTGGTATATTAATTACAATTAAGAGTTTAGTTTTATGTCAGGTTCATTATCATCAGACCGTTTAATATGTACACACTAATACAGTGTGAATAAAACCAAAATACTTTTGGGGTTCCTGGGGTGAGGATAAGAAAGCAAAAAATTACCACCTTGCAAGTGAAAGAAGAATGAGGGCAACAACAGTACTATCTTCTCTTGAGGTAGCCCACATCATTTGTTGCTGCCTGAAATTCTGTGAGTCTAATCTTGTTTTGAATCTGAATAAAGCGAGGTTTTTATACTGTTCAGGGGCACAGATAGCAAAAAATTGCTCAATAAATCCCCCCCCCCATTTTTATAGGCATCACCACATGTTAGACAGTATAACTGTTTTGCATTGTGTTTAGTTGCATGTTTTATTTGTAGTTATAATCAGACATCTGTGGCTTCTCCAGAAACAGGGAGAATACTGCTTTAAATACAAGAATTTTTATGAAGGTGTTAAAAACTGAGAAAAGGAAGTGTAGATATTTTTCACAAAGTGAAGGTACTTCCAGGTATTGCATTGCTTTTTTTAGGTTAAAAAATGCCCCTGTGAGTGAACCTACCTTAAACAGAACAGAGTGGCATGTTTCAAATTCCGATCAAATTCTTTCTGTCATGTACTAGGTCTACATAGTACTAAAAATATTTGCACGCTTCTTCAGAAAATTTGCTGCAGATACTGTTTCTAAAGTTTAAAGGAGAATAAGTTTCTTATAATTGTGAGACTAATACTTTTTTTTTTCTTTCTTTCTTTTATCAAGCTGGACCCAGATCGAAGCCTTTTTGATCAAGGAGTAAAAACAGATGGAACAGTGCAACTCAGTGTGCAAGTAATATCTAGGCAAGGTAAGCAGTAAAGTTTGTCTGTTGTACAGACAAATTAATATTGTAGGAGTGCTTGTGAGCAAACCTAATCTCCTACTATTTCTAGCTGTAAAATTGAGAAAATCACTGAATGGCCACATAGCTTCAGAATGTCCCTTTCATTGTGTACTGTGGTTATAAGTAGTAGTAATTAAAATAAATGTCATAGAATAATGCTATTTGAAATTTTTATTTTATAATAATGTCATATCAATTTCTAAGTTAAAAAAAAAAAACAAAACACAAAAACAAAAACAAACAAAAAAAACCCCAAACCCCTCAAACAAGCAAACCCCCCAAAACCCAAACAAACCTGGGTCAAATAGTAACAGTTACAGTATGAGGCTTTCATTAAGGGTGGGTAGTTACTCATACCAGACCAAGTATCTAAGCAGGCAAAAGATTTTTGTGTAGGTAGGTGACAATTTCGTCTTTGTAAGGTGAGTGAGCTTGTGTGCTCTGTGAACGATTAAATGATGAGAGTATATGTAGCTAACTGAAAATTGGTATGAAAGGCTGGGATCACTATCTATTGTCTGTTTTCTTTGGATGAGAAGTCAGAATAAACCGTTGTGACAGAGGAGCATTAACCAGGTGGGTAAGGATTTGTTGATGCATAGTTTTTATTTGCTTGTGGTATCAGGTATGACAGGATTTCCCCTTGTTGAATCCTCAGGAATTAGTAGCTTCATTGTTTTCCTTTTTGTCCTATTCTTCTCCTTTGCCCCCTCCACATGTCTTGAGTGGAAGGACTGCCGCCACTCACCGAAGTTCATGTTGGGTTCTGGGAACAGCTACAGATGTTTGTTACCATATTTTCAAACAAACAGTGACAACAAGTTTTTAATGGAGTAGGGTATCTTTGATTATCTGTTTTGAGTTATGTCAGGAAAGCAGATTAGCAAAATTTGGGGAGCATGTTTTGTTTTCTTGTGGCTTCAATGTAGATTAGAAGAGAGCCTTTTCTGTTTTGTATTAACAGTATTAAGTAAGACTGACGATTTGCATTTAATGAGGAGTGTCAGGTGACTAGTGTTAGGTTGAATCCTTAGTTCCCTGTATGTAATGGGGATTGAACTACCTTTCTGATTTTAAAAATAGAGTAGAAATATCCTTCAGGGAACTAGAATAACTGCTCTTAATTCATGCCCAGTAACTTGTAGTATGCAGTGCTCAGAGTTTCCATTTTCAAAAGGATGCAGGTGATAAATATCTTCACTATTACTCTCCATTTTCTTCCTGTGGTTTTTTTCTTCTTTAATGTAAAAGTGAGGTGCATGACCATATAGCACAAGAAGCTTCTATTTTTTTTTTTTTTTTAATCTTCTCTCTTTGTCTCTCCCCCCCCTTAAAAGAAACACCTGAGTATTAAGTACTTTTGTATAACTTCAGAACGATCCTCAGTGTTGTTTTTCAGGCCATGATACTTGATACTTAAGCAACTCATAAGAAATCTGTTGAAGGCAAGTAAAATATGGCAGGACAGAATATCAGAGAACAAACAGCATGGAAATAAATAATAAAAGGAAGATATTCGGATCACTAACAGGGAAATTGGCTTGTTACTCTGACTGCAGTGTCCCTTTGAGCCAGAGGAAAAAAACAGCTTCTTACACCATCCGCATATTTTTCTTGTATGGATGAGGTATTGAAAGATTCTCAATTTACTTATTTTTATTTTTTCCCAACTTGTATAATATACAGAATTCAGCTAGCAGTAATTAGTGATGCTAATCCTTGTGATGGATTGGGCTCTCTTATTTCTTAAGAGAAAAGCTGTTAATGTCAGTTCAAGTGTTCTATCAAATTTTGATTGGCCATCTGTAAATTCAAAGGAATAAACACCAGCTGAAATACAGTCCATTGTAGTTCTTTTATAGCATTTCATACGAAGATATCTTAATATAAGTTACAGCAGATACAATATCAGTCCTGTTTATCCTTTTTACTAGAAAGACCATTCTGTCACTCCCCCTTGCCCTAACTCCTTTCTTCTGGTTTGAAGAATGGAGATGTGTATGGTTTTCCTGCCATTGTGAGAACAGCAATTTTGAGTGCAGCCCTGTTCTGTACTGCTCTGAACTAAGCCACTTGCAAGTCTGTGGAGATCTGAGTAACTACGTTGCATTGTATGTCAAAGAATTTGAAAAAAGCTTTAATTTTGAAGACCTCCATAGCAAATATTTTGGTCTTTTTTTTTTTTTTCTTCAATCCAGACACAAGTTATATCTGATCAAGGCTTTCTCCTGCCTGTCTGACTATAGATAGTATCAGATTAACATTTTGCCATCCTTAAGCTGTTTTTGAGATATGATAAAATGGATTCTGACCCTATCTTTAGTTGCCTTTTTTTTTTTTTTTTTAAAGAAAAGAAATGGGTGGGGGGAGGGAAGATAAACTTTTCCGGTTGTAAATTTGAGTGCTTGGTGTGTGACATAGATTGAAATCTTTTTTGGGAAAACTTCAGAGGTGGAAAAATCTGTCTGGCAGTCTGTCACCTGAAGGAGTCTTTTCTTGCTTTTTCTACTTCCTTAATCAACAGATTAGAGGCAAGCTTGAATGGAAGTACTTGCTACACTTTTTTCAGAGTAACTGTGGGAGACAGATATTAGATTGAAAGGGCTAGAATGAGAGCAGCAATCTCTGACATTGGTTTGAGCAATGTCATTGGTTTGAGCATTAGGAGGAGAGAGACCTGTATTATGGAGGTGGACAATGTAGTTTTGCTTTCTGTTTCTTGTTGTTTGCAAAGTATACAAACAGGTAGTCCAGTTAACCTGATATTCAAGTCATTCAAATGAGTCAAGGCCGTGTTTGTGCATGAAAGTGTCTGTAGCTGCTGTTTGTGTTGAGCTCAGTTCTATATGTTATGCACACCCAAAGCACACCTGCAAGGTTAACATTTTCCCAAACAGATGCTGTTCCCACCTACTTTTTAAACACTTGACTGACATAAGAGGTTAGTGTCTAGCTGCTTTGCGAATTTCTGAGCATGCATATGTAGCTGTACTATAGATACACAGATTTTGGGACTAAGTGGTAGTTAAGCACAAAAGGTTCTTTGGCATTAGGTAGCTGAAGTCTGAGTCCTGTTTTAAGTGTGTAACTCCTCATTTGACTGTGGTTTCTAAACTGTTTTTTGCAATAACTAGGGTTTTATTATTTTTAGTCTGTAAAGGAATGAATCATAAGTGTAATGAAACATACTGATTTAGATTAAAGGTGCAGTTTGACTAATGTCCTGTCTCTGGCTGTGGTTAATACTAGACATTTCAAGGAGAAAAAAAAAAAAAAACAAACCAGGTTGCCTGTAGGTCAGTCTTAACCCTAGTGTATTCTCTAGCTTCAGACAATTAGCAGTGAAGGGGCTTGTACTGGTAACATCTGGATATGTCTTGATAGCTAATGTCCTTGAATTTTTGTACTTTTGTACCAGTTTGTACTTCTGGGGTCCGTGACATTGTCACATTGTGTTCCACAACTTACTTGCTGTCCAAGGAAGACTGGACATCTGGCTTTTTTATGCAGTAGGTAGAGATGTGAGAAGGGATGTTAGACAAACCCAGTGAATTAATGTTGATGTAATGTTGCAGTAGGTTAGGTAGCAGACTATTACTTCACAACATTTTTACTTAGAGGCTGATTCCTCTACAGAGACTCATCACTTTGATCTCCATGTTTGCATTATGGATAAAGCAGTAGATTCACAGTTCTTTTGTCATGTAGCTATTTGACAAACAGTGAATTATTTTGTTGAGCAATAGCAAACTGTTCCTCTCTAGAAGCTTTTTTCTTTACTTTTGTTTTTGAAGATAGTGTTTTCAAAAAAATTAGAAACTTAACCCTCAGTGTTTTCCCTTACCCGTTTCTATCTGACTTTAAAACAAGCCTGTGCTGCGCATGTTAATCTTAGGTGGCCTAGATAAAACACGTACTCTCTTAAGTAAGCAACTTGTTTGCTTTTTCTACATGTTTGCTTCTTCATCTAATCAACCACTTACTGGTTGTCTACATCTGTTTTCACTTCCTTAATTTCATATTGCTGCATGTTGTACTTACGGTCTTTGTAGTGTTCCCTTTCTAATATTTTTCTCAAGCTGAATTCCTGTTAAACTCTGGAGAAATACTTGTCTGAAAAATACTTGGTTTGTTCTTACTTGTACTACAGGTACATATTCCATTTGTTTTCCCTTATAAACTGTGAATGGATTGTGGTTTTAGCTTTTAAGACTGTCACCGACAGAACCTACCATCTCATACTGATCTTTAATACAGATTAGATGGGAGGAACACAAAGTAGTACCTTACAGCACAAGATACTGAAGTTATTCTGGCCGTGTGATGTTCTGTGAATCCTACTTTCAACTGCCTAACCCTAGTCAAGGTTTTCCAAGTCATAATAAAATGGAATTTTACAGATTTTTTTTTTTCTAATGTGCAAATATGTTTGATAAAAATCTCTTGAAGAAGTGTGGTTGTTAGTTGTTATTATAATAGAAATTATGTGTCACAAAAATGGAAATAATTTTTTTCTGTTTAGCTTATTATAATAACAAGAAGAATCTTCTATACAGTGTCAGAAATTTGGTGAGGCACCAGTTGGACTAAATACCTTCTCAGAAGATGACAGAGAAGGTGGTGATACAACGCATTAGTAGCATTAGTGAATGTGTTCTTTATTGCTGCCGAATAGATACAGACATCTCTTCCAAGTCCATGGTCTAATATCTTAAATGACAGACATAAAACCAAAACATGACTCGCTGATGAAGCTTAAAACATGAAGAATTTTCTAGTTTTCTTTTAACTTGCTGTTGAACACACTGCCTCTTCCAGGGTACTGAAAGAAAATGTTAACTCCTGTGTGTAGACCCCAGAGATATTGGGGAAATATTGTAAAGGCTGAAAGAAAAGTGTCTTGGTTGGAGGAAAGAGGTGGATGCTTATTCTGTTTTTTTGGGATTTGCTTTTTTTTTTTCTTCGGTTCAGTATATTTCTTACAGACCAGAATACTTGTTCTTTATGCCCACGTGCTGAACATTCTGTTCAAGATATGTGACATGGATCACCTAAACAGAACAGGAAGCTGTTACACTAGAGGAGGAAAGAGGGACAGCTTTGTATTCACCTTACTAAAGTATATAGTGTATAATAGACTATGTCATTCTAATTTAGGACACTTGCAGAAATTTTATGATGCTTTTGTGTCATGCTTCTTTCCTAAGTATACTAACACCTGTTAATCAGAAAGCTTTAAAACAACTTTTTTTGTCATATTTGCATTGCTATCTTCAAGTTTTGTGTTTGTTCTTTCTATACCTAGGGATAGAGCCCAAGTTAAACATCCTTGAAATTGTGAAGCCTGTGGAGACTGTGGAGGTAGTGATTGATCCAGATGCTCATCATGCAGAGGCTGAAGCTCACCTTGTTGAGGAAGCTCAAGTGATAACCTTGGATGGAACAAAACATATTACAACAATTTCAGATGAAACCTCTGAACAAGTGACACGATGGGCTGCAGCGTTGGAAGGCTACCGAAAGGAGCAGGAGCGCCTTGGAATACCGTATGGTAATAATACATGACTCTCTGTGTGTGTGTGTGTGTGCACGCGTGCATTCAGGTAGGGGCTGGGTTCTTTTGTTTGTTTGGGGGATTGGTGTTTTTTCATAAATTATAATTAATTTTGGTTATATAATTAAAGTGCTCCAATACCTCAGAGAAGGCTTCTTGTGGTATGGGTAAGAACAATGTAAATATCTGCATAAGAGAAGTCTAAAGAGAAATAGAATCAATGCTTGTAATAGCTTTATTAAAATAGTGCTTTTTGCTCCATAACCTTCTTGTCATTGTAGTTTTTAGAAAGCAGTGTTCTTCTCCCCGCCCCCCCCCCAGCCCCTTAAAAATGTGAATGTTAATGATAAAGCTTTTTCATGTGTGTCTGAATTTGAAGTAGACTCAGTACTTGGTGGGGGTTGCCTCTAAAGATACTGAAACAAATTGTTCATAGGTTGTAGGATGCTAAGCATGGTGTTAAATCAGATTTTGCATGGAAAGCCATACTTGACTTCAACATACCGGAAAAAGATGATTCAGAACTGAATATAAGTATTCTGGTAGATCATAATTTCTTTTTAAGTAATGTTGTTACTTAGTAGGCTGCTAATTTAGTGTTAGCTTAGAAAAAGCATCTCTGAATGCCTGCTTAGGATTGAACTGAAACTGTGGGTTTTAGACCTCCATCACGTTTGGGAGATTATCCAGCTGAGTTGCTTGTTGTGACTTGCAGAAATGTACTGTCAAGGCATATTAAGCACGTGAAGCTGTAGTTATCTAAGCAGACCTGCAAAACTGGAATATATTTGGCAAGTGGTATACCCAGAAGTGTTTAAGAATTCCAGTCTAGTCACAGGTCTTTGCAGGACATGTAGCTTGCCAATATTTTGAACGTACTTTTGATAAATAAAGCAATGACTTTTTCATGCCTTTTTGTTGTTCTCATTGTCAAGCACATTCAGAATAGTTTTCATCATGCTATGTCTGTTGATAATCAGGGATTTGATGCAGAATGTTTGAGAAAAAATGTGAGGCATTATCAGGAGCAGACTGATATTTTTTAGGATGCTCTCCCATTAATATAAGAAGAAAATTACTTAAAACCATGTTATCATTATGTTGAATAATGTTGTTAATAAACTTTAATAATGTTGCTGCGTTAAGAAAACCCTATAACCCACAACTGTGACTTTAAAAGTTTAATGTCTTTTGTGTCATGGGTGTGCAGATTTTCCAGAAAAATCATACTAGTTCGTTATGGCAGAGATCTCTGTATTAAGAATAATAGTGTTCTCTTGATATCAGAAAAATGTGCTAAACTGCCTTCCTAGGAAGAATAAAATTTTAAATGTTATCTTGAGTTGACGTTGCAGGGACTTGGTTTCAGATAAGACACCACTAAGTTCTACATTATGACACAGTCAGAAGTTTCTGAGCCTGAAGAATGTTCTTGAGGTTCTTATGTAGTGCCCCAAAAAAGCCTTTTTTTTTTCCCAACATTTATAAAGATACATCTTAAAAAAACAGAAAAAGAAGCCAGTTTCCTTCAAAGAGTTGTGAGGCTTGGTTCTGTGTAGTTCTCTGAAATTATTCATCTGAAATTATTCCTTGAATTTTTTCAAAAGACAAGGTATGCAGCTATTAAAAGTCAAGTCCAGTCAGTAAATAATCATCATCCAGAAAGGTAGTGGTTCAGTATCTTCATCCTTACAGGTTTTTCTGTTTTGCTGCAAATGGAAAATTAGCTTTTAGCAAGTCTTTAAAATAATGTGGTTTTCCCTTTGTGTTATGTTTTGGTGGGTTTTACTAGAGATTACAAATTCTTAGCTGTTAAAGGTATTTCTGCTAGTAGAATTCAAAATTTGGTACCATTGCAAAGGTCCCTAGGAATAAGGAAAATATTAACTGGTATGAGAAATAAAGCCAGAAAAGGGAGCAGCAGAAAGCTTGGAAACCATGGAACTGGTTAGAGAAAGTAATGATTCATATTACCTTGCAGATTATGTTCTGTCAATGATAACAAATTAGCAGCTTTTTAATGAAAATTCTCTGCTGATAACGTTTTGAAGACCAAAACCCTTTTGGTGTGGCTTTTCCCTAGAGGATTACATTGCATGGTTTTGGGTAGCATCAGTGAAAAATGATGCAATGTTGCTCTCCTTTATTAAGCAAAATGGAACTTGTGGCTTCTAGATAATGTTTATAGACTTAGAAAGCTTTGCTTTCTTTAATTCTTAAAATAAAAACTTGTCAAAGTGACATCTGTTTGGGGTATCATAATTTAAAAATACATAATTGTTCTGCTCCTGTTTTTTGCCCTTGAGACAGTGAAAGTAAATATTCTTGCTTTAGTTTCCATTTCCAGTTCATACTCATTGACATGCTTTAATACATTGCATACAATATTAACAAAGTTTTGAAGGTGATGCTTAGATTTATCCATCCTCTTTCTAGCTTGCTCACACTAGTACTGCTTGAAACAACAGACTTTTTATGTTAAAATGTCTTGAGTCAACAAATCATGTATTGCATGTATCTTGAGTTGATTATTTATTACCATTTCTATATGGTCCTCTGCTGTGTGAGTTGTCTGTACTTTTGTGTGTTTGGCACTGGCATTTAAATGATGTGCATGTTGTGTTCTGTTGAAATGTCAAACAGGCGTCCCAAAACTTGATGCTGTGGCTTGTTTGATTCAAATACAGGGATGCATTGGGTCCTATTGTATCAAATCTTGGTTTAATGCCTTATTTAATGTGGTCTTTCTAGATGTGGTGTATTACACTTACTGTTTTATGCTATATATTTTTATATATATATATATATATATAATGTTTATTAGCCCACCCATGTGGTGGGTTGACCCTAGCTGGCAGGTAAGCCTCCACCCAGTCACTTGCTCACTTCCCCTCCAGAGGCATGGGGGAAAGAATCAAAAGGGCCAAAGCGAGTTAAAAAAAAATAATGGGTCAAGATAAAGACAATTTAATAAGCTATCCTGGCTGTGTCCCCTCCCAGTTTCTTGTGCACCTCCAGCCTGCTCACTGTGGCCGAGTGAGAAGCAGAGAAGGCCTTGTTTCGGAGTCCAGTACTCTCTGACCAGGTTCTTTTAGATATTCCATGCATGGAGGGTGTAATGTTTAATATCAAATTTACTTGAAGATGGTTGACGTTACGTGGGATTTCTGATTTAGCAGAGTGATACAAATTGTAGTAAAAACACAATACAAAGGTAAGTTACATTTAGAAAAAGACAGCAATTGCAATACACTCTTCAATCACAATACCAATGTGATTCCCATTACCAGTCTCTATATAACATGCTCACCATCATGATGTTGGGTGTCCCCAGTTGCTGGGAAGGAATATGTGGGTTGAAACCAAACCAAGCCCGTTGCTCTCTTCAAAATTCTTTTTCTAGTTGTCTAGTTTGTGTACTCTATGTTGGGCTAAGCAATGTATTCACACACACCCCCCCCCCCCCCCCCCCCCCCCCCGGGAGGCTTTACACACCACCAGTTGATCTGCTCAGCTATTGATAGCTGTTTACCTAAAACAAAGGCCATCCTCTGCTTCCTTTTTGTTGAGATAAAGTCAGCTGCTTTGCATTATTCTCTGAGCTGCATGGGCCCTTCACCCTTGCCCATCTCCTCTGAGCCTTCTTCCACTGTAGGGGGGTCACATTCTACCCCTAAGGCTTTAATCAGTCACACCTTGACTCTGTGCAAGCACTGCTCAGCAGTAACTAAAACATGAGTGTGTTACCAACACTGTTTTGGTCACCAGGCTAAAACACAGGACCATATGGGCTGCTACAAAGAAAATTAACTCCAACCCAGCCAAACCCAGTATGATGGGTGATTTTAAGTAGTTTAGAAACTGGGATAATGTGAATGAGTTTAGAATGTAATATTTCATCATAATCACATGCTGATCAACATACTTGAGAAAGAGCATCCTGGTGTGAGAGACTACTCTTTTTTTTTTTTTTTTTTTTTAAACTAAATCCCTCTGGGAAAAGAAAAATAATTATTTTCTGTGGTTGAGAAATGTTGGGCATAGTTCTGATGTAAAAGCTTTTGCTAAAGAAAATCCCTTTTTTTGCCCTTTCCATCTCCCCATCAAGCAACACCACTCCATCAGCTTTTTAAGAGGAGTCAACTTTCCATCCAGTCAGATTTGGTCATGGTAGCTACACTTCTTGATGTTATATATTTTCTTTTATGGATGTTATTATATAATTGAAAACATACCATCATTGGACTTTAATTGAATAGCGGCACTAACTGGCCTAGAAGCAGGCCCTTTTTACAAAATAAATAAATAAACAGATAACAAGAACCCCCTAAATAAAGTTTTTTAAAAGGCCTTCAGAAAAGGTCGTATAAAAAATGAACTCTGGGTTACACTTGTTTGAATGCTATGGATCAGTAGCCACTTGTATTTCATTGTTGTTGTCAGTTACAGTAAGGACTAGCTCTGTATCCCCAGTGAGGAGGAACCTTGCAGTACATAATGGCATGATTTGCAGTTTTGTCTCTCTTTTCCCAGACCCAGTGCAGTGGTCGACAGACCAGGTGCTCCACTGGGTGGTGTGGGTGATGAAGGAGTTCAGCATGACTGACATTGACCTCAATGCACTCAGCATTCCTGGGCGGGAGCTCTGCAGCCTCAGTCAAGAAGACTTCTTCCAGCGTGTCCCACGGGGAGAAATCCTCTGGAGCCATTTGGAGCTTCTTCGAAAGTGTACGGGCGATTTTTCTGTAACTGATTTTACTTATTCTCCCTCCCCCCTTCTCTCTCTCTCTCTTTTTTTTTTTTTCTTTCTTTCTTTCTTTAAAGATGAAACCAATTGTGAGAAGTTGTTTTTCCTCTATTTAATATTGGCGGTAAAAATGAGGGCATCAATACAAGATAACAGGAGGTATTAGTGAGAATGTCTGCTGTTATGAAACATGTCTGCATACTAAACACTGTTTGCCTGTCTTTCATCAAACTTCATAACTAATAGGAAGTAGTGACTGATGATTCCTCCTTTGTTTTAATAAAGATTTTTAGTTTGTGCATCTCCTGAATTTGACAGGTTTATAATTAAATATTGATTGTGAATTATTTAATGTACACCTCTGTGTCATATGGAAGTGAAGATTATTAAGCAAAGGCAATGAAATCCTTAGATTGCACACAACACAACTGATAAGTGATGCATTGTATGTGTGTAATACAATAATGTATATGTGCATTTCAGATTTACCATGCTTGGATGTAACTTGGCAGACTAAAAACTATTTCCATCTTCATTTACATGATACAGCTAAAGGTTTTAGGGGATGGAGAATGAATAAGATACCTTGAAATTCACTATGTACATCCTTATTTCTAAAAATTGAATGACAGACGTTAAATGTCTCTACTCATAAGACCATGAGCTATGCATGTCTCTTGCAAACTGATACCAAATTTTGACTTTTTTCCTCTATGAAATATGAAAGTTTTTGATCTTCAGGTGACTTGAAATTTGTGGGTTAAATAAAACTTACGATTTTTTTTTTTGTAATTTGCAGATGTGCTGGCTAGCCAAGAACACTCTGGAGAAATAGCAACTGTTACTATTGATCAACGTAAGTACTTCTGCCAGCAGTTAATTCACACAATTAACTGTTTGCAAGTTTAGCACTGTACTTTGGTTCAGTGCTGTAATAGTACAACATTTGGAAAATGACTAGAGAGAGTAGTTTTCCTTGGTCAGGGGAGGAGGGCGTATTTTAAACCTCAAAGCAACATGTTGGGTTTCTTGATACTTTGTTACTGGCTCAAAGGTGGTGTATGACTTGACCTATGAAAGTTTCTAACTTTCATTTGGGACGGTAGGTTTTCCACTCTCTTGAAATAAGCTGCCTAGGATACATATTTGAGGTCTTGAGTTGTTCTGGTTTTTTAGGTTATATATTGCATTAATTAATAGATATATTAAAATGTTACGATTTCAAAAGAAAGTGTTTCCAGAAACTGAAAAGGAGTGTGGAAGAGAGGACTTGCTTAGAAACCAATACTAGAAAAAAATACATTAAAGTAACTTTCCAGTTATTTGAAACTCATTCTTCCAGCTGAAGCAGTGTCATCAATTATTAAAATTAATCAATTTTCAGAAGACTTGTAAGCAGCTTATATGTTAAATAGATAGACCGTGCATTACATCCTGGGTTTGTGTCTAGTTAAAGCCACCTAGGGTGGGACATTTGCATACTCTTATACCATTGCAATAGAAGGGTATTTAATTGCTGTTTGAATAGCAGGTATGGAGGGTTGTACAGTGACTGTAGAGAAAAGTGCATTAGGGTAGATCATATGGGAACAGCATAAAGATGAAAACAAAGGTATGAAAGGGGTTTTTTTTATGGAAACATCTAATACACATGATAGTAGACTAAAGCTGATGTTTTATCTGTAATGTGGCATCTCTACTATGAATCTAAACCCACAATTTCCACTATAAGAGGTAAAAAGTCTTTAAATTATTCTTAGCATTGTCACTTATACGGTGTGTCCTTTTAGCAAAGGAAAAAACTAGCTCCTGGATGTTATGATAATATGGGTAATAAATAATATATGCCTATTTCTGTGCCAGCAACTTATAATTGATGTTGTGCAATGTGCTCTGCTTTACAGCTGTGCAGATTATTCCAGCATCTGTACAGCCTGCTACCCCAACCACCATTAAAGTAATAAACAGCAATGCAAAGGCAGCTAAAGTACAGAGAGCTCCAAGGATCTCTGGGGAAGATAGAAGTTCCCCTGGAAACAGAACAGGTATTGTCTACATTATTTTTAAATGCAAATGCGGTAAACACTTACTCATTAATTTGAATTACAGTTTTGTAGAACACATCTTTGTCACTCTGAATGTGAGATTTGTAGAAGTCCATGTGGTACGAAGAGGACTGCAGCTACAAAACATATCACAAATACATGCAGACTTGGCAGGTTGGTTAGCTCACACAGGCACTATGTTAACATGGTGCTGCAGCTTTTGAGTCCTGCAGTAAATAAAATGCATGAAATTGTTTCTCTTCCTCTTAACAGTCTGTCCTCTCAAACCACTGCATAGCATTTATTCAAATTTTTAACTTCTTTCTGCTTTCCATTTGCAGAAAGGGGAGAAAAAACGTATGTTGTAGAATCCTAGCCTAGCTGCTGCTTGCTCTACCTGTTCCCCTGCTCCTCCATCCCCCAATTTGGTGACTTTCAGCATTTAGCAAGTTTCAGATTTCTTGTTTTGTTAAATGAAGGCACCTTCTGGAAAACTGCACACTAAATCTTCCGTTTATTTTTGGAATTACTGTTATTTGTACATACTCTTTGATTATTAATAACTCATCTTAATTTCTTTATCTCATTTTTTCTTGCTGTCATTTTTGCTTTGGTTCTCTCCACTGTTGTGAATTTTTCTGTTAAATCCTTTCCTCTCCTTTCCCTTGAATTTTTTTTTTGTTTTAAACTCTCCATAAAAGTCTATTACGATGTAATTCAGGATTCTTAGGCCAAGATTTTATCAGCTGACATCAGTGGGGAATACTCTATGTTTCTCCCTTTAGACGTTAGGTCTGCTATCTGTATCTCATTGAGAATTTAGGAATTTAACTGCAGATACTTCAACTAAAAAAAAAATCTTAATGATTGGACATGAAAGATGTTATACTGACGTAAGCTGAAATTGGGGGGGGGTTGTATTTCTAATATTTCATGTTGAAAATTGGAGACTAAACTGTTTTTTAAAAAAACAACTACTATTACAGATATAGAGATAGAGAGAGAGAGAGAGATGTATATGCCTGAAGAGGAATAAGCAGTTCTTGCTAAATCTGTTCCATTTTAGGGGTAGATATGTGTCTAAATGACTGTGTGTAGTGTTATATATATTTTTCTTAAGTTCTAGGGATAGTTTTATGAGAAATTTTGATTATTTTTTTTTCGATATTCATCAGTTTCTTTTTTAATAGATTAATACTGATGACTTTGCAGGAAAATGTTTACAAAAGAATAATTAGAAGAAATTAATTGAGTGCAGGCTTCCTTCCATCATATATTCTATGTTGGTCTGCTTTAATATGTTGGTTGGAAATTTTTAGCTATGAGGGGAACATAAAAAGGACTCATTGAAATGGATCTTGTTATTCCTATTTCAACAGGAAACAATGGCCAGATCCAGTTGTGGCAGTTTTTATTAGAGCTTCTCACTGACAAAGATGCTCGGGACTGTATTTCTTGGGTTGGTGATGAAGGAGAGTTTAAATTGAATCAGCCTGAGCTGGTTGCGCAAAAATGGGGACAGCGCAAAAACAAACCTACGATGAACTATGAGAAGCTTAGTCGGGCTTTGAGGTAAGAAACTTTAGGAACTGATCAGGTATGAAGTGATTTGCTTCCACTTGACTACTTTATTTTTAACTGTCATAATGCAAGACTTGCAGCTTTTTTAGTAAAGGGATAAACAGGTCCTCTGAAGCTACTCCTTCCCATCAGATTTTACTGGTCTTAGGGGCAAGGTATTTGTTGGTGTGTTTTTCTTTCTTTTTTTTAAAGAAGCTAGTACAATAACTTCTTGAAAATATATTTTCTTTTTTCAAGATTATTGAACACTGACCTGATAGTTAATTTGGGCTTTCGGAAATATATTTATTTTTGATGTAGCTTCACCATTTATGCTTTCAGTCATATGCTTTCAGTTTATGCTTAAACATTAAGTCAGTGGCAATACAGGGTGGAACAACAGCACTTTCCTGCTTATTTGCTTTATCTTTTGTGCCAAACAATATTGATTATAAAGATACAGAAATATGCACATACTCTGAATTATTGACTTATTTTTATATTTTACAGTTTACTTGTTCGTGTTCCTCTTGCTCTTGTTATGGTATAAAGCGGATACTTTCCTGTAATTATGTAACTGTTAGTTTTCTGTATGTAACAAAACTTTTTCTAAGTTCAAATATTCATTGATCCATTCCATTGTTCTTATGGTAGGGATGTTAAATCAAAAAATACAGTTGACAGGTAAGTTTCAGCAGTTGTGATTCCAACATAATGAATTTGTATCATCTGAAGAAATGGAAGCGTTTCAGGCTGTCTTCATTCCATCATGATTTTGTAGTTTGACATTGGTAAAAGGGACTTGTATTATTGAATCACTGTAGGTGATGTGCTTGAGGAGGGAGAAGAATGCAAGTACTTGAATTTTAGACTTTTTTTCCCCTCCTTATTTTGGCCTCTGGAATTGTTTGAAGATTCATCCAAGTTCTGTGAAATCATTAAGACTGAACTTCTAATTTCTTATTCTGATATGGTTAAATCTGTTTCTCTTAAATACCTTTCCTGAAAGCTAATCATTGTCTAATCCTGCAAATTATTTAAGCAGCTTTAGGAACTCTTTTTATATAAGTGAAGTTGCATATTGGTTGAAGTCTGAGGTACAAGATTTACTTTTCAGCATTTCCACTTCTGGCTACATTATTTTTTTTAAAAGGAAGTAAACTCATCTAGCATGGTTTAAAAAAAAAAAATTTAAAAGTCAACTTCTATTTAAAATATCTCTATGAGAAATGATGGTAAAGTTACCATATTCTGGCTTTCTTTAGTCTTTTAGGGAGGATTTAAATAACATCAGTATGCATAATGCTGAATGAGTACTTTCACTGGGGGAGATCGAAGTCTAGAAGACCATGAATGGCATAGGGTCAGTAAAGAATGACTGCTCAGTGTCTCATTTACGTGAACAGGAGGCATCAGAAGAAACTGGCAGGCACCAGATACACAGCTTAACTATACGCTTTCGTTCGTCTTGCAACTTCTTTAGGCACAGTATTGTGAATGCCAGAACTACTTTATGAATTGGAGAGGAAAGTGGACAAATTAATGAAAAATAAATATTTTTAAGGATATTAGGTATGGAAAGATGCAACTTCTAGAAGTTGCTGAGCCCCCGATCATTGAAAGCAAGGAAGAGCATCAATATATGCTTACTCTACTTCCATGCTTTTCCTTAGGCGTCCTCTTCTGATCTGTTGGAGCTTATATCCTGTTCTAGATAGATCTTTAGTCTGGTCTTGTATGACTGTTCTTGCATTATTTATATATTAAATTAGAATGTTACTTTTTTCATAGGATCACAGAATCCCTTGGGTGGGAAGGGCCTCAGGAGGTCTTTGTTGCAATACCATTCCCATATTTCCAACCTGATTTTGTGAATCTATGTGTTTGTGTACTGAAGGTATATGTGAAAACTTTCTGGAACGTAAAAATGATGTAAATGATGCTAATGTTTTTTTGGGTTTTGTCAACAAAATCCTCAGAAGATTTTGAAGGCAGCTGAAGAACTTTAAAATGCTGTTCTTACCACTGGGATATTAAACAGATGTCTGCACAGTAATTTGCATAAACCACTATTAGAGAAGTTTTGCATTTATATTTTAGTCACAGAATTACAGAAACCACATTCCTCAAAATGTTGCCATTTTGGCAGCTGCATCAATATTGACATGTTTTCTAACACTTGAATGTCTGAAGGGATATTTAATGCTTCTTGCTACTCCCATGCTAAACACTGTTGCCAAGCTAAAGTTTTATTAAATGGTAATATGTTTTGTTTACTAATGTACTATTATTGAGAAATGTGCTAGCTCTTCTGCCCAGCTGTAGGAAAACCAGGCAGTATAGAAACTAGAGCAGGGTGAAAAATGGAAGAGCAGCTTTTTTTGTTACATACACCTTGGTAAATTTTCTAAAATCAACATCTGTTTAGTTATCCAGTAGGGAAGTGAGACTTGAAGAAAAATAATTCCTCTCCTGTACTATTCTGAAGCAAAGTTTTCATGTCACTTGGAACATTCCAGTAACTAAGGCTTTGTAAACTTTCATGGGTATTTATTTTTAGCTTTCTATATTTTTGAATAAGCAAATGCTGTAATCAGTAATGCATTCAACATAATATTGAAAAAATCCTCTCACCACATTGCCTCAGTTCTAACTTGAGGGTTTCTAACATGAGATGTGGGAATCTTGCATGGTTTCGGGCCTTGCATAAATGCAGACTAATTTCTTGTGGTCATTTTCCTTTCTGATCATATCAGTAATGCAGACTAAATCATTTAAAGAAATCTATTCAGTTTTGTAAAGCATTTTCCTACAGCATTATTTTGAGATAGGCATTATTGTACAGGATTGTACAATAAATGTAAATGATTGTACAGAGTTAAATAACTTAAAAAAAAAAAAAAGTTTTGGCCAGTGGCACTTGACGCATGCCATGGCCACATTTTACAAACTGTCTTTCTGCAGATGCTTTGTATTGACCCAGGTGAGCACAGCTCCCAGTTCCCCAATTTCTCTATGTCCAGTACCCTGTCACATTCAACATGAATGCCTGCCCAGTGTTCCCACACTCTATATTGTATTTCTCTAAGCTATACTGTATTTCACACGCAAGAGATACACCAGGATATTGCTCATCCTTCCCCAATTCTGCCCAGTACTGCAAGACTGCACTTCAAAGCTGAACAGAAATTATCATCCCACCCTCTAGGTTACAGGGTTCATTTAACCCCTTGTAACTAAACCTCATTGTCTCACTAGGAGGCTGAATGTGATGGACACCATACAACAACAGATCCTTCAGCTAGTACCAAGAAGATGCTTTGGAGGACAGGGCTGGCGTGGGGAAGTGCTGAGTGGCAGTGAAGTAGCAGTTAAGAACAAGCATACTGATGTGGAGAAGGAAACAGGAGTTGAGGGAGGTGCAGGTGTTAGCTTGGGGGGGTGGAGTGAGGAGAAGGACTGAAGAGGAAGCTTTTATATAACTACAGGCCATTCAGGAGAAAGGTGAAGGAGAGCTTTGGCAAATGGACCAAACTTTCTTTACCCACAGAGCAATAGCAAGCTATTTGACAGTTCTTGTACTCCATAAAAGACCTCTGTGGCTTCTTGCATGATATCAGTAACCAGCAGGCTTGCCAACATTTTTTCCACATAGTGTCTCTCTCATCCTATCTTTGCTTTGGTCCTGTTGCTTAGATCCTGACCCTCCAAAGTAAGAAATTAAAAGGCTTTTTTTCAGAATGTGAGGTGTCTGAAGAAATTTGATTGGATTCTTAGTAACTTACCTCTTTTCCACTAGAGCTGGGAGACAGAAGTTAGTCTTTTAATTGACTTAATTTTGCTGGTGAATGAGAATCATCTTTGCTTTACAAGCATGTCACTCAGATGATTAAGTTTTAGACAGTCAAGAAATCTGGGCTCATTTGTACTACATTTGGGTGATGGTTTTGAGGCAATTAAATTGTGTGTGGGTTTGTTTGTTTGTTTGATTGTTTTGGTTTTGATTTTTTCCAAATTTATCACAAGCTTGTTAAGCTCATCAAGTCCAGGTTATGTCCCAGCCACTTAGGTTTTCTTACTGAGAAACGTGACATGCGTTCTATTAATGGCTGCAGTGAGACAAGATCAGCAACAAAACTGTAAAATTCTAACTTCTGTTTTATTGGTATCACCTAAAGTTTTATAATGTCTCTGGCATACAGTGGGTCATATAGACTTCATCTTTACAGCATTTCTGCCCAGTCTGAGAATTCTTTTGTGATACAATGTAAAAAGTATTCATAGTTAGAGAAGTCACTTTTAGTTTGTAAATAAAGGCAAAGGATGTAGTTTTGCTAGCGTATGAACTTTAAAAAAAAAACCAAACCAAACATGCTTTTATAGTTTTACTTCCATCTTTGAAAACAATAGGGAGAGAAAGGCTGCTTTAGTATCATAGAAACTACAATGCCAATTTTCAAACTGTTTCCAACATGAATTTTTTCCTCAGAAAAGCAGAGACGGGAGTAAAGAAGGCAAAGGACAATAATGAGGGGGGAGACAACATTTTCTTATTAAGGCAAAGCACTGTATAAAACTTATTCCCCCCCACCAAGCTGTTTTTAGACTGCTCCGAGACCTTCATTTCTGAACTGGTGCTTCCGACTGCCTATAAATTAATTACTGTGTTTTGTTTCTCCTTAACGTATCAAGGTGCAGGGACAATTTTCAACCCTCTTCCCTTTTCTCATATAAGAAAATGCCTAAACAGTGTCTTGTTATATGAAATTATGTGAGAATCTTGATGAGAAAAAAGATTCATATTTTGGCCTCCGAGTGACCTTAAGTAAATAACCGATGCGTATGGAAGTTACAGATGCTGAAAATTTACATTGATTTTTTTCTTTTCTCTCTTTTTTTTTTTTCTTTTTACAGGTATTACTATGATGGAGACATGATCTGCAAAGTGCAAGGCAAAAGGTTTGTGTACAAATTTGTCTGCGACTTGAAAACTCTCATTGGATACAGCGCAGCAGAGTTGAATCGGTTGGTCACAGAATGTGAGCAGAAGAAACTAGCCAAGATGCAGCTCCATGGCATTGCACAGCCAGTTACAGCAGTGGCGCTAGCTACAGCATCCCTGCAAACTGAGAAGGATAATTAAGCACTAGGACCTGAAAGTGTGAGCCTGAGGCCTTTCCTATATAACCAGAGCAGTTGCTGCTCTTACCTTTATCAGAATTGGAAACTTCTTTTGTTTCTTGACAGTACAATATAGAGCATGATTTTCTATAAAGAACTGGGACTTGCATAAATTTGGATCTTTTAACAGCATATATTTCAATATAAGTTAAGGGATCACCACAACTTCTGCAACTTTGAGTCAGGGCCTCTATGGTATGCAATCTGAAATTGGTGAGAAAGGTTGAAGTGGTCAGCGCTCTGTGTCCACAGCTGTACAAAGTAATTTTTGCAGCGCTTTTAACAAAAATGAAGTACCTACAGCAAGCAGGCTGATCAGTTGTCTGAACTCAGTCCTTTCCAGTCTTTTGTTCTCTGCTGAACTACCAAATGGCATTTGATGCTTTCAAAGTTAAACATGTTCATTATCCTCATTTAATCAAGCAGAGCTGAAAGACACATTAAACGTTACAAAGCATCAGGTTCTTAAAATAGCTTCTGTGTTTATAAGCAAAGCAAACGATGACTAGACCGAACTGAAGATCAGTGCTGAAGAAGGAGATCCAGGTTTAGATCTGGCTTAGGTGAAAAGCCAATTATGAGTATTTCATTGTAATATGTAGATAATATGCATATATGAGGGCAAGTGCTTACCTGTTTTGAAAGACACTGTTAACGCTAGCTGTTTAGCAAAAAGCGAAGACAAACTTCTTCCCCTGCTACCACCCCCCATCAGGTGATTGGGAAACTTGAAAAAGTAGCCTTCACCCAAGAGTAGTTTGTTTTGGTGGGGGGGTTTTAATGCTCTGTTCTGCAAGGTGCTTATACCTGCATGGTAGTCAACCTTAGTAACTGAAGACTTAAGTTAATCACAGTCAGTAGTCCCCATTTAGAAACAAAATGCAAGTTGGAAGTAGTTTTACAGAGAACTGAAGTTTGATTTCCAAATTATTGTACAGTCTGACATATATTAAAATACAAAGATGTATTTTTTATTTAAAATTAATTTCTTTCTGAACTTCAAGTGGTGTTTTTGAAGCTTCATAAGCCAAATGCATGCTCCAGAGCTGGGTGCAATTTGAAGTCTGGATGATGAATAGAAAATAGTTGGAATGTATCCTGAATCCTGAGCTACGGAGAGTATGCCATGCAAACTTATACGTGCAGTAAAAGTAGGCTGCAACTTTTGAGCTTTTGTACTGATGCCTATTAGACAATTTCTTTTGATGGCTGAAAATGGCGCTACTTTGGTTTTGCTTTTGCCCCTTCATGTTACTAAACAGTGTAAGTATTATGTCACCATGCATGTTTTCCAACTTTTTATAAGTGAAACCCCCTCTGGTAACACTTAACAATTAAAATGCAAGTGCATAAGGGAAAACTTTTAATCCTGTGAGGGATCGAGCTACTCTTAAACCTTAAATCAAAAGTGCTTGTACAGTGAGGTTCTAAACGTAAGATGTGTTTATACTGAGTAGCGAGAGCACTGGACTGTTGCTCTTGAACTGAAAAGGGATGGTCATATGTGCAAGCAGAGGGCAAAGAACACAGAAGACTCGTTTATTTTAAAGATGCATTGAGGATGAAGCTTTTTGTTTGTAGGTGGATGTTCATCTGCAGGTAGTTTTTGCTTAACTAGAAATCTTGCATGTAGTTCTAGCCTACTTTTTTCATCATCACCACGATTATGAAATTTTTTTTTGCCAGATTCTTTCAGTAACTCTTAATATTGTTTTCATTCTTGAGCTCTTAAAGCACTCCATCCACTGAGCATGCTGGTTTTATTTTGTTTTTAAAATCTTAAGCCCTGAGCAAAATATGTAAATGCATCTGTCACGAGAGGTCAACCCTCAATCCCTTTATTACTGTTACAGTAGTCTGATTCCACCAGTTGGCAAGTGTTTGAGGTGACTTATGCAAATAGATGCAGGTTTGCTTACTAAGAATAAGATGAAGCTGATAGTTCGGTGGCAGCAACTGTATGTAACACCGCTCCATTACTAAACAGAAGTCCAATACAAGTCACTAGTTTTATTTAGCAGAGTTCGAGAGGCCTTTTTACTTAAAATACAGTATATAAAGAAGAGAAGCTTAAAATATTAGCTTTCTAGATCAAACTGGACTGTGGGGGGATAAACTAACAGCAAAATTGAAATGTAGTATCAATACTTTATCCCCCTGAATGTTCTTGTTACATGATAAGCCCTCTAGGGGAAACTTCTGATATCACACTTTCTTTGTAAATACATCCAGTTATTATTTTGCAGCTTTTCAGTAGGTATGATAGTCCTTTGGGTTCTTTGTTGTGGGATCATCTGCTTTTCCACCGTGTTCTAATTAGTAAATAAGGAATCTTTCAAACAGTATAAAATCACTGTCACATTCTCTGTAGTTGAGGGAGAAATCTGTGACTAACTTCGTGTCTTCAATAAAATAAAAGATGTAGAATATATTGTCAAAGGTTGTTCTGTTGCTGCCAGAAGGAAAACATAGAAAGAATATTCCCAATTTTTTGTAAAACGGAAGGTTTTTTGCATACTTTTTACTCTTTAAATAAAGACACTTATACTCTGCTAATAATTATGTATTTCTTTTGTGTTTTGCATTTTTTTGGTAATTTTACATGAAACAATTATTTTCTATTTTTACTCTGATAAAATATTTGTGCATAAAATGTCAATATAGTAAAATAAAAATGTTATACAGCTAATGCCTGTTGACTTCTTAATTTTTCAGAAAGCCATTTGTAATGTCATTCCAGTACAGCCAGTTTAAAGGTGAATACATGCACTTTATTCTCATTACTCTTAAGATCACAAGCTCGTTACAGGAAGAAGGCAGACTGTCCTATTTTCTGAAGGTGCATCTTCTTTGACTCAATACTTGGCTATGTGTTTCTACTTTTAAACTGGAACTCGGTGTCTTTCATTACTGTAACAGCTTTCTTTAACATCTCAATTGCAAGTCTCAAAGCGGTGCTTTGATAAAAATAATGAAGGAAACTTAACAGTAGGACAAAATGGAGCGCTGTAAAATAGTTTTACACTTTTAGGAGTGTTTAAATTGGAAAGGTTCATGTTGATCTGTAATCTTTGGACTTTGTTTCATTCTTGCAAATAGCCACGCTTACTACATGTAGCCTGCTAACTCAATTGTTAGTACTGCCCTTGTTAAAAAGAAGATAAAATTCCGATTATACTGTTATTGCCTTGTTTTTAAATTGTGTCTCAATAGAAATATTCTCATTATACCTCTGAACTCCTCCATCTGGACTGCCAAATTCAAGACTGAAATATTTTGTCATCTTTAAACCTACCACCTCACTTGATTTCAAAATGTTTATGCTTAGCTCAGCAGCAACAGCATGTAATGGACTGAAAATAATTTTTTAGAACATTTCAATAATTTGTTGGCCTTCTTTTAAAGTACATTTACAAACATTCAGTATCTTACTAATTGAGGACCTTTTGTTTGTGTTTATAGTTATTAGCATCTTTATGCCAGTGAGAGTTTGTTTTGGGATTCTCATTCTCAGACTGAAATTTTTATTGGAACACTGTAGGGAATTACAAACTAACAGCTTGCAATTATCAGTCTTAAGCAAAATAAGCTGATATGGGGCTCCATTGCCTGATAGTGAAAGAAGGATGATAGAAGGTCCATTGACACAGGTTTATGGGAATTATTATTTTTTTTTTAAAGCAGCATGATATAAGATCCATTCACATGGGTCTATGGGGACTATTCTTACTAGACTGGTGGATTTTGTTTTCCAAGATCATACATATCCTTAAAGGTTGTGGGTTTGATATAGCTATATCAGGACTTCTACAACATATTTGGTTTGATACTGTATAATTTTTTTTTTCTTTTGGAAAAGTAATTCTTAATATGGATGATGCTAAACAGAAGATTACTTAATGATTGACTGGTTTTGAGAATTGTAACGTGAGACCCAATACATTAGACATATTATGACTCAATTACATTTTGCATCATTATTTCAGAACTAGAGCCCACGGCATCTAATCAGGCACCAAACTGAAATTTTATCATCTTGTAATTTTAGAGTATTGACATCTTAGCCATTAATAGCTTGAAACTAAGGTTAAAAAATGCTGAGGAGGGAGAAACAAATATTGAGTGTCTGCCTTTAATTAAAATTCTTCTGTACTCGTGGAACTGGTGTTCTGGAAACTGAAATTAAATGGTGCTCATGGCAGTGGTATCAGAAGATATATCTGTAACCCATGAAACAGTTCTCATTTACCTGGAAAAACAGAGGAATCAGTTGTGTCTGTGGTTCATGACACACAACATCCAAGTAGGTTCTTCTTGTAGGTGGTGTCACCGTAACTGGCTATGATGGGAAAGGAAGAATCCAAAGGTAATTAATTATTGATCATAGTTGTAAGCAACTTACTTATGCAGTTACTTAATACAAATAAAGGCAGTTTAAAAGAGGAGATAACTCTGTATCCAGCTGAAATCCTCATGTAAATAGTTTTTTCATGCTACCAGAAACAGCTGAAACTACCTGCAGTGTGTTAGTTTTTAATTGCCCAACAGTTGACTTACAAAACAACTGCTGGACAGCAGATAGTAATAAAATTTCAGTTTCTTTACAGTCATTTTCTGGTTGCTGGCATTGAAACGATTGTTCAGACACAGCAGGAAAAATGTTTGTTTACTTTTGCACAGCTTTGGTGAATGTAAAAACTTGTGGAAACATTTAATTTTGTCTATTGACAGACAAATGTCTTGCTTCAGGTATTTGCTACTAATGATCTAAATGAGCTGGGAGTCTTTAGTATTAAAAAACCCTCTTTTTCATAATAGATCTGATACCTTAAGATACTTTTTTTTTTTTTCCCTTACCTTTGTAACCGCCTTGTAAACTAAATGGAAGAAATTAGCATTTAGGAGCCGTATTTCTAGTCCTATGTGGGCTATGTGTCTGAATTCACTAATCAAAGTAGAATATGTCCATCTCAGTAGACAAAAAGCAAATTATATAAATTATTATAATAGTGTATGTAATATATACCAGTTATTGATTATAATTGAAGCAAGCATGGATGGCACTAAACAAACTGTTTCTTAGAAATTAGGAGATTTGTTGTTTATTTGAAATTCCTCCCACTTAGGGAAAGGTATTTGGGGATGAAAAAATGTTAGCTGTTTCCCTCTTCATCCCAGTAAGCTTAGATTTTTCAATATTCTCATTTTCAAGGACTCTGCAGGAACTGCTTCATAGGAACTGGGTTTGCAAAACGCTTCAGCTGCAGCAGACAATGAGAAACCAGGATGTTGGAAAAAAATCTTGTAAGAGTGAAAGCTGCAAACAGCATGCATGGAAAAAATGAGTCTGGAAGAGAGAGAATGCAAGAGATGAGATTTAATGAGAATAACTAGGGGGAAAGACACCTGCAGGGTGCAGTTCTTTAAACTTCAGGGTTAGGACAGAAAAGGTATTACATTTTTTTTTTTCCCCTCATAAAAGCAATGTTTTAGTCCAGAAACTCGAAGCGGCTTTATTCCCAAAATGAAGCGTGGTCCCCGCCTCCTAAGGCATGCCAACGTGTTGGGCTTCACCGGAACTGCCCCATGCAGGAATCTGTGATACCTGCCTCGGGACTTTCATTCCGCAATTGAGATCAGCAAAGGGAAGTTAGAGACAGTCGGTGAGGATGCGAAACTTGCTGTGTGACTGGAGTCTCTCCTGGCTCTTGTCCACTAAAAACAGCTGAGGGAGGCAGAACTGATGGGGAAGCAGTTTGGCTGACAACCATAAATTAATAAGATGGTCTGAACCGTACCCAACAAGGAACTAAAAGCTGTAACAGGAGCTTGAACTTGTCCTCGGGAATAATTCACCAGGCCTAAAGCGAGCTCTATAAGAATGAAGAGAAAAAAAATTCAGCTGAGGAATACCTCTAGTGTAGGTGGTTTTTTACAGAGAAGAAGTGTGTCTCTTTCCTGCTCTACCAACTTTTCAGTCCATGGGCCAGTTACATCTAAGGGGTTACAAACGATAAATGTTCAGGAGTTCTGTGAAAGTGAAGAACTGAGTAAGTACGATCATGCTCAAATTGGTGTGCTCGGGTAGGAAAATAAAGCATAATTCAGCTTTTTTGCCATCAACAGTATGCTTTTGTGGACTGTCTGCTTGTTGAATTTTGCTCAACTGGAGAAGCAGGAAAAAACAGAAGAGAGCTGTGATTCATGGGCATGCGTGTGTTGGGATGGAATGGACCCTATTGTTTTGGAAAACAGGTTTCAACAGTTTTTCATTAGTTTTATTGTTGCTCCTGAAATATTTTGTCAAAAGGAGGCTAGTTCTTTGAGGATGGCTGGTAACCAGCTAGAGCGCAGTACCACACTGATAGCTGACTTATGACACTAAACCAAAACCAGCAATACTAATTTCTGAAAAGAGTTGTAAAAAGCTTGTAAAACCAGACAGGTGGCAATAGAGATGAGTTTTTCCCTGGACCAGAAGGCAAGCTAGACCAGGCTGGAAGGTACAAAGAGGACAGTCGGCCTTTGCCTGGACGCTCTGCTGGGGTAATCAAAGGGGCTTTGCGCAGGACTGGAGTAAAACTGGCTTGTGTTGAGGGACTGAACATGTCCTGACAGAAAAGTGCAGTGCAAGTTTATAAATATATACATACCGGGGGAGGGGGAGTGTCCCCCTAGCTTTGCTTGGTCAGATAGTATTGCCCCCTTTGGACTCCACTGGGCAGTGGACAAGGCTGAAATGGATGAGTGCTTTTATTTTTTTATTTTTAAGACAGACCTGGCCGAAGAGAACAAATTGAGGGAAGAAATAAAAACTTCTTCCTTAGAGGTGCAAAGCTGCTCAGAAATGTCAACTGTGAGGCTGGACGTGTCATTGAATAGACTGAATATAAATGCAGGTAGAGCATTGATGTTGGCTGAAGGCACGGGCAAGCCAGAGGGGAGGGACACAGAGCCATCACTGGGAAAAAAAAAAAATGCAGGGAAGCAAAGAATCTCCTCACTCTGCCGAAGCAGCTCTGAGAAAAACGCAGTGAGAGCTGTAGCTGCTGCTCGCTGGCTGGGAGCAGCCTGGTACTGTACGCCAAGGGACTGTCTGCTGTTGGCTCCGTACCTCAGAGAGCCTCTGTAACGAAACCAGATGGTATTAAGGTAGCTCTTCATTACATCCTCGCTAGCTGCTGACTGAAGCAACCGGCATTGATTATCCCCTTGGGCCAGGAAGAGTAAACAGATAAACGCAGTTTTTCCTCTTTCATTTTCAACAGTGTACACCTAGAAACATTTCTTCTCTCATTATCTGGGTTTCAGTGAAGGATTTTGAAAAACCTGCTCTGATTAAACTTCGGGCATCCTATGCAGAATTATTTTCAGCTAACAGATATGTTCCATGAGCGGTGATCCCGGGAGCAGACAGCTTCCAACAGACTGTTATACTACAGCGTTATTCGATGATTCATTTTAAATGAGCCATTTAAAGACTTCGATCTTGAAGCCTCTACATACTGGGGAATCTTGTGTTTCATTTTTTTAAACTGTATTTGGCCTTGTGATTGTAGAGGAGCTCTTGCTAGAGAGAAGCTTGCTGTAATGCTCTACACTTTTCCTTCAGTTTTCCACTGCTTGAGCTACTGATCACAATTTTCTTTCAACCAGCAGCAAAATTAAAGTTTGGCCAAATGCTGTTCATTGCAGAGATACTTGCAAACTTCATAACAACTCAATTTGACTTTCATAAATAATTTGGGAATTTACGGGAGCTATTTACTCCAGTAATCACTTTGCTCCTTCCCTTTCCTTATATAACCTTGGAAACTCTTCAATGAACTGCAAGAACTAAAGGCAAAAATACTCCTTTTTCCTGACAGAGGTCCCAGGGAGCTTGCTAGCTCAGCACCTGTCTTTTTACCAAGGGCATTGGTGCCAAAACAAGTCCAGGAGTGATGTTCTCCTGGGAAGCTCAGCTTTTTCCCCTCTCCCAAAAGACATGCTGTGTGCGGACTGGTTTTCATGGGATATTTCCATCATCTCTTAAATTAGCTTGTGTCTAGAAAATGTTTTTTCCCTGTGACCTTCAGGGCAATCAGTTTTCTATATGAAAAAGGGGCAATTTCCCTTTCCAAAGCTTACAGTGAAGAATGCTTGCACTCGCTGGAAGTACGAAACTTTAGTCACTAAAGAAAATCCTAATCAGAAGCCCTGCGGTCAAGGTTGTGGTGGTTCAGCAAATCAATAATAGATTTGAGATTAGCAAATGTCATAGGTATTACTGAGTAAGAGCTCATATACCTCCTTTTCCCAAAAGACAAGCTCAGCTGCACCTATGGAGATTTTTGGCTGAAAAAATTCCATAAACATCAGTGTCCTGCCCCAAGAAAAATAAACCTTTTTTCAATGCTGATCTGAGTCTCTGAGGATTTCTTTACCTATCTTCCTCTTTGAGAAGGATTTCTCCAACCTCACCTATCACATATTCAGAAATAAAGTATACATGCTTTCTTGCCAAATAAAAAGTCTTGACATAGTTCCTGTTCATCTGTGTATGCCAGAATTGTCCAAGGTACTTTACTTTACAGCAATTGTTGATATCTTTCAGAAAGAAATACAGTCCTGATTTATGGCCGGATCATATGAAACACATTAAGTTCTTGCGTAGTAATATATGTTGCCAGCTAGAAGCAGAAATTATTATAAATGTGTTGAATCACTTAGTATTGCGTTGCAACTGCCTTGCCTTTTAATGAGAAGCCTGTAGTCTTAATATAACATTAAAATACAATTACTACCACCAGAAGGACCAAAAAAAAAAAAATCATATCAAGCAGTCAGCCCTTCAGTATGATAATTGCCACCTCCAGCCCCCATGAGAGCCGATGCTGAAGCTTCATTCCTGTATGACTGAAAGAGGAAACCCCACTGCGCTCAACTCTGTCCTTCAACGAGGCTGGCTGCACTGTCGTGCTCCAGTTTTCTCTTGCTCATTTCATGTATGAAGAATTTACAGTTAAAAGGAATAATTAAAGTGCCACTTCATTTGGTATTAATCTGGGTAACGGTCTTGAAGAGAGATGTCATTGGTTGCTTTCAGATTATGGAAAATTATAATTTGCCCGGGATTTTTGGACTTCAGAACTGAGGTGTTCTTCTGTGCAGCATGGGGGGAACTTGCTTTTGGGTGGAAGGAAACTTCTGTAAAATAAAGTTCTGCTCCAGTACCAGCTTTTCCCAGCTGATGTCACTCTGACAATGAATTCAAGCACACCAGCTAGAAAAGCAGCGCTCTCTATAAAATCTAATGATGCTCCTGAACAGAGAGGACGCTCATCCTGCAGCGTAGGAAGGAGATGTATTAACACATATGGTGGAGCTGAAGGCTCAGCGTGGGCACCAGCGGTCAGCTCAGCCCCACAGTGTCGCTTGGCTGCTGCGGCTGGGCCAGCAGAAATGGCGTGGGGCATTTCCAAGGCGACGGGACCACTGACCGTGGCCACCTGGTGCCCTCGGGGCTCTGCCCTCGCTGGCCTCTGCTGCAGCGCTGCAGGGCTGGGGATGGGTGGAGGACATGGCCCAGCAGCCTGGTAGCCCACGTCCTTCCTGCGAGAAATAGGAGGGGCAGCGTGTGATTGCTGTGGGTATTAGGCAGCTTGGTAGGGGAAGTTTCTTGTTGTCCAGATCTCAGTAGAGTCATCAGACTTTCGTATCCCAAGTGCCAGCCAAGAAACACATGAATAATACTGTCAAGGGTGCGGGGAAAATTAAATCCAGAAAAGAGGTAAGAATGAATATGCTCCAAGGCTTTGCATGTAACTTGGTCGTATTTCACATCAGAACAAAGCCCAGAAAAATCTAAGACGATAACATGCAAATGCACAAAGGAGCATAAAAAAACCTGGGAAGCAAGTGAAAACGATTTATAAAGTCAAAAGCAAGGAAGTAATTAAAAATGGGTAGGCTTAGCACGTGAGGTAAGCATAACATAAGAGAAGATTACCAAGTAATGGCAAGTAGCAGGATGTTAAAAAAGGGGAAAAAAACCCCTTCATCTTCCATAACTTGTCAAAACTCCCTCTTATGTTACCAAAATAAGACCAAGTCACATGGCAAAGTTCTCTGTTGAAGACAGCCTCTTTTTTTTTTTCCTGCAAGAAAGATGTTTGTGTTGGTTAATTACTAAACTGGGTGTCTCCAAAGCGCCAAGGAGGTAGGGACCACAGTGACAAAGCACTCTCAGGGCCCCTGGTCTGAATTTGCAGAGAGCCTGGCACAGCTTCGCTGAAAAATACAAACCACTCACTTGTTTTTATTGGATTTTCTTTTAACGCTGCTTCACAGCATTTTGTCACAAAGTCCAGCAGAGAGCTTCCCATTTGCTGCTGCTGCACCTTAGCCCTTCTGAAGCTGCCTGGTTGGGTTGCACCTCCCGGGGTGGATGCGCATCCCTCCTCTTCCTCTTCCTCTTCCTCTTCCTCTTCCTCTTCCTCTTCCTCTTCCTCTTCCTCTTCCTCCCATCCCTCCTCCTCCTCCTCCCATCCCTCTTCCTCCTCCTCTCCATCAGCTGCAGCTGCTGGCTGTGGGCAGAGAGCTTTTGCCTTCCTCACTGCAGGCAAGACATATTTTCTGGGGCAGCAGGTAGCGGATGCAATGAATCAGCTGAAAATGGTTATTTTCAACCCAGGCTTTTTCCAAGTGTATGGAAATTACTCCTGTCCTTCCTAAACAAGCACTTTGGGTGTCTGCTATGACACACCCTGGAGATGGTTTGTCATGGCTTCTGAGCTTTGAGCTGAATTAGAGTGAGGATGGTTAGCTGAAGCAAGATTAAAATCCCAACACTTCTCTCTTCCCTAGGGGGAAGTGTCAGGCAGTAGCATTCGTACCAGCAAACCCACTGCAGACAGGAGTGCTGTCCCTCTCTTCACATGTGATACAGTGGTGCATCAACAACACTCTCCTCTCGATGATATTGATTTGTTCTCTGACATTTTCAGTGGTGTGCTTGAAGCACTTCAACTGAAGTAATGCAGAGGAAAAAAAAAAAAAAAGCTGTGAAGCTATAGGGTCTGCATGCCTCCTGTGTTACTAAACTCTGCTCCGCTGTTACTTGCTGGAGAGGCACTCATTTCCCTGTGACAGTGGGTGTTGCTGCAACTTTCTCTCTACTAACCTTGGGTTGTTCTCTCAGGCTCTTGCTGGTAAAATCCTGGGTGTATGTGCCTGACAAGACAGATGGAGTGTATATGTTCTCTTAAGTGCATATACAAATATAGGGAAATTAATAGAAGATTGCAGTATCAATAATTTGAATTAAAAAATTAGAATGTCATATTTAAAATTCCTACTCAGTTGTGCTTAATTCCAGTTTCCTAATGAGCTGTTTCTAAAGATTTATGATCTTTTTACCTCTGGCTTCAAAAGCAGGGCCTTTTTTATTAAAAAATAATTTCTGTTATGCTGTCTTACAGCTGGGTGGTTTAGCACCGAGGACCAGGAAGCAGGGGGATTACTCTGGGGCTGCAGCTCGCACGGCAGACAAGATGCCCTGGCCCAGCTGGCCAGCAGCTCCGCTGGCTGCACCTCTTTTCCTGAGCGAGGCGAGACCCTTGCAAAGCGCGATGCCGCAGCCCTTCAACCTCCAGCAGCCTTCTGTGGGGTTTGCTGAGGAGGAACCACTGCCGACCTCCTGCTCTGCCCTTTTGCAAGCAGCCAGCCTGCCCACAGCCACGGAGGTCAGCAGAAGCACGGGCACCTCCGGCTTTCATGGGGAGCATCCCAGTGCCTTGTTTCTCCCCATCACAGACGACAGAGGGGAGCGCTGGTTCAAACGGGTAATCATTTGGGCGGCCGTCATTGTCACCACCTGGATTTGATGCTTGCAGCGTTAAATAAGCGATGTGTGCTGGCTACAGCCTGTGGGCTGCGTGCTCGTGAGGCGACAGGATCCGACCTGGAGTCCCAGCTGGAAAGCGGTGCAAGAGGCCAATCAGAACTAGCAACAGCACGTGGCAGAGGCTTTGTGAAATGTGATTTTGTTAAAAATGCTGTGCTTCTTAGGAAGGTAAGCCACAGCAATAAAGTCATCCAGGTTAAAAATGACAAGTTTTGATGTTTGGGCAGATATAGTAAAAAATACAAATTTACATGTATGAAAACATATATACCAATTATATATGACATAACATATGATTATGTATACCTAATATTTGCATAGAACAGTCAAATTATTTAAAATAACCCTCACAGTGTGTTTTGTTAGGGTTATTTTTCAGCTGGATCAGTTCTGCAGTCCTGTTAATGATGTGTCCCCGCGAGCTGTTGTATGGACTCAGTGGAGAAGATTGCATGGGGATAGAAACGTGTACCTGCATGTGACATGGGCCAGGCCCTGCTCAGCTTGGGTTTGCCACTGGCAGCAACGTCTTTGGGACCAGCCCCCAAGAGCTGGCACAGGGCTGATGCTGCGAGGCACTCTCACCTCTTAGCCCTGATCCCTAAAGCTTTCCTTTATCAGTTTACTGGAACAGCGATTTGTAAAGAGAAATGAAGGATCAGCCAGCACTGTTATGTGTCATTAGTATGTGCGATATACAACTGCCCATACCTCCCGAATGCCAGCTGCTAAAATTACACTTGGGCTCCCATAACTGGCCTAGTGATGTTGCTAGACAATTGGAGGGGATCCTTCTCACCTCTAGTTTCATGAGAAGTGGTAGGCGGCTCATCTCAGTGTGTTAGCACGGAGTCCTGCTCATGTTGTCTTGGAGGGTGCCATGCTGTCGCATGTACAGTAATTGGAAGGAAAAACATCCTTCTCCCCTCAGATGCTTTCTCATTTTTGTTTTTCCCCATTTTAAACCCAGGCTAATTTTTGTTGTTATGAAATGTCACTGTGATGACGCCAGAGCCTATAATTCAGTAGCCAGTGGCAGCCACTTCTTGCATTCAGAGTCGGAGCAGGAGGCTGGGTTAGTGGATGCCTAGAGAGAAGTTAAAATGGGATAGCTATTTGCAGAGATTGATTCACTGAAGTGCCTCAGTAAGCAGTAATTTAGAGACACAGGAGTCTCACATTTTGTAACCAGTATGGTTTAAGGAGGTAGAAGGTCCCTCCCTTCCTTCAACCACCGTATTAGTCTTCTATTCTGTTAAAACTATGATATTTTTCATTTTCAGAGGCTTCCTACTGATCCCTGCAATCATGCTGAACCCCAAGACAGCACATCATGGATTTTCAAGAATCCTCTCTCTCGAGACAAGCAAGGCCAACAAACCCAGACAGATGACTGTGTGCATTACACTGCTGCTTTCTGTTCAGCTGGTGTCAGCAGTCTTCTCCGGGCTCCAATGTCAAGCAACACCGACAGACTGAGGCCATGCATGAAGGCAGCATGGTGCAGAAAAACTGATACTCAGACAAGTTCTCACAGCATCTGTAGGTTTGAGCTGCTTCTGTCAAGGTGAAGCTTATTCCCCTTCAACTCTGACTGGGTAGAGGCAGCCACTATGGCAGCAAAGTAGTGTCACAGTCACTGGGAGTCATAGTCACAGGGAGCTAACAGGCCCTTGTGATACTTTTTGGGCTCAGGCAGGTTTTTTTTTGCATGTGGTGACATGCAGGTATAAATCACTACCCTACTCAACCCTAAAATAGGAGGCAATATCCAGTAAAGGTTATTGTGTTTTCCTACAAGTCTATTATTTCTGACAAGTCTGATGCATGGACAAAAGTCAGCAAGCCCCCCGAAGCCTTTCTGAGCCTTCCAAGACTGTTGCCTGCATATGCTAAAAAAGGAACCCCAAATACTTTGGCTTAGCAACCTGCTGCCATATGCCTGAGTAGAGGCTGCTCAGCAAAATCTTTGCTCCTGATACGTCTTAAAAGGACATTGGGATAGCTTGATCCCTTCATCTTTTGCCTGGAGAGTATAAAGAAGCTAAAGGCATAATGGAATATTCTCCTACACGCACGAGCTGTCCGTGTAATAATACTTATTATGCTGCGATACCTGCTTTGAAATTTGTATTATTGAAAAGAAGACACAAATGGTTTAGATATAAAGGTTTGTAACCAAGATTAGTTGAACATCGACTGAATAATGCTTAAAAGACTGTATAAATCATGCGAAAGCTAGACATTAAATACAGGTTGCCAGAGAGATTACTCCTAAAAGCATTGCCTGTGACTGAAATGAGAGCCCTGCAACGCTCTCAGGCAGCAGCCTGGAAATGTGTGGCTGGGGAACATTTCTGTAGGCTGCAAACAGAGTAGGTTTTCAGCCAGTGCTGAGACAAATGAATGAAGTGACCCTCAGCCCAAGGAGGGACCCTGCATCTGGGCGACGTGGATGCTCTTGGGCAGCTTTCATGACTGGGAGCTCTGTGAAAGCTGTGTCCTGCCATAAGGAATTGTTCACACGTATCTCCCAGCCGCACTGGAAGGCATGCGGACATATGGAAGATGTCAGGAGTGCTTTTTCATATCCAGCTTTCATTGCCAGCATCGAGGAAAGAAAATCAGTGGTTTCGTAAATAAGGGGATGCCATCAGGAATGTCTCGACCAAAGCAATTCACAGATGACTTGGCTTATGCTGGCTATTTCTTTTCTCTCTTTTCCTCTCTCTGATGTGAAATTTGGCAGCTACATGGGTGACCCTGATAGTGCACAAACGAGCCTTGCCTTGAACTTTGAATTATCATTTAAATCCCTGCTGGCACTATGCCTGGGATTTGACCAAAGGTATTAGAGAGTTGTTAGTGAAAATAGCAGTCTCCAGTGGGTGTTTGTCTGATTAATAAAACTGCAATATAGGTTGTTACAATTGCTGATTTCTGGTCAGAAAAGGCCCACTCAAGATCGGAAAGCCAATGCTGCACCGTGACAGGTCAAGGACTGCCATGTGCTGCTAGACCTTACAAAAGGGAATTAATGCCTGATGCTAATACATCCACTTGTCTCCCCGTGTTCGTGACCTCCAAAGTCCCCTGCAGTTATTAAGATACAGTGCAATTTTTTCTTAAGTGTGAATTTTAAATTCAAGTGGGTATTATGGGCTTCCTGTGAAACAGATGGATTCCACATGCACACTTGTCTGTGGAAACATCTGAAGTGTAAAAGGGTCCGTTAAATAAACCTCGTTATACATCTGTCTGGTTGAATTTATTCCGGCCTTTAGAGAGCAAGAGACATCCTATATCCTGTTTTTCTGAGTTAGAGGATAAAAGGACATGGCCAAAAAGGAAGGAAGAAACTTTTCCGTGTCAGCATCAATGCTGGCAGAGCTCTCTGTCAGATTTAGGTTTTCGCTAACAGAAATTTTATTCTCTGAAGAAAATACATGGGTTTGGGCTTGTCTGTCTTCCCCACTGACATCTCTGTGGGCCAGACTTTTTATTTTGTTTTCCAAAAATGGAAATATTTTGCCTGAAAAACCTTCATCCAGACTTCTCAGTGGCAAAAAAGGCATCTCCCACCCACGTGAGTCATTGCTGGAGAGGGGAAGCTGTCTTGGGCCCACCTCTCCCATCCATCAACCCACTCTGCAGCAGCCAGGGTGGAAAGGACACTGCTGATGCAAAATGCAGGGACAAAACTGAATGTTGATGTCCAGAGGATGAGAGGAAAATCCTGGTCCTTGCAGTAGCTCTGTTCAGTGGGACCCAGGCTGCAGCTGCTCAGCTGCTCACGGCTTTGCCCGTGCCAAAAGGTGTGCCTGCTGGGCTTGTCTTTGGGATTTTCTAAGTGTATTTGGTCTAAACAGAAAGAGCAGGCGGTACCGAGAGATGGGAAATCTGATCATGGGACAAGAGCCCAGCAGGACGCAGGGGAGGTTTGCCCCATGTCTGAGCAGGTTGAGGATGTATTTGAAACATATGCTTAACATAGCCAGAAGGAAGTCCTGGGGTGCAGGATCTGGGGCGTGGGACCCCCTTCTCCAGTGCAGCTCAGGAAAGTTCACTTTCTCCCACAGTGCTATGCTTGGCTGGAAGATATTTTTTTTCCAGAGGATGACAACACCTGATACTGCATCAGTATTAGAAGTGACGGATGGATTACTAGGGAGGTATTTTCTGAAGCTTATTCTTTGAAGGGATTTATTTTCTTTCCAGTCTGCATGAATACATCCCTTTGGCTGCAAAACCACAACCAGCGGGCCTGAATTTTATGTCACCCCATTCTGCCACAGCAAGAAAAGAAATTTTTTTTTCCTTGTTGTTTTAATGTCATGTGATCACAGAAAGAAGATCAGAAACAGTACTCACATAGGCCTAGAAACCAGCTTCCCTGCCTCCCTCAGGCCTTCACTCGGTCTGCTGAGCCTTATTTCCAACTCTGTAATAGCTTTTGCCACCTCTCTGGGGTGCTCTAAGATATAGGTAAATAGCATACATCACAGTATCAGGGGTAGCAGTCAGGCAGTACCTCAGGCTCAGTCTGAGTCCCTGCAAGCAGCCTCTGCAGTCACACACCCTCCTTTCTGTCCCTCCCTTCAGTTGTCGCAGGGGTCAGCTGTTTCTCAAATGATAAAATCCCCCTAAACCCGAATTTTGCTCTGAGTGCCTCGCTAATGCTGTTCCCCATGCTGGAGGACCCATAAGGCTCAGCAGCCTATTTCATACCAAGACAAACCCCTCCGTTAGGTGGTTGGGGATAACCTACAGCCATTCGGCCTGAGCATTGCCACGCACGTGTTTTTGCTGTACCTGAAAACCTCCCACCATGCACGACTACACACGCTGAGCAGATGCTGCTGGCACTTGGTCATACTTGGTGTCCAGCCCGCTGGTCTCCCACATCTTCTGGTGGCTCTCCAGCGAGGGGTGCTCTGTGGGGTACAAACACACACACTGATTTACCTCCCAAAAAGCTGACAGATGTGGAAATCTGGTATAGCCAAAGCTACCTGCTTCATTAAAGCTTGTGGTATGATTTGACTGTGGAGATCATCAGCTAAAGCCAGAGAAGCCCAGGATCAGTGTGAGAACTGTGTCTGTAGAAGAGCTGACTCCTGGGGCCAGGGCGACGGGGATGGCTGATGGGGACAGCTGATGGGGAGGAGGTCTGCACCGGGGCAGGGGGTTGGTAGTCATTCCAAAAACTTGGTTTGGACTGACCTTTGAAATGTTTCAGTGCCCCAGGAGACACTGCCAGGACAAAGGAAGAGGTATTGCACAGGGAAACATCCCAGAAGGTTGGGATGAAATTGGGAAGTGCAATGTAAAACAAGGAAAGCCACCGCCTATGCCACCATCCAGGGGCCATTTTCCCAGTGAGCCCAGTGTGCACCCCTTGGGGGGGGTGTGTCTGCTGTGCCCAGGGTGCCCAGGGAGCTGGGCAGCCCTGCGAGCACCAAGGTGAGAGGAGGAGGAGCGGGAGAAGGTGCTCCAGATGCATGAGCAGAGATCCCCTGGAGAGAGCACGATGGAGCAGATATCCATGCTGCAACCATGGAGGATCCCATGCTGGAGCAGGTGGATATTTCCTGAAGGACTGCAGCCCATGGAGAGCTCACACTGGAGCCGGGGAAGAGTGTGCAGAGGAAGGAGCGGCGGAGAGGAGCTGTTATGGCCTGACCACCACCCCATTCCCCAAAATCCCCCTGCACCACTCGGTGGGGGAGAAGACAGAGGAGTTTAGTCTGAAGGAATGAAGTTGAGCCTGGGAAGAAAGGAGGGTAAGGGGAAAGTGTTTTAATTTTTGTCTTTGTTTCTCACCATCCAACTGTATTTTAAGTGGCAATAAATTAAATTAATGTTTGCCCATGATGGTAAGTGATCTCCCTGTCTTCATCTTGTCCCATGAGCTTTTTCACCTTATTTTGTCCCCCTGTCCTCTTGAGGAGGGGAATGAGAGAGTGGCTGGGTGGGCATCTGACAGCCAGCCAAGGTCGAGCCACCACATTTCCCCCCCCCCCCCTTTTTTTTTTGGTGGAGCTATCAGTTCTTTGGAGGGTCAACCGGTTTGGCAGTGCTGCTGGCAACCGCTTGCCAGGAAGGAGCACACACAGGCCTTTAAGGAACAAGAGGGTCACTGCTCCTTTTCACCCAGCCCATAAACTGCTACTCCCTGCCTGGGCTCCCCATGCTGTGGCTTCCTGGGGGGCACACAGCTTCTGCTTGTAACAGCTGCCAGTGGCAGTCGCTCCTCTATGCCTCTATTTTTTTGCAAGCAATCCCTGGAAGTATGTTGTCTTTCCTAAGCAGTACAGTGAAAACTCCACTTTCAGGTGCTCCCTGCTTGCCTAACAGATTTATTAGCCCTCTGCAGGTCTGTCCTCACACCATCTCATAGTGAGTCATCCTGACGCTGGGATCAGTGAAAGCTATCATGCACTGCAGCCCACATGTTTTCCTTGACATGCTGCCTTTCTTTAGTCAGAGAATTACCTGCTGCTCCTGGGAAAACAACCTGAGCTTATTGCTACTCAATTCCTTTTTTAAAAAACTAAACCCAAACCACCTTAAAGGGGTCTACTTGCTTGAGGGTACTGCACTATCCCCCTTACAGATGAGAGTAACAGGATGACAGGTACACCACCAGCCACCCTGCCTGCCACAGGCAGTCCTGCAGGGAAGACTCAAGAGAGGGAAAACACCCTTGCCTTGTGGAAAGGAAATTCCCCTTGACATTTTTTTTGCAGGCAGAGGGTCCTGTAGGCTCCCTGTAAGGATGGCTCAGATGGCATGTTGCTGCCTGGGCATTGCTAGTGCACCCAGGCACCTAGCCTGCCAGCTGTAACAGAGACAGTAATGTCCACCTGACCCCAGATCTCCCCTTACTGCATGATGCATCAAGACTAATCTACTGTGCCAGTACTTTCTGTTAAGGGCAACCTGGGGACTGCCCTCCACGCCGAGGAGCCTGCCTTTTCTATTCCAAGCCGGCTGTCATGGCCTCGGGTGCAGCAAAGCTGTGACTGCCAGAGCCCACGAGAGCCTGCAGACCCCAGCTGTCTGGGGATGTGAGTTTGGGTGAGCCATGCCCACGGAGGCTGGCTTTAAGGCAGCTGCGGTGCAGCCCGAGGCAGAGCCTGCAAGGCTACAGACTGCTCTGAAGGATCTTATTTCAAAAAAGCATAGGAGCTACCATGATGTTTTTAACTAGTCATAGCAAAACACAGGCCTTGCATGAGCGGTAATGGCAGAGCTGCACCTCTCCACACAGGACACGATACTCTGTCATCCGCCTCCTCCCTCCCTGCCCCAGATGTGGAGGGTTTTTCTAGCAGTGACTACCAACTGCTGATAAAGCAATTCATAAGGGAGTGTTATGAAAGGTGCTGAGAGAAAAGGCATGCACAAATGTCGCCTGCCTTTCCTAGACAATTGCAGCAGGGGCTCTGGCTCCCTGTGAGATGGAGCTGTAACGGCACAGGCAGCTGCCAGGGGCTGGGCAAAAGGAGTTTCTGGATCCTAGTTTGAAGTAGAGAGACTGTACAGCACCGACATCGCAGTAAGCTCCCTGATGTGTATCCTTACAGCACGGGCTGTTCCAGGCAAGGCAAGCAGATGCATCAATGCTCTCTCTGGAGACAGAGTGCAAGGCTCAGCTGGCTTTTTTGTTTCTTTCTTTCCCTTTTTTTTTTTTTGCAAACACTTAGTCACTTCATTCCAGTGTTACACTAACGATAGCTGTCACTTTTTTCCAGGGTTTTATATCAACATCATAAAAGCCACAAAAGAAATAAATTAAACCCCAGGGGAGTTCAGGCTCTCCCTGTAAGCAGGGGAGAAGCGGGTGCTGGCTGCATGGCCATGGCGCCCAGCGGGGAGGGAGGTGAGGAGAAAGTGCAGGACAAAGGAGAGGGGGGAACAGCCCAGCTTAGCTTCTGCCTTCTTCCTCCCAGGAAAGCTCAGAGAAAATTTACTGTGTTAATTCATAGGCCTTGGTTACAGGATTTCAAAATGAGTTTCTCAGTAATGATCGAGTATTAACTCTTTTTTTTCAGAGAGAGAGAGAGAGAGATATTTCAGATAGTCCAACAAGCCTGTTTCGATGCCCACCTCTGACTAGCGCGGTGGCGTCTGAGCCCACAGCTCCAGCATCCTTAATGATGGATAGGCTAATGTCTTCTTGTGGAGACAAGAAAGGGAGAGAAATCTGAGAGACTGATGAGGCATTAATCATCTGCAGGCTTCTTGAGCCTGCTCCTCCTTCCCTCAGGCTTCCAGCCTCCCCATTTCCTCTCAGGGCCAGAAAGCCTCAGCTGACAAGTCCACTGGGTAAAGCCCAAAAGAGAAGATAACTCCTGGCTCTTGCCTGGTAACTGCAGGTGTAGCATCCCACTCCCTTTAGGTAGCACCAGCAAAAAGACCTGTGACTATCAAAAAGAGCAAGTTATTTCCTTTATGTTCTTTTTGGAAAGCTGCCTTAGTCCTGTTGACTACAAATCGTATTAGACCATCGGGGAGTCCTAACTGGGAATTGAATGCCACAGTATTTTAATGATGGTGTAAAAAAGGTAACCCCATTTTCAAAGGCCCGTTAGTGTGAGAAGGCACTTGTCGGTAGGGAGAGAGCAAGTACACACGCAAACACAGGTATGAGTCAAAAGTGACGGTATAGGTGGCCACATCACACAGGTGGGTGCTCAACAGGAGGGGTGCAAGCAAAGAAACAAGGTCTGTCCTGCCACATCCCTGGCTGCTTGAAGACAGGTTTGTTAATTTCTGGTCTAAACTGTAGCCTCACAAAACCCATCTGCAATGGCTGCGTTCAGCGGCTGGCCCCCAACCTTCAGTGCTGCTGAGTGGTGTGAGCTTGCTTGCACCCTCCCAGAGGTCTCCACCTTGCACCCATCCACCTCAGCGCTGACAGAGATCAGCCCTCCTTGCCACTCTGTGGTGGCCATGTGATCCAGGCCATGGCAGCTCACCCGTCCTCCTCCTCGGCTCTGTATCACCATCCCCGGTGACACACATCTTGGCTGCTGCAGTGACGGACCAGGACAGCGTGGCATGAACTGGATCTGCACAGAAGGGAAAAGCAAACCATTAGCTCAGCAATGTCTGAGGCATTGCACCCCTGTGGCAGTGTTAGGTATGCTCCTGTACGCCCCTCACTCCCCCCACTGCTTGCTTTAAATTTGATCACTGAAGGGAACACCGACCATGCATACCCTAACCTCTCCCTGGTCAGAGTTTATTCCATGTCAGCACTGCGGTGTTATTCTTCTGTTTCAGTATCCATTCCTGCTCCAGAATTGCCATCATTTGAATTTTCATATTAATTTTCTAATGCACATAGAGCAGGAGAAGAGAGCAGCAAAATGAGCCTGCCAGAGATCTCTGCTGTCAGTCCACCTGAAATATTACCCCCAGTGCTCCTCCAGTGCTAGCTGGCTGCAGAGCCCCACGGGGGAATGGGCTTCAAGGTGTAATTAAGCAGCTCCTGAGGTGGCCAGCATGGCCGAAGCCCCCAGGGGTGTAAAAGCTCTCCATGCCTTTCTCACTTTCTGTAGTCACATGGAAGAGCTTTTTTTTTTCCCCCTGGAAGGTTATTTGTAACATGACAAATGCCCTCCTGAATCAGATTAATGGGCCATCGCGGCCGCCCAGCATCTTAACTCTGACAGTGCCAGCGGGAGATGCCATTTAAGGTGAACATGTGAGCCTGGCTACCAGTGGCAGTCCTTCCTCCTCACTCTCCCCACGTTCCCAGGCACTGTATTTGGTCTATTAGGGGATACATCCTCATCCAGTCCCTTTGGTATTTATTTATGGACCTGTTGCTGATGAATTTTTCTAAGCCCCTTGTTGGACCTGATGATCCTGTCTGTCCCCCCGAGCTCCTGAGGCAGTGAGTGTAAGCTGACTGCCTGCGGTGTAAAGATGCACTTGCTTTTCCCTGTCTGGGACTGATGGCCTGTGAGGTTCAGCAGGTGCCCTCAAACTCTGGCTGTGCATAAGGTGGTGGATAACAGTTCTGCATCCAGCATCACCACTTTGTAAACCTTGGGTCACACCCCCCCACCCCAAGGCATCTCCAAATGATGGTTTCTTTGCTTTTTCCAAGAGGTTGATGAGCTCTTTATATTCCATATGATGGGGAAGGTTGTTGGCTTGTTAGTGTTAGGAAGGGATTATGTAGCTAATGTGTGGGATGTGCAAATGCATTTTTTTTAGGAGGTTAAAAATAGGATCCTGAAATGCTGATATCTTAAGTTGTGCATATTACCACATTGAATTTTTTTGTCTGTCTCCTTACTGAGGTTTCCGTAAGTTCTCACATGTGACTATTTCTGGTTTAGTTCCATATTAATGTTGAGTAACGGTGCATTAGTCTGAAACTCTTCCTCTAATGAACTGGGCAGCAGAATGTGGATATTTTAGATGGACTTTATTTGCCAGCTGTGTTTTGATCTGCTCAAATGAAACAAGAACTTCTCCCTGTCCCTCTCTCTTCCCACCTCTGCATCTCACTGTTGGGTATAGGGCTTGCTTGTGGCTCATTCGAGGACAGGTACCAGCAGGCAAAATAATTTTCTAGTACAAGGCAAAGTTGTGGATCATCAGCTAGCTGGGATGTCTTGGGAACTGCAAGTCAATCTCAGTGGTTTCTTCCCCACTTCTGTTTCTCCCTACAAAGCTACAATCAGGGTTCCCTGGGAAGGAGGAAGACCTTTCCTGGCACTTTCAGCAGTACACTGATAGCTTGAACCCTCAGTTTTTGTTTTGATTGCCCGTACCTCCTGCCTTAACATTTTATACCTTTACACCAATTCGCACCTATTCTGCAAAAGCTGGTACTTGTCTTTCTGCGTTTCTAAAATGCAGCTGCTATTTAGTTACAACAGTTATTTCTGAGTGAGCCAGAGCCTGTGATGCACCATGCCTGCAGATAGCTAGCGCAGAGACTCTGCCTGCCTGGGAAAGTTTCGGATCTAATCTCCTCTGCGGTACCCAGCCCTGAACGGGGGGACCTATTTGAGTCTTCCTTCCCTGACTCACCCCAGAAGCTCTGTCTCCTCACCCACGGAGCGAGCGTAGGATGGCTGGCCTCCTAATTCACACCCCAAACCTTGTGTGCTACCATTTCTCCTCCGCTGTGATAAGCAGCATCGACACACCAGCTGTCTAATTAATTGTTTGTAGGCATAGAGGTGAAGGTGGTGTCTTACAGCCAGAATGGAAAAGAGGAAAATGTTGCAGCTTTGCACCAATAAACATTTATTGTCGAGTGAAGCTTTCTGAGGCAGTCATCAAAAGCTTTAAAAAATGTCCTCACTGTCTAGGTATTTTGAGCAAAAGGCTTAAATTAGTGCCTGTAGGAATTCCTGCTTTTTTCTACCCTGGAACTGGACTCCCCTGTCAGTAAGTTTACCTACTGGGGTTCCTTTTTGACCAACTGATGAATGTATAATACATTTATCATTGTTTTACGCAGCCTATGTTTTTGCTAGCTACTTTGCTCTAATTTGGTACTCTTGCTCCCAATTTTGAACCAGACTCCTTGTTGTAGAGCTAGTGACCCCTTCAGTTAGCAGCCTTAATTACTCCACTTCGTCCTGCCTCATTTTAAATCTCTGTCATGTAGCTGTGGGTAACACTTACATGGTGAGTCCCTAAGACCCATGATGGTCAACAGAGAGGCCACTTAGGAGCAGATGCCTACACTGTAGACAGATAAAAGGAAGCAAGAGGAACCAGAGTCCAGAGAGATTATTTTCTCCAATTCAGGCCAAGGTTATAGTTCCCTGAATGGTATTTTTTCCATTTGTACTGCCACAAGAGGTGTTTGTAACAACTACAACCTCCCCATCCTACCATGCTAGCTGTCTCCTCTCTCATTTCAGTCAATGGTGATCTAGTTTAGCATGTAATTCCTGTGACCAAATGTATAAATTTGGGGTTGAGTCATTTGTTTGACTCCACTGACTGTCTCTCCACTGCCTATAATGCATAGTGTGAAGAATGAGAGCATTGACAGACTGCATGGCCTGGACTCATATGGCTGGGGTAGCAGTAAGAAGACCTTATGCAGCTTTTGCTTTTTGGTGGTATGTCTGGTGAATTCGAAGGTTGGCCCTGTACGGTTGTTTGATGGGGAAAGTAGTTATCATGAGCAAACTCAGGGCAGTCCAAAGGGTAAAAAATTCTGTAATTGTTTGTCAGGCAAAAGAAAATGTATATTCCTGCTGAGCTGACTTGGGTTCAACTACTTTTAGCTTGTTCCAGATTCAAAATGGGAATAGCTGAAAAGCCACTTGGCATTTTGAGCATAGCGCTAACATTTCTCACTGAGTGGAAAGGAGGGGTGGAAAAGGAGAGAATGGGAAGACAGGAAAGACTGATTGTGTCTCACACCTGAAAAAGAGAACCTGCATTGACTCTAGTGGTTTGGTTAGGAATGGTTGTGTGGGGGCTTGAAACAACCCCCCTGAGAGCCTTTATTTTCCCCATTGGCATGTTTGTTTCTCAGAGGGGTTTTGGTGTATGTAGGATAGAACCCTTTCAGAAGACATGAACCTGGAAGGTCTGTTTCAAATGTGCACCTATGCCTGATGGCCCAAATCAGAGAGGGGCAGGGAAGGTGTTATCCAAGTAACCATGCTTGCCCTATGCTTGTAGATTGAGCGTTACTCAGAAGTGAGAGAGTAGTGTAGGCAAGTCTTAGAGGAGGATATAGGAAGGCAAGAATAAACCTTCTCTGAGGAAAGGAAGTGGAGAACGATGACAGAGAGAAATATCAGGAGTCTTTTCCTATTGACATTGCATTCACTACAATGACAAAAGCATCAGTGATGAAGCACATGTCCCACCTTCCTCATGCAATCCACTCCTGGTGACCAGTGTGTTTGTGGCCCTCATCAATGACAGCCATTAGCTCCATGTGCTGGATGCCATGGAAGGACTGGCACCCTGTCAGTCACACAGGGCTCTCCTTCCAGCAAGAAACAGTCATTCAACCTCCACCATGCACATGATGAGGGCTTGAAAAGAAAGATACCAGCAAAGCTATTGAATCCAAGGCTGGAAGCAGATGTCATGAGTGATGTGAGTCTTTCTGCAGAGCTGTCCATAAATATACTGTGAGGGTCCATGAAGGCCCATGTATGACTAGGCAGCCTTGGCAGTCAGTGCAGTCAGAGCCTCCCTGAGCTAAGCTTGGGACGGGAAGATGAGCGCAGCTAGCAGCCCCCACAATGCTGGCTCCCATGAGGATTGAAGGCCTGGAGGATGCATTATTTTGGCAGCCTCTCCCACTTGCAGTGCTCAAAGGGAGCGAGCCTGGAGGATTGCCTCACAGACCCTGAGCACCACCTTACCCCGGCAGTCTTGCCCACCACAAAGTGGGTAATGGCTGACTGGCAGGACTTGCATGGTGAGACACCCCAGGGCAGTAGCTCCACTTCTGATCCCAGGGATGAGCTCCCAAAGGGTGACACGGAGCACCGGCATCCGCTCACAGCTGATGGCCTTGACTGTGGCCACTCACATCCAGAAGCTGGATGTTTGCCAGGCACCCCGAGGGTGATGCAGCCCCACGTGTCCCCAAGGCCCTGGTCAGACTCAGGCAGATGAGTCCAAGCATGGTGGCCACTTGGGAGGAAATCTCGCCATGCTCATCCTTTGGGAAGATAACAGCCCAGGGCAACAAACATCAGGTGTCCTCCCAGTACTGCCGCAGGATTAGGCTCCCACCCTCAGCCCACAGCCCCTTGCAGGTCACACTGTCCGAACATGAGCAGGGAGGCAGATGGAGAAGCCAGCTTTGTGGTGCCACTCAGGAGCAGCACCAGAAAAGACAGAAATAGAGTTTTTCTGGCATTAAGCCTTAAAAGGGAGATGATGTGTGTACAAATGGACGTGGGCAGTGACACATTAACAGAAGACAGATGAAAGGACAGCATGGTACTTTCTAGAAGGGTTGACAAGTGAGGGAGGCAGGGTTTGGTGGGCTTCTGAAAGTGCCAGACCATACGTGCAGTTGAATTGTTTAGCCCTGGAGGCTGGATTATAGATACTCTGAAATAAACACCTTGAACTTGGGTCATAACAGAGATGTGAGACGCCTCAGGACCAAATGCTTTGATCAGCAGATCCACGCTTATTACACTGCATTAATTGCTAAGGTAGGCTGAGCCAGATGTCACACCAGCTTTCTCTTCATCAAAAGCAACAGCAGCATGAAGTTTCCTATGCATCTCAGCACTCATTTCCTGCAGAACAGCTTTTATATTTCATGGTTCCCCTACTCTCTTTTCAAGTTGCTTGGACAGCTCTGTTTAATTCAACCCTAGAAGAACTTGCATTTCTTTTGCAATATCGAGACCTCTGTGCTCCCCACTTTCTTGAAGTCCTGAGCTGAACGCTCCTGAGCTAGAGGCGATACAAAAATTAAAAATATTGCATGTTTACAGAGACAATACTTTGCTTGCTTTTAAACTAAGACCTTTGCTCACTGATAAGAAAAGGCTAACAGTGGTTATTGGGGTCTAATTATTTATTATTGAAGAAGCAGAGATTTTGGGTCAGAGTTTCCTTCAGCTAAGTGCCATCAAAGCAGATTAAAAAAAGACACTTTCAAAGAGTTTACAGCTTATGCAGTCTGCAGCCAGGTTGGAGGAAAATAATCAGAGCAGACTTATAAACAAATCCACGGTTTTGTGTTAATTGAGTCAGAGTTTGTTCTTGAGTTGTGTAATAGTATGCAGCACTATAAAACTGAAGGAAACATTACGCAGTAGCAAAATGTTGAGGACTTTATTGTGTACATTTACAAAGTAGTTTAGTCAAAAGCATACGGGGCCATTTAAAATGCCATTCAGCCAACACTGACTTGCCTACACTGTGCGTATATTCAGTGTTTATTTTAATTATAGGTTCACAGAGATGCATATACAAGTGTGTACTCTTAATGCAGTTGACTGTGTGATAGAGGCCTATTTTTGTTATGGCCTTTGACTTACAACATCTCCTGAGCTGTGTATTTAAATTTGAACTTTTAAATAGAAAAGTTCTATGTTAATGAGAATCTTGTCTGTTTTATAAAGCCACAGGGCTGCGGACCTCAAACAGCTCCCAATTATTTCAAAATAGAAATAACAGTAGCATTTTCTGTTTTCCTTCCCAGCCAGCAAGAGAAATTGATTAGGTATTTGCTGTGTTTGTGTTTTTGCATACTATTTTGCTAAGAAAGAGAGTTTACTGGGGAAAAAGTGAATCTTCACGCTCACTTCTGAGTCTAAAACCCTGACTCTTGGTGTCTTGCCTGCAAACAGGCACTGCATTTTGAACAAGTATGTATTTTACGTGTGCTAACTTGGTAAGATTTCTGACAGAAAATTGCTTGCTTTCACAAGCATACTGTGGAAGTGTTGGGGTTTTTTTAAGGGCAATTTGTAATCACAAAAAGGCAATATGATCTTTTGCTCTGTGTCAGTGTGCTGGTTTTGGCTGGGAGAGAGTTAATTTTCTTCACAGTCGCTAGTATGGGGCTATGTTTTGGATTTGTGCTGGAAACAGTGTTGATAACACAGGGATGTTTTTGATATTGCTGAGCAGTGCTTACACACAGTCAAGGCCTTTTCTTCTTCTCACCCCACCCCACCAGCGAGTAGGCTGGGGGTGCACAAGAAGTTGGGAGGGGACAGAGCCGGGACAGCTGACCCCAACTGACCAAAGGGCTATTCCATACCACATGATGTCATGCCCAGCATATAAAGCTGGGGAAGAAGAAGGAAGGGGGGACATTCGGAGTGATGGCGTTTGTCTTCCCAAGTCACCGTTACGCGTGATGGAGCCCTGCTTTCCTGGAGATGACCGAACACCTGCCTGCCCATGGGAAGGAGTGAATGAATTCCTTGTTTTGCTTTGCTTGTGTGCACGGCATTTGCTTTCCCTATTAAACTGTCTTTATCTCAACCCACGAGTTTTCTCCCTTTTACTCTTCCGATTCTCTCCCCATCCCCCTGTGGGGGGAGTGAGCGAGCGGCTGGGTGGGGCTTAGTGGCCGGCTGGGGTTAAACCACGACACTCAGTCTCAGCAGCATTAGGGATTTCATTTGGGCTGATGATGGACTGGACTAATCTCACAAGTATCTCACCTTGCGCTTCGACCACAGCATCACAAGCAGGCTGTAGTCCATATGCCTGCAGCCAGGCGCTTGGAAGTGAGATGTGAGTATATCTTCAAGGTCCTGAAATCAGGAGGCAGATAAGAATGCATAATATATTGAAGTCTCAGGATCTTGCATTGCTCAAGCACATGCTCTGAATGCACAGGACTGCTAATGCTGCAGAATGCGCCTTCTTTCAACTAAACTTGTTACAGTTCTCACATATGGCTATCAAAGCCATATGCCAGGGCTCATGAATTTAGGCCGATAATAGAAGACTGATGCACATAAAAGCTGTGGGGCTTTTTTTTTAACAAGCTTGGTTCCCAAGCCTCAGATGAGGTCTTACAGTCAGGATAATGATTGGAAAGCCCTCTAGAGCAAACCAGCAAGAAAAACGGAGGATGTGGGTGTTGATTCCATATCCTCAGGGCTTCAGAGCTCTGTCTCTGCTTCCTCTTAAAGTAGGGCAATAAATCCTCCCCAGAAAGTAGGTTTGTATGTCTCCTCCTTCCAGAAACTGTGCAAGGTTTAATCTTCTGCTCATAAAATACAGTTGAGGTTTTTGCCCCTTGTTTATTTTATATTAAACAGATTTTTAACACAGAACTCCACAACTTCCCTCATCTGGATGAAAAAAAACCACCACCACCCCTCATGACTATCTTACAGGAACCTTCTTAGGCTCTTTTTTTTCTCCCAGACTCAGTTAACTCGATGCTATAAGATGGCACAAGCTGAGCAGAAGAGCCTTCTCCCAGTGCTGAACAGCCATCTCACTGTGTAGGCAGGCTGCTCTGCTGGGATAAATGGAAAAATATGTCTGAAACCTCTGCAGCTGAGGGCTTGAGCCCTCTTGTATCCCATATGCTGAGGAAGGCTCCTGTCACTGGGCTTATCACTAGAAAATAGTGATGGACCCAAGTTACCCAAGTTGGTAGGTGGGTGTGGGGCTGAGCCCGCACTTAGGAAAGACAGGAAGGAAACCCCTTGCTTCCTTAGCACATCTACCTGCAGCGCGGCTGGGAGGGGTGGACAGTGCCTGGTCTCATTGCTTCCTCATACCTCTTCTGTCCCAGGAGCAGTGGGGTGAAATCACAGGCATCTTCCCAGAATGGGATTTATGTGGCTTTACTGCAAGGGAGTCTAGAGTTCAGATTTGAAAGCTGAAGCCACCTTCAGTCTGCATTTATATTGTTTAGCTTTAGCCATGAGCTCAGTAGCAACTTCAACTAAAAAGCATACTGCATCGCAATTCTTTACTATTGCCAGAAGGCTAGAGAAGGTGGGAGTTCTGAGGAATCTGCAAAATTATCGTTCTTATTTGCATTATGTTGTTTAACCATTATGTTTAAGCATTATATATTATTTGATCAAAGTCATGCTCAGAATGACAACTCAGTCCCCTGGTGGGACTGGTATATGTTCAGCCAAATGAAGGAGAGTTTATTCTCAGACATGTCACTTGCCCAAAAGCGCTGGGTTTGTTCTAATGATTCTATGTCACAAATGTGATTCTGCATTAAAATGCATTAAAGGCCAACAGCAGCAGCAGTTCTCTCAGCTAGACACACTCCGCTGTGGTATTTCTATAATAAAGAGAGACTATATGCCTGCATCCCATCGAAGCCCCACCTTGCACTGCCATGTTCTAGATGTGCCTATCTGGACCAGGTGTTGTGGACGTTAAATGTTCCCCGAGGTTTGCACCAGCTACCGTACACTCAGTCACTAACACCCTTCAGGGAGTCCTGACAAAGAGAGACCGCTGGGAGAGAACACAGTGGATATCTAGGAAATCTCTAACAGTACTGAAAGGACAAGCAGAGATCAGTTCCTCCGTGCTTCTTTTGGTACAAGAACTAGGGAGCATCAAATAAAATTACCATGTGGAAGGTTGAAGACAAGCAAAAAGAGGTGGTTCTTCACAAACATATACTTAGGCTGTCATAGGATACTAAAATGTATGTTGGCTTAAGAGTAGCTAGGCAGGTTGTGGAAAAGACCTTTACTCAGGGAAATTAAATACAAACCCACTATCTCTGGGTCAGGCAGATTCTCTGAGCCACAATTTTGTATAAAGCATGAAGAATACCCACAGAAAGCAGCACTGTAAGCTTGCCATGCTCCTACACTTTTCTCCAGCCTTCCATTTTTGGTCACCATGGGAAGCAGGATGCTGGCCTTAGGCGAACCTTTGCTCTGACACTGTATCCAGTTGTGTATTTCTACTCTTCCTTATTCTTTCTGTTGTCCTCTGGGTTGGCTTGGGAGACTTGGTCATGTCAGTGCTACGCAGTGCAAATCAGACTTTTCTCTCTCTACTTTGAGCCTCCATTGGTGGGTCCCACACCCTTTGGAAGGTGTCCTCTGGTCCCTGCTTAGGGCACTGATTATGCATTGAAGAGAGTCTGGGTGGGGGTGTTGGTTGTTTTCTGGATAAACTACAGATCTTCAGTGGGACAGCAATAATGGATGAAAGTTTTTTGTGGCTCCAGGTGTTTCCTTCTCTCAGAAGAGGCTGAGAGTTGCTCCACTCTCTGTAGGCACATGAAGCTTTAGCATGCCCCAGTGTCAACAGATTTGACAGAGGATGCCCTGACACCCTCTCTGGACCAGGCCGGAACTGCGGCTTTAGGGCTGTCCTTGGCAAGCAGCAGAGGAGGCTTGGCCAGCCCGCCTTGAGGGAAAGCAGCTCTTCTTTGCTGCCTGTCATCGGCTTGCTCCTCCTGACTTCCCCGTCATTTATGGGGGCTTTTAAAGATAACGCCTGTCTTGGGGCATTGAATAAAGAGTTTCATTCTCTATAGCTAGTTTTTATATACCTTTTTTATACCAACCATGTAAAATTTAGGCTTTGCAAAACACAGGCTGTTGACTGCTAAACTCTTTTGGCTACTGAACTTTGGCAGCCCACAGACTTTCATAGCAGATTTCCCAGCAACCCTATTGCCAAAACCAGCCAAGAGCCTTGGCAGTGCAGGTTTTCTATGCCAGAAAAACAAAAGACAAACCCTATTACAACACTCTGTATAGGTAACGGGTACAGATGACGATTTAAAAAAAAAGACTGGGCTAATTGCAGCTCGTTGCTCACTGTTTAGGTGAGCTTTGGGCAGACTCTATTCTATTGCAAGTAAGGGGTTTCTAACAATCATACCTGCTAGGTGGGTGATGATCGTCCTTTGTAGTGCTGTGCAGAGAGCCCTGGCAGCAGACCAGGGCCTCCATAATAACTCCCCAGGTGCTAAAACCAGTTTGGCCGTGGTTCAGCTCCCCGGATCAGGCCCTTACAGTGCCAGTCAGCAGAGTCCCTCCAGGTGGTCACTGGCAAGCTGGTGGTCACTAAGACGTCAAAGAAGATTCCAGTCTCCGCTACTGCTGATATGATTTTGTAACATCAAACTCGTCATTATCGGGCAGGATCCCAGCTAGTCTCAAATGGCGTTGCATCCCTGTGTTGCCTGAACATTACAGCTATGCCCAGCTGGGGCCCTGAGCCATTAGCTCTCAGAGAATGACCAGTGTATTCAACATGGCCGGCGTGGGCCGGCCCAGCCTGTGGCAGGCCGAGGCAGAGCGCTCAGCACGCTCCCTCCAGACGGCCCTCAGAGGGGTGCCCTGGGCTCGCCGTTTCAGGGGCTTCCTCGCAGCCAGGTGCCTCATGGCGGGCAGCGCCGGTTCCTGGGGAGCAGTGGTCCCTGCGCTGCCGTTGTAACACAGGGACAGGCGACCGCGGCAGCCACGTGCCGGGGCCACCAGGCTGAGGGCCTCCATGGCCTGCTGCCCCGGGGCTGACTGGCACGACCCGCAGGGGATACGGCCTCCTCCCCTCCTGCCCAAGGGCCAGCCAGCTTCTTAGCACACAAAAAAATCATAAAAATAGACCTCTCCCTCCCCACCACCTCTTTTTTTTATAAAGCAGGTTGAGGGACCAGGCTGCTAAAAGGAAAACAAGACAAACTTCTTCAGTATTTATTTATTCTAGGATTTTTTATTTTCTCAAAAGGCTCTAGAAATCAAATTACGTTGCCAGAGCTCGGTTCCCCCCAGCCAGCCTGGCAGGGACCACGGCTGGCCGTAGCTCGGGCTCGCTCCCATCTCTGTGCAGGGGCTGGAGGGGTGCAGAGATTTAGAGCTTTTTCCATAAACCCTTTTTAGAGAAGCATCATATGGGGTAATTGGGATTTTGCTCATTTCCCCCAACCCCTCATCCTAGTTAAATGGGAAACCCCCCACACCCTTGAAATGCTCCCCAGAGCTGTAGTCTGAAGTAGTGCTTAGGCATCGTTAGATGGAGTCAGTGTGGTGATCAGGGACTCAAAATAGGCATAATTACCACCTCCCATTTTGGGCCAGCAGCAGCGTCGCAGCTATTTCAAGGATCTGCTTCCTGCAGGTGCTGGCCAGCCCCTGCTGAGGGGAGTCTGCCCTGGGCCAGCTACTCTTCTCTCTCTCTCTCTCAATCTTTTTTTGTTTATTTATTAGCAGCATTTAAAAAGAGTAATGTCTACCTTTTGATCTCGGTGATATCCTACCCGAAACCGGATGCTTTTCTCCATTGAGCTACCTCAGAGAAACTGGGTTACAAACACAGAAGGCACTAGTTAGGGAGACTTGTTCTCTCATTCAGTATCCAAATTCAACTTTAACTAAGAATCCCATTAAAGCCAGAATATTTTATTACCTCTATATAAATCCTAATACTTATATTTGGAACCTTAAAAGATTTTTCTGTATAGTCAGCCAAATAAATTTTCCAGGACTGTAGAAAGTTGCAGGAAGATTTAGTGCTTGTTCCTTCTAGGAGGAAGGTGGAAGAGAGAATTACTGGGAAGGAGCAAGAGAGAAGAGCCATCCTGCCCTCACTGAATCGAGACCTTTGCTTTCTGAGTGGTGGAAAAATTGCAGAGGAACGCAACCAGGACGCTGCGCACAGCGTTATTTGTAATCTGTTCTCATATGTCATTAGGATATTTTCAATCTTGCTGCCTGGAGGCATTTTAACAGCAGCTTACCCACCACCCACAAAAATCCATTAGTTTAAACGGTAAAAATGAGCTGTTTGGCCACACAGCAATGGCCTTAAAATTGCTTTGGTAAGTGCAGATATAATGAGGATGGAGACTTCGGAGCTGAGCGAGGATCACGACAGACCTAATGGAAAATGCAGCCCCTGCGAGCTGTTCTCCGTAAGGGCAACACCAGGCCTCAGTTTGTTTTTCCTAGACCACCCTGTAGCTGGAGAACCAAATTTAGCCAGAGGCGGGTACTGAATGCAGAACATGGCACATATAAGCATGCTTTTTAGGGTGGCTCTTCTAGCATGTGCCTGATAATGTCCTGGTACTCTGAGTGGGTCTGTGAAAACCAACCACGAGCGGGACCACCAGCATCTTCAAAAGCCAGCAGGTGTGCGAGCGGCTGAGGAGGTGGGGGCTGGCCCTTGCCCCTGCCCCGCACTGCTCTCCCTCGCCAGAGACCACCCTCACCAGCTCTGCCGTGGACCCGCGGTGTAAGCGCTCCCCAACTCCGTTCTGTCTGAGTCAGGCTAGAAAACTTTTCCCATTAAATGTATCAACTCCACAGCCAGGGATATTTTTTTTTATTTATTCCCCCCCCCCAGTAATTTCCTCAAGGCTGGGGAAGGGAATTTTATTTCCAGCCCATAGCTGCACGCAACCACCCTGCTCGGTTTACTGCTGAAGTGGATGATGCCCAGTCAATCCCACACTTGGAAGTGAGGTGCTTAGCTACCGTCCTCTGTCAGCTTTTCTATTTTATGAGCCTGTCAAAATGTTTTTATTCACTCCTAATGTAATCTTTCCACAATAAGGAGCTTGCATGGCTAGAGACGGGCTGGAGGCTGCCGCTATTACCTGGGAACTGTGACAAATTGCTAGGCAGTTTTCGGGGTTGCAGCAGCCGTGGGAGCGTTCGTCCTGAAGTTTCAGTAACTTTGTTGACCCCCCGTGCTTTACATGCATGTCACGGTGTGCAGTTGCTGCCTTTCTTTCAGGGGTGTGCCTATGTAGAGGGAATCATAAAAACTAATCACTTAATCAGTGCATAAAACTGAGTGATTAATTAACAGTTGGTCCACGAGTAGCAAGAGCAGCACCAGTGTCTCACCGGACAAATAACCCCACACCATGAAGTTTGACCATCTGGGAATTACTGTTCAAAGTAATTGCATTTTTCTATAACTGGGATTGCATGGGATTATGGTATTATAAATGGGATTTGCTCTAAAGGCCGGTGGCCCTCTATATTTTATGGATTACTCCAGCTTCTCCTAAAAGGAATTTTGATAATGCTCCTTTAATGAGACTGCGCTAAATTGAATTACATCCTGCCTTCCCCCTGAAGTGGGATCTTTTTCTGTGATACTGGACATGCACACAGAAGAGAGTCTTATGTATTCCTTTCTAGGGAGCATGCGTGACCTATATAACAAGACATACACCAACAGACACAAGCCTAACCCTAAATATTTGTGAAACAAACCATTTTTGGTTCTTGTGGAGCAATTTTGGGCCTGAAGGCCTCTGCTCACCACCAACCATCATTCTGGCCTGAACAGTCAAGCTTTAAAACCAGAGATGGCAAATCCTCTGGGGACGTTCTGCAAATTCCTTATAAAACACCGGTACTCCAGGGTCTGCAGATAACGCCAACCACCTCTGGGGCTCTGATCCCTTGGGCTGAATTCCCTTGATACAGCGAGAGTGGAAGAGCAAAAGGGAATAAACACCTGCTTGGCGACAGGCAACGGGCAGCTCCACAGGTTTTCCTGCTACTGGTTCAGAGTAGCAGGCGTCTCTTCATCATACTGCATCTGGCAGGTGCCTCGTGAGACTACCTGCCCCAGCTGTCCCCTTGTTGAATGAACATACCTCCTGGTCAGCCGGCCAGCACGGCTGTGTCCCAGGCCAGCAGGCAAATCGGCCGAACAGGTGAGGTTTTGTGGAAGGTGGAGGAGGGACGAGTCAGTGCAACGGGGCTGGAAACTGTAGTCTTGTCTCAGTTGAGGTCTGGAGCGACTCCCGCACTCCCCTGAGCTGTGCAGCAAGCTTCGTCTTGCTGTGGAGACAAACGCCGCAGGCAATGCTGGAGAAGAGGCTGCCATGGCTTGCAGATAAAATGAGTTAACGAGAAGATTTTCCTGGATATATATCTTGCTGTCTTTACTCTGCTCCTAGCTCTCCTTCCTCAGTCCTGCTTTATTTAATGTTTGCTACAGAGAAACAGTAATTAGCTTTCATTTTCATGCAACATGCACCTCCAGTTTTACTTCCTAACCCAATTTTTAGCTCCGTCAACTGATGTCCAGGCTGAACCCGAGGAGCCCTTGCTATGAGCTGGGTACAGAGGCCACCTTGAAGATCACGGGGTGTGCTCACTGGCCACAGTCTCGGCAGGTGAGCCCTGTGGCGTGGGTTACTGCGCTCCCCCTGTGCTGCAGGCATGCCCCTGGAGGGCCAGGGGCTGAAGGAAGCTCTCAGCTGGGCTTTCCCCCAGCAACGGGCAGAAGGTGCTGGGCTGGGGTTTATGTACCACAGCTCACCAAAGGCTCACCTGCAGCTTCTGGGAAAGAATTACTGGTGGGGCTGTTTTACCCTTCCTGGGCACCCGCTGTCATGCCGCAGTGCCGCAGACCAGGATGGTCTTGCAGCCTGGGAGGCTCCTCCTTGCGTTCACCGATGAGGCACGTTGCAGGGCACCGATCTCGCCGGGAAGCCGGCAGTGCAACGTGCCGAGCCCTGGCAGCGGCGGTGGTGAGAGAAGACCTGCGGGCAAGTCGCTCCTGGGAATGGGCGGGGAGGTGGGAGGTTAGTCATTGACGCCGTGCTCCTCTGCACGCGTGAGGGCGGCTGGTCGGCACAGAAACACACCACTACAACGGGGCTCCAGGAATGTATTTATTTACATTAAAACACTATTATACAAACTGAAAGAAAGGAAAAGAAAAAAAAAAAACAAAACAGACGATGTCTTAGAGGGGCAGGTGGGCCAAGGTCAGCGCCCCTCGCTCCCACCCCGTCTCACTGCTGCTTTCCTTCTGCTCTGGTCTGACTGTGAGTGCCGTGATCCTTGTAGGAAAATCCCTTCCCAACCCTCTCTCAGTGTGAACATCCATGTTTTCCATTTAAGTGGCTTTCAGAATCTTTGTTTTCTGCCTCCAAAGAAAACTCTTGCCCAAATGTTTTTTTCTTAATTTATTTATGTAACACAGTGTAGAAAGCTATCAATTCATAAGCAATGGTTCTGTACAATCATCCTGCAGAGGATCCCCGTTAATTTTTGACCAGCAGGCACTTTTCCCCCCCAGAAGTGCTCACAATTAACAGGGATTCTTTTTAATATTTTTTTTTTTAAGATCAAAAAGATACATGGAAAAGAAAATAAAGTTTACCTTTCAATGCCTAAAGTGTGCACATAAAACAGGCACAAAAAAACGAATGTGTATTCCCATGATTTCTACGTCACTAATACAGCAGGAGCAACAATCTGTACAATAAAATGCAGCTGCAGAGGAAAAGAATTTCAATAACTCATCTGGAATACTTTTTAAAAAATGTTGTTTTACTTTAAAATGCATAGTGATCAGAAAAAAATGTTCAGCAAAGAGAAGCAGCTAAACCCCACAAACACAGAAAGCATCCCCCATCAATTCTTAAAGCATATTTCAATTAGGACTTAATTTTTGTCACAAATCACAAGAATAATATACAACTGGCTAAGGAGCTACATGATAAATAATTGGGAAAGAGAATCTATCCATGCACTAGTTAAATACAGCTAACCTCTTTACAGTACACAAAAAACATTCATTAATAATGTAGTGTAAAGACTGAAATGTAAAGAGAAAGAGAGAGAAAATACATTACTGATTTTATTAATTCAAGTTCAGGCATCTACTTGTGTTACAGCACAGCTGTCAAAAGGCGAGAATGAGTAAATAATAAAACAGAGTGTTTTTCTTTCTTTCCACATTATTCTATAACTGAACACCGATGGGCAGTGAAGCAATCATTCTGCTGTCCAACTCATGAGGCTGCTGTGGTGTCCTAGTTCTGCATCTGTTCAAAGAACTTGTAGGTGGGATTTTCATAGCCATTTTGCTGCATCTTGGAAAGGTGGCGCTCCTCTGGTGTCACTGCAGCATCCACCTGTCATGAGAAGAAACAGCCAGGGTCAGACTCTCGCTTCATTCTCAGAATACCCCTCGTTTCCCCACTTTATGGCCATCCAACATACTTGGTACCCTCCCATTCTGCATTCAGGCAGAAAGCATCCTCTGAAACACAAGACAGGGTTTAAAGCTGAGGACAGGTTTGTTCCCCCCCAGGTTCTTTTGTTTTTTTTAACATGCAGGGTGGAAAATAAGTTAGGTCCCGAGCTCAGTCCGAATCTAATGAAAAAGTCTAAAAGAAAGGTGGCTGGGAATTGATAGGGATACCTCTCCACTAAACAGAGTATTAAACCTAGGACCTGGAGGCTCTCACTTTGTCTGAAGAGACAACTGTCTCTGAAAACTCTTCTCTCCAAGTCACGCAGCACTGTGAGTGGCCTTGCAAACAACATCAATAGACAGCACTGCATCCAGCAAGAAACGAGAAGCCAGCAAACAACTTTAAAGCGCAACTTGCAAGAGATGTCCCTTACAGCTTGGATAGTGATAGTTCACTTTTTGGACAGAATAATATGCAGGAGAAGATAAGGCAACAGGAACAATTCTGCAACTTATTTTTTTGCTGCAGGACTTCAAAACCAGCTGACCAAACTCAGCAGTACCAGCTTTGGTTTTTGTTGTCTGGATCCGGAAGCATGCAACTCCACAAACAAAAAAAGGGGATATATTTTGCATTTCCCCACTAATCCCTCATTATTAGGTTTTTTGCCCCTAGGATATATATCGGTATCTGTACTTGGGATCAACTGGATCTCAAAAGAAAAGAAAAAGCTCACTAAAAAGCTGAAGGAAATACCTTGAGGCTGCCTTCTGTCTATATTGTGCTCTGAGATCTGTTGCAGATGCTGTGGTCTCAAGACCAAGAAAAATTAATTGGAAAAAATAAAATGAGGGTAGCAAGGAAATGCCAGAGTAACCAGGCACAAGGTGAGCAAAAAATCCCATTGCACTCACGGAAACAGAACTTCTCTGGCTCCAAGGTCGAGCTTGGTTCAGGTCAGTGACAAAAGGCTTGACATGTCTGCACTGGTTTAAGTATTTCTACTTAACAAAAATTGACCTTTCTTGATTACTTGGAAGACAGGCACAAAGACAGCTCAGTCAAGACTTCTCCATTGAATACCTGCTGCTCCACAAATTATTTTCTTCCTTCACTGAACATTACAGTAATATAAAACTCCATCAAATCAGAGTGGGCGACAACAGTCTCTAAATGTTAATTAGGTATTTTACCTCTGCTGTATGAGCTCAATAGCTGTTGTGTGTTCAAAACCTACTGTGTCCTGGCTATCTTGCTAACCACCTATGAAAACAGAGCTAAGAAAGCCTGCTTGTCAGCTATTTCATTGCTATCTGTTATCTCCATTGTTTGACAGCTTTTAAAAGAGAAGGTAAAAATTGAATTTTACATTGTCAAAAATTTAAAATCAGGAAGGTGCCTAAGAGTCTACACTGAAGTATTAGGTATGAACGTTTTCCTGTGGATTCCTGTAAGTAGTGACCTTCAGGAAAAACAGCCTTTTGGATAATGGAAAGTGCATTCTCTCAAGAAACCTTATATAGCAGGCTAACTTACTCTAACCTTTTAATAAAAAAGCAAAGGAGAAGTACTTATGTCTAATACTCATTTTACATCTACTCTACAACACTGGAAATAACTCAGCTTAAGTGAGGACAGACTATGACCTTCGGTAAGTTGTTACCTGATACCCTGGAGAAAGACTGAAGCTATATTCTTCCATGCTTGGGACAAATGCAGGCTGCTCAGCTTATTTTTGCAGCTGTTCTTTTATTGCGGTAGGTTATACCACAAGACCACCCTTCCCACAGTACCACCAGAATGGCTCCTCTCAGAGCAATCTTCTTTTATTTGTTACTTAAGAGAAGAAATGGTTCTGTGTGTGGCACATGTATTGGATTGCTCAGATGAACTGCTGACCCCAAATCTGATCCGTTTTCATATCTGTGCAGCTTCTAAATCTCCTCGTCCATGTTCCAACTCTCAAATTGCATTTTCAATCAACACTGTATCTTCCATCAAGTCTTTTTTCCTTATGCAATAATTGCACATTTTTGTGAAATACCCAGCTTTAAGGGTCACATACTGCTTTTGCTCACAAGCTATTGTGAAACTCTCCATAGCTGGGAGTCCCAAGCATTCCAGCAAGCCCCTGGCTCCAGCCGGCAGGGAACAGGATGCCAGGCGCCAGGCAGAAAGGATCACTGGGCTGAGCTGGCACAGTGCTCCCTGTGTTTCTGATTCTGCAATATAACTTGGCCTTTTTTGCTGTTAAAATACTGCCATTCAAAGGCTGGCTCTTTTTTTTAAAGTTGGATTTGCATGGAATAATTCTCTTATGCAACAAACCCAAAATACATCTATTTCTTCACCTCCTGTGACATGCTCTCAGGCAGTGAGATCCTGTTTAGAGAGGTTGTTCTTGCTTTAAGCTGCTCTTTCCAGATTTCCCTTGCTTTAGAAATTAGGGGGGGAAAATGTTGTGTTTTTCTTTCCCTGCCCCTCTCCCTCTCCAGAAGTGACAAAAGAAACTTTCTTCTTTTCTACTGAAGGATGCAAGCCTCCCCTGGCCAGCCCACGCGAGCAGTGAGTGCTCAGCTCACCTTGGCTGTCAACAATCATTTTGATCCATCAAGGACAGGAGAACCCCTGGGAATTTCACAGCCTGTCTCCTCTTCAACCTCTACACCCAAATCCCCGAGACATTTCTGTACAACAACATGCTCAGCAGCCAGTGTACAACCACCCACTTGCATTTGAAAGACTCGTCCATGCCTGCTGCCCAAGTCTCACCTACGCCCAGCAGAGAGGGCAGTGGTGGGGCTGGGTGAGAGGCAGTGAGAGAGCTGCCACAACTCACAGCACCCATCTCTGCAGCTATCTCCAGGGGCTGGGTTGCTTCCTGCTGCTTTACCTGTCCTTTCTCCCAGGGTTGCTGGAGAAACTTCTCCCTCCACAAGGATACACCACCTATATCCATATACAGTGAATCAACTTCTGGCAATTCCTTGATGCTATTGCTGTTCAGCAGAGCACTTGTTTTCGATGTATGTCATCAGTATAACAGCAGTAGGGCCTAACAAATCCATTCCATATAGGTTTTGTACAAACAGGTAAAAGGCCAAGTCCCTGCTCTGAGAACCAGGCAAATTTAACAGTGTGAACTATTTTTGTTGTGACAATGTCGCCACATGCCATCTGCTGCTGCTAAAGTTATCACTAACATGGCTGCAAAGGGAAAAGAAGAACAAAACAGGGAAAACTGCAAATGTCCCTGTAGCCTTTTCAGAACTTACAGAAAATAAGAATAAAAAGCAAGTGCAGAGGAAAAGCCACCCTTCCTTTCACTCCTGAATGGGCTGCTGTAGCATCAAGTCAGCCCTGGTTCTGGTGCACAGTAACACCACGGTACAGGAGTATGTGGTGTTTCTTCAAATTAAGAAGTGAAAGCCTCACAATTCACAACTAAACCCACTGACAGCTTGAGAAGATTCTCTTCTAGCATGAAATTAAAGCACAATATAAAGCTCTGGGGTTGAGGGATCGGGGTCTCTGTGTACCAATACATGCCTGAGAGCATCTTCCTTTCTAGGAGGCTTCCTGCACTAGGCTGGGATGCAAAGGAGGGGTATGCCAGAACCTGTGCTGTACTTCCTCATATTTAAGCTCCAAACAACACTGTATTGAACTCTGTCACCTGTTTTAGCTTAAGCCTCCCACTCAGCACTTCTTATTCAGGACTAGAAGATGTGTTAAGCACACAGCATAACCTGCTTACAGGAAAGAAACAGGGTAAGACAACAACATAAATAAAAAAGAATCGAAGAAAGTGCAAGGCAGAAGAGACTAAAGAATTGAAGAGAAACTAGAGAAACTTGGAAAAAATCAGGGAGAAGACATTATGAAAAAAATAATCAGACTAAATTTTTAACACCCTTTAATATTCCATATTAAAAAGCCCCACTTTGATAAAACTAGTTTACAGCGAAAGTCCAATAACCTCTGAAATAAGGCATTTATAGATGAAAGGGATTTACTGAGGATCCTACTTGCAGTCTTAGTCAATTTTTTTTTTTTTTTTTAATTTCCCCTTCCAGCCTTTAAAATGACTAGTGCTGGTGCACTAGCTCTTTCCTGTAGCTGTCTGCTGCAGGGTCTCACCGCCAACATACGTGCACTATCGCTCATCCTGAATGTCTTCTCTTCTACTCACTTTTACCCATTTTGGCTTGGCCAAACTGTTCCTCTTGTTTCTTACAACCTCTGTCCTAGGTATTGCTCTGACAAACGACATGCCTTGAACCCGATTATCTCCTTGTCAGTAAATCCCTAAAGCCCTTTACCATTTTAAGCAGCTTTTTGCACCCGTTATGGAGGTGGCAGAAGTTGAACACAGCATGTAAGAGGTGTGGGTACTCTGGCGCTGCTGAGAAGCAGCCTAGATACTTCTCTTTTCTATGACACAATGTCTCTTGAGAAAACAGCTCAGGCAGGTAGATAACCTCTTTTGAGACTGTCTGTCCATCTATCCCCTTCTGCTCCAGTCTATGGATCTTTCACACAGAAAATCCTAAGGTGGACTCAGGAAGATGGTAATGCTGCAGAATAATTCACGTGCTGCCTCTACACACATGGGGCAGATCAAAAGCCCAGACGGGAGGTGCTGGCAGCCCTCAGAGATGCACTGAACGCAGCATGGTTGTTTAAACTATGGTAAATGCATGCTGCCTAATATACACCTGCAGATAGGACTTTGGAGAGTTCTACAGCAATTTTAATGGCTTCTTGGCTACTGCTGTAGGCCCTCCCATTGCCAACTCTCCCCACATGCTTCTGATGGAGGTGCTGCCTCCGTAACAGAAAGAAAATAAGCTTCAAAGGGGAGATCCTGAAAGAGGAGGAGTTGAGAAAGTCAGCTGTAGTCTGGAGCACAGGAGAGGTGATAACATCTCTTTTGCCACCTGCTTTCATGGAGGAAGTAACCTCCTGCAGACAGCTGGGATGCGTGCACCAGCAAAAAACACCTTCAAAATGTTTGCTGGAGCTCCTATGTGCACATATAATAAGTAATTTTCAATCACTTGGTCATTTACTTACTTAACTGTGGCAGTCCTGCTCCTCCTGGAGAGGCTGAACCACTTTGAAACATTTATATTCTCAGATTGGACGAAAATTATGATGACACTTTCTCTAAACAGAAAAAGTATATTCCTTCTCAGAGCTTCAAAAAAAGGCTAAGAGGATTTTTAATAATGTCTTTTGTTAAAGAAATAGTGAAACGAGAAAAAGTACTACAGTCAGAGTTGACTTTTTGGAAGATAAGAATACAGGTGGAACAGAACCTGTTTTGTAATCTTGCATCCATGATCACAGAGTTAAATTCTCACAGTAACTTCTGACATGCAATAAACAGGTTGCAAGATTTATTAAAATATACTCAGCCAACCTAGAGCTGATGTACAGTTATTTTTACATCAAGTGATTTTGCTCTTTCATGCTTTTTGTGCACAGCACATTAAAGGTACACTGTTGCTAGATAAATTAATCCTCTTTAGAATGCAACAGCTTAATTTTGAAGACATTTTAATATTAAGCATCAATTGTGTATGGATCTTTGGGTGGGTTTTTTTTCCCCAAAGTAAGTGCTACAAAATTTTCACCAACCTAGGACAAAAATAGACATTATGCCTTTATTGCAGGCAAGAAGCTCAGATAGTGAGGCTATGCAGTCTGCCAAGACCACAGAGCAAGTCTGGCAGAATAAGGAATCCTGCCTGCCAATGCCAGACACAATGCAGCAAATCTACAAGGCGATACCATCTACACTGTGGTACTATAAATCGACTAATATTCTTGGTAGATCCACATGCTATAGCTTTATGGTTTTATCTGTAAAATTTTTTATTCCCTAAGTGATACTGTCATTTTGACATGAATTACTTGTTCAGCTTGTGCATGTTATTTCTAGTCCAACATTTCCAAGTTCGCTCTCACTGAAGAAAGCTCATAGGAATCCAGGATTACCTTTGCCACAGCATTCCATCAGATGAAGCCCATCTGAAATTTTAAGGTTGTCCTGCAATAATGGTATGTCCACATTCAATGTCTGATTTGGGGCTTTGGCCTAGCAAGCCTCCTGACCTATTCTGTTGTCACTAAATTCAGCCAAAGGAGGCTCTCAGGTTGCACAACTGTTGGCAGCAGCTATCAACTTGGTGGTTTAAAACTAAAACCTGTTTCAATTTTCTACAAAATGGGCTGGAAGCTTTCATATGGAAAGTTAAAGCTGAGACTCTTGCTTGCTATTTTCTGCCTCTTGGTCCAAAATTCTGCACAGCTTGCTGTCTGCTCAAATCTCACCCCAAACAGTTGGTGCTCTTCTGACCACGTCTCTTTGGAAGGTTTCAAACCACACGGGCAACCACAGCATGGACACAGGGACGCACAAGCAGAGGCTGAAGACAAAGGCTCACTCAAATATTTTTAAGACACTTCACTGCCCCAGACAGTGGAATACATGCATCAGGAAGCATGTATGTCTCCAGCAAGACCAAAGCAAGGCTCATTTGACTCAAGGTAAAACCAACATAAACTGTGGACTTGAAAAAGATTTAGTTTCAATCAAAAATGTACAATACCAGTTTTGGAAGGCAAAAACATGTGTCTCAAGTGCTTGCTAATACAAGTACTATCTGCAAACCAGACACTCACACAGCAAACTAGATATCAATACATAAGTGGAAAAAAAGTTACATGAACCTCCTTTCCAGTTCTCATAATTAAGTTTTTCTACTTACAGAGATCTTCTTAAGTCCAAGCAACAGATGAGGTATTTTAAGTTACTATAAATTGATCACAAATTTACTTGGTAGATTGGGAAGAGATAAGGGTTTTCATCTTGAAAATCCCATATGAGAGTCTTATATATTATTTGTTTCTCAAATCTATGAGTTTCAGATTAGCCATAAATCAGAAGCTGTTGGTGGCAAAAGAAAATCTTGTTTAGAGAACAAAAAGTAATAAAGTATCCATATAGGGAAAATCCTTGTAGTGTACACCACAATCCACAGAAGACCTGCCTCAAATGTTTATTTGCAAGCTGAATAAAGAAATCTGTGTGTGTGAATTCCCAACAACACTAAAACCAGATTTTTCCTCTTGTGCAGTATCCGCTCATTGGCTACTGTTAAATTTCCTATAAAATGAACTTTCACATTATGAGGTGATTGGTCTGGGATAGTTCCAGAAGAGATTTTTGTGGTTTTACACCCAACTTCACATGGTTTATATTGTGTCTGCATTTACAAAATACAGCATTTTGATTCCACTCTGCTAGATGCAACCACTCTAACTCTGAACATTAGGCTAGCCAAACCCATGGTTTCTTCATTTGTAAATATATTTATAGAGCAGTGTGTTGACTATGTTGTACATGTGACACCAGTTGTGTTTGGTAGTCTTTTCTTACCTCCACAACCCCATGATGAATAGATGTGTACTGCTTCTTCTTCAGCATCACCAAAGTAATGACAATCACTGTTGCTATGACAACACCGCCCACCATTAGTCCAATGATGGCACCTTTATTTGAACCCACATCTTCAGCAAAGAACACCTACAAAAGAAAAATAAAGGAAAGTGGCTAATAAAGAGCTCACTGGACAGGCTAACCTGTCCAGCTGCCACAGCAATAGAAAGCATATTGAAGTATCAAGTAATTAAACAGTATTGCATGTCACCCTAATTATTCAAAACTGGATCGCTGTACCACAAAGCTCTCATAATTGGAAAAGAGCAATTTGGAAAATCTGTACTGCCTGGGGTGTAGCAGTGCTGTGGCTAAGCGGAAGACTCATCTCCACGTTTCTGCTTCACATGGGTCTTAGATAGTAGCTGCTTTTTTTTCTTGGGTAAGCAAGTCAAGCTAATTGCAAAATGACTGATAAGCTTGTAGAGGAGTAACCAGGGAGCATACATATTTCTTAATTTTTAGAATGCTAATCATGAAAGTGCTCATAAATCTATATCTGTGTGGCTTGTTTGGACTATGATATGTTTCTTCGATAAAAGAGTAGTGAAGACCTGTAGGACAACAGTGAAACTTTCGCACAACCAATTGGGAGAAAATTCTCACACCAAAGAGACAAGAGTCCAACAAAGACAAGCATGCTGATTTAAGTGACCACCAAGGGATACTTCAAGATTTTGCAGGGTAAAGGGAGAATGAGCTATACCTGGCTGATGACAATACTCATGTGAGACCTAGACAAGGTACCAACTGTGTGAAAAACAGAGAAGATCCACTTGAATTATATGTACTGATAAGGCAAAACAGTGGACAGCAAGATGCTTCACTATGCATTTAATAAGATTGGCTTTTAGCAACAGGAGCAGCTACGAAAAGTGGGTGGTTGTTTTCACTGTCCTGTTTTGTATTCAAGGAATATGCTGGATTATTCTACACCTATGCGCATTTTAACAAACCTTTTGTCCGCTTGTCAATAGCGGGCTTTTATTATTATTATTTTTAACCAAAATGGGCAAAAAGGATTAGAGAATAAGGTACATTCACAGAATTGTAAGACTACCTCACTCTGAAAGACTAAATACTTTGACAAGTATTCAACAAAAATGCAGAGGGAAGCAGGAAACCAGCTGAGAATTATAATGAGCTGTATAACATTTGCACTCTTTAAGAAACACAATCTTCCTAAGAGAGGTATTAAAGCATGCAGTATAAATATTTATATTGTTCCTAGTCCTAAGCAAGAAATGTGTTTAAACAAAGTTAAGAATTCACTAGAAAGTACACACAATGGACAGTGTTGGCATAAGCTGATGTGAAGTAATAATTTCTTCTGTCAATTTTACCTGCCCAGGACTGAAATTTTGTTACCATGCTATTTCGGAGCACTGTGAAATGCCCCAGCTAATATACATGTGCAGCAGAGGAAGGCCTTAAGCACTCTGAGCCATGAAAATCAACTTAATGTACAGTTAAAACGTGAATACTCATAAAGAAGAAAGTAACTGCAATTTCACCTCAATTCAGAAGTTTGTGTGTAAAATACAATGCAGAGCTGAATTCAAAGCAATATCCTAAGGAGACTGTTTCAGTAAATGCTACCAGAGCACAGGAGAAGGAAAACACAGGTGAAAGTATATTCTGCTTACTAGTTTTGAATTAAAGCTAATGGGGAAGGGCATCAGCTAGGATATGGCATGCAGTAAACAAGCAATGCCTGTAAGGCATCAGTCCAGTCCTTTCTCAGCCATACCGGACTCCTTGCTCAGTCTCAATTGAAAAGATAACCTAGAGGACAGCTTACTGATTTTTAAATAATGACTGTATCTATCAATAAGTACAGCATAAAACGCTTTAAAGAGCTGGAAAGGTCCCATTTTAAGCATCACACAGATTACCCAAGTGCAGGGATTGCAACGTATTCCCTATCAGGCACCACGGTAAGGGTAGTTTCCAGCACCAAACTGCTCGGGGTGGGATCAAACCACTTAAAGGTTGCTGCTGGGAAGTGCATGTGACACAGGATCAATAACTGCTGTTTCTAAAACACATTGCTGCAAGTTCCTTCCCTTCAGTAAACTGCATGGGTTTACTCCATCAGGATGTTTAACCCATCTGAGCTAAGCACATCAGAATTTCCCAAATTAGTGCTAATGCATTTTGGATTAGCTCGTCAAACTGGGAATTCTCAGTTCTCGGCATCAAAGAGATGGCAGAATATCTTTTCACACAGCGATTGCCTAGTTCAAATGCAAATTTGAGTCCCATGTTAATTTTAATTTTCAGCACTACTTAGCTTTAAGAATATATTAAGAAAAAAAGCTTTCAAGTTTAATATCAGGATATTGAAAGTCACAGAACTGAAACCTCACCATATAATATAACTTTACAAAAGAGGAAGCAGAAAAGGTTTATAGTCAACACTGCTGTATGGGTTCTTCATTACTTATTAAGGGACTGAAAAAAGCTTTTAGAAGATGCTTGTTCTTACTTACATTGCTTTTGGTTGTTATTTTTGTGTTCATAAGAAGCACAGTTCAAACGGGGAACAATATTTTGCTCCTACCTGCCCTTCACCTGTTAATAATTTAATATACCTTAAGGGACAAAACACACAGATACAGCCAAGTACAAATTAAAATTAAGGCCAGTGGAGAATCTCCTCTTATCCCAAGCAGGTAGTCTTGCGAGAGGTTATGCTCCACGGAGTTCAGCCTCCTTCATGTACCACCACCATCTGTTTTGACAGAAAAGGAATCTATTCCTGAAACGGTGTCGCTCTATTTCTTGCTGCACCATGCTGTGTGTCTCCATCAAACTTTTTTTTTTTCTTTTTTAAACTTACTTAGCATTTTCCTTCCTCACTTAATGGCTTTCCATCCTCTCTGCTGAAATTATTCCAGGTTTACTCTCATTTAAGAGAGAACTAGAAAAATCATAATCTGTTCACATGAAAACTTTTTGTTGATACTTTCAGCATCCACATCACTCAGGGGAAACATGGCCATAACTGACCCACTAGTTCAAGATTGAATCAGCAACTCAAAACGCACACGTGGAAAACACTGGTTTGTTCACTCACCAGCTTTTGATGATGAACTTCATATCCTGAGTCATGCCGGAACTCCGCATCCATCTTCACTTCAGATATCTCTTCTGTTTTAACATTGGTCAACCCAGAACCTGCATTGCACCGCAATGACAATTCATTAAAGTCATCAACTCAATTACACTCTGCTTACCTCCACCATTACAAGAGCAGAAGGCAATGGCATCATTCACGCGGAGGTGGTGTGATGTAACGTGAAAGGGAACTGGGAGGAAAGTGAGGTACATGTGATGTTTCAGTGCCACTGAGGTGACACAGAATGAGCTGGTAAAATTTCTCCTCTGTTAAACATTCCTTAATCCACTGCAGCTATGCTGGTACAAGCATCAAAGGCTTTCAGCATGAAACACTGCAAGACCTAAGCTGCAAGGGACCAACAGTGGTCTCCTGAATTGGCCCACAGGATGTAGACAGATCTGCTCTGACAGCCTCTTTAGCAATGTCAAGAAAATTTGGTGTTTAGGCCGAAATCTTCCTTCTCCCTAAGCTCAGGCTGCTGTGAGGAAAAAACACATACTCATGGTGTGAGGTGGGGAACCTCAGATATTATATTTTCTTGCTTCCTGTGAGTCTGTACCTTTTGCACAAACATGCGCAAATAAGAGTAATTAAAATGTTTGAGAAGTTTACACAGTTCTTACTTGTTTTCATATTTCAGACTGCTCAGAATTAATACGATTCAAGTCTTGACTTCTGCCTGAGAGATGATAACTGTCCCTCTTGATTAGAAACATACAGTAAAGCAAGTAAGCAAAGCTTGCAGCAATTTTAATTGTAGATAGTTTGCAGTCCTGTTCTCCCTTTATAGGTGTAAAGGGGAGATGCTGCGCTTGTCTAACTGGAAAGAAGGCTAGGATTTCTTCCTGGAAAATAGCCTTAGGAGAATGAGTCAGACTTACAACAGCTGAGCATTGCATCCTATATATGTATCTATGAATGTTTTGTCCTGAGAAGCCGGCTCTGGCTTATAGAGAACATATGGGTATTAATATAGCTGGTTATTTTCCTTCTCAGTACCAACTGACATTTATACTTCTTGGAGGTACAAACACTGCAGAAGCATGGTGTTTACGAGAAGTTAATTCCTCACCTTATCTAATGTGATAAGAACAAGTTGGCTCATACTCCTTGTCTATATTTATTTTAGCATTTTATCACTCCAACTCCTCTCTCCAAGTCTTCATTTTGATTCTTAGTATTTTGGGTTGACCTTAAGCTCTGATGCAGCAGAAGAACCTCTTCTAAAATTCTCGACACTACTGACTGCTCTTGTGCTCCACCATCTCTCTGGACTATCAATAAATTCTTGAACACTTCCACGTGACAATGAGCTCCACAGTCTAAAGTAGCACTCAATGCAAAAATTATTGTCCTTTTATTGCCTTTGAATGTGCAATTTATTTTTTCATTAAATGCTGATTTATTTTTGTATTATGAGTCAGCAAGAACAGACTTTCCCAAGAACTTCTCTGGACTGTACAAACAATCCCATTCTAAAGTTCTGATCTTTCTTTTCACAGTAAACCATGCAAAGGAGAGAACAAGAATTGTCTTCATGCAGTAAAGTATTCACGGTTATTTTCCTCAACAGTCTGACTGCCCCATAAATTCTACCTTAGTAAGTGTCTTTTTTTTAAGGAATAAAGTACTTAAAGATCTCAAATTTCTTTATTAAGCACCTGATTCTTGATGCCACATTACAGTACTGAGAAGTATATTATGACATTTATATACGAGAGACCATTTCTAAATGCAAGAACCGTAACGTACTTGAGGAATTGCAGTTTGAAAACAAACCATGATGTTCTGTCAATGCAATGTGGAAGGAAATGAAGATGAAGGAAATAAAACCCACATGGTACCTGAAAAGAGGTTTAACTTTCTATCCTTGAAGCAGCTATGGTTAGTTTTCCAAACTAAAATAAGAATACAATTTACTCTCCTTTGCGTATTCATCTCAAAATAGCCCCTACACCTGCATCAACGGGAAGTGAAGAAAATGAGAACATGTATCTGGCTGCACAGAGGCTTGCCTCTTCAACCCCCCACCCCCCCCTTTTTGTTTTTTACGATCAAAAGGGGAGGGGAGAAAACCAACAGTGGAATAGCAGTGCTTCACATAGATTAAACAGCTGAGGGGAAAGGGCTTTCCCAGCACTTGGTTCACTGCCCACAGATGTAGCGGCTGAAGAGGCAGCCGGCTGCCAGCTGCCTACCACTGTCCACGGCCACACTTGCTGCCCCTTAGACACGCTGGCAAAAGCACCATGTGGAAACTCCCCCAAGCCAAGGGCCTGGGGAATTGCACAACTCTACCGCTACAGCTGGCACATTCACTGAAGCTATAAATATTGATTAGAACATATCCATATATGTATGAGATACATCTGTGAAGAATCAGCTTGTCTTTTGTTGAGGGAAGTCCTGCCTCCCAAACCTCTTAGAAGCCACTGGAACAGTTAGGAAGCACATGGGAAACAGTGATTCGGCTTGGAGTGAATCTGGATTTCCAAAAAGCCTTTGAGAAGGTCCCCGATAAAAGCCATGGCAGAAGCTAAGATGGCAAGGATTAAGAGGGAAGTCCTACATGACTTTCCGTAATTGATTAAAAGACAGGAAATGACGTGTAAATACACAGCCATTTTTTACAATGGAGGAAGGTTACCAGCAGGGTCCCACAAGGATCTGTGCTATGCTGTTTGTAAAGTGATCTGGATAAGGGAGTGAATAGCGACGTGACAAAGTTTATTGACAAAAAATAAAAAAAAGATGATAGTTAAAGTAAAACCAGCTGCAAAGAACTGCAGAAGGATATTACAAATTCTGAGTGCACAATAGAAGGGAAATGGTATTCAATGTTGATATAATGTACGGTGATGCTCACGGGGATACACAGCCCTAACTGTACATACACAACAATAGGCTCTAAATTAGCTCTGTTCCACCCAGGACAGAGACCTTGCAGTCACTGCGGATAACTCTGTGGGCAGGTGGCTCAGTAGCAGTCAAAAAGGCAAAGAGAAAGCTAGGAGTAATTATGAAGGAACAGAGAAAACAGAAAACATTGTTACATGACTGTATAAATGATGCATCCTCATTTTAAATCTGGCTATCCATTCTGATCATCCCACCTCAAATGAAGGCAGAAGAACTAGAACAGATACAAAGCAGGGAGAGACAGATGATCACTGGTAGGAATGGTTTCCATACAAGAAGGACTAGACAAATCAGCAGTCTTCAGACTGGAAGAGGAAAGCCAAGGGGGAACACTACAGAGGTTTATACAACTGTGAATGACAAGGAGAAAGTCTACAGGAAATGGTTATTCATTATTTCTCCTAAGAAAGTACAGGACACCAACATGGCTATGACACAGCAGATTAAAAACTAACAAAAGGAAGTGTATACATATATAATTTGGCAGAAGGCAAAATTGGACTGTGGAAGTCATTGGCACAAATCATGAGGATGTTCAATGAACAAATGAACAAATGCAAAGAAGAAAGGTTCATTCAGGGTTACTAAACACAACGGTGAAACTACAATTTCCAGTCCTGGAAGTCTATCAAATGTTGGCTGCCAAAAGCTCAGTGGATGTGCCAGGAGTATAAGGCAGAAGTGAAGCCTGTAAGTATCCTGTGTGCATCACTGCTAGAGGCAGGATAATGGGCTTGGGTACTTCTGCTCTTGGGTTCTGACCACTTTCAGTGAAAGCAAGCTATGATAGCTTAGACTGTGGGTCTTTGTTAGCTTCAGTTAAACAGAGCCAAATGACACAGACAGGAGTTATAGCAGCATTTCAGGGGGCAGAAGAGGTCAGGAGCCTTCACATCAATGACCGAAAGACAGTGATAAGTTCATCAGCAGTCTCAGCTGCTGAAAAACACAGGCTCAGGCTTCCCTAAAGCCACATTTCTTTGAGGGTTCCCTTCCCTCCCCTCCTCCCATTCCCATCAAACAGTAGCACAGGACCCATACGTTCAGCATGTAGCAGGTTAAACAATCTTTTGCCTTGAGATCAGGCAGAAATATTTTGCTTTGGGCCATATGACCAAGGTCTGGTGGTCAACTTGGCCTTACTGATCCACAAAAATGCCATAGGATCTGAACACAAAGTAGGACGTGATATTAGGAAGTTAATGATGTTAGACTTACTAAAACTTGTCTTTGCCAGCTAGCATAGGAAAAAGGTCAGAAACAGGAATATCTTCTGTTGCACTAACAAACCTGATAGCATTTTTTTCCTTCCTCCTATCTGCCTTGGAACGGAGGAAAAAGACTTTTAAAAGTACAACTAGGCTAAACTGGTGGTCTTCTGCAAACAATTGATTATACAGTAAGAGAAGTATGACTCTGCACTGGAATCAATTAAATATCTGATATGAGACAAAAATACATATGGTGTTATATATGTATTGGCCTTGGTTATATATATGTTATGGCCTTTCCACCATGTTTTATTATAGAATTTAGACTTTCTACTTAACAGACTTCTCTTTATTTCCAGTTCATTCACTTTCCTGTCCTGGTGACTACATATTTAGACCTACATGCTAAAATCAAAGATTTATTTTTCAAAGGTAGTAACTCAAGAAGGAAAAACTTAAGGGTCTTTCCAAAACTTTTATCAGAGGTGCATGAACCAGGTAAGATGCAAACAGCTAAGGGCTGCCTAATACCACTCCACTCTTGCACTGAAGACAAGCATACAAAGAGAAGTCAACTATATGACAAGAACTTTAATTCTGACACAAAGTGATGTTTTTTCACTACCAAGTCTAAAATACACAACCCAAACACAAAAGCCAATGTAAAAGAAGAAAAGTGAGAGCAACAGCCTCACTGCAAATTCACAAATCATGATAATTATTAGTATGTAATTCAAAAGACAAAGCACTATCTTTAGGGAGTTGCATTCCTAATTATTTCAATTTAAAAATGCTACAATTCAGCTGGTAAATATATTAACTTGCAACTCGTCAGAAAAACTGACAAAACTATTTAGCCATGAAAAACATGAGCTTAAAAGCAAATAGTAAAATCCAACAAAATGAGCTATGATGGACTTTTAATTCTATTGCTGTTAATTAGCAACGTTAACTGCTTTTATACATACATGTGTACGCATGTGCGTGCACACACATATCCAAACATCAAAAATAGCACCGTATGCAAACCTTATTGTTCCTTGACCTTAAAGGGGAAAAAAAAAAAAAATTCATATGGAGTTAAAAACTACTCATATGAAATAAAAACCAAGTAGCTGCTTTGGGGAGCACTTTATTCTTACACAGATGAGCTTTTCCATCTGTGTAAATATATATTTAGGCTTTAAGAAGGGTAAGAAAAAGAGGATACAATGAATTCCACCAAGGATGCAATTAGGTGTACATTATCTACGACAGTGTTTGTAATTGCTTCACCTACCGGTTAAATAACAGCCTAGCAAGATTTTGTGATTTTGTTTTGCAAGGATCTGAAACAGTATTAGCTGTGCCTGTGGTCTTCCAGTTACTTTTTGAGTTAAAAATTAAATCTCCAGGCGAAGCACAGTTGAAACTACCAGACCTGGGTGGTCTCTACATAGCGAAAACCAAATGTAGCATGTTTAAGCAACAGATGTAATGACTGCATTCCGGAAAACATTTAACTCCATGTCCATGAACTGTACTTGAGTAATGGCAAGAACAGGAAGAGATTTGTGGAACCAAGGCCTGTTACAAGTGTAGTAAACAGCTTTATCTGGATAAAGCTCCACCTAAAATAAAAAGGACAGGTGGAAAGGAATGCAGTGTTTGAACAATTACTTGGGTAGACAGCTGCATGTTCTTACTAGAAGTTCAACTATTACTTCCATATGATTCTATGACTTTGTGCAGGTCATTTCATTTTGAAATGGAAGAAGAAGAATGAAGATTGCATACTCACTTATAAAGATTAAAATGGAGATTATATACGCAGTTTTGTAAGGACAACTCAACTTTGAGAAGTAAGTACTTTTAAGACTGCATGGAACGAAAACTTTCTGGTCTCTCCTTGGAAGTTAGTAAAATGGTGGTTCGCTTTTACTTCATGGATGGCTACAGGGCTCTCAAATTGGAGAAAGCAGGAAAAAAGTGCAAAAAAGAATGTTATCTTTTTAAAAAAAGAATCTCATTGGAACTTAGTATGAAATAATTCTTTCTTAGAATACCAGAGATTATTTTACATGTGTGTAAAAATGAATAATCAAAACAAGTAAAATTTGGTAATCTTTCTGGCATGTCAATGCAGATGCTGTGCATAAGCACATGTAATTGCATTCACAGTTAATAACTATCCGATTTATAAAACAAAACAAAACAATCTAATGGTAAAAAAAATCCGTTAATGATTTTTATTTGGCAGCTGCAGACAGTTGGTTTAAGACAATTGAACTAACATCACTAAGACAGGAAAAAAAGTCCTGCAATTTCTGGCAAGAAAATCATAAATAATTCACTAAGCTGCTCTATGCCCACACCTCATACAGATTGCAGCATATGTGCTAATGATTCTGCAGAACAGCCATTAGGTTTACAGAGCTTCTGCAACCATGTATAAAAAAAAAATCCCTCAGCTTTCTACATAATGTAATAAAGACGGACATGTCATGATTTACCAGCAGAAGGGCCAGAGACAAAGAAGCAGCTTTCTGTGCAATGTCTCCTCAAAATTATTGACTGTTTGCACAATCAACTGACGAAGAGTTGGGAGAATGCAAAAAAAGCCCCAAACTATACTACATGGAAGAAAGTAACACAGTTAATATCATAAAATCCTTACATTGTGAATTACGGGAATCCTGTGAGTGATATAATTACAGCTGTTAGTGGTATACTTACAGTTGCAACTGTGCAACAGATGAGAATATGATTTACCCTGGACAGAGCACTGATTATTTTATCACCTTGAATTTCAGAAAATCTGCTGATACTAAGCAACATCCATTCTGATGGCAGGTTTTCTAATCTTCAGTCAATTTCCACAGACCAGACCTGCTGAATTAATATGAGTAAAAAGGAGCGTGCTTATGTGTATCTAAAGATGTTTTTATACATATCTTTATGAGTGTATATGTCTCTCTCTCTATACACACACACAGAGAGAAAAAAGTTACTAATAAACACATACTCAAAATTCAGCTGCAAGAAATTAAATGTTCATCATGAAAAAGTGACCTTTGAGGCACAGGCGAGAAGGAAACACTGTTGAAAAAGCTGTTACAGTGAGGCTATCAAGTAAAGAGGTATTCTTCCTATGGAAGTTCTCAGGTTGGATTGAAGCCTTCTAACGTCTCCTTGTATGAAGCAATTCATAAATAGCAAGAAACATGTCATAATCTCTTATCATTTTGTGCTGTATTAAAAAATAGCTCACTGATGACTGCTTAGCGCATCTAGATATTTTCCTTCCCTTTGACCTTTTATTATCTCTGTTTACTTCCTTTTCAGGAAAGAGATGACAAGAAAGAGATTTAGGCATAACTCTTATTTTTGTTCCCCCATTTGTGAATTAGAAAGGGGAAGGACAGTATGTGGAAGCACTAGGCTCCTTTTCAAATACCAGTATGAATCACACAGATGTTGTATCTATACTAGGAAATGTGGGTTCCCCCAACATTACTCTCCTCCTGGGACTGATGTAAATGAGATTCAAATTCAAGCTTCAACTGCTGACAGCCAAGGTGGAGTGCAACAGAGGTAGGGATTTGGACAACTGACTTAAATTTTAGCAAATGCTTTAAACTTGGTCCTTACTCAAAAGCTTTTCTGCTCTATGGATTGGACAACTCTTCACATTTCCTGACTTCACTCATAGACTTTATTTATTTTTTGAAAGAGAGAGAATGATGTGGTGAAGTAACAAGATTCCTGTTACACAAATACTACTAACAGCTAAGTACTTGCTCTTCTTTTCTGTACTGTGACCAAACTATCTCTCTTGTGGGAAAGGGACAAAGATAATCTGCATGATTTTGATCTACTTTTAAGAAAAACACAGTGATTGGTGTAAGAATGCTGGGTGGGTGAAAAGTGGCAAAAAGAAAATAGAAAAGAGAAAAAAGGGCACATGTTTGTATGTTTGTCTTAGTCCTTTCAGAGCTGATTTTCTTCAAGGATTTTGAACACCTACAAAACATTAACTTGTTCTTATTCCCAGGACTGGACTATTGCAGATTGACATGGCACCTGTATTTTCACCCTGAAGAAGCAGGTCACCGCCTTGTTCACTTGAGCAAAACAAGTAGAAGCACAAACTGGAAAGTCAGGACTCTGAAAAGGGCAAACCTTTCAGGAAATCAGCAAGAATCTGGGCAATTAAAATAAAACAAAATGTTACAAGTAGCTACATGTATTAATCTGCCTCCAGGTCTCTTGTTAATACTTTTTCATTCTAGAATAATATCCTCATTTTTCAGATTTTTTTTTCCATAAAGAATAGACCCAAACTGTGTAAACTGACTATCCCAAAAGGATAGTGACTGCAAAAAAAGTATCTCTTTTCCTTTTTTAACCTCTAACATAGAAATTTTATTTATAATTAGGAAGTAAAACAATTTTAAAGCACACATTTTTAAACTGTCAGAATCCCTTTTGTATTCCACAGTTTAATTAAGCATCCATTTACTTTCCTCGATTCCTAGTTTCAGTTTTTTGTTAAACTGAAATTTTAACACAGATAAATTGTTTTTAAAGGATGATAAAAAAACAGGTGGACATTTATGGCCAGAATTTGTATTAGTAAGTACAAACCTGCGGAAGTCTGGACCTGGTGATTAAAGGTATAAGGAACTTAAGGTCTACCAGGAAAGGTGAAGAGAACACATTTTGCTTACCGTTATATACATTTAGCACTACTGCAAAGGGACAAAATCCCTATTTCACATGCACATGTAAGACAGTTTATGCGGTGAAATTCAGAATGCAGGTACAACAGTGAGAGATTTCAATCTCTCCAGGGAAGCAACCGTCCCTCTGCACAGAGCAATGCAGTGTGCATCCTTGCCAGGCTGGAGGAGTTCACTCTCTGTGCCAAAAGCAGAGCATGGGCCTTTGCAGCACTTAAATTCTGCGCTAAAAGTGATGAAGGCAGCACAGGCCCCTGGACAGTACTACTTCTGCACTTGAGCAGAAAATTGAGGAAATATCCCATGTGATTTTCACAGTGCAAAAGTTACTGTATCTGCTGGAAATTTCAAGTCATAATGGAATAATTTTTACCTCTCCTTAGTAGTCTATTGTACACATTCACAAAGATCAGTCATGACCTATGCTAGCCATACTTTTAGTACTATTTGTATCACCCCAACCAACAAAGCACTCTATCAGAGTGGACTAAAACACATCGTTTCACTCTGAAACTAGAGTGCGGCAGCATGAGAAAATCCTTTCTCTAGAGAAGGGACGCCAAAGGTTTCTGTCACATGTGTGCACGTGTGGGGGAATAGAAGGGAGGAAGGAATAATCTTTAGTAATAAATATGGGCCTCATAACAGGAGACTTTTCAAGATGACTGAAATTAAAATAGTTAACAATCACAAACTTTAGTACGACGAGAAAATCGCTAGCTTGACTAACGTTACAAAATTTGGATTAAACATATCCATGTTTCATTTGTGATGATATTTCTACTTCTCCTGGGGAAAAAAATCTAATCCAGAAGGCAGAGATAACCCAGTACTGGGGGGGATGTTCCCTGATCCCATGATTTTTGGCACTGTTGTACATCTAGCTCTGTATCTGTTTCCAGGCTCTCTTCATGGAATGAATTAAGACTCTAGAAACAAGTAAAGATGTCAGACTCCTAAAACAGTGCTAGGAGCATGTCACCTGGCCAGCTTTGACATGTATTCCAATTGCTGTAACATATGAACTCATTTTGCTTCCCACTGTAGCAATTTCTGTAGTCAGTAAACACTGGCGAGTTATCAGAAAGATTTAAACACACTAGGAGGGTGTTGTCCATAATGATATCTAATGGATGTTTGGAGGAAAAGATGAAGGGAAAAAGAAGACAGATTGATCAGTTTGATCTGATCTGAAGAAAAAACCACAATGACGATGTGACACTGAAATAATTCTGACCCTAAAATATACCAATCTAATCTCACTATGTGTTGGAGAGTAACTTCTTCTGAAAGAAAAGGCTGTTTGCTCCCAATGGAATCAGCCATTTCTAGATAATCCTAAACAAAACAAGGGGAAAACAACCTAAAAAGCAAAAAAAGTTAGTATGAAAAGCAATTTTTTACTTTTGAAAATTGGATTTGCCCCATTTAACTTTTCCAAACGTTTGTAGCCTGACTCAAGCTAGTCATCTGCTATTACTCTGAAATCAATAGAAAGACACAGGTACCTACAGAGAGCAAATAACCACCGTTCTCTATACTAGAATGGAATGAATACCCATATAGAGGTGTCCTCAGTGAATCCAGAGGGAGAATATATATATATCAATTTTTAGATATCTGGAGTTAGCAAAGATAAGTATCGCAGCAAAAAAAATCTTGACATCCCCTGCAATTCTAAAATTGTACGCATGAATTCTTTATTAGCCCCAACTTACAAGAAACTGTATACTCTACATAGAGGATTCGACATTTCTACCATACGTTCCCTAATTAAAAGTACTCTCTGCAGTATGGGCTTCCGTGTCTACTGCCTCCTGCACCTGCCAAAGCATTATTGCTAGAAGGGATGACAACTTGATCTGACTATCAGTTCTGGGTCTCTGGGTCCCACTCCCTCTGCAAGTACCCATTCCGAACACCCTTGACACAGACAGCACTCACACAGGCTGATGGGGCCTTGTGTGGGAACGCTTCCCTGGTTCATGGCATAGCATTACATTTTAAGAGAGGGTACACCAAAGAAAAGGTGATCATTTCAGCTCAAGCAGACCACATGCATGCTGGGAAAACACAGGTTAGGTAGAAGCCATGCGAGTTATATACCTGGTCGTGTGGTGAGTCCTCTGTCTGCAGCTGGACGGGCATCAACTGGCTCAACTGGGCATGTGCAGAAAAGAAACAAAAAAGCAAACAAAAAATAAACGAAATCCCCCAAAATGATAGAGTCAACTGCTCTTCCATTGGGACAGTGCAGGAAAGACATACTGCGTAAACAAAATTACCAAAGCAACAGCTAGAAAAGATCTGCCTTCAGTTAATCCTGGAAATAAAAGGAAGGGATGGGCACAATTTCAAAAGGAAAGCTTCACAGCTGATGTGTCAATTTTACATCATATTCTGGTTACTGATTAAAGTGAGACACCATCAAAATCAAAGAATTTCTGTCTATAGAGTGAAACTATATTCGTTACGTGCAAACTTTTTCCAGTTGTCTGATCAGAATTGGCAGCAAGAACGGACATGATGAGTGAGTTCTTGCAGCCAGTCTTGATCAATGCTGACTCATAAACCCACTGAATCCTGACTCCTTTTTCCTTTCAATAGGGATTCTTTACACATTGAAAAAAGTAAAGCACATTTTGAAAATACAATCAATACTTCATTCTGATATGCTCCGATTTGTAGACGGTAAATTTGCCTTCTGATTTTTTGAAAGGGAAGCAAAGAAGAAACACCACATTCTACCCAATTGTGTGTCATACACAGTTTTAAAACTCTTGTATTACTGTACTAAGGCTTTACCAGCTGAAACCTAAGGTTGATGGAGCTCACTGACATTAATAGAAAATAGGATGTGCAAAACTTTTGGAGCTGTTTGAGTCATTACCTACTGCCTCAGTTAAGTCCAAACTGAACATATTGGAGAAGTTCATCAAAACATTCAGATTTTTTCCCCTTTGTTTTTGTTGTTTCTTTTTTTGCTCCAGTACTGTTGCCTTCCTTTTCTAACCAAGTGTCAGTGTCAGAAGGAAATTAAATTTAGACATAAAATTTTATGTCATAACTTGGAATTCAGAATTTTTAAAATAAGGTACTCTCATTCATTTTAATTTCAGGATTCAAGTATGAACCTTCTAATCGGCAGTAAGGGAGCCACAATAACACAGGAAACCTGACAAAAGCACAGTTTTCAATCATGAACTGCTCACTGTATTTGGCATCAGAAAATCAAGCTAACCTGACAATACTGCTGACTTAAGCAAGGGGATTGCCCATCTTCTTAGGAAGTCTGTGTCACTTGCTTAGTGTTCCTATGGGTTTGGCAAACAATCTACCATGCTTGTAAGTGACAGCCTATGTGGCACCCACGCCCTTTGCACACAGGAGATGACTGCAATAGCTCCTGCCTCTGGAAAAAAGCAGTAAGTCAGCTTTATAGTAGCCACAAACTAAAAATGCATCTGCACATCTGAACTGCTCGTGTTTCCAGAAGGGCAAAATTTTCATACTGCTTGCTGGTCTGGTGCTGCAGAGACAAGCCATCAAACTACTCTCCTTCACAGCAGTTCAGAGTGGCACTAGCAGACCATGTAATTGCTTTCCTTACATAGCGCTATACAAAGCCCAATTTCCATCCTTAACTAAAAACTACAATTTTGAGTATTTTCCTATTTAAGTCTTCTGCTAGGTTTTCCAATATTGTCAGCACCAACCCTCAGGTAGGTCAGCAGTCATTTTCAGTGGAAAGGATGGAAGGGAAGAAACAACCAAGGACCAATATTACCCAAATTGCTCCTGCAGCACCCTTCTCTGTTGCCCTGGCACCCGCCTCCTCCCTTGAAGGCTGAGGGGTTTTATCTCCCTCTCGCTCAGCACTCTGTAACCCCACATAGCTATGGCGAACTGAGAGACCAGGTTGTGGGTAGCAATAAAAATGGGAGTAGGTGAAGGGAGAAAAGGATGGAGGATGTTTCTGTTGTACAGTAGCATGGACCTGACCTTAGGGTAATGCAGTATTTGTGGTATTAGGTGAAAAGTATTGATAATTCTTCTTGTCATCTATAGTTTTGGAAGCACTTTACAGGGGAAAAGGCAAACATTACTGGCACATTTCATAACTGACACAAAAGTTAAACGACCTGCTCAAGGTCACAAACCAGTTGCAGGGCAAAAACTGGAGGCAAAAGCTCAGAGACAAGGGTCGTCCAAAGCAGATCGTGATTCCAGGCACCTAAGTGCAGCATGCCCTGGGCAGCTCGATACAAAGAAAGGCTGGTTTCTGGAGACCCATGAGCTGCCACCTTTTGAATTTCAGTTGTATTTTAAAACCTGCTTGCTCTTGCCCCAGTATTGATGTACACACAAACAGCAGTTAACTCTGAAAAATCTCATCCGTGGGCTTCCTCATTGCCTGCCCCACTGGACCACACTGCCTCACAACAGTTGCTATAGAGGGAAGAAGTTTAAACCTGTTACAGTATTTATCAATAATCAAAACTCTAAGATGTACTGTGTATTATTATAAAAACTGCATTCCCTTTGATGCTCCAGAATCATATTTCTCTTGAAAACACTTCCATGTACACAGAATTAAGACTGAAAATTTATTTTCCAAATAGCCTCACGGAACTAAATTGGTAGATATCTGCTTACGCTGACTACACAGGCTTCATACAGGGTACACATCCCACCTTATATCTAATGCTAAGACATCTCAGAAGAGCAAGAGAGAATGTGGTTGCTTCTCTTTTCAAAAATAAAAGAAAGCTGAATCAAAAAGCTCAAAAGTTGGTACAAACCAGCAGGCGAGGAGAGGTATATGATGCTCACCTAACAAGAACAGCGTTGAAGGGAGTAACTGGCCAAGTCATAAGGATAACATAGCACATTCACAAAAATCTCACTTTAGATTAGATAAATACTTTGTCACTAAGGCTAAGTGTAACTGCATGGTAAAACACCAAACCCAGTTAGTCATTGGCAAAATGCCCAGGGACCTTGGCAGTGTCAGAGCTTCACATCTGTTGGGGTTTTGCCCCCACCTCTGAAGGTGCATCTTTCATTGTTAAAATACAATTTCCTGACAGTTTGGTGGTGCCTTCTGCAGTCTCCTCAGAGAGCATTTTTCGTTAACCTAATTTTTATTGCAATATGATAGACATACGTTCAGCCATTCAAGTTGTGCAGTGTATTACCTGGTGCTTGGGATTCATTTCTGTGGACATTTACTGGGAAACTACCTCAGGGAAACAAGAAGGAAGGAAATACTTTCAGAAAATACTGAGCTATGCTAGACTTTCAAGGTCTTTTTATTTTTAGACTATTTTTCACTCATTCATTAGAAAAAGCAATTTTAGTAAAAGAAACTTTGCATAAAACATATCCTTTTACCTAAATATGCAGTTTAGATTGGGAAAATTTCAAATGGAGCTATGAAACCTTGAGATTATATGGCAACATACCAATTCAATCCGTTATTAATATCTCTGGGTGAAACCTGGGGCTAGATCATGGCCATGGAAGGAAACAGGCATGGGAACTACTGACAAGTTTAAAGGTATTTTTTCTAGTATTTTAACTTCATCACTTGTACGCATAATACTGGGTACTTTGAAACTAAGACTTAATGGCTGCATTTCCTTCCACTTTTTCCACAATCCCATTTTGGTTTAAGGATTCTCCGAATGGTTCGTTAAAAACAAGTCCTGGGGCTGTGACTGTGCTGGAGGGGGTGGGATCCCAGGTCCTAACCCAGCCAGCTCTAGGATCTGTGTAGTTGCCTCTCAGACGTCAATGGTCCCATTAGAAATTTGTTTTGACAGTAATGCAAATTTGCAATGAGGTCAATGATTTACCTGGTGTGCCTGCTCAGGACTGAAGAAAACTATTGCTTAATACAGTGCATCCGCTCTTTGCAGCGAGGAAGTCGAGACTCTCATTCTACCTAGAAACCCACCTGCATATGCAGAGCTGTTAGCACTCTGGATTTGTGTTCAGCAGTTTTAAAAAAGTTGACTTCAGCTTTCAAACTAGACCAAAACAGTAACAACAACTGAACTTGTAACTTGCTTGCCATCTGAAACTCCTCTGATAGTCTCTGTGAAATCTGCTGGACTAACCGCTCAGCAGATTTCCCAGATACCAGGCCATTCACATGGAATATACTGTGCTTTTCCTGACAGTGCTGAGCACCCTCAGCCCTCACCCAAGTAAATGGGAGCTGAGATGCTCAGTTCTCTGACCTTTCCTGGCATGCTCAGCATCCCTCAGCAGCAAGAGACGCTGACCATCACTAATACTGCAATGGTTAGTCACTCTATCTGAGGTTTCTCTAGCACACGATTTTTGAACTTAAGCCTTTTTTGATCAACTGTTCTTTGTTAAGAAACAGCGATGATTTGCTCGGTGCTGCATAAAATACAAAAACCTCCCTGAATAAGGGGAACTTATTGTGTGAAAAACAGAATATGCAAAAAGACCTTCAGTGGAGAGGGAGAGGAAAAAAGAGAAGGAGAAAATTGTGTCAATTGTTATTTACTTCTTGCTACTTTCAAAACATATTATAACAAGACAGACACACATCTTTGGAAGCAATTTAGACAAAGCCTGGGATTAGACCATGGCCACAGAAGAAAACAGGCACGGGAAGTGAGGACAAATGGCACAGTTAGTCCTGGGTTTCTGGAACAAAGATGTGGGAGACAAACACAAAGGGAAAAGACGATGCTGTGAAATTCCCCTTTGATACTATGGGTAAAGGTATAGAGAGGGTATTTAAAGAAAGAAGGTATTGTAGGCATCATCACATTAACAACATTGCGGTTCGGGTAGATGACAGAAGTATAATGAGAAACAAGAAGGAATTGAAGAGGTTTAAGTCATCAAATAATTTCTATTTCTGACTGTGTAGACTTAATGCTAATAATGGTTGGCCTAACAAAATTGTTTGCTGCAGTAATTTCATGACAAATACAATCCTGATATACAAAAAAACCCCTAACCCCCAACAGCTTAAAGGCATGAAAGTTAAAAGATGTTCCCACAGTAAACATTAAGAAGTGCTGCAACAAACTATGTAGTGCATTAAAATACACAGGATTCATAATTAAACAGTATGTTATTCAAGGAAAGAGAGTTTTTGTTTCTTATTTGCTGTCATACATTTTAGAAGGAGAACCACGCTCAACATACTTGCCTATGGGAATTCAGTGTCACATTGAAGTATGTACCTTTCGTTATTAAATTCTGGGCTTAGCCAGGTTTCTGAAGGAAAAAAAGGCTTGTGTGATTAAACTGTGGGTATGACTGGGTGCACCTGTCTACCTAGTAACTTCTGAACTTGGTGACTGAAATCAGTACATTTTGAAAGCTGGCAGGACAGACTTCAAAAGTAATTAATCCACCCCACCCCCCCCAAGTTTCATGAAAGCAGGCAGCGGGTATAGAAATTGATGCCCTGTATGCCTCAGCTATGGGAAAAACTGCAGCAAGAGCTGTATTGCAAAATTCCTGCAGGACAGACAGCACTAGCCAGACTGTGGCCTGCTCCTGGCAGACAGCCTTGACATGTGTGCTATAGTGAGCTGCAGCTGACTCCCCAGGAAACGGAAGTTTAGCCTGCCAGCCTGGTCAGCCATTTGTACTACTCGCCAGCACCTGACGCAATCCAGCCAGCTGCTCTCAGCCACTCAGCACGTCACTTGGCTGCAAGTGCCCTCCAGACATGTCTGGAGTCCTTGTCACCATCTCCTGTCTTCTGGCTCTTGCTGCTGGCCAGGCTGTTGAGTTTGCTCCAGCTCTCTCTGCTCTTTTTTTTGGTCCCTACCTGTAGTGCTGACTCCCTGGCGGTCTGCTTTTAGCCCCACTCCTGACCAGCCTTCTCCTCTTCCCCTCAAATCTGGTATAGTTCTGCCTCATGGATTTGTTAACCTTCACTCAGATCCTAGCCATGTCTTTTCTTTTGCTTGATCTTAGGCTTCTCTATCTCCTGGGGACGACCCACTTCGATCACAAAACTGGTTCTGACTCCATTGATTTCACCTGGCACCAACACTAGACCTGGCAAGTCCATGTCTACGTCCCATGTTTCATCTCCCAGGCACCAGCTGCCCACAGTCACTCACGCATCATGCTGGAGTGAGACTAACTGCGTAAGGTGGGTCTCAAAACTCATTCTGAGAGCAAGTATAGCCTAAGACAGTGGTTTCAAAAGACTTCTGGAGGATGTTAAAGTCTATGCAGTTCAACTACAAATCACAGATCCATAAAACACAAATTTGCCTGAAAAAAGACTTCTGTAGCTCCAGCCTCTGTGAATCTACTGCTGCTTTGCAGTAACAAACTTTCACTACTGTGATTAACTTAGCACTGAGTTGAACTGATAAAGGAAAACAAACACAATAGGAGGAACTTGAATGACATGATCGAAGTCCCTCAGGTTTCTGATTAATTGGCTCTGGCACCTAAGTAAGCTACCAATTTGAGATTATACATAAATTATTATACATAAATTATTAAAGTATTATGCAGTCACTGCAATAAATTAGTCCATGAGCAACATAAAATACTCCTCAGGAAGAAAGTTTTCACTAGCCAGTTACATTGCTGAGTATGCAGAAACATTTCTGCAGTATGTTCCAGAAAACCAGTGCTGGGGGAAATAAAATCAACTCTCATGCTAGGATTGTGCTGGATCTGTAACCATGTTCATGCCAGCAAATAAAAAGCTCATCCTTAATTAAAACACTCATTTCATCATGGCACAAATCTAACAACTTATCTGTTTCCCTTAGCTCATTGCCATGTATTTTTTAAAATTGTCACTCGTAATTTGCGGGAACATTGAAATTTCAATATGTGTCTAAATTCCAAGTTTTAGTCAGGATTTTTTGCTCCATCAAAGAGATGCAGCTGACACAGCAGACCAGTTGTAAACTTAGATTTGAGAACCTGTATCTTGCTTACATCAGAAGGACGTCGGTTTTCAGGAAACAACGTGAAGAGAGATCACAAAGCTCAACTCAGAATATTCTGTGGTTTCTCCCCCTATTGTACATACCTTCATTTTCAGTATTGGCTGGAACAGAATCAACACCAAAGGGATGCCATGGCTGAAGGTCATCTAGGCTGAACTCTCCATCCACTGGAAGAAGTTCAACTGTGGTCTTAGTTTCCGTCAATGAAGGCATGAGAGCATCATTTCCATAGCTGATTCTGGGTTCGCTGATCATATTGGCCAAAACATCATCAGAATAGTTTTGCTCTTTCTGAAGTAATTCATCTGCAAGGAAATTTCAACACAGAAACTATCTGAAGGAGCCGGCATTTCTGAGGACCTATTTCCAATGCTATTGAAGTAATAATTTACTGTTATGAGATTGTTCTCTTATGATAAAGAAAAACATAAAGGCTCGGAATAGTCAAAACTCTGTGATAAGCACTGCTGCTAAATAAGGCATTTTTTTGCAACATCGAGCAGAATCGTTCAATACCATTTCCTACCCACTTTTCCACCGCATAACAGATCACAGGTCTGTGCTTTACAAGTCCCTGGACCCTTCCCTGCCACTTTTAAAAAAAAGCACAGATCAATTCCCTTCAACTCAACATGTTGCCATAAGTCAACACACAAGAGGTCCACAGGAAGGAATGTCTTTTTTATTTCCCCTTCCTCTTAAATGCTCACTATCAAAGCTCATCATGGCTCTTAAATCCCACATCACCACAATAGTTACTGTATTAAATTAGGCTTACTATAACACACTGAATCTGAACAAACATTTGTTCTTTTAACATATATAACTTTGCCAAAATACTGAAGTAGTTCTTTGCTAAAAATCTCAAGTAGTAATACGTGTCTGTAGGCAAATTATTTTACAAGCAACCAGAACCTAAACCTGTGTGATATTACCTAGGTTGTTTTTTTTCTGGACTCAAGCAAGGTGAGAGCAATCAAAGTACTTTTCAGCTCCATCAGGTGTACAGGACAGACTGTCCAACTCAGTGTTAAAAGCAAGCTTAGAGGTTGTGTGTGCTTCATTATTCCAACTCCCTTCTCACACCAAAGTTAATCTACTCTTGATGTTTCCCTTCACCGCCATTTTTTTTTGTAGGAACAACACACTACTTGCAAGTACTTTGAGGGAACTTGGCGCACAAGAGCACATTAAAGTAAGCAAGCAATTGCAATGAAGAAGATAACTAACTGCTAATAATACATCAATGTAATTAGTACGCTGGCGTTACAGAGCTAAATAGTTCAGAATCAAAGACTGCAAAGGTTACACAAGTGCTTGCACACACATGACAGCTGTTGATTAAAAACCTTTTATTAAGACTGGCTTCTCTTTTCACTTTGTTAAGGACCCCCTGACTGTCACTGCTTCACATTCACATCTGAAACCTGTAGCAATTCAGGGACAGGAATCACCACTCTACTTGATAGACCCTTTATGTCACTCCATAGGGGCTCACTTATTTCCTAGTATCGTCAGTGAGAAAGTGCATCTACATTTCTATACACACCAGAGCTTTATGGCCCTCAGTAAAATCTTTTGAATGTTATTTCCCTCCCAACCTTACACCGCACCATACCACCACAGAAGTACACTGCACCCATGCAGCAGCCCTCATTAAGGATCCCCAGCAAGTCACGAGCATTAGAGCTGGCGCTGCTTCAAGTGCCTTTATCAACGATGATGTAGTAGGGCTCTGCTCTGCAATATGGCTCTTAAAGACCACCTCTTAGTGAGACAGTTGATGCAACTCTCTGCCACCCCATTACTACACCAGATTCAGAACATCAAAATTAAAGAAAAAGTTGTAACACCAGCCCTGGGGTGAACATGGGTCTTGAATCTTGAAAAATTATGTTTTAAAACAAATTTTCCTGTTTAAACAGCAATTGCTTTAGTAGTCAGTAAGCCTAATGTATATAAAAAATTTAGTTCTGTGATTTAATTTGTTCATTAGAATGACTTACTAGGACAGTATAGAAAGCCTACGTTAGACTGAATTGTTTTTCCCTTCATGTTCATTTTATTGAAAACAGTATTATTTTATAAGATACCTACTAAATCTTCAGCATCGAAGGCAAGTCCAATTTTTGTCTCTTCACTGCACTTACACTAATCCTTTATCAAATTAAAGTGTCTCCTTGTATTAGAGGAGAGACAGGCAAAGTACCTCGATATTCTGAGCAGACACTGTATCACATGACAGATGCTAATTTTCATTAGCTAGGGATGAAGCGACTTCAGAAAAAATGAGCTGGATGTTAGTGGCCTGAGCGAGGAGTCTGGTGTCCAAGTGCCTTGCAGGGAGCCATGGGTGATACCAGCTGAGCACGTTATAGTACCAAGTCATCACGAATCACGGGGAAGTGAGTATTACAGCACTGCTGAGCATCTTAGTGCCTGCATGCCTTTCAGACCCAGGAACCAGAAGGGTTTTGGGGTGTAGCTGCCCTTGTTCCCACTGTCCTCCCTGTCCCCAGGGGATCGTGTGGGGCAGCTGCAGAGAGCTGTACCCATGCAGCGGCAGGGAGCGGCGCTGGGGGTGCTGTGCCCTGATCGCCCCTTTTCTCTGGGTGGTGCCGACCTTCCACGACTCCTGTCTTCTCCACCGCCAATGCACTCTGTGTTACCTGCAGACAGCTCCGGCCCTTGGAAAGGGACAAACGGTGCATGGAGAGGAAGGAGCAGAGAGAGAATGACCTGGCCTCCGGCGTCAGAGGAGCGGCACCAGGGCTGGCACTGTGCTCAGGGGAGGCCACAGTGCAGGCACGGCTGGGCCCACCAGGCTGACAGCGAGGAGCACCCGACTCCCATCACGATATCATGATTATATCAAAATCCCTAGAGGCTGGAAGGGATGTGTAGACAAAGTCTCTCTCTCAATGCTACCCAACTGGGAGCACGTCGTCGCCGGCGCTTGCAGGCTCCATTGTTTCCCATTCAGCTGTGGCGCACAGCACGGACATTAACTGACCCGCACAATAGCTCAAGTGAGGCGGACAGATATTACAACCAGCAGATTATGATCGCATCCATTTCACAAGCAAGGAAACAATGGCCAAAATGAATCAAGCCCATCTGACATGATGAATCAGCCACTGAACGATAGCTACAAATTGGAAGTTCCTGGCTTAGAAACTGTGCTGGAGTCCATCAGACTGAGGCAGCTGCGTCTGCATTGAGTAAATGATTTGCAAACAATTGTTTCAATCTCTAAACTGCTAAAAAAGTTTGCCCTAGGATTTCCAGTTATCGACACTAGCTGGTGAAGTCCAAGATCAATTCTTCAGTGTTGATTTTGTTCAGAGTATTGATGGCTAGTTGAATCATCAGTTACGCTAATGGAAAGCCATACAGCCTCGCTGTTACCCATCGGTAGAGTACTCCCTCCCCTTACCACAGCTGCCAGCTCAATTCCCCCACCCTGCAGAAGACAATTCCCCTAAATAAGCAGGGAGTACAGACACAGCTGGAGGCTAGGATGTGCATTCAAGACTGTTTCAGGGGTTTTCTTTGTGTGGTGAATATCTTCATTATTAGGTGCTGAAAATAGAGAGATTCTAGGCTGCTCTTCAAAATTTCACCTCCCATCAAGCCAACAGGACAAAAACCCCATGACAATCTTCCTATAACAGACTGTTTGTTGCTGTTATTGCTTGGCTCATTATCTCCTTGTAGCGTTCTGCTAAGTCCTGCCATCGAGAAGAACAAGAAGGATGCTGAAACTTTTTGTTGCTCTGAGAACATGTACTCAAAAGCCACCATGACCTCGGGAAAAACCCACACTCAGTTGGGACCTCAAACCTCCCAGCAGCTCTGGATTTGGTGTGAGAGCGCACAATTGCTGGTTCTCCTTCAGGCACCCAAGGTTCTCCTTCAGGCCCTCAAACCCTTTCCTTCTCAGGATGAGACACAGGCTCACTTCTGGTACTTCAATAAAATGCTTCTCAGACTTATCATCTCTAAGGAAGTTTCACTTATTCTTGGGCTCACTGCAGGCATTTCTCCACAGGTCATTACTACCCAGCAACAGCATCTAGAAAAACTGAAGCGAAATATGTTTGGGGAACTAGATAGAAGGGTAATAACACTACAACCTCCTCTCAAGACTATTCTCTTATCCCACAAAGAGACACACAGAGCCACAAGCAAAGAAGGAGCAGAGGAAAAGAAATAAAATCTATTAAAAATCTTCTGGTGGATGCTGGATTGTTAGAAGCCATTCGTCCACAATGCCCCTAGACCACACTTCTACTTGTAAGGCTTTGCAAAGAGCACTGTACTAGCAAAGATACCATGACACATCCCAATAGAGGTGATGGAGTCTTAAAGTGGCAAAAATAATGCTATTTTGTAACTTTATCTACTTTTTATTGGCATACAAATTGTTTTCAATGTTGGACTCGGGGCATACTTACCCCAGCCCTTAACTGGTACAGCTATAATGACAGAAATTTCATGTGGAACACCTCCACTTGCTGCCCCAGAACACCAGCAATCCAGTAGTTATTTTTCAAACCATCTTTTTTGTTTAGTTCATAGTTCATTATTTAAAATTTCCACAAGTAATCATAATATTTGATTGTTGTGTTTTCTTTTCAAGGAGCCTACCTACCAGATGAAAAGCTCTGCTATCACTGTCACATGCAAGACTTTTGAATTTACTTGAAAAGCAGCTTTAAAATTGGCAATTGTAATTTTGAAAGTTCTATAAAGTCATTTAAGGTCTTAAACCAGATTAGAAACAAAGTGCACCCAAAACACCTCTTCTAAACACTAATTAAGGCACCATCAAATTACATGCCACAGTTTTGACCCAACACCAAACTTCCTTTGTAAAACGACATCTATGTGATAGAATTGATTCAACAAATATAGGTTTGGGAACCAGCTCAAATAAATTGGTACAAATGCAGAGTCCTATTGCTTCATACTCATCGCCTTATCAGTCACCATTCAGTCTGAACTGAACCATATGTTTTTCCCAAAGTTATGGTTGCTTTTGAGTATGTGCTTTCAAAACGACAAAATTAAAAAGTGTCAGCAACCTCCTTATTCTTCTTAATGGCAGGAATTACAGAGTGCTTGAGTCACAGCAATTGCTTCATTTGCACATGCATGCATATTATACCAGTTTGAAGACAGTTTAAATCATGCAAATGCTGTATGTCACAATGAGGATTCACTACACAATCATTTATTACAGTGCCCGTGGTAAGAGGTAACATGTTTAGATGCAGCTTTCAGTTGTATGCCTACTTTATGGGATAATTCAATATGTCATAGTTCATAACCTTCAACACGATCATGTGCCCAAAGGAGTTGCACTAATGTAATGCAGTCAGGTTTTAACTAAATTTGAACGTCTGCATCTTGTCAGCTGTATGAATCAAAACTCCCCCAAACTGGTAAATATGAAAACAAGGCCTCCTTAAAGGCTTTGCCTTGGTAAATACTTCAAAACAAAACAAACCCAAAACATTATTTCCCTGTTTATCTGCATTTGTATTAGAGCTCCTACATAAACTGACAGCATACTTGTAACCCGCAGTTATGCATGCAAATGAACAGACGTATTTCACATTCAGAAAGCCCATATAGTTCCCCACAAGTCATTTCTACTGAGATGTGTTGTAAATAAGGGTTTATGCGGGGAACTCCCAAATACAAAGCATTATTAGCACAAGTAAGTGTTTTTGAGAGGTAACACTTAGGGTTCAAAGTACCTGCAATGAATGCAAATTCTACAGAGTCAGAAAGGTAGTTAAGTCACTTGAATATCCTGTGGGTTTCATATACGTAACTTACTGCATCAAGTAGGAGTTCCTCCTCTGAGGTCAAAGGACGGAATATACCAGAAAATACCATGGGTATTTCCTCCAGCCTCTGCACAAGTCAGAGGAAATTTCAAGCACGTGCTTAATTTTAATCACACTTAAGTCTGTGCCTAAGCACAAAGAGTTAAGCTCCACTGAATTTCAAGCATATTGTTATTCTAAGGTGTTTTGCTGAATCAAGCATTATAAAATTATAATGTTACATACTACTAGGTGTCATAATGATAATATCATCAAGCTGCAAAACACAATTATGTGGTATTCAGTGTTGAACTAATTCATTTGTATAGTACAAGTCAAATATAATTTAGAGAGCAACTCTGATGAGAACTTTATTGGAAGTGACTTGCCTACTGGAAGGTGTGAGAGTGGCTTTGTTGCCTGCATGCTTTGAAGAAGATGATAAAAGAGCGATATGTTAGATCATTACTATGAAATACTGGAAATGAGCCCAACCTGCAATGCTCAGATCCATATTGACAGAGAAACATGACCACCCTGTCAGATTTAAGCTTCTTCTCTTCTCCTGATTAGCCTGTGAAATTACACCACAGGTCTTCTCATCTGGAAGCTTTTACAGTGCAATATGTCTCTCTCTCAAGGTTAAACTGAGACTGAAAGAGCAAGGACCATGGAAAACAGTATTTCATAGCTCTTACTTTCTGTCCTTTAGAGACATCACCACTAGGGCAAGAGTAAGTAGCAGCAGTAGTTTTGTAGATTTCAGAAATTTCTTATGTGTATGAAAATCTTGTTCAATACAGTGAAACAACTTTTCCTTTTTCAAGTTCTCAGAAAATGAACGTTTAAGGTATTATGAAATAGCTGGCCTATGAAATTCTTCCTAGAAGTTAGTAAAAGAATAACCACCCTGTAGCCTTAGACAATACCCTGTTGCCTAAGAACCACACTTTAGAAGAAATACACCTCTGAACTTAAGAATAGCTGTAATGTTTAGAACCATACTAAAAAGAACATGCTCCTAATATATTTTTTAAAAAAGTCACAACTTTATCACTTTCATTTCTTTCCCATTTCTTGCTGCTTCTGCTCTTTCAGCATATGTGGATTTCAATGTTTCCCAAATCACATCATAAAAACAACCCAAGTGAGTCTCCTCCTGTAAGCAGGTACATCTAATAATGTTTCGGTTAGATTTGCCTTGCAGACTACTTGACTTAAGTTATTAAAAAACCCAAAGATGTTTAACTTAGATATAGAGCAATTGTCCTTTTGCAGGTAGATCACGTTATAACAGTTTTTCTGGTAGTGAAGAGTGTTCAAAGCATGAGAAAGCTTGGAAGATCCAATTGAGGAAAACATTTATTATCACGTAATGATTAATTTCAATATGACCCAGGTGTCTTTTCCATTAGGGATGGACTTTAATGCAAATTTAGTTTTGTACATGGCTATGCAATTGCAGAGACCTTTGAGCAAAGGTTCATGACAATTTCCACACCACTTCATCAAGAAAGAACCAGAATCATCCTCTCCCATTTTTACAGCCTGCTATGAAACTCAAGGTCTTGAAATTTTGTCTAATTTTGAAAGAAGGCTGCTATGACACTCCTTACCTTCAGCGAAATAATATTATAATTACTACAGACCCTTAGCTACCTGACAGCTACAGAAATTAGTTATCAACTAAAATTAAATATCAATATATGGCTATAGATGTGTGCACATTTATAATTTTTTTTTAATATTTAAGAGCCAGTCATCTGATTAATGACTGCATTTCCCCTTCAGTTCAAAGCAGAGAGTAGTAAAGGAAGTTTGTGGGATAAAGTAAGTCCAAAACCAGAAGCCTGTGTGATCTCTGAAAAAGAGTTATTAAATAGAAATTAAAGACCCTGCTCTTCCCTTTCACAACTTCAAGCTTTTTTGTCCATTTCTGTGGTCTCCTTCCCTTCCTCTCATCCCCTCCTCATTCAGTTTGGTTAAATTAATAATATTGTCTCAGAAAAATAATTCATCATTCATAGCCTCAAAAGCTCTGGATTAAAATATAGAAAAGTCCTACTTCCATGTTATGGCACTCTTTTGGGTAAAAATTCTGAATGAAACATAGTTTTTTCTACTAGCATGTGGAAAAGTCCTCTCCGGGTAAGACGATGGCAACCTAACATCAAAGTAGACAAGGAAATACTAAAAAATGCTCGGGGAAAAAATTGAATTGAACTCTATACTGTTATCAAGAACATATAGTGTATGTCATCATCCTGATCCACATAAGGCACTGTGACAAATTCCCCAGGTTTAAATTTAACTCCATATTTAATTCCAAATTAACATATCATTAAGTGCTTCAAAATAGACTGAAGAGTCTAAATTAAAACAAATAAACAGCCCCCCCAGTTGTCACTGACATTTCTGCCAGATGAATGAATCAGCATTCATTATTCTCCCTCAGTCTTGTGTGAACTAGAAAAAGCCAAGTACATTTTCATCCTAAATAAATAGGTTATAAGGCTCATAAGTGAAACTGCCCTGCAAAAAAGCATTTATATGAAAAACTGCTATGGAATTTTATTGTCTTATTTTCTGAAAATAATTATTTACTTACTTTATTTATTTATAAATTATTTATTGGTCTTATTTACTGATAAAAATGATCAGATTTATTTGCTGACCTTATAATACACACTAAAACTCCAATCTGCAGTAGAACCTAAACCCCCACCAGTTTCTAACACCTCAAAAAAAGTCAGTTACCCATCATTTTCTATAAACACTTCTAAAGGTCAGAGTACAAATTCCACAACAATTTTTGATGTGTACTGAACTTGGAGGCAGCTTGGGAATCACTAAATAATCCATAAAAATATATAAATCTGAACATGAATTTGTTGCACCTGATTCCTTTGGTCAAAAGAGAGTATTTGATTTGACTCACTTATAATAGTTTAAATCAGAACTCACCAAAACTGAATTGTGCAGCATCTGCTCCAGATAAAATATATTTTGCCTATTTACTAAGTGCAGTTTTAGCACTCGATAGGCCAAATATATCCTAGGTTGTCTGAGTATTCTAAAGAGATGCATTTATTAAATTTAACAAATATATCCATTAAGTGGGATATGACCTATTCTGATGGCTTTTACGCCGTCTTTCATACGCATTATCTAATACCAGGAAGGAGAACAGTGAAAGGACTGGAACCCCGCCTAGGTAGCACTATTAAGGAAAATGCATTTTTCAATTAAATTGGGCATATGAGAATGACACAGCAGGAGAAAGCTGCGCTGATGACAGATTGCTTCATTTGTAATCCCATGTGCATGGGAACTGACTGTTAGGAGATTACTAAAACATTTCCATCAATCCAGCCGTTCTGCAAAATCACATATCCTCAGTAATTCTTTTCCCTTTTTATCCCAATAGTAAGAGCTTGCCTAGCAAGAATAGGTCAGATACTCTTGGCCATAATAGGCACCTGTGAATTTTCACTCTGCACATCTGAAGAGAAAGTTATGCTTGAGTAAAGCAAAACTTAGTACATCGTTGGCTTTAGAGGCATATTTAACCCTCTCCCTCAGGACATCTGCCCATAGTGATGTATTTCAGACTTCAGTTTTGAGTTCCCCTGCATAACTATTCCAGAGACTGCTCTGGGAACAACGACCAATGCGCTAGCTGTGTAATATAAAATATATAAAGCTATAATATATAGCTTGTGCAGACAGCCTGTAACTGGTTCTCACTGGACATTTGCAATTTGCTGGCATGTAAGAATTAAGATTAATAATTTGCTTCTTTCACAATCTAACACTCCCTATTAGGAATCTGATCTTGGAGTGAATCACACAGAATGACACAACTATGTTTCCAAAACAAGTAATTGGGAAAAGCAAAGAAAATACATCATTCAACAGCCAGTATGAAGTAGAAACTGTGGTTGGAGTGTCTGTGCTCCCACGATTTTGGTTGCTTAAGTACTCATAGACACTGGCATCAACAACTTGATTTAAGATGACGGGAAGATGACATATTTATGAATTAAATTACACGTATATTCAGTGCATCAATAAAATTTTCAATAACTAAGCGTAATGACATTTCTAAGTGGGCAATGTTTCACCGAGCCAGTGCCTCCCCATCTGAATGGAAACTATGCATTCAGAAAGTCAGACTCTCCTGAGCTAACCTGCTCTCGGATCATATTTGCAAGCCAGACAAGTGCAGATTTTTTCAGACTTTTGTTATCCATCCAATAAAAGAACGACATCTTAAAATTTGGCACATGATAAGCTAACTTATTAATTCCTTAAAGTATAATGGCAAAAGCAATTACCATGCAATACAAAAAAGAAAGGCCAAGAAACGCCATCGTGCTTCATAAAAAAAGTAAAATCAGACTTAAAAAAATTTTACTACCACCACATGCTTTATCTGTATCGTCTAAAAACCAAGTGCTCCAGCTTTTCTTTTCACTTACACTGAAGACACAATAGAGCAGGAAATCAACTCAAATAGATGTTTATGAACATATCTGTAACTATGAGGTAATCCTGACCTACGATGCTTTTTAAAATCAAACATATCCAGTATACTGATTTAAAATAATACACACACTCCTGTATACTCAACATTTTTGTACAACTGTAGCACCTCTACCAGCAGAAACAATGCTCTCCAAGACAGAATTTCTCAGCCTATTGTCCTCCACAACACCAGAAAATGACATGTGAAATGACTGGAGAGTTAGAAGAAAATCCTCATCAAATCCACACATTTCCATGTATCCAATCAAACAAGAAAAAACAGGAGAGAATACAACCAACCATTGGGCAATTATTCAAAGTTTAGTGCATTTTTTCTTAATTCTAGGATGAAAATCCATTGTGCACAAGGTCACCTGTAGACTCCTCCAGAGTGATATTAAAAAAAAAGCTGTGAAATGGCCACGGTACCAGCCTCAACCTGCTGCTACTGTGAGCCCAGAGTGGTCTCTTGGTCATAAACTTCCCATGGGACCTGTGGTAGGGATGATAACTTGTTATTTAAAGAGAAGTATCTATGAAAAAATACTTCAGGCTAGAGTAATAGAAAGGATACAGACTAGAGACTTCAAGAAGGATCTACCAATGCAGGACAGAGAGCTCTAGCCATCAGCTCCTGAAGAAAATCAAGGCAACACCTTTAAACCTCCCCTGCTAAAGGATGAATGATTTAGAATTAAAGATTTAAATACCCACTGAAATAGCAGATGCCCAGACAATTAAAAAATTACTTTGTTTATAATCTACAAGTCCATAATTATTATCAGAAGTTCCTGGTTTTCAGTTCTAACACTTGGATCACGAGACCAGATTTCCTTGAAGGTGCAAGTAAAACTGAACAGTGTTTTTCAAACCAGAGGAAAAATATTCTCTTAATAAACTTCATAAGACCTTTTTATTCTGATCAAATTTCTGAAAAGCAGATGGAAAACGATGTCCCATGTCTTTCCCTGATGAAAAAGCCACCCCAATCCAAAGTCATGTGAAGCCATTTATCCTTTTCACAATATCTGCAAGATCTGGAGGAAGCTGGCTCTTTTACTGACTAAAGTCATGTTCACAATATTTATGAGATTAAAAGAGGGCTTGTGCACACAAAAATCAGGATTCATATCTTTCCTAAAGAACATTAGTGCCCATGACAAGACACAATAGACCATTTAGCTACAAAAGATGTGGAGGATACAGTATGCTACTAATGAAAGCATTTGAGAACATCGATGTCAGTGAAGTGCATTTATATCTTTTTTAATCATCTACTACTCTCTGCCTAATTTTCGATGACAGTTAAATAATCTGGACAGAAAATAAGAGATGCTTAGAAGAGGAAAATGTTGGATCTATTTCCAGGATTTTTTTCCTTCTCTCCTAAGCTGCGGCAAAGGACATATGTTACTAGCAGAGCTGAGTCTTCAACCTGGAGAAGTAACTGAGGTTATTCAGCTCTTCCAAGCTCCCGAATGGCGTGCAGAATTTACAAAGCCTCAGCAACACAAAACTGTCATTCCAGCTGACAACTACCTTTGCCTATTAAAATACAACACACTAAGGGAGGACAGTTAGTTCAACAAGAAGTGCAAAGTCCTGCACCTGGAGAAGAACAACCCCATGCACCAACATATGCTAGGGGCTGACCAGCTGGAAAGCAGCTCGGCAGAAAAGAACCTGGGGGTCCTAGTGGGCACCAAGTTGAACATGTGCCATAAATGTGCCCTTGCTGCAAAGAAGGCAAATGGTATCCTGGGCTGCATTAGACAAAGTATTGCCAGCAGGCCAAGGGAGGTGATCCTTCCTCTCTACTCAGTGCTGGTGAGGCCACACCCAGAGTGCTGCATCCAGTTCCGGGCTCCCCAGTACAAGAAAGACATGGACACACTGGAGAGTCCAACAAAGGGCCACAAAGATGATGAAGGGACTGGAACATCTCTCCTGTGAGGAAAGGCTGAGGAAGCTGGGACTGTTCAGCCTGGAGAAGAGAAGGCCGGGGGGGGATCTCATCAATGTCTATAAATACCTAAAGGGAGGGTGAAAAGAGGAGAGAGCCAGGCTCTTTTCAGCAGTGCCCAGTGGCAGGACCAGAGACAATGGGCACAAACTGAAACACAGGAGGTTTCATCTGAACCTCAGGAAACTCTCTTTTACTGTGAGGGTGATTGAACACTGGCACAGGTTGCCCACAGAGCTTGTGGAGTCTCCATCCTCAGACATATTCAAAAGCTGTCTGGACACGGTCCTGGGCAACTGGCTCTGGGTGGCACCACTTGAGCAGGGGGCTTGGACCAGATACCTCCAGAGGTCCCTTCCAACCTCAGTCGTTCTGTGATTCTGTGACATTGGTTGATTCCCCACATAAACGGAATACATCACCTTGCTCCAACAAATAGCTCAACGGTATTTTACTGAGCCATTTATGGCATTTAAATCAGTATACAAACACTTTATAGAGGTAACAAAGTGGCAAAACTGGTGGCTTAGTAAAGACCATAAGCTTGTGATGATAAAAAAAACAACACACAAAAAAACACCTGAAAAAAAAAGCTGAAGTGTGTGTGTGTGTGTATATATATCTATATATATATAAACTTGCCAAATGCTTTAAAAACCAATGTCCTTGGGTGGAAGAGGTCTTAATTGCTTATCAGGCAGTCCACCTGGGCGACATCATGTCAGTATTTAAGCATACAAAATCTATCTAAATGCTGCTGTGTAAAGCTTAACACAGAATTCATTTGCTTTTGTGGGAGAACTCTCTGCTATTTTTAACCACTGACCCAGCAATATATTTTTTGCTAGAGTTCTAACAAATCATCTATTCAACTGAATGCTATAAGGCTTCAAGGGAGAAGATTAAAGGTAAATAACCACTTCACAGAAAATTCAAATTTTTCTTTGGAAAGCTAAGGTTACTGGATATGCACAAATATGTCAAGTCAATTATGGGGAGAAAGCACAGGCACAGTTAGTGCTGGAAGTCACTCCAGGGTACCTGTACAAACACACAATCTCTGAAGGCTGCTTTTGACTGCTTGTTCCAGTTGCATTATCCTTCTGGACAAAAAAGGCAGAGCAGAATGGGAGGAACAGTAAGCCTGTATAGTACAGCACAGACACACCAAACAGTCTCTTGAAAACTAGAAGGTAGGTTTTACAGTACCTTAGGGTAAGACCTGCACATAATTGTACTAATTCCAGAAAGTCTGTTTAGTTTACTGAGAAATTTCTGTATGGTGTAGATATACCCATCGACTCTGAATGGAAGAATTGCTGCCATGGAAAAATGTGCTGGTTTTAAAGAGACAAGGGTGGAAATTCAACACTTACAGTTTGGCAAAGACAACATTCCCTTGTGTCCAAGATTGAAGATGCTCCCTCTCAAGCACTAGCCAACTGCCTGGGGCAATTTAGAAACGACAATTCCATTGACCTCCAGAATGGCAGAAAGTATAAAACTTAACAGGAATTGTCCAACCTTCCTCAGCAACAGATTTTAATAACTACTGCAGCTGCACACTGGATTTGTGGCTGTTTATTTTACCCTGGGTAAAAAGTTCAACTCCATTTGACTCCTTTAAAAAGAGAGAAAGAAATACTAACTGGAAAGTATGGAAAACCAAAACCAGAGAGGAACTGCTTTTCTTCAGAAAGAACATCTCTAGTTTCCCAGTCCTCAGCATGCTTCTCTGCACCTCCATCTACTACTAGAAAGTGCCTGTTCTCAAGGACAGTCAGAGCCCATGCTTACACTAGCAAGTCGTGAAGTGGAACAACACAGTAAATAGGGATGACTGAGATATTTGTTACCAAAATGTACTCCTCTGTGAGCTAAAATGCTACTGTAGACAGACCCAGGGGGATTTACATTGACTGGATTAGGCAGGGTTGTCAACTGGTGCAAAACCCAACTGTTCTAAGGATGAGCACCACTGACGACAATTCCTCATCTTTCTCTATGCCAGTTCACTGAACTTGGTCTGTCCCAGTGTGCTTGTTCATTTACCCATGCTTCAAAATCCCTGTTCTCCTTCACCAGAAAAAAAAAAAAGGCATTATAACCACTCTGATATGTGACATTAATTGCATCAAGCAACTGCTACCAGTACTTTTCCCTCTAGTCTAAGAGGAAGACTAGAACTGCTTCCCATGAAGCAGACTGGAACTGCCACCTCCATGACCAACAAGCAATTTCAAGAGTTTTCTAGTGTAATGTACTGAAATTGAGTCATAAGGTAATTACTGTTCTTACCTGATATGAACTATACTGTTCTGTACGACCCCATTCCAATACCCTTGGTAACCTTACAATATCCTTTTAACAAGCTGTTGACACAATTAACGTATGTCAACTTCCCTTTATTATTCTGATACCTCGGTATGTCAACCCAACTTCAAATTAAGGTACAGAAATCCTAAGCACTTGATTTTAAATATTTTTTGAAGGTAGAGTTCTTCCCTTCAGCTAAATCTTAAGACAGAAAGTACAAGGAAGAGTTACAGAAAAACGAGACACTGAGAAGTCACATTGCAGTCTGAAAGGCATTCCTAATTACAAATCCAAAACATAACATTTGAAGGGAGAGGATGAAGAAAACAATCACAAAAGAAATGGCACCAAACAGGACAGACACAGAATTTGCTTTTGCAAAGCCCCCAAGGGTGTGTTTTGGTTTTGCAATATAAATCCCCAAACCACAATGGTTGTCATTTTGGACTGCCAGCTAATGCCCTCAAAACTTCTTAAGAAGGACACCACAGAATGAACAGAGAACAGCACCCTAATTCTACTCAGGGCAAGAAATGCAGCAAGGCTATGGATTGACTACAGGCCAAAATTAGCAGCTAGAAACAAGAAATCAACAATTAATCGTACAAATACTGAAAGACCAGAACCAGCTGAGGCAGCACTAACTTTGCCCTCCACAGGTAGTCCAGACAACATGCACAGATGCAGACTGACAGGTATAGGGACCTAATGGCTAAAGGGTTAAAAGAAAGCAAGTCTTCAGGCATCTTTAGTCTATAGCTTGTCCTATATTTACAGCTGTCAAGCTTTTTCTAAAAGTACTTAAAAAATCTTCACAGGAAGTTGTGAGGCAAAACTCTCTGGCTCAAATTTTGTCATGCTAAGCAGCAGCACACTGATACTTGAAATAGCATATGACCCACAGCACACTGTATGTCTTTGAATGCAAGCAGCGATCTGGGGTCTGCTTGTGTTTGTCCTCTCTCCCAGCTATAGAACGGGAGTATGGCATCCAGAACATGCTGCAGAAGAACAGGATAGGCACAGTGGAACAGAATAATAAAATAACAATAGCTTGATTTTATTTGTCAAGGGACAGACGAAATCATATTCTCTTATTTATTGCTCATAACTGAATGTTTCAGAGCTTAGTTACAATACTGCTGTGGTAGGCGGTGCTGAGTATTTCATCAGTGGTGGGCTAGAAAACATGGAACTGAGGACATCAGTTTGGAAACAGAGCAGCAAAGACAGAATTAAAAATTCAGCTCACTGCCTGCCCATTTGACTGATGCACAAAGCTCTGACGTAGCTTCTGATTCAGAAGCTGTGCCTGCTGTGCCACTCCCAGCAATAAATTGCCTTTTACATACATGGATAAGCAGTCTAATCAAATAAGGATTTAAAGCAGGACGTGCTCAAAGGAACTGATGATTTCTCTTAAAGCCTGCCATTGCTCTTTCTGAGCTTTTGTACATATAAATAGTATATGAGATTTATCAGAGGGAAAAGGTGAGTACAAATACCAAGGTAACAAAATAATCTGCTCACCTACAGTGTGCAAATAAATACCTCTTCTCAGATTTTTTGTGCCACTCTCCTATTCATGGGGCTTACTCCTGCCCATGAGAAATGCCACTTAACACCAAGAGCTGCATCAGATGCGGAGAGTGACCTGGTTTGTAGCACATTTGCATCACTGCCCCTTGAGAAATCATTTGCAGCCAGAATGCCAAATGGTCTCCTACACCAATGACCTGCTTATGCTTTCCAAGCTTTGTCATAACAGTCACGGTCAGACAGACCTCTTTCTGCAACTCTTACACTGATCCTTTTTCCCCTGCCTCAACAGGAATGAAAGACAGCCAGAAGTGTTCTTCCTTACACATCTGGAATTTGCTGCTATAATACATGCCTGTCACCCTAAATGGGGCATTTGCACATTACACACTGGTCAAATGCTTAGTAAAAAAATCCTCACTTCATGTAAGTGCTGCTTTCTACCCTTCAGAGTGGTGTGGGTCTTCCTACGTATGCATATACTCAAATCAAGACATCTTCTGTTTAAGCCAACAGACATCAACTGGTGATGAACACCTGCAGATAAGGACTACAGCTCTTTAAATTTTACCCTAACTTCCTGCTACCATCTCTGCTGGGGTTCTGAAAATAACCAGAATTTTTAAAAGGCTGCTTTTAGCATAGAAGCCGGATTTTTTATTTTGGATTCTGCACCTTAAAACTATGGCTGTAATCCTGCCTTTTGAGGTAGGAATTTCAAACATATCCTGTATTTTAAAGGAACTTCAAATGTCCAACTGCTGGATTGTGACTCATCTGAGCATCAAGCATTAATTAAAAAATCTTCTGATTGCTGAAGAAAACATTCTCTACGCAGTTGCTATGCCCCAGGAATAACTCTAGATTCTACTTCATATAACTCAAATTCATTCCTCAGCATAAAGACTTCAAAAATAACAGACAGAAATTACAAGTATGCACCTTATCGTCAGGCACATATACTTTCCAATGACAGAACACCACCTGTTTCTCACAGATGAACCTTTGGTAGTGGACTGTCAGGAAGACATAAGGGAAATTTTAATGTATTTCTAGTTTCATTTCTAAAAAAATAATTAAATCCCAAGACCTGAGATTCATATTTGTCAACAGCTAATAATGGAGAAACTGCAAAATAGGCCATAATATTTCTAGCAATGAGAAAAATCTAGTAAAAACCCGCACCTTATTAGATCAGAGGAAATAAACCCACGGTACAAATTCACAGGAAACTAGATCTCATTTATTTTGCTGCTCACAAAACTACTTGTGCAATTTAGGGAAAAACTACCTTTGGCAGAGCTGTGCCTTCTAAAGCAAAGATTATTCATTCCTCAGGGTGAAAACTGTTCATGAAGAACTCTGAGTAAAACATGGAAATAGAAACAGAAAGTATAATGAACAAAAAACATGAACTAAAACGTTAGCCATCTAACTTGCATCCCAGCCTAAGAGAATAACTATTTTCAACTATGCTTCCTTACATGAAATTTACTATTCAGAAACTGTGTGTGTGTGAGATGTTCTTAACTGGGTTATTTTTCAACTTTTCCACTGACTCAGACTTTTTAAGTCAATGGTTCTAACAAAAAGTATTTAATGAAACATTTGTCCTTTTAATGAGACTTGTAATATTTCTTGGGAATGTTACGAAGTGCAATTTTATTAGTATTTTACTTCTTCACAGATTCTGCAGCTGTAATAGATTTCCTTTTCCATGGCTTTAGGAAGAGTACAGAGAGTAAGAAATTCAGTAATTTCAGAACAGAATTTGAAACAGACTGATCAGTGCTCAAAACTAGAAGGATACTGTCTCCTTTAACGGATGGGACTGACCTCAACAAACTTGCATTAAAACCAATATGTAAAACCAAGTATACAGCCAACGTTACCAACAAGAAGAATGTTGATAGTGAAAGAGAATAAGCTTTCTTCTCATTACTGAAAACTATTTTATCTAGTACAGCCCAGAACTGATAGTGCTTTCTTTAATTTTTGATGCCTGATACTCCCAGTATGAGAACTTGTTTTTCATTGCTTTAAACTTTGCAATGCTTTGAAGAATTTTTAGTATACCCAAAACCACCAAAAAATCAAGGTAGGGAAAAAGTACTCAAGAAACTGTGATAGACTTTTTCTTTGAGAAAGCTTAGCTTCTCTCATCTTATTAAGAAATAATATCCCACTAATTTTAGGTTCTTTTTTCCCCTAAAAATTAGTATTACATTTGAGATTAGGAGTCAGATTTTTGTAAACCACTTAGCAGTTAATAGACTTTTACTCCCATGTCACTTCAAAGCTTCTGAAATTCCCATTCTGTTTCAGTATTTAGGAAGGAGAAGAAAGTTTAGAAGAATGTCCTCACCAACAAGCATTAACAGTACCAATAATAGAAGAAATTGAAACTTCAAGCAGAACACCCAAGGGAATGATAGTGGCGCAGAAAGAAAACAAACTAAGCATCTTGAAGACCTAACAGTATCGGCATCTCCTTTGCTACAGAAATGACATGCTTTCAAATGATCAATAAGGTGTTTTGTTTTTTCTTTTCCCGAATGGCTCTCTACAACTACAGACTGAGACTGTTGCTTGTGCCTAATAATTGTGGAGCATAGAAACACATGGTGAAGGATAATTACTAATTCAGCCATCTTTTTGTTTCCTCCCAACCTCTTCCCCAATTTCCTGATCTCATCCCCAGCCCTCACAAGCTACCTCACAAGTCAAAGCACATCTCCTTCCTAACCTGTGCTTTGGGCAAATAAATCCACCACTACTCTGTCCATCCCTTCCCTGTGTCCTAAATGCATCCTAATCCTTACCGCAATGGCACACCTCCCTCCCTTGTGTTTTAAAGAAATCAATAATTTATTTAGTCAGCTGAAGCTGGTTATTTGTGAAACTAATCCATTAACTGCCGCTTGGCAGAGTATCACATCTTGTGAAAAAAGCCGTTCCAAAGACAATGACTGTCCCACCTCTAACCTTCGCATTCATCCATGTATTATTTTTCTTAGGAAGCACATTAGCAACATGATGTCCAGAGCTGTGGCTATATCTGAAATTAATGTAGACTAAGTGAAGTTGCCTTCCTGCAACAGCAGCACACAGAAGAGCCCAAGTCCTGTGATGGAGATGTCTCTGTTACAGCAATGCCACAGCCAAGAGCAGGAACCTGAACAGGAGGAAATACCATTCTCCCTCACAGCTATCTGCTGTCACAGCACTCAAGGAAGATGCAAACATGAGACTGTTGCTACCTGACTGGTCCACAGCCCAGCCTGTGTGCCGGAAAAAACAGGAGGAGAGGAGATATCCATTTGACCAACCAACCAAGAACTAAATGCACGACCAGTAAGATACTGCCAAGTTGCACTTAGCAACTTCCAGTTGATACTTGCACTCTTCTCAGATGCTTGGGTCTGCAACTAATTTTTTTAGCTGGGGGATTTCCAAAATGTCTACATCAGGTAATGTAAATACTTACCACGTAAATTAAATACCCAAACCCAGGAAGGATTTGCTAAATCTCATTGTCAATAGCTGCTTCCATATAGCATGGAGGCTCCAAATGTAAATTAACATACTTCAGCGAAAACATTTACAACAATATGATGATGCCACTGCACGGGTTATACAGGATTTGTCTTCCAAGTATTCATTATAATTTAATTTATAATGAAAAGAACACCGGCAAGTTTATCCTCCTATTTTTCAGCTGGGACAGTGTATCAATAGGAGAAGTAAGATGCTGTATTTTAGCTTTTGGCAGCAATTTCTCATCACAGAAATATTTCCCTTTTTCTACATTAATAGTTTGCATACCAACTTCATCCTGGATCTCCTCTGCCACAGCAGGCACATTGTAGAGGAAGGAGAGAGACTGGTTCATGCGTTCATATATCACACGTAGATGTGTCATAACCTATGGAAATAAAAGTATTTTAAGGAGGGGAATACTACTGCTTATTTGACGTTATTACAAATTTTATAGGTTCTGGAGAACAAGACAGTTTTCACTTGTGCTAGGTATAAGATTGCAGTATGCTCTACATACTGAAACTGTCAAATCCATTGCAAAATTCACCTCTCTCCTACAGCTGCTACAAAAATAGTGTTCTAGATGCTCTTCCATAGCAACTACCTGAAATCCCATGGGAATGCAGTTATTTAAAGTAGGGGTTTATATTTGCTGTGGGGCAGAGCATGCACACAAGCAGCTATTGTGGCAGAAATCCACAGCCTCATTTACCCTTCAATAACATTTACATTTGCCCATACCCGTAAGTTTCCACATAACACACAAACCAAGTGAGGCGCAACGATTGCTACATCAAAATGTCTCAGCTGTTTGGTTTTGGTTTGTTTTTTTTTTTCTCTCCTTTATCCTAATATTGCAAAAAGAAACAGCGCTCTCTGAAAAAAGGCCCAATTTTCCTGATAAAAACATTTGCAAACATTTTCAGCTGAAAACAATATTTCCACCCAGAAGCATTACTGCATTGCCTCATGTGATGACAACTCTATTGCCTCAGGTTCCTGCACACTGCAATGGGTTGAGTCATGACATCCCATGATATATGCTCTCCCAGGGTACGCTCCGCAAGTATCACCTCTCTTCAGTAGAAAGGGAAATTGAGGTGCATCTTAGAAGACTGACAGGGCAATTAGGCCTAAAGAGGAAAATGGCTTGCAGAGAGCTATTTCAATGGAAAAAAAAAAGGCTTATGATTTCTTCAAATTGAAATATAGTATTTATGCTTTTGAACAAAATAATTTGTTTTCCATTTTCCACTGAAAAAAATTCCCCATCAGATCCTCCAGCCTACATTCCCCCAACCTTCTGACCAATTCAAGAAGCAAAGATACTGTAGAAATACTAATTCCTGTGATGATACACTAAGCAATACACTGCACTTCTTGTATCTAAATGTCAGTTTCCATTCTTCACCTGTGCTGCCACACAATCTGTAGTCTGCAAGATTTCACTGTTTTTTTGTTATTACATAATCTAGTGTTTTAGAAACTAAAAACTCATGTAAGATGCAAAAGGACATGTTTTAATGTTTAAGACAAGGGAAAGACAACTGTCACTGCAGAAGACTGTTAGAAGTGTGCATTTCTAACTCCGACAATTTCAAGACAGCATGACCTCAATGTACAAGTCTGGCTGGAACAGATGTTTCAGAAGTCTAATATGCAAGTGTGCCATTCAGGGAGGTATATAGTTTTGATTTGGCTTTTAGCAATGCCAGTCAGTTCAAAAACTGTGGCTGGAACAGCGCTTCCCATTGCATCCTGCAGAGGGAACAGCGGCTGATTCTGCAGATTACTGCACATTTTTTTTACAGCTTATCCATTGGGCCTACAATTATAATGGCTGTTTTGAAAGCCAGCTACATCTTCAGTCTGGTTTTTTTTTTTTTTTCCTTCTTTTTCTCACCCTCCATGATTTATGAAGGCAACATAAAAGCTGTTCCAAAACATACATGTTGAGGACTGTGGTAACATTCAGCACTTAAAAATGCCATGAACTATGCATTTATTTTAAAATATTTTTAAATTGTGCCTATTTTAAAAGAATGTGTTAAACTTGAGTGCATTGCAGTAATCACTTTTATAGACACTACAAGTACCTCTGCAGTGACTACAGAAAGGTTGGTTGCAGTCAGATGGCTACACCACTTCTGGTTCTGCCACTTCAGCTAAGGGAAGCATAACCATGTGTGGTTGCTAAATCTATTACTAACATTTCCCCAGAGGTATAATTTACCAAAGCACTAGTAAGGGCTCTGGGCATTAATGCTCTGGAGGACTCCTCAGGAAATGCCCATGACTGACTCTGACTGGGTAGACAGAAAACCTGCTTTTCTGTTCTTCTCAGAAGACAAAATATACCCACCCTACTCCTACATCACTTTGCCTTAATCTTCTGCCAGAAAGCAGATTATTTTTTATTGCATGTAAAGCTGTCCACAGAAAGGAGGCAGGTATTTTTTAAAAAATAGGTTGACAGAAACTTTACAATGGTTATGAACATACACAACCCCATTAACCCTCAGTGGAGATTACCTGAGATCTGATTTGGGCAGCTTTCTTTGGGTCTACCATGCGGACATGTTCGAAGTGTTTGAGAGTATGCTGTCTGTCCTTCTGCTCAGCACGCACGTACTTCTTCAGCATGTTGAATACGTGACGAGGCTACAGGGAAGAAATAGGGAAAAAAATCAGTTTAGCTTAGAACACTACATGTTTTAGTTCCTTGCACTGGAGATGTATCCCAAACCAAAAGCACTGGGCCAGCCGGTGCCTGCAGCTATCTTCTGAAGGCAGGTCTGACTACTATAAGGAACATCCACTTGCTCAACCCATTCGGCAGGATGCACCGTTGAATAGTAGTTGCAGGTAGTAGATGCGGTCCCTAGGGAGGGCATCCAGATTTCCTCCCCAACCATAAGGGGAAGTTTGGCTGTTGCATTTCCTTGTCTAACTACTATACTGTTGCCTCAACAAGACAGCAAGTGTCACCTTAGCATGCTAGTTAATGGATACCCAACATCAATTTCCTTCGGGCTTTGCTTCCATTCTCTCCATCAGACTCTACTTCTCCTCTCCCTCAACTCAGGGAGCCCCCATGATCCAAGCTCCCAGTTTTGCAACCTTCATTACCACCAGGCAAATCCCTCCCAGAAGATCCCCCAAAACATGGACTCCATTGGAAGCATTTCAAAGATTCCCCATATACACTCTACTCTGCTGAATACTCAACCAGTATCAACGTCTGTCAACTACAGTTAAACTTTAGCAACAAAAAAAGATTACAACTGGTAAGTCTTATCAACAGTAAACTGAATGCACATATTCAGATTCAAATCAGAAGGTAACCTGCCCAACAGCTGCACAGAAGACAATGTGAAAGCACCTAAGCCAAGGAATAATCATCAGACTCGACTGCAAAACTTAAAGGGCGACCTACTTGGTTCTTCTGAAGGTACTCTGCTTAGGTGCCAGATTTTGTAAAAATCTTAGCCTATGTATAGATTGCAGGTCATTTTGATTAGTAAGGCATATATTTAATAGTTTTTAAGGCATATACTGAATACGAACAAAAGAAAGGTCCGTAGCTGAAGGGAACATGAAAATATACACAGACTGATGGTAGAGCAGTGAAGAAATGCATATTTTTATGTACTTTCCTACTCTGTACAATAATACAGTGCCAAATCAGGGAAGCATTCTCTAGCATTCAGCTAAGACATTCATTTTTAGCTCAGTGTTTATGATGGATTCTGGAAATCTACCCCCCGTCAACTCTGCTTGTGCTGTTGTGCTTGTGCATCCTACCTGAAGCTGCCAAGCAGTGAAAAGCACGAAGCTGAGGCAGGTGAGAAGAAAGGGAAAGGTGACCTTACCATGCAGTAGATTAAAGAACGAGCAGAAGTGGTGAACAGCTGGTCTGGGCCCTGGCAGGGATACAGGGAAGAGGGTGGGGAAGTGACAAAATAAGCATCAGAGGCTCCATGCACAGCTTTCCGAAGCAGGAAGAACCGTGGGCGAAGCTGAAGCTTTAAGAAAACTTAGATTCATGGACAAATATAGTGCCTAAACTAATTTAACATTTACACAAGAGATGAATACTAAGATACGGAGCTCAAAGATTTAAGAATCTCTTCAGCTTAAGAGAAGCAACAGATTTAAAAATGTCCTCAGACAGTAAAACAAAGGTTATTTGAAGAAGATTTGTTGGACAGAAATAGAGAGATGTGAAGCCATTCCTTGCCAAAGGATTAAACTCAGTGGCTCCGTGACTGAAAATTCATTCATGAGAAAAATAACCCCAAGTCCCAAAAGCCAAGCACCCTGGGATCAAGCTGCAAGAAACTGTGGACAAATGTTGGAAAGTAAGTAATCCTCACAACATTATGGTAATCGCAAACCAAACTGAAATGCCAACTGTCAAGCTTTGTCGGAACAAAGGCTAGAAGACCAAAAAGCTTAACAACAAGAAAATTTTGAAGACAGAAAATGTTGTTACTTTTCCTGACACTTCAGCTTTTCTTGCCCCCAAGATACCTCAGGATAGCAGGTTCAGGCAGATTAGAGAGAAAAGGATTAATTACTATTTCTGCAAGAGATATTCCAATTTAAGTGTCATGTCTAAGACCAGAAGGGTATATATTTTTTTTTCCCTCAGTATGTTTGTATTCACTGCAGTATGTCAATGAAAATTCTACATGAAGAGTCACAAACAGATTTGTTAATAGGATAACGATCTCGAAAATACCTGTCAAATACCACTAACAGTAGTAGTCATTTGGGTAAACTGACCCACCTTTAGTGCCTTTTGTAACATTGCGAAATGCCCCAAACTTATCACTATAAAGGAGAAATGGATACACATGCCTCTAGCATGTCTTGCCAAGAAATCTTCCTGAGATGGCAGCAGAAAACCATAATTCAAGAATAGAACAATGCAGAAACAATTTTGAATGCAAGGTGTTTCCTTACAGGGGCAACAGCTTTGCTTTTTCTCAAGTGGAAAAAACCCACTAGAAATGCACTGTATGTAGGTAGACGTAACTGCCCAAAGTTCCAGTCTCACTGGATCAGGTCAGACCTCCAACCTTCCCAACAACTTTGTAATGGTACTGCCTCACAGCTTCAGGGCCATGGCTTCGACTGCCAAAGCTGGTGACAGGCAATGACAGTTCCCCACTGGGCTTTGCATACCTGAGTGTGGCAGTTACCATAAATGAGGACATGAGGACCAAGTTTTATAGCTGAATGTAACTTTAATAGTAAAAAAAAAAAAAAATAAATATATATTTAATAGCTCATTTTCTCCTCAATGCCTAGAACTGTAGACCTACTGCTTGCACAGTTTTAACAAATTTCCATATCAGCAAAAGTACCTCTCACTGCAAGTCCCACCTCTGTAATGTATTACAGACACCTTTTCCTTTAAATGTCATTATGGAGTGAAATGATTCTGCTTAAAAATCCCACCCATACAAGCACTTTTTGCAGGGATACTTTCAGCAGGATATGCCTCCAAATCTAGTATATCGAGCAGTGATATGAACTCTTGTGATGGTAGAGTGGAGGGGCCACAATGAACGGTCAAGCGCAGAGGTGAGGGAAGGCTCCACAAGCTGAGGAGACGCAGTCAGACCCTGTGTCTGAAGCTATTGTATCCACGGTTGTCTATTACTTCGACCCTAGGCAGGAACCTTCAGATTAAATTATAAATGAAAGTGGTGTTATTATCAGCTAAATTAAGTTCCTGAGGCCTGAGCTCTGACACTGTCTACAGCAGAAGAACAAATGCCTGACATGCCAGGGCCAACTTGGCACCTCTCGCTCTTCATAAATAATGTACCAACCACCAAACTTCATTAAAAAATTCTGGGTTTAGCACTTGAAATTTTGCTGTGTGTTTTGCCAGGGAAAACTCAATGTATTCACATCTGTAGTCACCTAATAAAAAACATCTCGCAGAATAACTAACTTGTATCAGCCACCAGGGGCTACCTAAGCCTTATGAAGTAATTCCACTATTTTCAGGTGTCTCTACGTGTTTTGTTGGCTTGGTTTTTTTGGCCTTCCTCTGAAAGCGTCCAGGATACTCCCAACATGACTTCCATTATTCCCATGTTTTTAGTCACCCTGGCTGATGCTGCTGGCAATTGTCATTTATCCAGTGACAAGAATGGCCAGTGACTTCCTAAGCGGCAGGATCCAGCACCAAATTCAGAATGCATATTATTTCATGAGTCCTCAGTCTCATGGCACACACTCACTATTCAGGCAAATGCAGAAAAAAAGACAGAATGCATCTAACAAGGAGCACGGCAGGCAATGCAGGGTGAAGCAGTGTGAATGCTGCTGTTACACACTGCTTCCGACTATTTCAAACACACACTTTCACTCCCATGAAAGTCACTCCAAAGCTCCCCCTTTTCAGCAGATTCAAACACCTACTTTTTATCTAAAACTAAGCACAGATCAGTCGTAGCCCATTCACAAGCTATAATGACAGGCCAACAGACATACTCATGTCTGTGGGTATTTTAGTTGTTAGTTTAAAATCCTGTTTATGCTGGAGAATGTTGTCAAGTATTATTTTATACATAGTTTTTGTGAGTATGTTGGGACTTGCATGTATTCATCTGGTACACAGTAGACAGGTTCACAGACTAAGTATGCGGTCTACATAGACTATCTAGGCTTTCTACCCAAACTGTAGGGAATATGCCCGCTCTCTTATTTGGAAGACAGTTCTTTCTGTGAATATACATATGTACCAGGGCAGAGTTAAGGACCTGTACTGCAACACCCTGGTTTGAAAGTTTAACTTGGTAGTCCTGACAGCTGGTTAACAGGTGTCCAACTGTACAAGACACAAGCACAAATGAAGTAGAAACTGCTGATGGCTCCTTGGCTACATGGTGGTGAGTTCCAGCGCCACTGACTCTGTAATCCAGTGCCTTTATTTCAGGTGGCATCAGCACTGAGACAAGGTCATTCCCATAAAGGAATCATACACCAGATCTAAAATGCCTAAAAACCAGGTTCTAGTAAATGAAATATACACACATAAATATAAATATGAACATATACGCATGCAGATGCCTCCCCCATGAACTCTACATTGATCCTAGTCTGCTATTTCAGATTTTAAGGGAGTGATGAAGCAGTGTAGTTTCATTGAGCTTAGAAAATGGAAACATCAAATGTAGTTTGGATTGCTACAAATATAACTTACACTCTCCCCATGGAAATCCAAAATACTTACTACAGAGAAACAACACAAAAATCATATTAAAGCACTTCTGTGGATTTAAAATACAACTTCCCAGCTCTGTGACGTGAAACTTCCATGGGAAATTCTGACCTGGCTTGTCATTTTGATCAAAATTCTCTCTAAATCAGAGAGGAAAGTTTCACAATGTTGTATTGTGCTATTTAATCTTGCCTTTAGAGAAAAATCAATCACGGGTCCTTTCTGATTACTGCTCTTGAAATGTGCAACAGTTGCTCCTTTTCATTCACTTAGTAGGAATACCTTCTATACCATATTAGATATGTATTTTACCTGCTATATTATTAACTTGCAGGTCATGTTTGACACAGGCGTTCATTTTAGGAACACTCAAGAAAGGCTGGCTAGGATGAATGCAAGACTTTTCACTCATGGGTGAGACACAACTAAACCCCATCCAGCTACCTTCACATGGAGTTAAAGATGCCTTCTCATAATTTCTGCTGATTTGTAAGAAAACATGTTACCCCACACATCACAAATACATGGCTATAATGGTACTCAAAACTTCCCTTGGCCTACCCTCCCAAGGACTTTTCCTGGGGCAGAATAAAATGAAAACAGTATTTGATTCAATCTCATTATTTGCTTTTCAGGATTTGAACTTACTCAACTTTGACAAATTAAGACAAATTTTGTTTCTGCTCACTCTTTTAGAACTTTTCATTTTAGATATAATGAACCTGCTATGGTTTTGCAGAACTTAATACCCATCTGGGATTGCCTCTTCTGTCTTTAGTTCGCTCATACAAAAAACCTACCAGCAAGCCTAGGTATATGACTATACCATATGCTCAAGCCCACAGACTGGGGAAAAAACAAGACAGTCTGGTTTTATTCACATAAAAGCCTCAGAAACTGCTGGGAAACAGAGTTAGATGACCACATTCTCGAAGTCTGACCTGGTTTAAAAGCAGAGCTGAAATCCATGCCGTCTATTTCACAAAATCCTACCAAATTAAGTGTATGTGAGAAATTCCACAGCTGTTAAGTTTATGGGTTTAGAGGAGCAGAGCTAAAGGGTGGAGTATTAGAGCTGGACTGCCCTTTCCCACTGCACAGGAGGATTTTTATCACTAGATCAGCAGTGACGCTTTGGCCTGCCTCCAACTGCATATTTCCACAGCAACCTCGTTGGACTCAGGAAAGGCTTCGAGCTTCCCGAACGCGGAGGCACTGCGCAAGGGCCCCTCTGCAGATCCCTCTTCCACATCCAAATAGCCAAACTCGACTGGTTTCAGCCCACACTGTGCTCTCTCCATATGAACAGACACTGCTCCCATAGCACAAAAGGCACCAGAGCAAATTCTGAGGGCAACAAGGAAAATGCATGGCAAAAAAATTCAAATAGATTAAGGTACATGCTAGGATTGATCCTAATGATCCTGCTCTGTTTAGCAATAATTTACATTTCAGTAAAATAGTGCCAAATTAGAAGAGAAGCATTTTAAACTTATTTTAATCATTATATGCTCACTTTACGCGCAAAGTAAGCAGGTTAATTAATTACCTTTCAAAGTTTTCCTGTATGTTTTGTTGCTCTGAAACCCTTTATTTCACCACTAGGAGCTGGATTTCTCTTCTGCTTCTCTTTGCCCCCCGCCACTGGCTTCCCACAGAGAATGTGCATCTCTTACCAACAAAGATTAAACAGGGAGACATAAATCCAGCAAAATTTGACATGCACGTGAAAGAGGGAATATCAACAAATTATAGAATCAACCTGCTCACAGAGAATGATGGATTTAATTCCTCTTATTTAACTTGCAAAATGAAGGGGAAAATTTCCAACTGTTTTAAAAACTAGAGGCATGTTGGTTCCAGCTGCCACTAATCCTCCTTTTCTGTATTAAGGCCATCAAGGAGGATGAAACAATACAGTATTTTGACACTGCATACTGAACAGCTGCACCCCATTTTCAAAGGCAACAAAGCACAACTAAGCTGCATCAGGAATCAGGGATGAGGATCAAATTTTAAGTTTCTGGGCAGCTTGCATGACAGCGTTTCTGAGAACAGAACAACAGTACAAATATTTGGTTTTGCTCAAATTTGTTTTCTAGTAGACCTTGAAGCTATACAATTCCATCTCTATACACTCCCTGGCTTCCTTGCTGCCCAGAGTGGTACCCTGAAGCACTCCTCTGACATTGGCATTGGGCAATCATCTGCATAACACCTGAAAAAACCTGCAGTTAAAGTTTTTGGTCTTGTACAGAAGCTATTCATAAAGGATTCCCAGAATTTTGTAGTTTTAGGTAGAATGGCACTGAAAACCACTGACTTTCTAGGCATGTATAAGAACGTAATGACTACACTACTGGCCCAGACCAAAGGTTCCCCTAGTCCCATATCTTGCAATCCTACAAGGAAAGCCTCCTCCAAAGGAGCAAGTAAATGATACTTCTCTTCACATAGTCTTCCAGCTTCCCCCTGTCCACAGTTCAAGGACTTTCCAAGCCAGAGGAAGTTTCTCTTCAGCTCCCCTGAAGAGGCTACCCCTTGAACACAAGCACCACATAACCTGTATACATATAGAAAACAGGAGTTCCCAGTGGATCAGGATTTCGTCACTCACAGAGAACCATGCACCACATCCATGATCAGTCTGATGACACCAGGAGTGCCAGACTCACTGTACTCCTATGATAACTGATCTGCAGGCAAAGACTGGTCATGGATTTCTAGACATCCAAGAGTAAAATGAAATCCTGCTGCTTCAAGTGGTCTGCCAGAAGTCCAAAAAATCTTGGGAAACGTTCAAATTCAAGTATAAGGCAATATGCCCAAGTGAGTAAACAGTACATGGAAAATACTTTTTGCACACACACACATCTATATATATATATATACACGCACATCAGACTTACAGTAACCCTCCTAGCTGTGTGCAGAAGACATGCACTTCAATAAAAAAGCGTAACTTATTTTTCAATTTAAACCCAAATTCTGTCCTTATAACTTTAGAGAAAGAGACTCCATCACTTTAAATATTCAGAATCTACTTCTGTAGCAAACATACTAAAAGCAAACCAAAATTTGAAGCAGGCTGTAGAAGGGGATTCTTAAAAATATTTTTGCAGAACTCCAGAAAAACCTCCCTTTTGTAAGATTACTTAACAAATCACCAGTAAGCTTATGCCTTACTCTCCCAAAGACAACACAATTGCATCAGCTGTACTTTTAGTTTACTAGGGAACAGCCAGAGAGAAATATAGCTAAGGTATCAGAGTTGAATTTTCCATTAATTCCATTTTACCTTTGGCTAGGCAGCCAAAGTTTGGATTCACAGTGTATTCAGATTTCTGGCTCCATATCCTGCAAAGCAGTTAGCGGACTGGATTCATTCATTAGGCTATTCAGCTGTCATCAATCACTCCTCAGGTTTCACCCCCTGCCCCACAATAAAACCAGACAAATCATCCTGCTGAATTCAAGGTCAGTTTTTTCCACGTGCTTTGGCACATATCTGACCAGCAGTTCAGAAGTACATACCTGAACTGTCATTAACTACAGAGCATGCAACCAAAAAATGCTGAGGCAGGGACAGTACCATCAACAAGACCGGCAAAGGAACTGTTTAAACACCTTAGTTTTTAAACTGTTCACGCCCATTAGTTTTGAGATGAGTCCCCATTTGGTTGCATGTTGAGCTGATCTTACCTCTGTGTTTGCTGCCTTCTCCTTTCAGAATGATCAGCTTTTGTAGGGACATGATATAGGATGCACCTCAGTCTTTTAACAGTACCTTCAAAACTTACTTCTACTGGAGTCATGTATCAAACAGTGTTCATTGACACAGTCTTTCAGGCCTGATGCTCTCCCACTACAGCAGTAAATGTATTATTAATTTAAATGTCCTGGGAGCTGACTACAAGCAATCCAAGCATAAAATGCAGGTTTTTCTGGTCCCAAAGTCAGAGTTAACATTTTTGCTTCTTAGTGTTCCGCAGCTGAAGTTCACTTTTTTTTTTCCAGTGGAGATGTCATCTGCGTTCCACAAACATGAAAGGTCAAGTTCCCATGTGCTAGGAGTGAATTGCACATTTTGGCAGCAGCAGAGACCATTCTGCTGTTATGTGTGGTCCCCATCCTCACTTTCCACAACCTCAGGTACCTGCAGAACCAAGTTGTCAGCCTGATCCATGCACAACTTGAAATCAAGTAATTTTTTTGGAGATACTTTTTAGACATGATTACATTTGCACAAGGCTCAACTTCACAGCAACAGCTGACTGACTAAAGCCAAACATGAAACCGTATCTTAGGTGAACTACCTAAAACCACACCGCAAGAGAGCAAACACAACCTGCAGCCAGTCTATGTGCTCACCTAATCTCATTTGCAGTTCTGAGTCGCAGACTCCAGTTTCCTAAAGGAAGCTGCATCCCAGCCTGTAACTTGCTAATGTGTCTGCTAATGAGACACTTGAGCCCAAGCCCTTTGTTACCCTCACAACAGTCAGAGGTTACAATATGCATCTCACACTGGGACCAAACAACATCCTCTACCAATTTGATACAGACTAGCTTCATTTTCCACAAATTACTATGCTGCAAAATACAGATTAACTCTTCATGCAACTACTCTGAAGTCTCCCCATGACACTTTTACCTAAGTAAAAGATTTTTCTTTTACTTGGCACACAGTAAAAACAAGAGAGTTTTGCACCATGGGGTGGAGAAAAAAGTTTGATAATGATAAAGAACTAAGATGACGATCACTTTTCCATGCTCACTGAACATGCAGGTTTCTCTACATAGAAGGAAATTCACTTACAACATAAAATTCTACCAGGTTAGCCATATTGATGTAATTCCTTGTGAGGCCAAATTCAGGATCTAACAGTTACATATTACACTGCTGACCCAAAAGTCTTTTAGTAACATAATGTTTTTTCCAACTAGGAAGTATTCAAGAGGTGAGAAGTATATAAAACTTTTGACTGTTTACCCAGTGTTCATGCAGATTCTCTTCTTCTGGAGGTCACAGACCAGTTATTTTGGTATTGAACACAAACATCACAGATATGGAGTCACTGAAAATTCCATCCAATCCACATTCTGAACTTAATGTTTACACCTACCAATAGCCATCACATCCAACACAGACAATTTTGAATTGCCAGCGTCTTATCTTCACACCATCCAACAATCCTAACAAGATCCTTCACCAAATATTTCAACGGTTCAACAAACAAAACAGAAAAATCACAGCCACCCTCATCCTTAAGTTCCATCTTGACATGATGAAGTATCCTACTGTGCATCACTTGGAGGGACTCTATCATCATCGTTCTGCAGGATCTGTGAATGGCTACAATTTCTGACAACCAAGTCACTTCCACATTATTTGCCTAAGTATCTCTATGTATGCATGTACCTATAGGTATATACGGGGGGTGTGTCCTTGTGACTACATTTACGTACACACAACGTCTAAACGTTTTAACTTTCAAACTGGCTGAGTGCTGTAGTAGCTCTTGCACGGGGAACACACTCATTGCCCCTTAGTGGTACTGTACCTAGGCACACCTTCTTTTTGCCCAGGACGACAAATTTTGACACAGCTGACAGAGCTTGTGGTATTGCGCTTACCCTGGGTGGGACAGTCTGAAGAGCTGTGATATAGTTCTCCAGAGCAATGCGACGACGGTCATTCAGCATGGCTTCCACCCGTGCCATATGAGTCTCCACCAGCTGTTGTCTTTCATTAGCTGCCTCTTGTTCCAGTGATTCCACTTTCTCCTGGAAGTGCTGAAAAAAACACCCATCACAACAGGAACAGTGAAGACATCAGCATAGACCAGCAGATATGAACACCTTTGCTGCAAATCACCAAAATGTTTTCCCATGTCAGCCTGGCTTGACTCCCAGGAACTCTGCACTCAATGCACCTTTTACTGATTTCAGTGGGAACTGCTGATGTCCTGTATTCCTGAACACCTACCCATATTTTATTAATCTAATCAAATATTCCTGACATGCTCAGCACAACCACCAGCGAATCCTTCATCTGCCCTGAGACAGCGGTTCAGCACTAGAGAATTGTGCCTAGAGGAGGGTGGATTTTGGCAAGCATATGCTCTCTGCCATCACAAGGGCTTTCCATGTATCAACATGAGCAAATCTACATTGGGGTGGGGAGGGAGGAAATTCCAAGCTGAACAGAGTCACTATAATTTCTTATAAACTGGCCACCAGGAAGAAAAATTGAGCCCAAACTTTTTCCAATAAAGGAAAAGATTGACTGGGTAAAACGCACAGAGAGCAAAGCTGTGGGATCTAATGTGCAATGCAATCTGGTTCTGAATGTTACCTTTTTATAGTTTCGCATTGAAATCATTCTAGCAGTACTGAATAATACCTGACATCGCCACAGTGGGATTCAAGGAGTGTCTGGCTTGTCAGAATTTTTGAATTATAGTATAATTTTGGATAAAATAATTTTTGGCTGAGGGTTTATTTCAGATAAAACTGATGGCAATTCGTTCCTTAAATCACATCTTCCATCTCTGCTTTCAGCTTATGTCCTGCAGCTTATATTAGTTTATCACGACCTAAATTTTCAAAGGGGCCCGTGGGAATGGAGTTTTTAGTTCTCACTGAAGGCAAATCTAAATTCAAGCAAAAGTCTACTCCTTCACGCAGTCATGGGCAACGTGCCGCACTGCTGTTCCAGGGACTGGCTGCAAAGTACAGACACCCCCAGCAGCCACTAACAGCTGGAAACAAAAATAGCAACAGCAAGAGCAGAGAATAACATTAAATCCCCATAGAAGTAGGTTTTAAAATTGTATCACACCCAGCACCCCTTGTATTTTAGCTGTGGCCCCAGTTGGTAAGGTTGTGGTTGTGTTTTCCTTTACCTGGATAACAGCTTTCTTGTCGGCCTTTGGCAAGTTCTTTGCTTGGCGTTCTGCCTCTTCCCACTCTCTCATGACCTAACGAACAAAACAAGGAGTGTGACTTTCGTATTTTCCTCTCCTGCCTCAGGGCTTAGCAACAGCCAAACACTGCAGCTCTGGCAGCCATCTTTTTATATTCCTCTCCTCCTTTTATCTCTATAGAAAAAGCGGTTACAACATTTAACGAAGGTAGGATCCTGTTATTAAATTAAACAAAGACGGTACTTCTGTGCCTGAACATTGTGCACAACTCTGCTGTGAAGCAACACAGCCGTTAACCAGCCCTCAAGTGAGGGAAGTGGAGGTCTCTACGGGTGAACACACCAACCCCTTTTCATCTCAGACAGAAAGAAAAACACTTCCATTTATTGCACGTCCTTGGTCAAAATGAGTGAATTTCAACTTGTTCTAATTGACACTTTTTTGGTACCACAAAAATTTTTAGATTTATTCAGACTACATTGCTGGCCTTTGAGTAGCACAGATCAAGAATTACATGCAATTTGTGCTAGTCTGTCCAGAAATAGGTGTCCAACACTTCAAGAACTGAATATATTTATATCTCAAGTACAACACTGACAGGAAAATGACGTAGGAGAACTTTCAGTACCATTCCTTTCAGCAACATGAGAGGCCACCTCCTCCTGTAACACAGGGCAGTATTTCAATAGTCAGGGAATGAGTTACCCTTAACTTGCTGTCCATAACATCTGAAACCTTCTCATGGTCTTACTGAGGGACTTTACTCATTTCACACCTAGACAGCAATCTCCTCAGATAACACATTTTATGCAGAAACAATTGCTCTCACCGAATGCAGGGCACACAAATAAATGACTTGTTTATTTGCAGGATTAGCATGTCAGAAGAAGACAGAAGAAACCTAGAAGCAATTACTCAAAATGTGTATTTCCTTTCCTTCCTTTTTCACCAAAACCCACACTTTCATACCATTGAATAGAAATAGTCAAACATACCCTTTCTAAAGAGGATTTTAGAAAAGCTCAGAGTCCACATGCACGACTGAAATTTTACCAAGACCAGTACCAAAGGCAGGACAAATTAAACCTGCTGTGTCTCATGTCTGCAAGCTGAGCCTCTACCACTCAGCTCCTGTCTCAGGCTCCCCAGTTTTCCCACATGCTGGACTTGCTACTCAGGCTCCTCAATGGACAGACTGGAGAGCACTGGTAGTGCCTCAGGGTACCTGGTTGAGCCTGTGCCTTTAAAAAAAACCAAAAAACAAACCAACAAACCTGGGCTCAAAGGAGACTTTTACAAGTCCCAGTCCTTGAAATGTAATTCGCTCTCAGCCCTATATAGGGTTGTAGACCCTAACGATTAACCAGCATGCAGACACTTGCACTCAAGACTGACCCAAAATACAGGATTTTCATCTTCCTTTTGACCCAAAGCTTGGAAATGTTACTTCAAGACAGCAATAAATCCATTACAGAAAAAATAGATGAACTCACTATCAGTGAAATTATTTATCTGTAAGAGATTCTGGCCTCAGTAACAGCCCAAGAGAGTGGAAACATGTATTTTGGGAAGCTAATGGGATGCTGAAAACTTTAGAGTGGGAAATTATTTTGTCTGCTTCTGGGCTTCAGCAGGGGCATGGTTAGACAGCAGTTATAAGCACAAAGACCTGAAGTTAAGTACTTAGAAATCACCGTCTTAACCTCACTCTGCTCTTTTACTGGGAACTGTATGCTGAAACTTAAGTCCCAAGAACTGTACTACAACCTACATAAACTGGCAGCCTTAAAGTACCTCTTCAGTTTACATTATCCTCTCATCAGACAAATACACATTGATGTGCAAATCGCAGCCAAGCTCTAAGGATGTAGGAAACCAAAATTTACAAGGAGACATGAAAATTCATTTGCAAGGGGTTGTAGTAAGCAGCTGATGACAGAGAACATGAAGCACAGTGCACTGAAGTTGCAGGTCACCCCACCACGAGTTACTTTCCCAGTACTTTGGCACAGGAGATTTTACCGCTTCTCTGACAAAGCAGGACTAGAGGACATGAACTGACACCACAATTTAGAGCACCGTGATGTGTTCTGGAAAAAAATTATTAATGCTCAGAGTGCTGCTGTGTATTAAGTGTACATTAGGTATTCATCTCTTAATTGTACGCTTAGGCCATATGACTGTGGTGGCCGAGAAAACTTAATTCATGTCTCCAGGCAGCACCTTTCTAGAGACCTGAAATGTCACTGCTGCCAGGATATGAATGTTATGGAAGACCCAGAAATTATGGCATTAATTCAAGTCATAAACTACAATGATGTTTTCAAGCTTGAGCATTGGCCTAGCTTAGCAACTTTATGATTTTCTTCTCCCTCCTCTCTTTTTATGTCTTCAAATCACATCTCCGACATCTGCCTAATACACTTTTTCACTCTGAATGAGCAGTTGATGGGTTTTCAGAACAACAGGTTCCTTGCCATCTTTATCCCCCAAACTAACCCTGTGCTAATCCATTATGATTAAAACAAGTATTGTGGGTAATGTGATAAGGAGACCTTTGGCTAGACCAGGTCTCTGCCTGTTTTACTTCTCTAAACCTTTTAAGGCGTGGAAGGCAGGATGATAAACTGACAGCCTACACAGCTACTTGGGAGGGATGTAAATTACGGGCTTCACAGTTCAGCTCTGGTGCAATGACAGTGAACGGCTTGTGAAAAAAACAGAAGGACATGGCTGTTTGCAGAAACAATATTCAATGTAAAGACTGCAGAAGCTGTGCTTTGCTGATTTTTGCAACTGAGAAGACTTCAACGGTGGAAAGCATCTCTGTGTGTATGCTAACTAACTGAAGATACAGCTGCCCTACAGCTATCTGTGGGCAGCCAGGCTACCACCCAGAGAAAACTTTGGCTCTTACCAAAGGTCATTGCTTTAGAGAATTAGGAATAACTAAGAAATATGCTGTAGCACTCTGTAGGAAACCCAAAGAGCAAGAAGGGAAAAAAAAATTCCTCAGATACGCACATGCAGAAAAAGGCTGAACTTTGCCACTATGCACTTATAAACCTATTCTCCCTTATTGAAAGCACAGACCTATCAAAGCCACACAGATTTATGGCTCTTCAAGGCTTGGTGGCTTTGTGCAGGGAAAATGACTACTTCTGGTTGAGATTTAAGAAGCAAGCCATTTCAAAGTCAAACTTCTTCAGAACTCAGGACTTAGTGCCTGGCAGACTCCTTTTGAAATTGGGTTGTAGGGGAAAGCAAGAGGGAAGAAGGAAGTACAGAAAATGTCATTCATTATTAAGAGAGATGCTAAGTACAAAAATCTCATTATATTGAAAACAGCAGAATTTCCTCCCATTTTTTACACTGGGGCACAGAAGCATATCTGCAAGAGAAGAATTTATGACAGATGTTTGAGTTACAGCAATCAGACCAGCAGAGGTGCTTGCCTGGAGGTTCGCTTAGTTAGAAGGTCAAAGTCATGCCAATAAGATGCCTACCTTTGTCAAGGGCTTTTGTTCCACTCTTAACTCTTGACCCTTTTTCTGGTAATAACATCATTAAACCTCTCCAAAGAACCTTGACTGTAACTGAGAGGGGTACTCACACTAACCTGACAGTCAGTTTTAAGGAAGGAAAGAGCCCTCTCACACACAATAATAGAGACGGTGGGATCTAGGGAATATAGGGACCAGTATTATTTAACATCTTTGTGGGGGACATGGACAGTGGGATTGAGTGCACACCCAGCAACTTTGTGGATGACACCAAGCTGAGTGATGTGGCTGATACTCTAGAGGGAAGGGATGCCATCCAGAGGGACCTTGACAGGCTTGAGAGGTAGGCCTGTGTGAACCTCACTAAGTTCAACAAGGCCAAGTGCAAGGTCCTGCATGTGGGTCGGGGCAATCTCAAACATTGATACAGGCCGGGCAATGAGTAGATTGAGAGCAGCCCTGTAGAGAAGGACTTGGTGGTGCTGGTGGACGAAAAGCTGGACATGACCCAGCAACGTGCACTCACAGCCCAGAAAGCCAAAGGTATCCTGGGCTGCATCTAAAGAACTGTGGCCAGCAGGTCGACGGAGGTGATTCTCCCGCTCTACCTGGCCCTTGTGAGATCCCACCTGGAGTACTGTGTTCAGCTCTGGGGCTCCCAGCATAAGACAGACATGGACCTACTCGAGCAGGTCCAGAGGAGGGCCACAAAGATGATTCGAGGGCTGGAGCACCTCCCCTATGAGGACAGGCAGAGACAGTTGGGGTTGTTTGGCCTGGAGAAGAGAAGGCTCCGGAAAGACCTTATAGCAGCCTTCTAGTACTTAAAGGGGGCCTACAGGAAAGATGGGGAGAGACTCTATCAGGGAGTGATAGGATGAGGGGTAACGGTTTTAAACTGAAAAAGGGTAGGTTTAGATTAGATATTAGGAAGAAATTCTTTACTGTGAGGGTGGTGAGACATTGGAACAGGTTGCCCATAGAAGTTGTGGATTCCCCCTCCCTGCAAGTGTTCAAGGCCAGGTTGGACAGGGCTTTGAGAAACCTGACCTAGTGAAAAGATGTTCCTGCCCATGGTAGGGGGGTTGGAACTAGATGATCCCTTCCAACCCAAACCATTCTATGATACTATGGTGCCACTGGCACTAAAAATCAGCTGAAGACCTCTCCAGGAATTTGGAACTAGTGGCATGCAACGATCCAAAAAAAAGCTTGAACGTAACATCAGCCCTGTTCAGGCTGGTTGAGGACTGCAGTATTTTCAGATGCTTGCTTTGGAAATGAACTTCCAAGAAGCAAGACTATTCTAGGACACAAGGTATCATTAAGTTCCTATCATAAGTACTCTACGCGCTATGATTCCTAAAATATTGTAAACAGCCAGACGAAGAGTAAATTTAAGACACAAGGATGTCATAAGATGTTTGGGGAGAGAAATGTATAAATATACTGCTCCCTTGGGTAAGGCTCACTATCTGGTTTCACCAGGCTATTTAGCAGCAACTATTTAAGTGAGGGAGCTGTACAGGAGTTAAACTGAAAAGAGAAAGAGGAAAAGGGGAATTGTACCGTAACAGGAAACAAGAACCCCAGCATCCTGCAATCGGTTAGCATAATCTCTCCCTGTTATATGTCAGAGAACAGCAAGCATTTAAAGGTTACACATGCATCGCTGAATTGCTATCCTGTTTGCATAGGAATGTAGCTTTGCTGTTATTTGGAGCTGCATTAATAGTTCTTGGGAAAAGCTTAAAATAGTACGCTAATGTAATTCTCTTTACAGTACTGCCTATGAAAGTTCATAAGCCTTGTTGCTCCAAGTTCAGTTCAGATGTAAAGGCAGAAAAACTTTCATGGTCTATAGTCTAAAAGGATGCACACTTAAGAGCAGAAGGGATTAAAACAGTCTGAAACAGAGGTGCATCAGGTCATTGTACAAAAAGAGCACAGACTCCCCTAGTAAGAGAGTCTTTTAGGAGCTGCGAACCATGAACCAACACCACCACCGACAGAAGCTGGATCTCTGCCTGTGTGAATATCTTTATGTAAGAAGAAAAAGAAACATGAATTGTCAAAATTTCATGGTAAACAAAGGGAAATCTCAGAAAGAGGATATACAGAATATCTGCATTTGCCCTGATGACGTTTTGATTAAAATATTTATTTTCAATTTAATTTTTTAATGATTAACTTCCCTACTCCTTAGATGATTACTTTTTATATGTGAACTAGAGTGCATCTGATTTTTTTTATTAGTTAATTGGCTGTTGCAAAGTAAAGTGTGCATCACATCATATACCGTTTTAAAACTAGCTGCTTTATTAATTAAAAGAAATATCTGTATTTTGTGAACAAACCAATTTACTTCAGATTATGACATTTATCAAGATTAAAGAATGACTCGATCGTTTTCCTAAAACCACTGATCATTTTCTCTCTAATAGAAGAAAAACGAGTATTTCTGCTGCTTTATAAGCCCCCATTTCTCAGCTTTGAAAGAACTGGACTTTGAGTTAAAAAAAAAAGGCATAAATATGTTCGGTGCAGCTAGAGGACTTAGCTAGTGACTCTCACTTGTTAACTTTTTTTTTTTTAGAGAAAAACATTGACAGCAAAAGCTTACTGAGTTAATTTATTCAGCATTGTTTTTAACATAACAAGTAACAGCTTCAAATTAATTTTTAGTTAATTATGTATTAAGAACATACCTGATTTTAAAGGAAATGTAAAAAGCAATTTTTAAATAAATTGCCAGAAAAGGAGACCAGTGGTATGGGACACACACATACCAGAGTTCACATGAGGAAACACAGAATGGTACACTAGCTGGCTTATCTACTTCTCCCTAAGACATTATATTTTTTAAACATTTGAAATGTTAACTGGGAGAGGCTAATTACTCATAGAAGGGAAAACTAATTTTTAAAAACTTAAGTTAACTCTCTTCTTCAAAGCTCTGCAGGGGTTCTGCGTACTTCAAGACATACATACTTTAAGCTGTGATTTCATAAGCAGCTTAAACAAATTGAAGATCAAAGATCTTTCTTTCTTTCTTGATGTACCTATCGTGCTGCTGTTTCCCAAGTCTGAATTAGCTTGCTGAACTGGCCAGAGTTAGTTATGTTACTTTTTTTTGGAAGAGCGACATTGCAGTGAGATGAGGGAGCTGACCCGCCTCACCCCACAGCTGTACGCTCATTAGCACTGACAGGAAGGATGGCTGGGAACATGCTAATGAGGGCAGAGCACGGCAGCCCCAGCATGATCTTCAGTCAAACCCTTGAACCACAGCCTTCATTGATGAGGTCGCCCCAAATGCGCACGGTAAAATGTGCGGCGTGTTTACCCAGAACTTTCCTGATGCTTCGGTTCAGTGCTTTTCCCAGTTAATTTTGTTGGCCTCAAGCACTGACGTTGTAGGGTCTCTCTGTATGACGTTTTCTGCGTGCCTGTGCATTCAATTAGCTCTTTTCCACAAACCGTCAGCTTTGTAGACAATAGAAAATACACAGTTCACCTCAGTGCTGCCCTTAATTACTCAGCTTAACCTTTACCTACTGGGATTTTGGAGACAAACCTGAAACCGCAGTGAGAATCTGAGGACTGTTCCAGGGAAACCTGCCTTTTGCACTGACTGCCCTTCGCTTTCAGGACCCCCGCCCCTACAGTGTTTTTCAAAGAGAGGCTGTTTCAAGGGGAGGCAGCAACGGGGTGACGACTGCAGTACCCACCAACCCTCCGCATGCCTAGCCGGGGCAGCATCTCTCTCCGCCGCCGGGCAGGCTGCCTGCACACCCTTTGTTATCCTCCCGATTCCCAGCCCGTCCTTCCCAAACTGACTACTGCAGGCACGCAGAAGTTTACTACGAAGAGGACTGGGATGAGCCGCCCCCTTGGCGGGAGCACAGCACACAGGTGCCTCGCGAGCCGGTGCTCACCTCCCTCCCAACTCACCCCACGGCTTCAGGCCGGCTCCGAGCCGGGCGCTGCAGGCACCCACACTCAGCAACACTCGCACCTTGGCCACTGGTTGTTTTAATGAAATTGTTAATCTTCCAGAGGAAAGGAAATTGTAACACTTTAACAAACACTAAATTGGCACAATTTTCTCCATTTAAGGAGGCGACAGCTTGTTTGTGCTACAACGCTTCCCAGGCGGAGGCAGATGAGGAGCACACATCTTCCTATCTAATTAAGTATCATATTCGTGGCATGTGGTTTGCACCCATCGGGTGACTGCTTCAGGTAAGATGCCCTGCCCTATCTACTAGAAAAGTGCCAGGCATAGCTACAGTGCCAGTAGATGGGGACTTTGTTCTAAGAGCTTATTTCAGGCCTACTCAAACATTTTAGCACAGAGCTAAAGGTTAATGTGTCAGTAATACACAGAAACACTGAAAATGCAACAGGGGAACAAAGTTACAATTAAAAGTTATAGTAAAATAGCCACACAGATACATGCAGTGCATCTGAGTTATACTACACTCATTTTTGTGGTTGTTCCATCCTAAAAAAATATGCACCCCAGGCTTTCCTTTAAACCTCTTATGTTTTTTCTTTGTTGTTATCAGAGCAGAACTGTGACAATTTTTTATTGGCATTGGTATTATAAACCCTATTTCTGAGAGAGTGGATAGCTCACCTCTTAGTGTTCAATAGGATTAAAAACAGTGTACAGTTTCAGGCTACACAAATCTTTTCTGTTAAAGGAAAAAACAGGTTGATTCAGTTGGATTTTGGTTCAGTTCAAAAGCGCTAATTTTTCCTCTTTTCTTCAGCTTTAGATGCATTTCATGTTACCTTGAGGCTCAAGACTGTTAGATGAACATATGCAAGCTTACAGTACCCCAGGGCACGGCCATGTATGCATACACGGGGAGAAGCAGCTAATCACAAACAATCTCCCTCAGCTGCTACAAAGGAAGGATGACTAATACAGCGGTCAAGTTCTTTACTTAGAAATAAGAATAATCACACAAACCAAACATTCTTCCACAAAGATGAGAGCAATTTTCAACAGACTTTTTTTTGCCTTTTTACACGCAGAAGTAACTGTAGCGACTTACAATCGCAGCTGCGACCCAACCACAGATGTGTGTCCCAGCCAGCTGAATTCTTAGAGTCAGGAAGGCAGTAAATGGTGTATTGACAGCATTGCAAATAGGCAGGGCAGCTGGCTGAAGCCTTGGGAAATAAGAAGTATGAAGGATCCCGAGCATCTTAGGACTTGACAGACAAAACTCCCACATTTAGGAATAAAGAAATCTCCCCTTACCTGAGACATCCTTTCACGATGCTTAGCTTCAAGTCTCTCCTTGGCTTTCTGGAAATGGGCATGTTCATTCTCATCTCCAGGTGTCTCCAAGTATTTGTCAACAGCATCAGGAGTGCTAGCGGCAGTGGTAGGGACTGAGGTAAAATTTTGAGGTAGGGAGACGGAAGGGAGGGGGAAGAAAAGCAGAATTTCTACTTTAGTACAGGTAAAATTTAGTCAGACCAAGCAAGAAACATCCGTTCTAACTTCCATCGGAATAAAGCCATTCATTTAACCGCAGAGGAAGATATAAATATGTGGTTTAGGTGGATATGTTACACGCAGCAAAGATATAGAAGTATACAAGGATTTTCCCCCGTCTCATTTTATAAACCAGGAGAAACTCTTCAGAGTGAACAAAGCAATGTTATTCAAACAGGTTAGAAACTGCTGCCAAAGGAAAAATTCCAAGGAAAAAAAAGCCTGGCCATGACTAAAGTGCATAAGCCAGCAGAAAGCCCTCTGCAGAGTTACATGCTTTGTATATTAGTTTACTTTTAAAAGGTAAATTGTAATGCATGAGTGCCAATGCGAATATGTTTTAAAGCACCTATGGACCCCACAGTACCCTAATGAAATACCTCAAATCCTTCCCCTAGTGACAGTTGGGCCTCACAGATACTTACTTTATTTGTAACAACTTTGATTAAGAAAACCCCTCGTGGATGCTGGAAATAATCAGCAAGCTTGCACTAATTTCTAGCCATTCCTGTTGGATAACTAGGCGATACCTATCACACTGGTAGTAGAAAGATTTGCATTTGGGGCAATCCAAGCAAAGTGAGCAACAGTTTCTTCACTATGCAGTGAGATCCAACAACCCCTACGTTAAATAGATTAACACTGCTGTACTAGGGCCATAACAGCAATTTAAAAAACTCTCCAATGATGATCAACTGTTTCATTTCAACTACATTGTACCTAAATAATTTATTATATAATTAATTTCATTGCCCTGGTCACATTTAGTTCAACAATTGCAAAGTTAGTTTAAAAATTCTGACAAACAAAGAAAGTCTGTACACATAGTTGCGCAGGATTTTTTTTAAAATGCGTTTGAGTACATGTACTATAGTTAACTTCACTTACAGAGGTAATACATTTTAGTAGACAGACTAATACAGGTAGGGAAAAACCCAGGACCTCTCACACCCCAAACATTTCTCAATGGCTTCAACAAAAGCAAACTTTAATCTGAAGATCAAACTGAGTCATAACAACCAATATTTACTTATGACTACCTTCCCTGAAACAAGTTGAAATATAAACACATTTATGTTAAATTATTAAAAAAAATAAAACCCCCATCAGTTAGAAGTATGTGTTAGTCCCCATTTTAAGACATTTTAAGAAATTTCAAATTTTAGGAAAAATTTAAACCAAAATACAAACTTTTCCTCCAATTTTACCTTACATGTATAACCCCAAAAGCAAAACAAACAACTCCCCCCCAAATGAACAGAAAGCCTGTGGATTTGGCTACATTTGAGATATCTCTACATGTTCTCTGCAATAGGCATGAATGGTTTTGGCTGCTGTTGGTATAACTTGCATAATGGATTTTGTAAGTTACCCACTGGATCAAATGAAAGGCCTTGCTTGTCTCAAAACAAAAAACCAAAATCTACAAGAAAGCAAAAAAAAAATCCAATTGAGAAGTCATAGGCAGTGCAAATTATCACTCCTCCCACCATTTTTAGATTTGTTTAATAAATATTTAATTACAAGTTTACATTTTGTAAAATTGTAAACTTTTTTACTGAAGTACTGTAACAATCAAACAGGAACAAACAAGCTTCTTGACAAGCCACAAAAATTACAAAACCAGAATGCAACTCAGTATCTTCAGTGGTTACTCTCATACCTTCAGACAATTTAAAGTCTCTGATACTATTATAAAAGCATAAAAATTTTCCTTCTTTTTGGCCACCTCTGCAGGACACAGCAGGGTTTAGCACAGGAAGATCGAATGGGGGAGAGCTCTACTGCATTTGCCGTTTTTCTCCATCTTTCGTATTATTTTTTTTAACTGAACTTAAGTCTGTACAAATGTGAGTGAAAAGAAGTGATGATCTAAACAACTGTCCAATAAATTATGCAAATTTAACCTTTAATTTATTGAACAGGAAAAAAGGTCACCAGCATTTGCACTGAGATCAGTTAAGCCAGCTGTACATTCAAGGTCTGATTTTCAAAAGCTCCTGTCTCACACGCGCGGCCTTTACAGTCCAGATTTTCAGATGATATGCTTACTTCCCACCAGGATGCTTGCTGGTGTGTTTCTGAACAGGTGAGAGCAGCAGGTGCTGAGAACTGGAAAACCTGATTTCAGTGCCTGGTGCTAAGATGTCAGAGCACCCAGCCCCCTCCAAAAGCTGTGCAAAACCAAATCAAAGACTAGGCATTAAACACCACAGACCTGGATGCCCAAGACAGCCAAGCTGTGCCCAGGAGCATGGGAAGGGATGCGGGCAGTACACTGGTATCTGACCGCAGCCTGCTCTTTCAAGCAAACGCTGAAGAGGGTAATGCTAACGAAGAGCAATACTGCATAGGAGGAGAAAGCTACTACCCCTGACTTTGTGCAAAAGGCTGGTGTAATGCCACACGGGGCACTCCACTACGTGCTCCCAAAAAGAAAGAGGGCTCGGAAATAGGCATGTGGGCTAATGGGAGCTTGGGGGACCTGTCTCATGGTAAGAAGCTCAATCAGTTACACTCATCCACCGGAGAGCGGACTACTAACTTGATTTAGAAAATCTCTACTGAGAAAAGAATTCTGACAACAGCTTAGTGGAAAACAAAGCTAGGCAGAAATAAGGCTGGAAATCCAGACCAGAAATAAGCCACCCACTTTCAGTAGTAAGTGCAATTAAGTATTAGAACAACTTATGCAAAGGTATGCTGATTCGCCCAAAAGCATGCTTGAAAACATCCTGCTTCAGCATCTCCTTCTGAAAGCCGGCCAGCGAACAGGTGTGAAAGCAAGGGGTAAAACGGGTGTTTTCTCCTTCCCTGCTTGCTGCTGGCACCAGTCCGTGCCCAGCGCACATCAGAGCAGGCTGAGCTTGTGCAAAGCCAGCCGTAAGGACTCAGCCTGCCTACCGCTCCTGGAACGTTTATTCATCTGCTGGTGGCTGCAGAGACCAACCTACCTACCAACTGACCACATCTCACTCTGCAAACAGAGACACTGCTTAAACTCTTAAAAAACAGGGATAATTTTCACTAAAAAGAAGTTCAGTGTGTATGTTTAGGAAAATACTAAAAGGTGAGATGAAATGATCATATACGTTTTTGTTTTCTGTTATAACTGCGATTCAGAAGCAGTCTTTTTATGAGTGGTTAGCTGCTCACATAATTTGAAATCAGGAATGTTTCTCTTGACAAAAAATAACTAGTCTGCTTAAAAACAAAGAATCATGCAAGATTTTGCTCCCTGTATTTACAAAGCCTGCAAATGATTATGTGACAGCTTCTCCATCCAGTATTAAAAAAATCATAATTATCAATAGTATGTTAAAAACCCCTTGTGATTCCAATATAGGGATAAACCAAGAGCTAACCCTCCTCCCCCAAGAAAAAAAAAGATAGAGATACAAAAATACTGAGCCTCCCTTCTTTGGCGTAAAGCAGAAACATTTTAAAGTTTCTTCATGGCTGCTGGCACAAATCCTATCCTTTGCACTTCAATACATCTGGGGACTTTGTTTCTAGATATGTATTGCATGTTTTCAGAGTAAATTGGGAATGTTTGGTCAGACATCAGTTACATGTAAGGATTCCTTAAAAATCTACAGCCTGATCTCCTTTTATGACCACATCTGCTTTTAGAAGGAGGTTTCATTTTCTATGCACTGCTTGTTTAACAAGGTAACTCATTCTACTACTGCATGAAGACTGATCAAAAAGTGTGTGTTGACAGGTGTGGAAGAAATGTGGTATCAGATGACATTTTCTTCACACTCGCACTCATTTTACCTGTCAATTCCCAAACAGTTTAAATTTTTATTAGACTTTAAAATCTTAACCTTCCTGGAGACACAGGTTCAATAATACAGCCAAATTATGCTCTACACATTTTGCTATTTAACAACAATTCTAACTTATCAGAAGGCCAGGGAAAAAAAAGGAAGAAAAATGCAACAATATGCCCCCAGATCCTGTTTTACTATTTCACATAAGAATAAATAATCCATAGCAGCCTCTCCAGTGAAAGAAGAAACAGTCACTCACCAACCTCATATGAAGCGAAAGGATTAGTAGATGCCCCTTTTCTGAATGACATCGGCTGTTGCATATAAGATGGGAAACGATTTGCAATGAGAGCATTACTCAACTACAATGGAGTATTCAGTGGATGCATTCATTGCCTCTGAATTCCACATATGCAACTGCCTCATTAATGAAGGATTAAGATCAAAGCTTTCAGTTGTTGACTAAGATCACAACTAATTATAGCACTTCTGACAACCACAAGTGCGTATGGAGTATCTTTAGCAATAAAGGTTTCTATTATTGCTACTGCTACCTTGTGAAATGAGCTGTTTTTACAAGATCGTATCCCCATTCTTTTGTGAATAAGCTACTCCGCTTACAGCAGGGTGGCAAAACCAATGGACAGAATCTAAACAACAGGGAAGGAAAATAACGATTACCTTTCTATTACAAACCAGACAAATTATCATCTGAATGATACAAGACAAATGAAGGCTGGGAAAGGTTTACCTAAGATTATAGCAAATTACCATTATTTTAAACGTAGGGAAAAGGATGTACCAGGATGAGTTTTTACATAAGAAATTGTTAAGTTTAACATAATTTAATTACTTGGAGAAAAGTGTGTGCCGAACTGGTATGCTTTCTAGTAGACATCAATACTGAGGCACAGAACAGTAAGTGTATTTACATACTATATATAAATTATAATCTACCGCATTAGAGAGACAACTATTCTCATTCTTAGCACTGTAAGCTGGAGGACCAGCAGGCGAAGTGCCATTCCTTTTCACTTTTAATTACTTTCTGTTCATAAACACTTTCACCAAGACCACTTTCTGAACCCTGTCTAAAACTAAAGAATAAAGGGGAGGGCAGAGTTCCTTGCACAGTCAACAGCACAAGGGGGACATTGTGGGAACGAAAACCAGACACATCCCCAGTTTTAGTATTTTACCTGTAAGCAGCAGGTTGCTGCTGCTGCTGGTTTCTTTTCAGGGTTTTGGGGGGCAAATAGCACTGCTGTGCTCCAAGGGCTGGCATCAACCCTGGACTGGCAGGAGTTATGAGCGCCAGATCTTTCGCCTGGTGGCTCATGAGCACATCTCCTTGCCTGGAAGCAAACTGCGAAGCAGTGAACTGTGCTGATCACGATCAGAGCCTGGTACTCCTGCCCTTCAGGCTGCTCAACTCCAGCTGCCCACTTTTTAAATTTGCAGCAAAGATGCTCAATAATGCAAACTCCCATTAAGTTATTCATTGATGTTAAGGCTCATTCATTTAAACTACATATTTATCAGTCAGCCTGATCACATAACCATTCAGCTAGGTTTTAGTTATCTTGCACATTTGCTTTATCCTCATGTTTTGACAGTTACATTCAAAGACTTTTTGGGTGTCTTAGAAGTACAGTGTTCTTCATAAAAACTGAGGAATTCTGACTACAGTGGTAGGGGACTCGGAAAGCACAAAACATGGACTAACAGACTGCATAAAAACAAATATATTCCTCTGTCAGAAAAAAAAATATATGCATGTTGGTACTGAATTAAGAAAAAAAGCACGCTATAAAAGTAGTGGTTGTATGCTCAGGGATGACATCTGAAGCAGTAAAAAGAATCACCAGTCCTGAGACTTGACTTCTCCACCTTCAATTTCAAGCTGGCTCTTAGCTTCCAAAATTTTGTTAAATTAGATGAATGTTCCTAAAGCGGATTAGAAACCACATTTTAAAAAAAAGTCTACTAGTTTAATTGAAGGAGATTCCAAGCAGAGGTGACATGAAGAGAGTTAACACATGAAAGAGAATCCAGTGTTCCAGAGGGATGCTCTTTTCTTTCTTAACAGTTAGGTTATCTCATTATTTTTATTAACCATCAAGGCTAAACTACTTTGTCATGACAGACTGTGTATAGTTTCTGTAATATTTCATACCTTCCATTAGTATTCAAAGAATAATTGCAGGTCAATGTAGCAACCTTGGCCTGAAAACATAATTAAGTGTATTGAGATGGAGAAATCACACATTTAAGAGTTACATTCCCTTTTGAACTTTACTTTGCAAAGACTGATCCTATCTTCCTTTGATATGTTATAATTTAAATAGTTGGCATGGCACCAAAAGAATAGGCAGCTTGAAAGACAGTTTAGTGAAGTCCTTCACGGAGACTTCTTTGAGAGAAAAATAAAACACCATACTCATATTATTCCTTATCTATTGCCTTAACTAAAGCTGATACTTGCTACCTAAACTAGGTTTAAGTTATATTTTCTCATATAAGAATCCTTCTGTGTAAGAACTTCAAGATACATTTTCTATCCATGCACAGCTAGAACTTGGCAACCATGACTGCAACTTCCTTTTCACCAGCCCTGACAAATGCAATTTTGCCTTGCTCATATCCATTTGACACTCACCTCGGCCATTAATTGCTCGGATCACCCTCCTGACTTCTTTGATTCATTTTGTGCTTGGGAGGAGGTCCCCAAAGCAAACTTTCCTGAAGCATCTTTGCAATACTCTGCTTCAAGGTCATTCTCTTTTTATTTGTTACCATAAATTTAAATATTTATGAGGGAAAAAACCCATTAAATTCTTCACCTGTTACATCAAATGAGATTGCTGTGAACAAATACAAGACACAGATATTCTGCTGAACATGCCTTCTGCCAAGGTTGTAAACACGAGTCATCAAGTTCCACAGAGTAAAAAAAAAACAAACTGTGGTTAGACCCAACAAAACAAGTTACAGCAAAAACAGTGTCTACAACAATACATTACATAATAAAATTCCTAATGCTTGAAGTAATCAGTAGTCTAACTCTTGTATATGAAAACATTTGCATCCTAAACTTTACCCAATTGCTTTTTAAAAAGGCCCAGTCCAACACCGGTCCCACATGTGGTTCAATGGTGAAATATAAGTGCGAATTTATATAGATGAAGAAACTGTGGAAACAGAAATTAGTCACTTGCATCCACTAAAGGTAGTAGTCAAATTAACAATTTAAATAATTATATTAGAATTCATCCCATTACAGCTCCTAGGCACTGAATGATAAGTGTCAAGCACTCATAATGAATATGTTAAAAATAGTCAAAGATAAGTTTTTCTTAAGATTCCATCTACACTATTCGAAATTGGCCTCAACTTCACCAAGATGCATGATTTGGCTGAGTTTTTATGCCAGAGAAAATAAAACCCAGCAGATACAGGCAATTCATGCTGGAGATGGTGGGAGAGGGACACATTTAAGTAACGTCTTGAGAGGTAATGTCCCCTTTACTGCTCATTTGGGAAGCAGTAAGAAACTGAATATAAAGAGCCTTTGCGATGCAGCAACAGGTTGTCCTGATATGACTGGCTTAGTGAATTTGTGATAACTTGGGTTTTTTTATTCAAAGAAACAAATAAAAGACTTCATACTTATTATGTGAAATGCTTCCTTGCAATATCACTACTTACAAAGGCAGATTTTTAGGATTTGAAATGTTAGTGCTAGACTTCGGTATTTTAAATTTATCTCTCCTGTAGTGCCGTGACAAATTAGTACTGTAGCTAGTTACTGCCATGAATATTTCTCAGCACTAAATGCACTGTCAAAAACCCCACATTCCTAGCATGAAGCAACTTGCAAGCTCTGCTGCTTTTATAGACAGAGGCCTGCCAACTCCCCCATTAAGCTCATGAGCAGTGAAAGGGCAGTATCACCCAGTCCAGATGAACATGCTCTAGATGTGGCCTGCTTTCTGTCTTTGAGCCTCCTACCAGACCTCAAGCTCAAGCAGTCTCTGTAGTTGCACAGATAAAATAGGCAATCACCCAGTAAATCAGACAAAGGATTAAAATGTGCTACCTAACTAAAAATTGGGTATACTTCACCATTCTGCTTACAGGAATGCCCTGCAGTTCTATCCTGGTTTCGTCTGGGATAGAGTTAGTTTTCTTCCTCATAGCTGGTATAGTGCTGTGTTTTGGATTTAGGATGAGAATAATGTTGATAACACACTGATGTTTTAGTTGTTGCTAAGTAGTGCTTACACTAGTCAAGGACTTTTCAGCTTCCCATGCTCTGCCAGGTGCACAAGAAGCTGGGAGGGGGCACAGCCAGGACAGCTGACCCACACTGGCCAAAGGGCTATTCCAGACCATATGGCGTCATGCTCAGTATAGAAACTGGGAGAGCTGGCCGGGGGGTAGCGATCACTGCCTGGGGACAGGCTGGGCATCGCTCAGCAATTGCATTGTGAATCACTTGTTTCGTACATTCTTTTATCATTATTATTATTTTCTCTTCCTCTGCTGTCCTATTAAACTGTCTTTACCTCAACGCACAGGTTTTACTTTTTTTCTGATTCTCTCCCCCATTCTACCAGGGCAGGGGTGGGGGTGGGGGGGGAGGGGGAGTGAGCAGCTGTGTGGTGCTTGCTTTACAACTGGGGCTAAACCATGACAAGTTCTTTAATGCCTTAGACATGCTCTGGAAGTTGGTGTGCAAGTTGAGCTGCCAAAACATTTTACTTCCTGCTAACTAGGGAGATGTCAAGATCCCAAACAAGTAACAAATGGATAAAGGAAATTACTGACAACAGGAGTATCATCTTACAAGCCACTGCTGTTAAAAGGTACAAATGGTTATTTGCAGTATCTCTGAAGAGAAACTAAACTGGACACTGCAAAACGCTAGAGGTCATGAATTTTCCCCTCACTTAAGAGCATGAACTGGAAACACATTAAGACTGATCTCACCAATTACCATGGACAGACCGATAATAATCTGTAGGCAAGCTGAAGTTACCCTATATGAAAAGCAGTAGGAGTGGAACCCCCATATTAGTCTTAGTCTTGTGCACAACATTTTAATCTGTATTTAAGAGGGTGTGAAATTCCATCTATATTATGAAATTGTAGCTTTTAGTGTGTTTCTTTTCATATCTTCCATTTGAAACTGAAATAAAGTATCTGTCACTTAGAAGTCACCAAGAGATTTAGCAAGTTTGTAAGTTTACAACATTTAGTCTAAAGAAATACTACTCTACCTAATTTCACCCAAAACATCTGTGATCTTGCTTTAAAATGATCAAAAATAAAACAATGCCTGTTAACATTTAAACTTACTACTAGGTTTCAGGGTTCACGCAAGGAAGGAGGCAACTGACAACACTGAACCCTGTTGGTTCCCTCTGTTGTTAGTTGTAGGAATTCAGTACAATGACAAAACCCCCTATTTTATAAAAGGTCATTTTAATGGTATGTCAAAGTTTTTTAAAACTGACTGTGCCACCAGAGTACAGTTCACTCCCACTTTAGATGCGGAACAAATAAAAACACGGTGGCACGAATTCCACTCCGCTCTGAACGCACCACGCCGCGGCTGCAGGAGCTGCTGGGAGAGCTGTCTCCTATGCAACAGCTGACACATGAAGCACATTTAAGAGAACGAATTCTCCCAACTTTGAAGCTCCTTGTGTCCCCAAGTTAAGACTTGAACATTAACATAATTTCAAAACAGTACTTATCAAAAAAGTATCTTTCCTATAGCTTTAGGGATGTTTAACAAGCAACAATTAAGAGACAAGTGAAAAAAATCGTACAGTAGATTACTTTTTAGTATGACAATAAGACAGAAATCATTCCTTCAATAACAGCAATTCATCATCATCTGCTTATTCTTGTCAATACATACCCATTCTGAGGTCATTAAATCTGAATTAGCTGCCTGATAGAGCCTAATGACTTCAAAGGAGCCATTATGGCCAGTCACACAGTACAAGTTTGAGTCCTTATATTGAATATAAACTGTAGACAGTATTGAACATCCTTATTAAAAATCAGTAGAGAGCGAGCATGTGGGCTGGCAGGCTAAAGGAATTGGTAACAAGATCCTTAAAGCCTTCTACTTCTAGGGCAATTATATATCAATTCCCATGTAGCTGGGTGATGAAGGAAAAAATTTGACAGTAGTAGCTCCTACCCAACAGACAAATAATTTTTTCAGACCTCAGAGTGTTGCCGTGACAAGAGCATCGGTCAAATTCGTTGATAGTGGAGTGAGTCTAAGGCTTTGCATGACAGGACAGACCCACCTTTTCAGATCAAGGCAAAGAGACCAGCAAGGAAGCAGAATAAAACATGATTTTTGTTTTTCCCCCTGTAGACAATGTGTTCAGGATATTAGTGTTCAGTATTTATACTTTCAGTATTCATATTATATGAGTATTTGTGACAACAGAACATCCTCAGGTTTTGGTTCAGTCCAATTTCAATGCATTACAAGAAAAATAAACTTACATACCACTCTTTCATCCTTTGCCCACTATTCAAGAGAAACCCAACCACTATCCACTATTTCATATTACTCTCTCTAAAATCTAACTAGTTTATCCTGCAAAGCAAACTACAGCTAGACAAAGGAAAGATGTGCTTTTAGCATCCATCTTGTCTCCTGCCTAAGAGAGGCTCACCGTTTTTTATAGGACACAAGGGAGCAACAATAATGTGAACATTGCAGAGAAAAGAAATAAAGAATGGAGTAAATAAATAAGCGTGAAAGGGGCAGGGGAGAGGCACAAAGATCAAACTGTTTTTCTTCTGTGGAACTGGGGTGAAGGTGGTGTCTGCACTACAGCCAGGTAAAAAAAACTTTCAGCAACACTAGATCGGTACCAAAGATAAGGTCTCACTTAAGTGCTGAAACATATCACATTCAGCACTTCTAATTATTTTCATTACCATTTCTATTCAGCTAAATGATGAAGAATAAGGAGAAATAGCATGGTGATACCGAAACAGTAGATGAAACCAGAGGAAAACAAAATTATTTAGGAACAGAAATAACAGATGTATAGAACACACTGAAATAACATGAAAATATAGGAACAAAAATATAACTAAAGTAGCTTGGAAAGCATACCCTATAGACTAAAATGTTGTTTGAGAAACCACTGAAGAGAAAAAAAACAAACCACCACCAGGAAAAAGCCCTCTGGGAGATCTGTTTTAAAAGACAAGACCAGCTCTATTTTTCCTCACCGCCAGTTGTGCAAGGGAAGCCAAGCAGCTCAAATACTCAACCTAACTCCATTTTCCTTAAAGAGAAAATGATTCAGACCAAAAATTGGGAATCCCAAAGTAAACCAAGTTAACTATGGAAAGAGTACAAATGGTAACACTCTTGGCATTGTTTTATTGAACTGAATCTAAGGAGAACAAACCAAAACCAAACAAAAACCAAAACCAACTTCCATGAGATAGAGAGGAATCTCCTGGGCTTATCTGAATATCCTAATGAATACATTATATAGCAAATTTAGAAGCTGTTTCTTATTTTATTTCTGATTCCACATGCTGTGAGAGAATTGCCAATCTTGGAAGAGAAGATCATTTATCCTCCCAAACAGCATGAGCTGAACAACTGCTGCTGCCAAGAGACAAGTTTGAAGAAGGAAGACAACCTAATTTCCAAGTTTCATTCAATCCATAATATCCTTTTTAAGATCATGGCTGAGGTCACCCCTTGTAGCAGAAGATTTCCTGCAAAAAGATCATTAGGTTGACTGGAAGTATAATACAGTAAACTCTGCTGGCTTGCTATTAGAAGCAGTTGGTGCTATGATTTTACCTACAACCTGTGTATGAAAGGCAACACCAGTGCATTTTCGAAGTGACAAATCAGAATCTCATCCCTCCAGGTTTTACTGTGTAAGAATAATTCTCATGAAGTCTGTTTTGTGATGTGAGTGCTCTTTTAGTCAGCAACACCCTTCCCTCTGTGTAATAATTTTGCAGCACTATGAAAACCAGAAATGAAAGTCTCAGATTTGAAGTGCTGGGTAACTACAGCTCTGTATGCAAGATGCACGATCTTCGGAGATCTTTGAGTCTGCACATAGACCCACTGCAGAATTTGGACAAAGAAATGCACTCATAAGGCTCAGCTTGAAGGGCAGGAGCCAAAAGCAAGCTGTAAAAACTGGATGTTTAACAAAACTGCAATCTTGCAAGAGTCAAGATTTACTACACATTCTTATTTATGCTGTTGTCCAGCCTTCATAAAAATATTACAGATTTTTTTAGTAACGCTGACAAAGGCAGTAATAATTCTTAATTCCTACCAGGTATGTGAAAAGGCTGACTTTTTCTAACAAGAACCAGCATATGCAGCTCCTAGAAATTCTTATAGTGACCATAAAAGTAAAATGCTCAGCACAAAAGGCCATAGCTATTCATTTAATCCTACCTTGTTGGACATTAAACATAAGGATGAAGCCCCTCCCGCCTTTTTTTTTTTTTTTTTTAGTTTCTGGGGAAAACAACAGGTACTGTCACAAGAGGTGTACTATCAGAGGTAAGTGACTCATTTGTCTCACACAGACCAAGGCAAACGCCTCAAGTATCCGAAGCTCTGTGCAGGTAAATCATGTTCAGTCCTGTCATTCTTGCCTTGCTAACTGAGACTATTTCCAGATGCAAAGTAGCAAAAGGTTCAGCTTCTCAGCTGTTTTCCATTATTAGTTTTGGTGGCCATCATCCTGTCTGGGATCCAATCACCACTTACACATGATACTCACCCATGTGTGACTGAAAAAGGTAATCGTCCTTTACAAATTCTCTGTTGGGCATCACAGTAAAGAATAAATACAGCCTCATCTTGGCTACCTGAAACTAAATGTACAAGAGCTCAAGTGGCTTTTCTAGGCTTATTGTTCAACATCTCACTGCAGTGTTTTTTCTATGCCTCTAATCTGCATGAGCCAGCTATCTTCAGTTTACTTTTCTTTCCTCCTTCCATGTCTACAATATCAACTACTTGTCAGTATCGCATACCCTGCATTTTTCATTGCATAAATATTTCTTCTTTAAAATTCTCTTTTTTTTCCTACTACTGTCCTAATTTAACTCATTACAAAGTCCCAGTTTTTCTTGCCTGTCATAGGGCACGCAATCAGAGACAAACCATGTTTTGCATCTCTGGAAATGTCTTACCTAACACAGGAACTTAATGGTTCAAAATTTCATTCTTTTAGCAAGTGTTTTGTAGACCTCACTCCACTCTACTGCATAGTTCTTCTCTCTCTTCACTCTATCTTCTGTCTTGTTGCAGAAGCTGATCACTGTCTGTGAGGTATCCTCCTCACTTGCCTTGTGGTAGACTTTCTCCGCATCCCTCCATGAAGCTTTGCCATGAACAGCTCTAAAAGATGCCGAGATGAAATGCAGCGAGAGCACCAGAGCAGCAATCCTGCCTCCCTGTCTGCTCTTGCTCCTGCTCCAAAAAAATACAGGTCAGCTCCTCTGCTCCACAACACACAGAGCACACCTTGCTAGGGCTCTGCATGTGTTTGTGTGCGTTTTTAAGCCTCTTACTTACTGCAAACATTCCTAGGCACAGCTTGGAAAATATTTTACTAAAAGGAGCCCTAACGTGCTGCTTCTGTTCTGCTCCTCCATGCCCTGTGATCAGGCAGGGCAGTGAGATATGTACTCACTCTTTAATGTGTCAGGTGTAAATGGCAGCCAATACTCTCCCAAGAGTATGTGCTGGCAAGGTAGATGGGAGGGGAGCATACCAGAGGCTCCTGAACCAAAACCCAGCTGATAAATCCAGTCTCTGATTCATCAGCTTCAATACCCTGTGATGAAGAAAGCCAACCTTCTCAAAACAAAAATCACAGTGCAAACTCTCTTTCTTCAGGGAAAATGATCATTAAAATATATCATGTGTTAAACAAAGTAAGTGGGAGGTGACTCACATCCACGTGCATCGCAGCCCTCAGGGAAACCTAAAAAAATCAAATGTCATTTCTCCCCTTTCATTGCAAACACACACAAAGTATTGAATCAAACTAAAACCAAACAAACAAAAAAAAATCTGGAAATGAACATTGTTATTTTAATGAGCTTACGTTGCTTTGATGAAAAAAGATCAGAAATAATACATGAAAATCCACTGTAAAACCTATGAGCTATTTTTAAACTTACCTGAGGCTTCCCTACAGTTTGTGGTTTTTCCTGCACATGCATTGTACAAGCACACACAGAGACACACAAAACGTCAGTACGCTTTGACAGAAAATTAAGAGAAGGTGAGTGCGAAGGCCTCGCCTAAGGAAGTGTTAGGCTTTTAGCTACCTACTTGCAGACCCCGTCTACAGCACCAAGAAGTCGCCCACTACCATGCTGGGTTAGCGAGAGGCTGATGAGGATCTAGCGGTGAGCGGAGGCGTTGGACAGACCGCGGCCGGGGGTTAGTGAGAGCCCAGGCCCGCTCCCGAGTGGCGGGAAGAGGCGTGGAGGGGCACTTACTGACGCTGCCACAGACCGCCATGCAGTACTCCTCCGAGTCAAAGTTGTTCCGGTTCCCACCACAGCCGCCGTAAAAGAAGGGCGCGCACTTTCCTTCGGCCACGTCAAAGTACCAGCGGGAGATCATCGCGCGGCAGGGACCCGTCTCGGCTTGCTCAGAGCACACCTCTAGTCACAGGAGACCCGGAGGAACCACGTTTAGTGTGAAAATGGTATTGTCTTGGTTTCTTAATTAGGTGCCTCTCAATGTCCACGCATGCGAGCGAGGAAGGAGATGCACCAAGGAGGTGTTTCAGGGAACGGGAAACCCTCCCCTGGAAAACCATCCCAGAGCCAACAAAGATAAATTTTGAACTGACTCAGATACATGCCACTAAGTCTCCTTAGCCTGCCTATACTTTTAGGTTTTTAGCTACTTTATCTGCACACACTGAGGGGTGCTGCCCTGAAAGGAGCTCCAGCATGGTGGCAATGGTACAAGCGTGAAGTTTTGTCTGTTTCCAGGCCAGAGGGGTACAACCACCGGCTCTCCGCGAGGTTTGCCGATGGCCCCAGGCAGACTGCTGCCCAAGCAGCCCACTCGGCACCTGTCAGGAAGGGGAACAGCTGAAAGCAGAAGGAGCCACGTTTTTTCTTGTTGTTTTTTTAGCTATATACCCCCCTCCCTGCCCAAACTGAGAAGGTTTCCTAGCTTATACAAAAGAAAAAACAAAACCAAAATATTTATGAGTTATAGAGGAAAACAAATTATCTTCAGACACCTATTTATATATAGTCACTGCCGAAGAAACTCCCTCTTGCAGGCCACCCGGCACAGGGTTTTTGATTCATAGTTTGAGGGCTCACATATATAAAATTACTGCCACAGCTTTAACCCATCCAGGGGAGGAAACCTCATCCCCAGGGAACAGATACAGATACCACAAAAAAATTAAAATGGTTTTTGTTTGTGTTCACTGTGAGCTGCCACAGTCTCTGCTGCATCCTGCAACACATGAAAACCTGATGGAAGAACCAAACCACACAAATCAAAGGAAAACAAAGTAAATTCTCCCTGCAATTTGGAATTCAGCCAATTACACATGTAATCGTATAGCCCTTTACCAATAATGTTCCAAACAGACAAAACCACTTTTATCTTTCAACGTGCTGTGTAAGTTGTTTCAAACCTACATAACATTAAACACCAATACGTCCCTCATTTGCTTTCATCCCACGCGCTGCATCGGCAGACAAACTGGTACATTCAACTAGAGGCTTCTAAATTCTCTGCATGTATTTGAATTTTGTGGAAGGTAGATCCCTAAGGGTTGAAAGGTATGAAGAAATACCAGTGCATTAGCACTGAAAATCCCCCACGTGCTCATCACCTCTCAGATGTTGGCTACAAAGAATCCCGCTTTTCAGAGTCTGTCCTGATCCATCACTTCACTTTCCCCAGGAGCACCACTATTTAAAAATAGATTTTATGTCCAATTGTCATCAGCAGTCAGTATATACCTACATTTGCTTAAATATATAATATAGGTATAGTTTTACATGTGTTTAACATATTTATACATATCATATCTATAAATAATATCAAGAACCAATTTTAGGGAGCATACGTTTGGTCTAAGAGAAACAGATCCAAGCATCTACAACCATCAAGGATGTGCTACAGAACGTCACAATTCTATCCCAAGCAATTAGGGGGAAAGGAATAGCAGGGAGTGAAGGAATACTACTTTTTTTACTTTAAGAAAAAACAAAATAAGTATATTTAATTGTACAACACATTAATTACAATTAATTGTATACTACTGTATGGATTAATTATAGACCACATTTAGTATACAAGTGCTTCTTCTGATTTATTTTAAAATCAAATCCAGCCCCGCCATCCAATTATACAGTCAAATCTTCACACAAAGCTAACTTTGCACAGCCTTGGAAGAGCTGCCACATGTCAATTAAAAATGAATAGTGACTCTTGACATTAAAGAGACAGGTATAATCAAGAGAATTTTTGCTGACGGGAAATGTCATTTCAAGAAACACAAAGGTCTCAACAACTCAGTCTTTCTTAGTTAATGTTGACTGTGGGCTGACCTCTACCCACACAGTAAGCGCCTCCTAGGTTTCCCTCAAAATACTAGTTCTGCTATAAAGTCTGATTTATTTCATTTTGCACTGTTAAGTGTTATCAGGATGGGAATGGTTCACAGATTTAATCTGAAATTTCCTATAGGTACCTCTCTCACAGAAATAGCAGCAGAGATTTTTTTTGCATGTGCAAAAGCAAAGGTAATTGGCCATCAAATAACTGATGCCAGTGATAATAAGGAATTGGCTCTTTGGAAACTCAAGTAATTTATACACATGAAGATGCACTTGAGCAAGTGTTCAGGAAGCCACAGGGTAACATATTAAAAAGAGCAAGCATGAAGCACTGCAGCCCAGTGTTGTGGCCAGGGACCTGCCTCCTGCCTGACCTGTCATCTCCCACGAGGCTGGTGGTGACAGTGCAGGGCAATGGAGGGACATCCTTCCCTCCAGCCTGTACAGCCGACTGTACTGCTACTGGTGGGACCTAAATGGTAATTATTTCATCACAGAGAGAAGTGGTCTATTGTGCAAACAGTTTACGACTTAAATGAAGATTAAACAAGAGGGGAAAAATGCTCTGGGTTACTGTTTCATGACCGCTCTGTTTGAGGGAAGTGCGTTGCTGGTCCAGTCTAGGAAACTTCTCTCGCTGCTGTCATCCCTTTCCCAGTGTCACCACCACCGTCCACCACCACCTGCTCTTTGTGGAGGGCTCAGAGTAACATTCCTTCACCCCTGCTTTGGCGCGAAGGTACATTTTTAAACCAGCTTCAATGCCTGGCTCCCATCACTCCTGTTGGTGGGCCAAGTTGCTCCTCCTCGTGCCTCTCCATATCCCCATCACTTGTCCTTACAGAAAAAAGCCACCACATTTGATCCTCAGCTGGACCATCTCGTCTGAGAAGATGGAGAAATGAAGTGCAGAAATGGGAAATTCAACAGGTTTTCTTGGGCTATTAATCCAAATACCATTTCCCCTTCCACTGCTACCGAGTGTAGCAATTAATGCCTATGATGTATGAGCTACGGTATTTTCACAGACATTAGCAGCAGGCAGGCAGCATATGCTACTAAATGATTCATCAAAAAATTAAAAGCTGTCTTTGCTTCATATATTAATCTTGTTGCTGAAAACTGATTAAAAGATGAGTTACTTTTTGCCACTGTGTAATTCAATTTTACTTGATACCACAAATAATTTGTACCTAGTACAGCATTAACAGTGAGCTTTGCTTTGTTTAAAGAACTTGCTCACTCTTCCCCCTCCAAAGATGCATTTTTGCCTTTGGCTTCATGAAAATGAATAAAATTAAAGAGGACAAGCCTTTGCCACAACCCAAGTTCGTAAGCGGTCTAAATTCTGTTTTCAGTTGCTTACAGTTTTCAAACCATCCTTCTTCAATAGTAAAATTTCTCACATCTCCTCTGTGCCCTAAACCAAAGATTAAAGTTGCCAGTAGTACCTTCCTTCTCTGAAACCTCAGATACGGCAAATTATTTGAGATAATCAGGAAATTATAATTCAATTTTCCTCATTCCAAGCTTGTTACACTTATTCCAGCCTCTCAATGAAAAAAAGAGTTGTTTTTAACAAAGCAGGAAGATCCTTCCCTGAAGGACAGTACTGCGGCAAAACTTTCTGATTTGCTTTTAAATTAATAGTTAAAGTGATATACTGAAAACTAATCAGTTAGACTAAACATCAGCACTGTGTTATTGTTTGTTGGAAAAGCACGGACTTCAGCACCCTAGGAAATACACAGTCTTCAAGTATGTGGACATTGATTTATAGTGGCTTTACACAAAGTACTTCCATAAACACTCATTTACCAAAATGGTGTAAGTAGAGCTAATTAGAATTTATGTGCAAACATTTTAGATACTTTTGATGATCAGTTTTTACAGAGGGAAATATAAAATATGGTTCTGAATGGCATTTTAAAATTTTTCATTACCATATAAATTGTTTTTTTCTGTTCCTTGAAGAAAACCAATTTCAAATCAAAGTGAAATTATAATTGCTTTATTTCAAAACCTCAACTGCATGCTTTTTTTTCCACATGGGACTAACACTTACTCTGTGAACACCAACATTTTCAATTGAGGAATCTGAAATAAAATTTTAACTTCTAATGGAGGAAAAAAAAATATTAAAGCTATATTTACATACTTCTATTGCTGTAAACATCAAGGTTACTCAGTATTTTCTTCAAGATTTGAATTTATTTACATGATGATGAGAACTAAGCTCATTTAAATGCTGGCACACTCAGTCCCAAGCATTAAACCACAAATTAAATTTGAAGAGATTTAAGAAAAAAAGGAGAAACAGGAGGAGTTAGACTATCAGCTCCAACCTGTCTTGGAAGCTGGGTCCTATGTTTAGTTTACATCTCTGCAAAAACAGTTTACCTTAATGCTACAGCAGAACTTGTAAATATTACAAGTTCTTTAATTTAGCCACAGTAATGGAAAAAATACTGTATTGATGACTCTTTCTACACTACCAGCCCTTCAAGTTTGATGTGGATATTGTCAAGTGCATACAAATAAATCATACTGGTGGTATGAACCAACTCACTAGCACTGCTATGTGTTTGCTTTGTCTGTGTTGCTGTCAGTTCAAACTCTGTATCATAACCACACGGGACCTGAACAAGTCTTAAACAAGGACCTAAAACACTTAGCTGCTTAAGTATATGGGATCACAAGATTATATTTTACCATTTATATTTCTGTAAAGAACAGAGTAATCGATTAATGCAAGAGAGGCCAAAGGAATAAACCTCTCAAATACGTATCATGAGACATATGCTCTACTTTAGCATGCACTAGTATATATAATATTACAACTGGAGTAAGTTTGGCTTCTGTGTCTTCAGGAACTGAGAGCTATAGTTTGAGGATATTAATACACATGTATCTATATTAGTCTCCATTTTTTAACTAGCTGAGAAAAATTAGACAAGAGCAAACACACTCTGTTTTTCTTTTATTTATACCGTTCATGTTCCAAAAAGGCACAATACTGTTTTGCTCAATGAATTAATCAAAAGGGAATATTTAAAGATAATTTCACTGAAACAAAACTTCCTCATTCTGAATATACGGTTAGAAGAGGCAGCCAAATTTTACTTTAAGTATTCAAAGACAAAAGCTAATTTCAGAAGAGGTTTCTGGAATTAGGAGAAGACAGCTGTGAAGCTGGCACATACACTAGGAATAAAGTTGGTGCACAAGCTACACAATTGCTAAAATACTTTCTACAGAGAAAGTTAAAAGAAAAAAGCAAAATGATTACTTCTAAATGCAATACTGAAGAACAGCTCTTCTAAAACTGTTAAATACCCTAAAACTGTAATTTCCATCCTGTGCAATTAAGATTGAATTCCTCTCTCTAATGTTTATTCTTAAGCTACTGGAGGGGGATATTTGGAATAAAAAAAAAAATTTAATTGTATACTTGGCTAGAATACAAAGCCTTACAATTCTGAAGTGGAACAAATACATGAAAATACATCTTCTATTTACTTGTGCACAACACAACTACATTTTGAACTACGGTGCCATATAGTTACTATTGATGGCCAGAACCCCAGCAAAAAGCCCAGCCTGATTTTAAATGTAGGTCAATAAAAATGTCATGAATTTACGTGTATTTTAGAAAAGGTATCATTTCCACATAACATCATGATTATACTAACATGGCAAAACAGTGAATATGAGGATTAGTCCAAAAGTGCATACCAGTCTTTTTACACAGCAAAACAAAATATTCAATTAATTATTCCTTCAATATAGTAAAATGGCATTTTCTCTAGCAAAACAGATTCTTGGGGGATTTCTTCTGGCAGGATATATTCCAAATGAAACCACTCTCCACCCTCCAACCTTACGTAAAACAACACTATTACTGTGTTTAGTATTTCAGTACTTTTGCCCTTGACCCAAAATAGTAATAATATATTGCTTCTGTCAACAAGATTACTAGATCATAAAAAAGATTTCTTCCAATTGCAACATATCTTGAAGTATTAAATTATGGTGGAATAGCTGTGTTTAATTATAATGGCTAATTAAAAGCTATCAGTTATTTTAATGCAAATCCATCAGGTTAATTTTATCAGCTCTTGTTCATAGGTTAGATTATCATTCTTAATTAAGATCTCCTAACAAAAAAACCCAGTAGAGTTATCATAATGTGTACTATTCGTACAGCAACCTATTGATGTTTCCTTAATATGGAATACAACCACACACTATCTCTTTCCAACTAAAGCATACTGCATAGTCTTGAAGCAAATGAAGAAGAAGGAACTATTACTTTAAAAGAAAGATAATAACCATTCAAAGAAGAAAGTAGGGCAAAGCTATGGAGGGTGAAAAAAAGCCCAATTAATCTAGCATACGCTACTAATATTATCTCAAAATTTACAGCTGATAGGTCTAGCAATCAGGGTTAACCTCCCTTGCCTTAGAATAGATGGTAGCTGTCACTGAATGGATTTAAAGTCTTTTAGACATAAAAATCTTCAGAAAAAAACCCCAATGCTAGATCAATAAAGCTAAGACCTACCACAGAAATATCAGGCTACTTTTCTCTTGCTAGGAAACCAGCATACAGTCTCTCGCTTGCAACTCCAGATTTGTAAACACAGTTAAAATGTCACATCAAGCAGCACTGCTTAAATTCTTTCCTAACTGTTTAAAGAAATCCCGCTGAATTAGAGAAAGCAAAACCAATTGCTAAAGGGCAACATTATACACTAGAGGAGGCAGGTCAAGCTTATGCTGCTTAATGCCCCGCATCTGCTGATAGGTATGCGAAGAAGCTGCCAAGTGTTTTCTGCCAGGCTGCTGCGCTGACCCTGCTGCTCTCCTTTAAATGAGACCTGACTGACTGCTACGTTGACAGGAAGCACTAAGCTGAAATTGCTTATTCTTTGTTGTACGCCAAGAGACACTGATTTTTCTTGTCACCTACTGTGCTGAAGAAGAGCAGAAACGAAATCACAAACAATTGCACGTGACAGGGGAGCAGCACTCCCGCTTGCTTCAGTCACACGCTGGAAGAATCACCTGGAGCCTGGATGCCTTCGGAGCAGCTCTGCAACACCTGAGATGCTGTGACGATGACAGCAGAAATCAAACCGCTCCCTTGCTTAAATCCTGGCCAGCACAGTCACCTGCCTTGCTCCATATAGAGACAAAAGTCAAGAGCCAAAGTTTTCCTGCAGGGCTTCCTAAACAAGCCCCACTTTCTTCAGCACAAATTCGGTGATAACATCTCCCATTGACCAAAGGTGAAAAACGTCAACCTGACATTAATCTCACTTTGGATCCCTGCAACCTCAGACCCACAATTGGCTGGATTTAACATCTGAACTCCAGCAAGAGCGTATCTGAAAGTTTAAACTGGGTTTGCTGCGCTACTCCATATGAACTGAAAGTAGAGATGGTCCTTCACAAAAGGCAGGAAAGTGAATACTGGCAAGTACCGCGCTAGGAAAAATTCATTCACATTTCTGAATAAAAGGTATAGCTTATAAAAATGTGGCTGCCGCAGAAACTGAATGAAAAGACTGTCCTCCTGCCAACGACCTCTCCCATTCTCTAGGCAAGACTAACTTCCTTTTCACTGGAAATAAGTTTGCAAGTAGTTCTGCTACTGCTATTTTGATCACGATTCATTAAAACAGGCATAGAAGTAAAGTTGCCTGACAAATTGATTCTACAACAGCTCAAGTGTCTTTAAAGTATAACATTACGTTTATGCTTTTCAATTATTTATGGTTGACGGCAATCATTCCATTGATTTGGGGGAGAAAGGGCTCAGTACCAGCCCACAATTAGATCCTAATTTATGGGTTTAGAACAGTTGCTCTTTGTTGATTTCACATACAAAAAGCAACTCTCAAATTGGACAAACCCACTCTCTGTGCTCTTTAATACTAATGACATAATATTAGCTACAGCTTCATAAAGCATACATAAAACTGGCTGTAAAGTGCCTGTGAAAAGCATCCTAGGACATGTTTTATGAACTGCACTTAGTAATGCTTGGGAAAAGTAGCCTGAGCAGAGCTCATGTCCATGAGAACGAAGCTCCGACACTTAACCTCATCTGGAAAGGCTTTCAAGGTATCTCCATAGGATAGACCACTTCTTAATATGTATATTGTCTACAAGGTACCTTGGCCTCTTTCATTTGCACTGTCAGCAGCAAACTTTTCTGTTTGCAACAGCAAGACAACAGGAGATGCTCACCACAGAAGTTCCTATGCTGGATCTGCTGGCCACATCAGGAGGAGAGGGGCCCTGTAGGAAGCTTTCTCTCAAGTGCAGCAAGAGAATTAAAAGCAAGGGCCAAAGCTTTAAGTTATTTGGATGCTTCTACATGTACAAAGAAGCGAGCATTTTGCATAGCGCAGCTCTGTCAGATATCAGTTACACACACTCAGGAACAGTCTCTGTACCCTCTGTGCCCCAGGATGGCTGGAGGTCAGAAAGCCTGAAGGGCTGAGCCAGAACTACACTGAAAACTTGTATTGGTAACAGATTGCACTCACCTCACTTGCAGCAACACATATTTTACTCATAGTCACCCAAGGTGGGAAATTTTAGATTTGGGAAAAACAGGACAATAGTGTTTCATTGTCAGCTAGCAAGTGTATACATTTCTAAAGGATTTTTAAAAGGTGGCTTCAATAGTTTGCCTCATTTCTTTTGTATTTTACATTCGTATTATTACACACTATTTTCCTGAAGGCTAAACATCTTAACCTCTTTGAAATGTCAGCCTCAGTAAAGAAACACGCTCTACCTAATTTGTCCTCATTTCCACTCATCCAAAATCCCATTAAAGTCAAGTGTTCTTTTTTTTTCTCTCTCTCAATATTCATTTACCAGCGAGAACAGGGCGTTTTATCCCCAGGTGGTGAAAGCTCACATATGGAAATATATTTAATTGGTTTAAAGATTTAAACATAATCTCCTCCCACCCCCTCCTCACTGAAATGGGTCTCCAATAACTGAGCAAAACACTCAATGCAGTTATACAAGACAGAAACGCACAAGACTGCATTGCCAGCCTTAGAAAGAAACATTTGCAAGTGATTTTAGCGAAGCATTAGCACTTTTGATTAGCGAGCTTATCTGCACGTAGACCAAACAGAAAAACCTAAATGAACTAACTCTGTTTTTTTCAAAGCACCCCCTGGGCACCCTTCTGTCTCTGGCGTGTGTGATGAATCGTAGCCGGCAGCCCTCTGCTCCGTACCTGCTCTTCCAAACATCAGCACCACAGTTCAAGAGAAAACGATGCTGCCACATGCAAAATGGGGGACTCCACTGGCACTTCAGTCCCAAGCATCCCCAGAGGCAGGGGGTGGGAAAGCAAGGGGAGAGGAAAGGAGCCAGGCCAGATGTTTTTTGCCTTGTTTCAAGACCGCCCCAATTGCTGCCATTTTTCCTCTGCCTCCTGCACGTCCCAACTCCTTTCTTTTCAGCTGTAGCTTTTAATCTCATTTTCTGCCATCATCTCCAGCACTTATTGGTAAAGATGTAAGCACTGTAGAAAAATCGGCATCTATCTTACCAAGATTTACACCATATGGAACTGTACTTATTAAAACAGAAATATAAGGATAATTCATTCAAATATGTATCGTAGGAGAAATGTGGTATTTAAAAATATTATGTTGCTATGTTGTCCATGGACTAGGGTAAAATTCAATGTTTAAAACGCAGTTATGTTACTAACTAGAAAATATCATGAAAAACAGATTTTAGAAATGAAGAGTTCTTTCTCACTCCATGTTTTCTTTTTTAGGCAATGCATTCCTATTCCCTCCCCCCCCAAATACAACTCATTAGTTAGGTTCACTTTTCTGCATAGTTATTTCTAAATTCACCTAATTTTAGTGAATTACTAGTTCATGGAGAAATATTGGAAACAGGTATCCAACAGAAATCACACAAAATTACTAATCACTGCTGTTAATATAAGAGACCAAACCAGCTAGTGCTACCTCCTGCTTTGAATTGACACTCCCTATCCTTCTGCAACACATGCACCTGATAACCCACACACATACTTTTCCTGTGTTATTTGCTACATATGGCAGTCAAATTTTATTTAATGTTACTTTAAAATAAAACCAACCTTTCTGCTTCCATCCACATTGTACACAACAACCACACTTCATAGACAGACACCTCCAAAGAATATTTGCCATGGGAAAGGGAAAGTGGAGGGGATTCAACGTGCAAATTACAGAAGCCAAAGCATAACAATGCTGCAACTTAGGATATTTTGCTGTTTGGAACATTTTTTGTCGTAAAGGGCAAATATGCAAAGCAGCAGGATCATTGTCCAGCCCCAAGCTAAATGCCCATGGATTTACCTCTGACCACCTCTTCCACAGACTCTGTAGTTGTGGTGGTAGTGGTTGCAATACTGGTAGTTCTTTCAGTTGCCTCCTCGTACTCTTCCTCTGTCTCTTCTTCAACTTCATCACCATCATCATCATCGTCATCAGCATCTTCATCTTCCACAACGGTTAGCTCCTCATCTTCCTCTGGTTGTTCTTCTACTACCTTATCATCGCTAAATGAAGAAAATTATAATTATGTGTCAGCAACAAAATGATTTCAAGATAACAAGAGACAACATTTTATTCAGAAACACTACAAGGACAAGAAGTTACCTGTTTCTCCATCTCCCTCCCCCCCTTTAAATAAAAAAGGAAGAACCAGGGACTCTGGAACGTCCCAATGAGTAAGAAATCAGAAATGCTAAAAAACCAAAAAAGTCAACATTAGCAATGCAGTGAGAAAACTAGCAAGATGCCAGACTGGAGGTCCTCCTTTTGCACAGGAATGGAAAAAGAATCACCATCAGCAATACCATATTTTGACAGCTAAATAACACTCCAAACATGCTTGCTCCACACTGCCATCAACAAATCAATTTTTATTTTGAAAGAAGCTCAAATTAGCTCAAAGTGCATTCAGTTCATATGGACATGGAAACGAGTGAGTTCCTCGAGACTTTCTCACCCAGGAGACACCTTACTCAGAGGCTCGCTGTAGACTAACTTGCATGCCGTTCAGAGGACTACAAAGTATTGAAATGACCTGGAATTGTCTACACTGACTGCTGAGTTTTTTGTTCTGTTGTTAAAGTAGTGTCATGAACAGAAAAGCCACTTCTACAGGAACTGTGCACAGAGCTGTCTGTTTTCACAAAGGACAGGATACAGACAGTTGACACATGATGCTGCAACTCATGTTTAGCCGACTGTTGATAGTTTTCATCTTTGAGGTTTTATCTCCTTTTGGCACCTTAAAGCAGACAGTGGCCATGACATTGCCTTTCAGGATCTAACACCCAGAGAAGGGGAGGACCCAGTTTTGGTCTTCTGTGTGACAGCACACTGACGGAGAGGTGAAAGCCACATGGTTTTGCTGATGAGACTGCCATCTCGGCCAACGGGTGCAGCCATTCAGCACAGCAAGTTCAGCTCAGATGCTCTGCACTACCAACACCGCTGTACAGCTGATCTGTAAGGCCTCCATAAGACCCATGGTACCGATGTGTATTGGGATGGCAATACAAGCACCCCTATGCTCACAAAGAAACCACAAACTATTGGGCTAAACATTGTTATCCATCATAGTGCTTTAAATTCATATAGCTGCCTAAAATCCTCAGGATTTAATCAGTCTTAGACAATAGGAGGGAATACTGCAGTTGATTATCAAATGCATTTGGTGGCTTAATATGTCAAGAATTTTCTGGGATCACTCTTAATTCTGAATGATACACAGGCAATAGGCCAAAAAAATGTACACTCAGCTACTGCTGCTGTTGCTTTTGAAAGGCTTCCTAAGTCAGTGCCCAGCTGTGGCAAGGTCTCAGGTTTGTTAATCTGATCTTCTACTTGAAATTCACTACTAATGAGTAAATGATCTTTAAATATTCAAACATGCAGTGACTTTTTGTCACCTTCATACACAAGTGGTTTTGCACCTTTTTCATGGCTTCGCACGTGCTTGAACAGCCTTTTATGTGAAGTTAGCAGCTTCTCTCCTTCACCTCATTTCAGACACCAAGTCTGCAATATTTCATTTTATAATAGGATGCCTACTACAATTTTGAAAGTGAACTCAGAGCAAAAAGGAGGACAGTATGATCTTTCTTCATAGGGTGTTAAGAAGTTAAAAAATTTATTGATAAAAATCTTGTATGCCACAAGCCTGACTCTACTAGGAGAAAGTTAAGTCTCTATACAAACAAGAATGAATCTCCTGCTCTTTTCTCCCCAGAATATTTGGCCTCCAGAAACACAAGGGAGACAAAGTAATAATGAAACTTTCAAGTCCAGGTAGGTTATACAAATGGATGTGGTAACAGCTAACTTGCAGAGGAGTCTGAATAAGGGATGACCTGTTTCCCTTATTCAGGCTCCTGAATAAGGGAGAAAGACTGAAAAAGGGGCACAAAACCACTGGGTTCTTGTCTTAATTTCAAAGAACTGACTTAGAAATGTCATCATCTCCACTGTGTGGTTTTTCCCCTGCCCTTCTAATTTCAGTATGTCCAAAATTTTCTACTTTGTTTCTAGTAAATCCTTTCTGAACAATAGATTTCTTGTTTTTATTTTTCTTACCAAGCATTTCACCTTTTTATGAGCATGAAATAAATGCTATAAGTACACCATTACCTTTCAACTGCAAGACTGAGGTGGTTTTATAACTACAGTATCTGTTTCTGATCTCCAGGTTAAGGGGCTTCTCGTCTTGGCTAGCTACAGACATTTAAACTAGGCATGATGAGTATAAGACATGCAGATTTTGATCAAGAGCATCAGACACCATATGCCTTTCAACATTAAAGACAGCTGCTCTCTGTCTTTCTCTCACCTAAGCTACAAACACAGCATGCTTTAAAAAAAAGTGCAATTACTTTTCCTCTTCCTTTCACATGAATGATCACTCTCAGATATTGGCAAGCTCATAAAGTTAAAAAAGGACAACAAAAACAACCTAATGAAACAAACTAAGGAAAGTCAATTAGTCACATGGAAAGCCATTTCAAAAATAATTTGTATGCGTGCACCCAATATCCATCTGTTTTTAGCTACACAAAAGCAATCAACTCAGCTATGTCAGTCCACAGCATTTTGCTGGGAAATTCTCAGCATCAAGGCCAAGCTTCTCCCCCCCCCCTTTCTTTTTTGTTTTCTTTTTTAGGGGGTGTGATGGTGAAGGAGGCAGGATGAAAGAAGACAATTCTCTGTGTGTATTGGTTGGCTATGCCCATGATTACAGTGCACCCTTGTTTCCTCTCCAGTAACCTACCAGAAGTAAATGCTTAAGGGTAGCCGCTACCTGCATCCCCTTTATGGCCTGCTGAAAAACCAGACATCCGAGAAGGTAAAAAAAAGCCAGAAGTGATGGAAGACTACAACAGTTTATGGGGCCAGGCTCCTGAAAATATTCTAAAAAGCTTGCACAAAAATGTACTGGAATATTCCTTCTACTATTTTGATCACTCCTAGAAAAATCCTATTTCTGCTTGCAACATCTTCTGCAAGACTCAATCACAAGAGTAGTATTTCACAGGATTATATTTTATTGTAAGTTTCAAGAAAAAGGAACAATGAAAATAGACGTGGTTTTGCCTTAGATTTAGATACCTAAATGGAAGTGAGAACCTTGCTATATACTTACAGAATTAAGATGCCTGAAATTGAGCTTTAGAAGGTCATTTCCCTACTTATCAGGTTTTAAAAACTCTCATTTTACGGAAGTGTGAAGCTACACTCAGGTTCTAAAGAAGCACTCCAGGCTTTCTCTAAAAGTAATTATTTTCCCAGCTGTCTACTTTATTTTATTTTTATTTATACAAAGATGAGTTAGTCTACTCCCCTATTAGTACTGTCTTCCAAAGAGAAGAGGATTGGGGAGATGAAGTGCTTTATACTCTCTTAACAAGTTTCTTCTTGAATGAAGTGCAAATACTAGAAACTAACTGGACTGGCATTATTCTGGTGGTTTAGTCATGCTCATACTGCACAGTATCACAGACCAAACAGCACGAATCCCCAACAGGCAGGGACGTACCCTAGCAAGGCCTAACAGTAACAGCAGCAACAGTTTCACATTAGATATCAAGGCTACCCACTAAGTCACACACTCTTAAGAGTCAAACACAGTAACCACGCTCGGCAGTGCAAACAGAAGATGATCACACCTTCTCGGAGGCCCCGGTTATGAAAGATGTGAGAAAAGCAACAATACTGTGCAGCCCCTCAGCAGCATTCCGCAGGAGCCAGGGGAAGGAGATCCCCCAGTATTTTTCAGCAATCAGACTTAAAGCCTCCTGCTTGAAGATACACATTTAATATAAACAATGCTATATCTTGATGTGCTTCTGTTGCAAACAAAGACAGTGGGTGGACTTCACACGGTCTTAGTATTAGAAAAGGTACTACACCTTGTAAGAAACATGAAAAACTATGCTTGGTTTTGTTTCCTTGGATTTAACCACTGTTACTATCCTGGCTTTTCTTCAAAGAGCATGCATGCGAGAAGGACAATACAGAACAACAGAGAAGGGAATGAACTTATACTTCAACATTTGGAATAAAGCATCAACTTTTCAGGCAGAGACAAAACCCTCCCTCCTGCACAGCGTGTAGAGCCGTTTCTCCCTGTCATGCTAAATGCTCTGGTACCATTCACATTTCTCAGTTAGCACCACCACGGTGCTGTTTCCCAGACAGCATGTCTTTGCACACCTTTCATCACAGTAATCACTTTAAATCCACCATTTTCAAGCAAAGGTTTACTACCAAATTAATGTGGATACTGGTATTGTTCTCAGAAGTCTTGGAGTTTCATTTAGTAATAATACCAGGTGTGCTTACTTCCTGGTATTATTATTACATTTTACCTTCTTTGGTAAACAAGTATGACTCAGTCTTGTTTCTCCTGGAACCACAATACCTTGACAGCTTTTTCTCTATATTCCCTTGATACCGTCCCAGCCAGGGTTTTATTAGCACCACAGACTGCAGTGTGTCGTTTACAAGAAATTGTTGATATTTTACCTTAGCTTAGTGGTGCTGGTGACAGGATTTTTCAAAGGCTGCTCAAAAAAAATTACTTGATACACTGGTAAGTTCACATATTTGTAAAGCCACATTATCATCATCGGAATTTAACAGTTCAGCAGTAAACAACGGAGGTAAACTGTTAGGCTTGAATGCAGCCACGAAAATACTTGCAACCCCCCCAACATTAGTATATCTCAATCTCCTGTCAGTGGAAACTTTTGGCAAGGAGGGCCGGCACTTTTCTTTCAAGGTAGACACAGAGGTCATCACGGCTTTGAACCTTCCACTTCAACCTCCTCACATATGGGGTATTAAAATCCATTCTCCCTATCATGGAAATTATGCTTTTCTTGAGCATCCAAGTAGCACACTGGGTCATTAATACAAATCATCCACACTCCTGTATGTGGTGAAATGGGGTATTTGAAGTTTGGTGGTTTCAGCTCTATTTCCGATGCCGCAGACACACTGGGGTTTCAGGCAGCCTTAAGAGGTAATCCGTTCCACTGAGTCCACTAGAAACATATGGATGACTCCAATGGACATATTTCTGGTTTTAAAACACATGCCACTGTACAGCTCCTGCTAGTATGCACCCAAGCACATCATTACAGACAATGTTTAAACCATGGATCTGTAATGTGTATCTAATAACTTCCTCTTCTCAGGCCATCACTGCAGTAAGAGCCGGCACCAATGTATTATTTATTCACTTCAGTCAGAAGCATGCACCGTCCTGTTACTTTGTGAAGATAAAACTAAAGGAAAGGCAAAGGAAAGTGAAGGAAAGTGAACTATGCTACCTCTTGCTGTTCAAGAAATAAGAAAACATTAGTAAATAAAAGTTTTACTTCCGTATTCCAGTAACCTGCAACATGGACAGAGGCAGAACACAGATGACAAGAACGGTGAGTTTTCTTTCTAACAGTGTTTCAGAACTCATGGAGCTGCAGCATAAGCTATGTTTTAAGAAGAGGTTTCTGTCTGCAACTATTAACTTCAAACAAAAACATGGCAAAGCCTTCAATTTAGGGTAACAAATAACTACGGACTAATCACTAGTTTTGGGAAGTGGCTCATGTTTGTCTGCAATAAACGCTCATCCGTTTGCATGTATTTAAACCATGATTTTGCCAAGTAACTTGAACAAAAACACATACTCCGTCAGTGAGTGAAAAAGAATGAAAAGGTGTTCAAGACAGATGTTTTGATATCTGGAAAGATTAGCATTCACTACCCTTTGCAACTATATTTTATTGCAAATAGATTCCATCTGGACTATGTTTTTTACCAGCCACCAAGCCTGAGCAAATAGCTGGGGGAAAGCTAATTCCAGGAGAGGAACCAAATCAGCAGCAGCAGCAAGCCGCCGTCTGCCTACAGAAAGCAAGGCCATATATGTTGGCTCTAGACAGCTGTGGGAATTAACATAGGAGAAGCAATTGCTGCATGTAACCTGCAGTCTGTACTCTTTCAGCCTAACAGGCCAAGCTGATGGTAATTTATGCATCCATAACCTTTAGTACTGCAGGTGCCATCATCCCAGTTTCCAGCATCTTGTGCTTCAGGTTCCCAAAAGCATGAAAACCCCAACCCCTCTATAGCCTCTACAGCTCCCCCAGATGAACTCCAGGAAACATGTGATGGGACTGGAATGTCAAGTATTCAGACTGGGTCTAGCCTTGCTTCCAGCAGAAGATTAACAATGAGCACAGATACATATTTATCCCCGTGTACAGGAAAGCTCCAGAGCACAAAGTCCTTTAAGTGTGGGAGTGGAAATGGACAGACCCAGCTGTGAACCTCTACATGCCTTAAGAGTTAATGCCTTAAAAGAAAAGGCAAAACAGAAACACAAAGCAAATTACAAAAGTAGGACACATGCTTGGAGCCCAAACAAGAAGATGAGTGCATTTGAGATGGCCTAATTACCACGCTTTTGGTTAAATGCAAATCAGAAAGCTAACAGGCAAGGAACCAAATTCTCCCTCAACAAACTTGCACATCAGAAGCCTGGGTATTTTCCACCTAACATTTTTCCAAATCTTGCATGCTAGAAGAAGTTCTTCTGACCGATGGACGAGATTTCTCAGGAACCAGGCTGGATCCCACCACTGCACTCCTCTGAATGGTGTTGCTAATTAAACATATGAGTCAGCACAGGAACTACTTAAAGCTAAAAATTAAGCCAACAGTGCACTTTGGCACATGAGCACTCACTTCACTGTACCTTCTGTTATTTAACTTTAGCTTTGGTACACTAGCTGACTTCAAAGCTAAGTTGAGTATACTAACTCTGTGAAACTCAGTATCTAGGTAGTAAATTTCAACAAGAACTACCAAAGTAATTTTACATGGGGAAGAACAAAGGAAGTCAAAGCCAAGTGTGAAACGAAGATTTCAGCACTCACCTTTAAAGTCTAGGAGTAAGGAGTTATACCAAAAAGGTCTATTTTCCTGAAGTATGGTGGAGGTGGGAACAGACAGCAGGGCAAGAATTAAACTGCACTGCAGCTGTGAGACTGCACTGCAGTCTGTGATACAGAGCCAGGAAAGAAAAGGGTTATGCCAGACTTCCAGTCTATGTAACTGATCTTTTAAATGGCTGATTGGCATCAAAGTCCAGAAAATGACAGTGATTTACAGAACTGAAAGTCTGACCCACAAGGTACCTCAGCAATAATGTTTCTGGTCTGTCTGTTAAGTGACCACAAAAGCCCAAACTGCTTAAAAACGGCCTTGGTTATTTTCATTAGGGTTGAATTATACTAGGTTAGTAAATCGGGTATCTCACAACAAGAACCACCAATGTGATATTTGGACACATATAAACACCTATGAAGAGACAGTTATAACTTTTAACAACTCAGATGGGCACTTTCCACTGCACAGCAAGTCAGGGTGAGCAATTCATATTGCCTACCATTTTTCAGACATTCATTTTGTCACTTCTAATTATTTTCCTTTTTGTTTTCCTTTACTGAAGAGGTTGCAATTATGTTTATTTTCACATTTCCTAATAGAAAAAAAAAAGAAATAAGCTATTTCAAGAGGTGACATATAGGCTGCTTTTGAGTTCTTAGACCTTATCAAACAACTGAATTATGTGCTTCAGACTGTCTCTCTCCTTTTACTGTATTTTTTTAAACATTTTATACAAAGACGATACCAAAAATGTGCCTGGTTTCATTAAGTTTGATAGAAAACAAGAAGAGTTGCACTACAAATCTTTTAATCTAATTTTTAAATAGAACATTTATAAAAAATAAAACACACATTCCTTGCGCTACTGCCTCTGACAGATACATTTATCTTTTTCCCCATAATTAAACAAGACGGTATACTTGATACTGTTAGAAATTTCTTTCCACAGCTGACCTGCTTAAAAAGATGGGTGTACAAGGTAGCACGTAACATTTGATCTTGTGCATTTGCAGAAGGTACCTGTTGACTGATATGCAAGAATACGTTTTCAAAACTCACCTAGTTTTCGCTCTGAAACAAAACCTTTGCTGGTGTTACTGTTCTGACAGTTTCCTTTGGAAGATGGAGGATTCAGCAAGAATTATGCCATTTTTAGAGAAGGACACAGTAATAATATATTTAACCCATATTCTTTCTCACTTTGTTTTTGCTAAAGAGAAACTTAAAAACTAGAAAAGTAAACACATCTGCAAACACACAAAATCAGGCTCTGTGAGCCTGATGACACTGAATAAATATTAAATTCAAAACCCTGACATCAAAAATGCATTAAAACTGAATGTGCTGGAAGAGGGCAGAGTGAAGGTCACCTGCGGAGCCTTATTTCAGCCAGCCCGAGAATCAGCAGAAAAATCTGGATCTGTTACAACACGTTTGTTTCCACAAAACTTCTGCCGTACTCAGAATGGACTATTCAGTGTCTCTTTGTCCAACTGCTATCCTACAGCTTATCTGAGGCAGACACTGTGAACTCTGTAACCAAATACTTGCCCTGTTTGTGGAATTCATCATCTTGGTACACTCACACAATGACGACATGGTAAAACTGGAAGAATAACTTTGTTTTACAATTGGGAAAGCAAACGAAAAATACCAGAAGCATTTAATAACTCTGGATGTTCAATTTAAGACACTGAATAACATTTTTCAGAGAATGTGCCATCTTAAACTTTTTAAATACAGCTGCCACCACCAGCAGCTGCAAGAGGCAAGGACTTCTCCAGAGCAGATTATCTCCACCCATGCAGCCAGAAGAAAAAGCGGCACCTTTTGTACCAAGCTTTTTATGGTGGCCACGGCATGCCAAGCCTAGTAGAAGACTTTCATGGCAGAAGCAAGCACAGATCCAGTTCTTCAGGTCAACATTTTACTGTTTTAACCTCCTCTTCTTCGCTCAGGTCACAATTTGAGTGTTATTTTTTCCTCAGCAGTGATCAAAATAGAGAGCCCATGTGAAGAAATGGGTTGTCATCATGTAACGAAAGCCAAAACATTTGCATTCAAGATCAGAAACCTTTTCTGTCAGGAAAAAACACCCCTTATATGTTTTTGCTGTTTCATCCATGTATTTCATCCAAAGTGTGTAGCCTTTGTTACAAGGCAAAGGAAAAAAAAGTACTTACTACAGAAAATACTTTACTACACTGTGCTGTTAATAGCACAGCCTCACAAGAGGTGGAATTCTTAAATTTCCACAAACACCCCAACGCTGAGCTCTTATTTCTAGTACAGACCACAAATATCACTGAAAGGTAAAATAGAGCAGGAACTGCTGGACAACTTTATGGAAGGATATCCAGCTATGCATTTACCAGCACACAGTCATGCTGGTGCGACACTACGTGTTGAAAAACCCAGCTGTAAATTTCTCACTTCCTATTTTTTTCATGCATTATAAATAGTACAGCGCTTGAAATGGGGTGGTATATATCACAATGTCCCAAGAACTTCTCAGAACATCTCACAGACATATCAGAAGGATTTCTTGAGTTGATTACTACATGAACATATATAGGGCACCTTTCTCACCCACATTTCAGTCATCACAAGTCATTACAAGTGACAACTTGAAATTTTTGCTTATTAAATTTTTGCCATTACTTCAGGAAAACACAGCAGCTGATGGCTCTGTTTTGTGAGGTCAAAAAATCGTAATCCTCTGCAAGTCAACGTTCTACTAAATGTGCAAGTTTGATGCCATTAGCCTCCTGAAACAAGCTCAACATTCACTTAAGTCATATAGGTAGCCTGCACAGCTAGCAAACTGCTTTCATCAGGGGTCATGAAAGCCTGGCTATCTTCTACTCATCACTTCCTCAATTAGATTAATTCTCTCCACCCATAGCCTCATCCATCACTTCACTTAATGCTTTACACTCAAATGGTGATTGGATTTGCTAGCTCAGCATCACTGTAATTACCTCTCAAAGCAATGCACTGTTTCATCAATTCCATTCTAACTGTACTTGTCCTAAGAAGAAATCCAACACTTACCAGTCTTTCTAGAGTCCTTAATGCTCTGGTGTTTCTATGCTTTTTGAATTTTATTTTAACAACCTCCACGTTAAAAAGGAAAAAAAATGTTACTAAAAATGTATCATGAACTACCCAAATATTAACAGCCAACATGAGAGACAAACCCAGTTAATGTAAGAACGGGAGACACAGAATATGCTAATAGCATATAAAATATGCAAATAGGACAAAATACTTAGAGTTATTCAACATAAGCAGTAACATTATGCCTACAATTTTGTGATGCCTTAGTTTAATTTATAAAGAAAAGCAATTAGGTTTTATCATTAAAATACTTATAAAAACACAGAAGTTCTTAGATAAGCTGTACCATTAACAAAGTTTTAGAAGAGGTAAAAAGCTTATTTTTCTATTTCAGCTGCTAACAGTTCTGCTACAAAAAATCAAAAAGATATGAACTTCTGACCAATTAGTTGAAATATTATCTTGCAAAAATCAGAACACCTTCCACACTACCTCCCCAAATTAATTCAGTTTCTCTAAAATACTGATTTAGTGATGGACAATTCATGTAGTGCAAAATTCACCTATTTCAATAACTGGCATTAACCTATACTGACGGCAAACTTCAGAGGAGGGGAAAAAAGCAAGAAAAACTAAGCAAGTTCGTAATTCCTAGTGTTCATTTTAGGGCACTTACACCCAATTTGGAACAATTTGTATCAGGACAGCTGATGAGAACGCTGCCTCTGGCTGCATCCCTCCCTGCTCTTATCTCACGGACGACTGAGCTCCCCACCAAGCAGACCGAACCACTGCAATAGGCATACCACTGCTGGCACAAGGTTCAGTTTTCCTTAAATTTCAGGGATATGAACAGCCTACAGCTCAGTCTGCACAGTGTGGAAAAAGGGAAATCTCTTTATCCATCCAAATGCAAGTAATTTCCTGTTTCTAAGTCAGAATCGGCAGTACATACCCTTCATCCAGCTTCATGCCTGGTTCAGCTTTGCTGGCTCAAGTGCTTGGGGAGTAGGGGGTGGATTTTTTTTTTTAATGTTTTGGTTTTTTAAAGAATCATTTAGGAGATTCCCACTGGAGCACTTCTCCCTGAAATTTTAGAAACTGACTTTCCAATCTAATGAAAAAGCTTACATCAAGGAGAACTTGTTGTTTGTTTTAACATGAGTGACAAGATGGCTTGAAAACAGATGAACACTCAGAGACAAAAAGTTAATTTTCTTTTTCCTCCAGTGAGCGTGTTTCCAATGAAGAATTTAGCCTCGGCACCTTCCTTTTTCTTGATCAATAACACGTTTTTAGCTTTAGAATAGCATAAACCTCAAAAGGACTCCAGATATCCCATTTCTATGTTCTTCAGACAAATCTTTTGGGCTCAGAGCTGGACTTCCAATTAAGCCTCAAATCTTTGACTCAATGCTGCAAGACACGATTAACAGTAAGAACAGTGGGAGAGAAGGAGGAGGGAAGAATGGTCAAGAAACACAATGTCACTACATACTAGATAAAAGTATGAAGAAACAGGTAGAAATCTAAGGATTTAAGAAGTAGTAAGAATCTCGGAAAGATCTGCGCCCCGCCAGTTTCTGCATCAACAACGCTCTATATCCAGACACTGTTCAGGGCCTGACTCTTCCTCAGGCATGTGGCAGTTCCCCACCGCATGGTGACTCTGACACCCCAGGGTCCACATGGCCACAGCAGGGGTTTACTCCAGGTGTCAGAAGACAGCCTCCCTGCAGGGGGACTTAAATGAAGGACACCCAGCTGCTGGCGGCCAACACAACAGGTAGGGTTGAAAGTCTGTCCATTAAGGCTCTCTGGGGACGCAACACAGAAACCTCTCTTTGAAATGGGAGGAGGCAATGCATATCAACACCACCACCTTAATCCTCCTAGCTTTGCCAATTTTTTTCTTCATGTTCAAGCCATGTTTGTTTCTTCCAGCTGTAGTTCAAATGCCAAAGAGAATAAAGTACCCACCAGAGCAATAGATAAGGAAGATTAGAGCATTTTGGTTACTTTTTCTTAATCTTCCTGACCAGTTAATATGCAATGGCCAGACATATGCCCAGGTCAAACAATCCCCTAAAGGCTGCTCTTTCATGCTGTATTTCCAAATACATTTTCTAGGGGTGGATGAAGAGATGAGCAGGGGGAAAAAGAAGGGTGAGAGGGACACAGGGAGATGTAATGGGGAGAAACGGGGCAAGAGGATTTCATGTTTTGGATAGTCCATGTTGATGAACACCGCAAGCGTATAAAACACTAAGGAATGGCCACGCCACTTGTAGCATTTACCTGCTTTCACCTGCGTTCGCAATTAAAACATCAACAGCTTCATGACTCTTGCCTGCATTAAATCTCCCACAGCTCTGGCATGCAGAGACCCAAACAAAGGGAATTAAGCGCTAGCTAGTCAAAGCTACACTTGCAAAAGGAAAGAGAATTTACCAAGTATAGAAATGACTAAACCCCATTAAATTTGACTTTTAAAATTCTTATACTTAACCCTTGTATAGTACTAAATTTACTTGCTTATGTGTCACTATTTAAACTTAGGCATTTTTCAAAAACATGTGCCACAGGCAGACATCCTAATTGCCTGTCTGCCTACTTTGTGTCAAGGCAGTAGGGTGACATACCACGAGGACTCTGTGTGTTGTTATATCAGGTCAGGGCACTATATGACCGTGGCCAATTTAAACACACCTTGTGACAGCCTGATTTCATGACAGCACTCTGGGGAATTTTGATTGTAACTGATTTGATGCTGAGGTTAACTCGCAGACATTTCTGAAGGGAAGACACTAGATAAAATGTGTGTTGACATTTCTGTACCACTTAAGTCATAGATAAAGACATAAAAAGAGCTAGAAAGTGAAAGAAATTAAATGTACACTTCCTCCATGTCAAGTGAGGATCTCTAACAAATTACTCAGCAAAGATATTCTGTCAGGTCCCTGTGACTCCTCTTCCCCAAATGCTAGAACAAGACTGATAATTAGAAGCATAGGGTCTCACCTGGAAACAATTCAGCATAACAGGCACATATACAATGCTGTTTTTACCATTAGAAAAAATTGACAAGTTTTAAAAGCCTTTCAGGATTTCTTGGATTAGAGTTGCAGGAGGCAATTAAGAAAAAAGTAAATTTTTCCAGATACCATTGACAAAAAAAAAAAAAGCTCTTTATGGAGTCAAAAAGGATACAGCACTTTAACTACTTTTTTGCAGCACCTGGGAGATAAGCATTCATCCTTAAGCTCAGTCTGGTACAGGGTTACAAAATCAGACAAAAACATGATTACCATGCTATATAGCACAAATTTATTTTAGTTTTACTTCACAGATGCCTAATTATCAGCACAAAGTGGACTGTGCCCTTTTGGATCATTTATTGTAGTAAAAAACCTACTGTATTAACTATCCTAATGGCAAGTATGAACAAACCATAAAACTTTGCTTGACAGAAGTTTATGAGAAACTGTAAAACAAACCCTTATAAAATACACTACTCCCTACAATGTGACATTTACAATGCTATCCAATCATTACATCAGCCTGAACATACATTTTATACACCGAACAGACAAAACTAATTTGGCCTAACCTGCTGAAGGAAAAACAATGAGAAAGTGAATCTCCTATTTTGGACCTTGAAAATATATTTAGATTGTCTAGAAAAATGAGACTTGGCTGAAGTTAAGGCACTATCTTCTGCTCCTGAGCCACGGGACTTAAATAAAAGCTCTCCATAGAACCCTCAACAGTGAGACTTAATTGTGCCTCAGTTTCCCCGCTGTGAAAGAAGGAAAATGACAGCAGCCTGTTTCCCCAGTGGGAAGGAAAGCCTGGGAGGTCTCATGCACAGTGACAGAAAGATGGAGAGGCACATACGACACAGATGTAGACAGAGAAAACCTGGAAGTTTCCAGCTAGGCTATAACTCCTAAAGATGTTCAACCTTGGACACCAAGGACGCCAAAGCTTCTAGCAAGCGCCCAGGTACAGGCAGGAGGTCCACAAGGCTGTGCCGAGCCTCAAGGGCAGCCAGAACTTGCAGGTCACTTGACTAAGTTGTAGCTATGCAGGGAGAGCTCTGCAGCTATACTGAAAGCCAGGACCTGCATCTGGCTGTCCCTCAGGCAGTCTTCAAGGTAAGTTTTAATTAAAGGTGTGGATAACAGCAAGGAATGCCACTGCTGAAATGTGCTCCTGACCTCTCAGAGTTATATGCTATTTCAGGATGAGCATGACATGACGCAATTTCAAAAGCATGGGTGGATCCTGCCTCTTGGCCTCATGAACAAAAAGGGGGTATGTCACACCCCTCACAAAAATACACCCTCCCTCCTTTCCCCAAGCACTGCCAACAAGCCACACCACAAGGCAAGCCACATCTTTTTACGCCCAGACCCAGGTGGTAGTCAGATGCCAGGTAGGAAGAATGTCCGCCTGTGATGGCACCGCAGCCCAAGCTGCCTCCACGTGCCCTCCGATGGTGCGGAGACAACGTGCTGCTGAGCTTTGCTTCCTCTTGTGCAGAATAAAACACCCATGGCAAAACAAAAAAGCAAATGCAGTGCTCCAGAGACAACTGTTGGGGGTGAAAACACAAGACAGTCTCAAAAAAGACGTTTACAAAATGAACGGCTGCCACGTGGTTTCCTCTAAATATTCAGAATCGTAAGTGCAAATATTTTAAAATTTACATCTGAATAGTTTGAGATATAGAGTTACTTCAAAATACATCACCCACATTTGTTGGATTCTGCTTTGTCACAACAGGAGTTTTGAGAAACGAGGATATCACCATTTGCTTTTCAGGCTGGCACCTCTACCTCAAACATGTCACCGTCACTTTGACTTGGGCATCATAAAGCAGCCACAGCCCTTCCGAAGGTCCCCACACCGAGGCACGCACCAGTCACTGTGCCACCACCCACTGACGGGGGTTTGTGCCCAACATTTTCCAGTACTGTTTTACAGAGATGGGAGTGTGAAGCAGCTAGCCTGGAGGTTTCGCTCCCCAGGAGAGGTACCAGGCACAGGCAGGGCGAGACAAACCCACAGCTATCAAGCAGAAGGCTCCACAGTCAGACATGAGAAACAAGGAATATAAAATCCTGCAGCTGGGGTAATTTACAGCAGACTGGTTTCTGCTTCGGTGCGAGGAGTGGGTTATGTTCTAGCTGGACCACCTGGCAATTCTAAATACTGAATATATTGAGATATGCATGACAAGAGCATCTAAAAGGCCCTATTTGTACAACAGAACCAAACCCAGATCTTAATGAAACAAAAAAATAGAAGAAGGAGCAATTACTGAAGTACTCATGTGGTATTGGCAACAATTTTAGCCAGAAATCATGACTTCTGGGTAGAAATGAGTAAAAAAAGTCAAACCAGTAACTGCTGCAAGAGGAATGCTGTGGAATTCCCACCACAAACTCGTGGCAGAGTAACAGTACGAAATCCTTCTCCTAAAGTACCAGCTCCTATCTTCTAATTTTCATATCTTTGCATGAACAAAGTACTTGTAGCAGCTGCCACAAAAATGACCGGCAAAGCAAACACAACAATTCCCCAGAATGACTGAGTGCCTGCCCTTGAAAGGCACAGCAAGTGTCTCATGATTTGGAGTGCACCCTGTGTTCGTTAAAAGCCATCAGCTGGAAGACACCAACAACTTCCACTCAGTTGATCTGACCCAAGCAAAAGCTACCACAATTCCCGAGTGAGGAAAGTACTTCAATGGATACTTTGCCCAACTGATTTGCTAATAGCGTACCCCCTCCCTGCCCAGAGAGGGGTTCCATGAAGAACCCAAACCTCCTCTGACAGAGTGCTTTGCTGAGCAGTGGGGTCGGTGTTAGCCCATGCACGAGCTACCAGCCCCTTCTCTGCCCTTCATGCAGTGTCACACCGAGGATGTACTTACACACAAAGGGATTTTAAACTCTTTGGAAGGCTTCAAGATGAAGCAAACATTGTCAGTGTGAGAACACCCATGTAAGATGAGAAAACATAGACCTAAGAAAGCACTTCAAACAGAGGTGCTTTAATAGCAGAGAATATTGGGAATTTAGCATTAGGAAAGTGTCCCCCTACTTTACACTTCCTTTTTCCTCCTTCACAATCAGCTTAGGACTAAGGCATATATATATTTATATACACACAACATATGCTCATATATGTATGAATATACATACACATGCAAAATTTGAACTACCACCTACTGCTGCATGAGAAATGAGTGATTTTTTTTTTGTATGACTAAATTTCAAGAGTATTTCTGGCTCCAGTACACACAGTTTAAATGCAGTTAGGAAGCTGAAGAGGCAGCAAGAAGTAGGAGTGAGTCACAGTAAAAGAACTACAAATTGCTTGGCTCTTCATCTGCGGTTGAAGTACAAGTGCCCCATAAAAGGATCCCTTCGATTTCCTTTTGTGTGCACTTCTAGGGGAGGGGTGGGGGACGACGACAAAAACCCCAGTATTTGCTTGGAACTTCAGAAATTGATTCAAATGCAATTACAGCTCCTATTCCTAAAAGGATACAAAATTTATGAAGTTATTCTTGAACTCATCTCTTCCGATATTAAACTGCTTTATGAGGAACAAAACGGACTAGAATAGTAAGTTAAATGTTCAGTGACCAACATGAAAAAGACAGAAATAAAAGGGATATCTGTCTTGCAAACAAAACTACTCTATATGCACCCCTGTGAGCTCTTTTATTTAAAATATTTTAGGAATCTTTGATCAGATATATGAAAGAAAAGTTTTATATCTATTATTTTATATATAGGGATATATAATAAATATATCGGTAAGACAGGTAATAGGTATATAAGACCTATGTATCTCTCATGTGTGTGTATATACATGATGAAAAAAAGCAAATTTGTCTCAATTAGAAAAAGGTCTGTATTCATGTCTTATTCTAAGGAATCATAAATGAAATATATAGAAGTGACACAGCAACAGTCCAAAGGCTGTTTTACAAATCCCACAGAAAGGGTTACAAACTATGATACTTTGACAGCTGCTGGAAGTACAAGTCAGAAAAAAGCCTGAAGGTGTCAAGGTTGAAGATGCAATGTTGCTTGACGCAGGCTTCTTCCATCTAACAGCCCTGACTACTCAGTCCAGTTTATGAGAAAACTGGAAAATACAACGGGGAAATATTTATTTTAATTAAACTTATTCCATTATTCACAAAGAACTCTTCCCTGCAACACTTACTAATGCTTTGTCAGGAAAGATTTAGATGCCCACCATGACATGGTTTCTAATTTTTCATTGTCTTAATGCCATCTCCTTGCACCAAATTACAGCAATTCAATCTCTGTCTTTCATCTCTACTCTGTTCCTGAACTTGTTTCCATACGGATTATTAAAACACCCAAACTTAAAGCAATTCATAACTATTAACTTTCCACATTATTCACTTCATTCAGTTCCCATTTATTTTCAGTGTTCTCCTTGAAATCACTTGTAATCTACCCCAAGTTTTTGATTTTGTACATTATTTGTAAAAGATGCAGTATTATCACCTAAGAAGTAGAAACACTGCATTAGCACAGTACGAAGTGATGGAAGTATAGGAAGCACAAACAGAATTTGAATGCAGAACTTAGTTTTATGAAGAAAGCCATCTTACAGTGTTGTTTGAATTCACTTGCAAGGACATAACATTCTACTCTCTTCTCACAACTGCTGTCTAACATGCTCAAGAGAGTGATCTGAAAAGGCTTTGACAGCACCAGACCACTCAGTTACAACACAGTCATAACCCATATTTGGCTCAAAATCAGCCTACATGCACAGGGGATGTTAAAGGGTAAAGACAAGCATGGTATTTTCCCTCCACTGCTGTCCTGGCAAAGGAAACCTCCATACTCCAACAGTATGGAGGTTTAAACTGTTAGTATTAAGCTCTCACAGTAGAGTATTAATGAATCTGTCACAGGCCAGATATTAAAACAGATTTTTAGATCATATTTAGAAAGTAATTGTCAGCAGAAAAATATTCTTACGGTAATAATGGCACACAGCTAATGCCTATTATGAATGAAGACATTTCAAAACCACCAATGGTTATGTTAGCTGAGTATCTGCTGCAGTACCCCAGACTGCACATGAAGCATCTTAAGAGTACAGTATTTATCATTTAGTTATCAAAAAGTATGTATTTAAGCATTTTTGTTATAAATATGGCAATACTTCTCATTGAAGAAAAGATGAAGGCATCAAAAGCAAAATAACTATATTAAGAACAAGCTTTTCTGTAGAAAGTTAAAAATAAATCAGTAGAACACTGATGTTTTCAACCACTGTAGTTGCAAATTCACTTATAAGGAGCAGTGACTCTTCCACACTGAGATCTTTTAGACAGATTTTTGGCATCTTTAATAAGATGATAATAACAAGTTGAAGGGTAGAAAGTCACTCTTACCTTCCATCTGCATAGTCTGCATCTGCGCCTCCCCACCAGACATCTGAATCATCATCTTCGGCATCAGCTGAATCAAGATTGTCGCTCTCCTCCGCTAACGGGCAGCAAACAAACTCCACACCACGAAACTTGTCGATTCCACAGGGCAGCAGCATGCCATAGTCGTGCAGATTCATACTCTTCTCACTACAGGACTACAGAAAATAGAAAGAAAATAGCAACAATATTGTCATGGAGGAAGCCAGAAGAAATGTCACAGACCTTGAGAAAACATGAGGGGCCTACTGCCTTAGGAGGTTGAAGCTGGTGAACTGCACGATCTCTAAATTTTGAAATGATTTAGTGGTCACATGTGCATTCGCTACCTGCACTGTAGGTAGCTCCCTTACCTGTGTCTGCATGACCACTGTAAGCAACAAGCTCTCCCCCTTCCCCTACCCTTTAGTCTTGCCAGTATAGAAAGACTTGTCTCCTCCCATATAGCTGGTGACTCCATATCCTCTTGCCTAAAATCCTCACAGGCTCTGTCTCATAAACGGAAAAATTGAAGGCAGAACGATAAATCAATTTATTAATCCTGGTCCTGATGTATTAATGCAATTAAAGACTTCACTGCAAGATAGATTAACATTTAAAATATCTGATATACTGGAAACACACTGTATCTGGTCTGACACCTCTGCCAGTACAGTACCTTCTAGCCTTGTTTGGAAAACAGTCAGTCGTGCATAATTATACCTTAAGGATATAGTGATGTAGGACAGAAAGATTATGTAGGACATGTGAAAAAAGGAAAATAGTTCAATGGTGCACAGTGATGATGTTCTCCTAGGCTATGCCATCCCAAGTTTGCAAGTACTTAAAATGCACTAGAATTTGTCTGCATGGAGGTTGGTGCTTTAAATGCTTCATTTGAGGGGCAACAGTATGATTCAAGCAAGAACTGAAAATCTGAAAAGCTGCTAAGCACGTTTCAATTTTGATCTCCAGAAAGTGGGATAATATACAAAGAGGTTCCAAACAAAAATAGCAGCCAGAAATCTTCTTGAAGCTCATCTCAGTTTTTATTCCTACAACCTTACTACATAAGGACAAAAAAGTCCACAACACATTAGCAATTATAACATTAGGTTTATTTCTGTTTTCAGTAAAGCACTGGTAAATTATAAAAACTCTGTGCTTGACTGCAAAATGTCTTTGGCTAGTCCTATGTCTTATCGTTTATTTCTGTTTTCAGTAAAGCACTGGTAAATTATAAAAACTCTGTGCTTGACTGCAAAATGTCTTTGGCTAGTCCTATGTCTTATCAACTCTCCTAGCCTTTTATGCTGAATTTCACATACTGCATTCTTTGAGGCCTCTTTGATCTCTGTTAAGCACCTGGCATACCAATGTCCACATTGAGGACAATGATAAAGGCAAAGCCTAGGCATTAGTGGATCAATCGTTAGTTCCAGAGCAGCGCTAACACAGGAAGCTGGAGGAGGCAGAAAATGTGGTGGGTGCATAAGTGGATGTGGGAAAAAAAAAAAACAAAACAGTGCTATGAAACAGGGTCAATGTTCAAAGGTCAACGTTAAGTATCCAACAGTGGACTATGATGGGCTCAGCGGAGTGACTCCTACCTTATAAAGCAGAACAAAAAGCCACTCACTCAAACATTCATAAGTACTGCTTGTTGTTTTCCATATCACTGCTATCTTTAAACTCATCCTCAGAAAAGTGATACAGCTCTAAAGGAGGACAGCAGGAAATTTTAAGACAGATGAATATACCTCTTTAGCAACAGTATGCCAGTGCAGGTGAGTTTCACACACATCCATCCTTTCCTGGTGAAGGAACTTGCACTTGTCTGGTACCAGAAGGGCATCACTCACAAACTCACCCACTGAAAGAAAAAACAAAACAAAACAAACAAAACTGTTAATTTTGTTTCTAGTACCTCATCCTTTTAACCCTTTAGCTAGGCATAAGGCAGCTTTAGGGAATGAGTAGCAGGGTCTGTTTTCAGAGCATGGAACAGTTTCTAAACGGTGCTTCCATTACGATCTTCAAACTTTCCATTTGAAAGTAGCTCCTGCCTTTGATCTCAGAGATGTATTAGCTTATGAAAACTTTAGTGTAATATGCTATCTTCCATATACCCAGTGTGAAACTTGCAGGACCCATCGAAGACATCTGAGGCGCAACATGAAGTTGGGAGTTGGTGGATCCAGTTCCTGGAAGGGGAGTGCAGGGATGGGGAGGGACAACTACATTTTACATCTGAGTAGTGGTAGGCATCAGGTTTGAAGTGTTTTGAAATGCTTATTTTTTCCACATAAAACAAATCTGACACCAACACATTGTTTCAAACAATTCAAGAGTATTTCTACTCAATTACAGTACTAACAGCAACACAGTCCACTTAGTTATTTTTGTCGATGCAGCCTCTTTATTGCAACCCCATTTCATCAGCCAGACAAATTCAGGTTAGCCCAGAGGGTTGATGAGCAGGTGGAGCTCAGCAGCCAGGGAACAAGCCGATCCATGGATCACCTGGGTATCTGCTCAGACTGAAGTGGGGAAAAAAAGGCTCTTTACCAAGGACATAACTGACCAAAGAGATTGTGCTGTCTTCAGCAGTAAGACTAAAGTTTACACGCTAATGAAATAAACAATGCTCACAGCTTCAGTACTAATGAATAAGAAGAAACTGAGCTGGTAAGTAACATGATTTATTAGACTGAAATCACTGTAGTTCTGTACAATTCTGGCATTGCAATTAAATAACCCCAGACTCCCTCAAAGATATGTTTTAAAGGAAGAATTACAGAGTACTTTCGAGAAGTCAATATACTGAACAGACACTGGACTGTGAAAGCACATGACTCAGCTGGCATAAAGCATCAGCTCCCTGAAGCACATTTGTCTGTAACCTCCAAAAAATTACAGCCCATGTGTGTTAAATGAACAAACCACAGTGGCCCAATGGCTGCATAGATGTAATAACAGGTTAATTAATCAAAATGAGATAACTACAAGTTGCCTGTTCACTAGAGGGTCATCTCAGGGAGCTGATGAAGTGGTCCTTGAGGCTTACAATTAAAAAGTCAGCTTTAAAAATAATCAACACCCAATGCATTGAGAAAAAAAAACAGAGTTCAGCAAACAGATGTATATATCTTTGCTAATCCCCAAGTCATGTATTTCGTATTAAATTCCTTGCTATATTTCAGTGCTTTTGACCTGAAGCCTTTAAAAGCCAGTCAGGTAGTTTACTAGGAAAAAAAGGATTTTGTTATCTTTATCCTTCAGTGACATACTCTAAAGCCTGCAAATTATTAACAGAAATGCCTTCTAGAGGTGTCCAAAATAAACCTGCAAAAGTAATGAGTTAAAACACTTTCTGGTAACCCAAAATACAAAATCTGCAGCTTCTGTTAACAAAGTCTCTACTCCCAGTGGTATCACACCCAGATCCTGCACTGAAATTTGAATAAATTTGCACCTTGTTTTTAGCTGTACTTGCCTTTGAGGGGACTGTCCTGCCACATACCCAAAGTCACTCAATACATAAGTAATTGCTAATGCTTCAATTTAGCCAAGTACCTGAGCACTAAGCAAGCACATGGGTGTTTTGCTGAAGACTCATAGAGTATGTTGACTTCGTTCTCCTAGGATGTACGACTTCATACAGAACTGCAGTTATACCTTGCTGGCTGTTCAAGCATGCAAAACATTCAGAGCAGTCTTTATGACAAACATTTCTATAAAACAAACAAACAAAAAAACCCAAACCAACCAAACAAAAATCCTGGAGTGCATTGCACTCCAGCAAACCAGATCAGATTTCAGAAGCTATGCACACAATCATGCGTACAACCCCATGTCATCTATCTGACTTCGGAAAATGCCTGTGTGAAGCTATTCCATTCAGCCTAACACACCCTGTAATGTCAGAATATTGTGTGTGCGAAGTTAGAAGGCAATTAATGGTATTATACCTCATTGCTCAAAAAAATAGGCTTACATCATTTCAGCAAAAGTAACAAATACTGATGTATCACTGAGTTACAGCCACCAAATATAAAATGGAAAGTTATAAATCAAAAGTTCTGGGCAACGCAGCCAGGGCTGTGTGTCATTAACAGTATGTAATTAAACAAAACAAAACAAAAAAACAACCAAAAAAATTGAGTGTCTGATTATATCAACCAACATATATCAAAATACTAAAGAAATGTTAGACATTTTGGTATAATGGAAAGCATGGTATTAGATTTGACTTTTACACACATAATGTGCATCTGCTTTATAAAATTAGATTCCCTCAAAATAAGGTAACAGCATCCTCAGGGTAAACCAAATTCTCATTTCAAGTGAGGCTCCATTTTGCAACCAATTTCTGAATTTCACAGAAATGAACAATTCATTGGAACAAGCCCCCTCTGGTTTTCAGACAGAAAGGAGGAGATAGGGAGAAGGGTGGTTGTTTAATGTAACACTCCTTCAGTATACAGAATTACAATAAATTATTTAGAGTTGTGAAAATCTGAGCAGTAGCAATCATTCATGACTTCGCATGTGATTCATATTGCCTTCAATTCACATTTTTATTACAAATAAGATTTAATTCTGCCCTTATTTACATGCATAGAACTCACCCCCTAGAAATGTTTTTCATTCATTTTATTATAGTTATTACTGAAGTTTAGATGCTAAAGCTTTGAACTTTTTTCTATTTTTGTTTTCATTTTTTTTGTTGTTTTGGGTTTTTTTGTGGTTGTGTGTTTTTTTTTTTTTTTTTTTTTTAAAGAAATTAGTGTTCAAGTGGCAGTTTGATGAACTAAATTGAGCTCAGATGGCAACCGCAACATTTATTTTGCCTGGGCTAGTCTAACAGAAAGACAAATCCATCACAAAGAAGCACTTCAAACACACTTGATTTGCAGACAAGCTTCTACCTGTATCACTCCAGTATATGTTTAACCTTCAATGCTGCTGAATCATAAAACTTTGCTTTTTAGAACAAGTAACCCACAGAGTACATACATAGGGAAAGCAAGCACTTGTGAAGGGACAGCAATCCTGTGCCTCCTAAGAGAGAGGGCCAATGTGTATGGGCTCTAAAAATAAGGAAAAAATGTAATACTACTTCTGTTTGCCAGTACAAGCCACGACTAGGGTGGTTGTGGATCAGCACATTTTTTGGACTGATGGAGCATCCCAGCCCAGCACTGGTTGTAATTCCCACTGCCAAGTGCTGGGATCACAACACATAAATTCAACTCCAAAATTATTTTTCCTTCCAATACAGCAACATACCAACTTGCACTGCACCGGGCTGTCCTTGACACCCTGCCTGCGAGGCTCAAGTTGGATGAGCATTTCCCCAGGCAGCAGCATGGCCTTAAAAGCCTCCTTGGCCCTGCGCCATCCCTACCAGCACCTTACTCACCTCCCGCACCACCTTCTCCGCTGGGGGCAAGCAATGGCTAAACTACCACCACACCATGGACAGAAGGGTTTGCAAAATCGGTATCGAGTCTGAACCAACGAGAGGTTGGTATTATTACCACGACTGGCACTACCTCTGTCAGGCTTACATTTATCACTTTTTTCCTGTATTTCTCTGCCTTCTGCGTCTCTCGTATTTTGATTACAGCTGTACGTCTGTGCCCTGCTGAGATATTCTAGTAATGAACCACAATGGCACAATTTGTCTTTTGGTGAGCTCATAAATCACTGAATTCCCTCAAGTGATCCAACACACAAGTATAACAGCTACTTATTTCCCAGTAGCTGCTTACCCACTCTTGCAGGGAAGGGCTGGACAAAACCAGATCCCTCTGGCTGTGGGTTTCTGGTAAGTCTGGAGAAAACAGCCCTGAAGGGGAATTCTGGGCAAAGATCACATTACCATGTTAGAAAAACCCACCCTGTGCCTGTGATTCACTTAGCTGAAGGCCAACTATCTGCTGCTCGCCCTTCTGAAAATAAGTTACTTGTTCATAACTCAAACCTGCGTCTTTTTAACAGCAACATTTAAGTTGCTGTACTCACTGTCTGCACATCACTTGAACATGGATTGTGTCAACGTAGTAAGTCACAGTTTAATTTCATTTTACAAATCTTGTTTTTTCCCTAATGTCAGTAATCCCTTTCCTGATGCCCAGTTCTCCATTACATTTGTAGCAGACTTCCTCATACTGCCCCATCCTGGTGTATCACAACAGGGTAGCGGTTCACATTTTTCAAAGACAGTTTTGCCCGAGATTATGACACCACATTTCACTATTAAATAATCTTACTTCACTCAAGCGCATCCTATTCTCTGAAACAACAAAAGATTTTGTGCTGTAACACCACAAGTTCTGGTTCAGAAACTTCAGTTTTCAACCCAGAAAAGACTAAGACAACCATTAAGACTCATCCTCTAATAAAAGAATTAGGATTGTAGCAAAGGCATCTGATCACACACTCATTTAAGTCTTCTCTAGGAAGAAAAAGGCTCAGCAAGTGGGCACAGTTGTAAGATGATGACTGCCCTATCTGTTTAAATGGCATATACATCAGGGCAAAGTAATTCAAAATAAAAATACTATACCCTGTGAGACACAGTCCTGATCAGCAGATTTTCCATCCACTGCATAAAACAGATGGGATGTGAGGATCCATCCAACATTGCACAAGAAGAGAGGAAAGATAAGATGACAAAGGTAATAAAACAAAATCCGTGACAAAACCAAACACCTGCTAGCACATGGTTGCAGATGGTTAGGATGCCGACCAAAAAAATAAGCATGTTCAAATTATGTTCAGAGGAGTACTTTCAAACAAAGCCTGTGCTAAATTTTGCATGAGGAGGCAGCACACATACTGAGGCTCTACGACTCAAGGCTTCATTTTCCATGTCACTGATGAGAACAAGGCCTTGCTAAAATGAATTTACAAGCTCAAGTGCTTGTGCCATATGTATTTGAGAACTTTCAGAGAAACATGTCTCTTCTCCGTGACTTCGCATAGATTATCCCGAGCACCCTCAGCACAACACGGCAAGGAGCAGAGCAACCCTGCGCCTTTCCCCGCCCTGCTGCCGCAGGGCTTTGCTTTGCCCTGCTCGCCAGGCACAACAGCTCAGCTCCCCGCAACACCTCTGTTAGCTCTTCTGCCTACGCAGGCACATTTATTTATTACATATTCCATTAAACAGACATTATTACATTTATTTAAGCAGCCATGTAACTTTAGGTGCTTTTATTAAGGGTGATGTTTATGTCTGTCTTCATGCATGATGCCTTCTCTTATTTATAGGTTGCTAATTAAAGGTTAGCTGCAATCTGCATCAGAGTGCAAGCCAAATGCACTGGCATCAATTGATGTGCAGAGAAACAACGCTTTATTGAAAATGCCTTTTCTTTTCTTCTTAAGTCCAGAAAAGCAGAGAAGATGCAGAGCAGCTATATACTTTAAAAATACATTTCATTTTTCAGCAAAAATGTGTTAGTAAGCACAATTATCTAGCAACACACTGAACCAGTCACGGAGTACTTGAAGATTTTTAGACTCGGTATCTACAGATGAAGAAGGTGGGGCTGTGCCTGCCAAACCTGGTTTGAAGGGGGGTTTGCTGCCGTGCCCAGCCCCTGGGGAGGGATTGTTTAGGAAGTGTGTAAAAGGCCATGTAAAAATTAATTTCTACCTACACCGTTACCTATGAAGGACCACCAATATTAACACCAGTAGCCAGCTGGATATCAAATACCACCCTACTGTATCTCCGTCAGTAAGTTGTAAGCACTGAGAGCAGCATCGAACAATGTTGAACCCCCCAGGCAGTTTCTAGTGAAGGGCAGGCTGCGACGGAGCTTGCACGCAAGGGCTGCAGCAGGAAAGATCGTGGTGCTGCACCAAAACCCCGCCAGCCTTAAAACCTCGAAACCACCTCCCTCGACCCCATCCCAAATGCCAAAGTGAGAGGCCTCTCCCTAAAACACATTCATCAGCCAACAGAAAGGCAAGGTGGTGCTGATAAAACATGGCATCTGTGTCCCAGCAGCTTGGACCATCTGTATTCTTCTGATGAGTAACAGGCTTAACTCCTGCCCATAAAACTGCCCCCAAAACAGCTCTGTAAGAAACCTGTCCCCATTCCAGCATTTTGTCACTAACTTGTGGCATAAATTTCAGTAAGAGACCCACGGCACGGCAGATGGACATCAATGCAGACCCAAATTTGAAGGGCAGGAGCAGAAGTGACAGCACGACCTGTGCAGCCACCTCAGGGCATGAGGTGGGAACAGCTGCAGCTCTTCAGTCTTCCAGAGGTTTGGCCAAAACCAACACTGATCCCATTAACACGTCTCTGTATTGATCCTTTCATCCTCATAAAGTTCAAATAAGTTATTTTGCATAGCTACAGCTGGGGTTTTTTGTTATTTTTTGAGCAAAGCCATCCACCATGTTTTAAGCATCTAAAAGTAAGGCCAGTGGTTCTCCAACAGAGATTTTCACAGCATCAAAGCAAGTGTCTATTTCTTTAGTATTTTTTTCTGCTTCAGTGAAGTCCTTGAATGCTTCTGTATTCCTACCTTTTCAAGTCTGGTTGAAAGCAAAGACAGTACATCCACTAAAAGTTGTTTTATTGTTCTGTTATTTTGCATACATAGCAACAAATACACCCTGATGCAACAACTCTCAAGTAAACCGCCTTCACTATTCACAGCATTTATCCATTTAATTAGACTACAAAAGGCAACAATTTGGGATAAGGAAAGCTCTTCTATTAGATTAAAAACTGACTGGTAATTCTAGCCATACTATGCTTAAGCGTCTTGATGCTCTTACAACAATTTTGAAAAATCACAACAATTAAGGTACTTTTCACAAACACTGCGATGGCACACAACATACGACCATACTTCGGACAAAAGTTCAAGGTAAAAGAAAACCCACTGTAATGAACTCACTGACATCTAAATATCCACCATGCACCATAACAAGGAGTTCCAGTCTTGATGTGTTCTACTGTGATTTTTGGAATGTCCAAATACCTCACACAAAATTCTGGAGTCAAAGGGCTAAAATCCTTTGGGTAAAATCCATCAAAGCACATTTGTCCGGATGAAAATAATGAATTATATACCAAGAAATATACCTGTAAGTAATTAATGGTGTTTACTATTACTTCATTTTCACAAGGCACCATACATAAAAAAGGGTTATTCTCAAACCTTCTTCCTCCTTCCTCTGTAGCTCTTTGATCATAGACATAAATGAAATTTCTGCTACTTTTTTCCTGACTGCATTTTCTGATAAAATTGTCTTACTTTCCAGACAGAACGCAAGCATCATTCAGATTTGATGCATTACACCAGTAATGGATACATCTGTTTACATGCAAGAAGATTCAAATACACATCATCACACACTCTGGCATCTTTATAGACAAAGGATGTAAACATTCCTTAAAAGTCCACAGCACCTCAACAGTTCGTTGAAGCATTAAGTTCACTTAGTTCTCTCCTTTTTTTCCACTTGTCTCCCCCATCTTCAAGGAAAAATCTTGCTAGAAGTACAGTAAGATGCTTTTTCTGTCCCTTTCTTGCTCATTAATGCAATATAACAGAACTGTGCTAACGCCCATTACCCCAGCACCATGGGTTATATCACATGTTGGGATTCCTCCTCCTGCCCTATCTTCCTAAAAGGACCACGAAGTAAAAAAAAAAACCCTCCCAGAACTTATCAGTGTGACCAGCAGCACAGGTCACCCCAAAAAGGCGATCTGATGGGTTTCCCCTTCAGTTTGCTTTCGCTAGGCACCAACCACTCAGACTAGCAAATTTCTTGCCCTGCAGCACAAATCAAAATGCTGCGTCTCAAACATGATTTACTGAGAAACAGGTTCAAAACCTGCCTGCAAAGTCCATCTCAGGAAGTTGAGAAATCTCAGGACTGAGTTGTTCTCCCTTCCAGTTCCTCAGTGCACTGATTACATCTGCAAAGCTTCTGCCACAAATGAGAGAGTATTTGTTGCAGACAGAGCTCCCTCCCTCCCCATTATATAACCCTGCCTAATTTCTTGGCAATAGTGAGTTAGGAAACAGCAGGAATAATCAAGTCTAGAGATGTCACTCTGGATAGCTTGACTCTGTCCTGCCTCAGTCATAGAGCTCCTACGTGATGCTGCCCAAGCAAAAATCTCTTCCCCTCCTCCTACGTCGTGCTTAATTGCTTATTGCTTCCTTCCCTTCTCTTCTCTGCAGCCCCAGCAGACTCTTCAGATCCACCTTCTACTTTTCACTCCATCATCACAGTAGTCCTGTTTGATAAATCTGTAACAGGACATGGTCAACTGCTCTGGAGGGCAGGTGAACGCATTGGGGACTGAAGCCTAGCTGCTTACAGTATAAAAAAGATTATAAAGGGAAGGATGCCACGTGTGGGTGCTTGCCGCAGGGTAATTTGGCGGGGGTTTTTTGGTGGTTTTTGGAGTGTGTGTGGGGGGGTGTTTTGGGGGGATTCCAGGTCCCATCCTAAACATTGACAGCAAAATGTCTAGCTAAAACAGATCTTCTGCAGTGCTATAAAAAGAGCAGGGAATGAAAAGCTGGAAGGTGCTGGAAGCCAAGGCAAGTTAGAAAAGACTGCTTGATTCTGCATGCAGCATACCAGAGGGAACTACTGGGTTCCTCAAATGGGAAAACAGAATAACCCAAGAATTTATTGGAAATTGCTTGATCTACAGAAAACAGCTGGTAAAATTCACAGAAAGGAAAAATCCTGAAAAAAACAGTACTAGAAAACTCTAAGGAACAGATTTGAAATGTGAAAGGCTTAATGAGACCATTTTGTGAAGATTTAGTAAGATTTTTGTCAAGATTGCCCAAGCAGAATCCTAGGACTGTGAAAATTATTTGAAGTATCCTGAGCCACAAACAAGTTAGTAGAAAAATCAGGAGGGAAAGAGGACAGTGGTACCTTCAAAAGACAACAGCACTTTTACTCCACAAAAAAAAGTATGTGCACTCAAAAAGCATCTTGTCCCTGTGTAGCTTTTTACTACAGCAAGCTTCAGTAAAAGAAACACAGAAATGTTGCTCCTCAAAGCACTGACCACTTCAGTCCAGAAAAAGTGCAAGGTACAAGAGTATCTTGACCTCCTGTGCCCCCAAAAGTTGTCATGGAAAACAAAACCATAAAACCTGAAATGTTTTCTTTATAAATATTTCTTCTCCTTCAAAACAGTTGAATTCTTTTTCTTCCACACTGAAGTGTACACATCCCTGTCAAGTACTCAGAGTGAAATACAATGTGTAGGGTGTAGGGGTGCAAGGAAAGAGAAACAGAAGGGAAAGAAAATAAAAAGACTTCTGAACCCCACCTCATATGCTGAGGACCTCCCATGACCAGAATGGTATAGCAGAAAACACTCCAGGTATTTGGGAATGCTTCTTCTACCCACATAAGATTCCCCTGCTCCCAGCCCCTATTTTGTAACAGTGCTGTATACAGAGTAATTCTCCATCACCCACTGGTCAAATCCATGTATGAAGGCCTTTTGTTCCCCACATCCACTTCTTTCCACAGTGCTTAGCTCATAAAAGCCACCGCTGAGCATGTCCCAGGACCTTGAAATCATTAGCTGCTGAGTAAATCGGGTAAAACATGAAGTATACCACCATGGACACCAAAAGGTATTTGAGGAACTGGCTGAAACAAAGGTTTTCTTCTTAAAGAGGCACTTTTTCAAGAACTCCTTTACCAGAGGTCAAAGAAACAACCCTATCAAGAGGAGGGAACAGGAATGCTACCCTGGCCTCGTCATACATACAGGTGCTGCATGTATTCTTGGTAAAGGACCACCTATCACCTCACCTTATTTCATTCAGGACAGAAAAAGGTCGCTGGTACACAGTCAAAACAGTCTTTACACTAGAATCATTGGTCCAGCGTTGACCAATGCAAAATATGAGGGATACTAAGAAAAAGCCTCAGGTGGGGAGAATTATTTTGCTGAAATACATTATTTTCACCATTTTCAGCCTCTTTTTTTTAAATATAAAGTATGTTTTGATTTTTTTGTGTGCATCTCAAAATAATAATTGCCTCCTGCCTTGTAGTCTTCTGACTTTTCTGAGATTCCCTTCATTCCTTGTACTCATGTACCTAAGTCCTCTCCCAACTATGCCTCTCCTTCATGACTGATGAGCTCCTTTACAGTTCTGCTCACATCACTGCCAGGTGGGACATTCAATAGTAGAACGTGGTATGAGTCAAGCACCAAACAAATAGCAAAAAAGGCTGTCGAGGGAGAAGTTGCTTGTGGAAAGTCAGCACAGGTCGCTCGCAGACCCTTGTCAAGTGCCCTTGGTTCCCATGCCAGCTGACAGAAACCAGCAGAGCTGCACTGGATACCACTCGGTCACATTTACCATCAACTGGTCCTCCAACTCCTGCCCCTGCCACTGGCGGGGGAACTGCCTGCCTCTCTCATGCTCTAAATTCATGAGGAGAGCTGAAGACATGTGTGCCAGCGTGTGTGTTTGGCAATCGCATCACGGAAAGAAGAACGGTAAGGAAAAGTTGAGGAGGTGTGATCTCATTTTATGATACAGGATCACATACCCTTCCCCAGACAAAGTACTGCTTAATTTACAGGAGCTTTTTAGTTTCAGGTGTGAGTGCTGGACCTCTTGAGGGCTCTCTCTTGCACCGTAATGGAGTTTCCCCATCAACAAATACCAGTCAGCACTAGTTAGACAACAAATAAAGAGAAATCCCCCTCACCCAGTTCTAACTGTTTTCAATCTGTATGTTACATAGTTTATCTAAAGTAGGAAAGTCATTAACCATTCCCAGGCTTATTCAAGGCAGAATTCACTCTTCTCTGTACTCAGTAAGTAGTTGAAGTTGGTTTTCAAAAAATGTTGAAAGAGAACAAAATCTAGCAGTTTTAAAAAAAAAAAAAACACAACCATTTCTAAGAACCTTTTCAGAAATTATTAACAGAATTGCATACCATGATTTGCTAAATAAAGATGACTGATGCTGCAGGACCCACTTTAATGCTCTTCCTTATATTTAAATATAAATACCAAATATAACTTAATGAGATTTCTCAAAAGCAGATACATTCCAAATCTTAAGGAATTGTATCTTTGTGAACCTCGTTTTTCCCCCAGCTGCCTTCAGGTTTTTACAAGCTATAATATGGCTGAATTTCAAAACAGATTATGCTTCATAAATGCTACCAAATGCAGGAATTTTAACACTCCAGCTATTAACATCACATTCTGCTGCTGCCAACATGCACAACAAGTTGCCCATCAGTTGTTACTGTTTCTGCTCCCTGTCTCACAGCAGGTAGCAGACGTGTTTTGCAGCAAGATCTGCAAAAGTGCAAATCTCCAAGCAGTTTAAAATTTCGTGCCTCCCTTCTGGCTGAAGTGACGCTTAATGCACTTCATTACGTAAGATGTACTTGGAAAATGGTCTCTGAAATGGAAAGAATACACAGTAAGAAGTAATTGGATTAATTAATTAATTAATACACTATGTATTCATACTAGCAACTTCCTAAAGACACCAATCAAATGGTGAGGTGACACAAAGATAGGATGTTTGGAAACAATACAGCACAACTGGGACCAGTAATCCCACTGCGCATTGCGTTATTATACAATGAGGTGTTTCTCATGGGCAATTCTTAGTAACTGGGGTAAAGCATGGGGTATTAGAAGTAAGGCTAGAGAAGGCCCCGCTAGTCACTGATATCTAGAGGGAGTAACGACCATGAGCCTATAGATAGGCGGAAAGAATGAAAATGCTACAGACACCTTTAAGGTTTGTCCATCAAAAGCCATTTCAAACGCTAGGATTCCAATGAGGAATATACCACATTTTAAACAAGGAAACGTTTACTTCAGTAAGATTCCAGTTTTGTGGGGTTTCTTCCCTTCCTAAACACCTTCATACTGCGTGTTTCCTTATACAAATGTGGATTCTTTTTACTTGGGTTGAATTTAATTCAGTTGTGGCTCGCTCTCTCTTCTGGCAAAGAACAGAAATCACTATGGAATCAAGTTCAGGTAGTAATTGTTTCTGCAATATCATCTTGTGCAAAGGCTCTGATGAGTGAATAAATAACTCCATAAGCAGCAGTTGAAGATCAACTTAGCAGAAACACCTTGCTGATTATTAACAACCTAAGCAATCACTTGCCATAACACCACTGAGCCCTGAATATTCTATTTGCAGAGACGAAACTTCCACTCAAATTGTTACTGCCTGCGGGCGAAGGACTTTGCTGTATTATCGGCGACATGAGAAAATAAGAAACCACTTTCAGGCTTTGCAAAGTTTACAGGTAACCAGATTAACAACTACCTGACAAAAAGTGGTTTTGCTCTATACAGAACAAAGCCTTTACTCTTCTTGCAGGAAGGATAGCAGTGTGATACGGCAGCTGGGATAGGACCACTTGGGAGAAAGAGAAGAGCCGACTTGGGCATGGTAATTCAAGGAAGCTAAAAGGTAAGCAGTCAGGTAGACTAAATGCAACGTTACATTCTGCATTCAGCAAGCACCACTTTTTAGAAATAAAACACTAATTAGAAGCAATGGACAACTGATAAACACTGTCATTTCTTCATGCAAGGACAGTTCTGAATGGCTAGTAAGCCATGTTTTAAAGTATTAGGGCAATAGAGAACTCCCTGAAACTTGTTTACTGCTATCATATACTGGTTCTCCAAATAAAGTCTTCATGGTCAGAAGCTTCAAGTTGTTTGATTTATAAACCAGATTCCGATACAAGGTTCAAATCAAAACCTTACTGATTTACATATCTTTGAGAGATCACGGACTCTGAGGGAGGTTCCTGATGTCTGGAGAGAGACAGAAGCTGCAAGCACGTGGCAAGAAAGATGCTTTGGGGAATTACAGGCCAGTCTGCCTCACTTCAGTTTCTGGGAAAATCATGGATCAAGTCCTATTGAAAGCCATTTCTGAGCACATGGAGATGATGATGACTGGCAATAGCCGAAACAAATTTAACAAAGGTAAATCATGCTTGATCAACCTGACTTGCCTTCTAGGATGAAATGGCAAAATCAGTGAATAAGAACAAAGCAACAGACACCATCTACCTTAGTTTTAGCAAGCAATTAAACACCATCTCCCTCTCACATCATCTTTGTATCCAAGTTGGGATGTTACGGTTTGGATGGATGGACTACTAGTTGGGTGAAAAACTGACTGCGCTGCCAAGCTCAATGGGTACTGGCTCATGGTTGTACTCCACCTGAAGGAAGTAACAAGTAGAATACCTCAGGGCTTCGTTTTGGCACTTGTTTTGTTTAATCTATCTATGAATGATATGGAAGAGAAGACAGAACATACCCTCAAAAAGCCTGTAGATGACCCCAAACTGGGGGGAGCAGTTGACGCACTTGCAGGCAGAGGTGCCATTCAGAGGGACCTAGACAGGCTGGAGGAGTGAGCTGACAGGAACCTCATAAAATTCAACAGGGACAAATGCCAAGTCCTACCCCTGGGAAGGAATAAGCCCTGGGAATGACACAGGCTGGGGACAGGCAAACTGCAGAGCAGCTCTGCAAAAAAGGCTCAGCCGGGGCCAACAGCAAGGTGAACACACGCCAGCAGTGTGTCCTGACAGCAAAGGTGGCCAACAGTGTCCTGGGCCATACAAACAGAAGCACATACAGTAGATTGAGGGAAGTGATTAACCCTTTTTACTTAGCACTCATTAGATTGCATCTAGAATACTGTGTACAGTTTTAGGCATCCCAGTAGAAGATAGATATTGATGAACTGGAATGAGTTCAGCAGAGCATGGTCAAGGGGGCTGGAGAACTTGGCCTATGAGGAGAGACTGAGGGACTAGGGCTTGTTCAGCCTGGATAATAAATGGCTTCAAGGGAGCTAATACCTGCCTGCTCATACCTATGGAGACATCATCAAGACAAGAGTGAGCTGCTTCACAGTGCTGCACTGCAAGGAGAGAGAGTGGCCATAGTGTGAAACAGGAGAGGTTCCTACCAGATATGGGGGCGGGGGGGAGATCACAAGGATAGCTAGCATAGGGAAAAAGCTGCCAAGAGAGGTTGTAGAATGTCTTGTCCTTGTAGGTTTTCAAGACCACACCAGACAAAGGCCCAAGTAGCTGATCAAAACTCAGCATCAGCCCTGCCTCAAACAGCAAACTGGACTCAGGAACTCCAAGAGGTCCCTTCCAACATGAGTGACCCCACGATTCTATCCATCCCTTAAGTCTTCTCCACCTCTGGATATGCTAGCAAACAAAAACAAAGTTGCAACAATCCTTGACTTCATTTCAGTCACCCTGGCCTTCAAAACATCATTATTCTGTACCCTTCATGTGACCTACTGTTTGGGTTTTTTAAGTTCTTGCAAACTATAGTATCATGAAGAAAGTGGTGCCTTGCCTAGTTCACAGGCACCTTCACATACTCTCTATGGTCACAGAAGATTAACTGTTATCTATCCCAAGCAAGGGTGATAGCTGAGCCAACTTCATGGACAGACAAAACGAAAGGCACACTCTCAACATCACACACTGAAGTCTCCTTGTTCACAGAGTACGTTTCTCACACCACCTTCTGCTGGCTAATGAGGAAGACAGTACATTAGATTAGGCAATTCACCTGCCTTACAAGGTATACAAATTTTTTGGACCCGCTCCAGACATTAGAACACCACAAATGCAATTTCTGGCTTCTAACATTAAACACACTGACAAGGGAAAGGGTACAGGATCCTGTCCACCAAGATCCAACTCTCCACGTGCCATTTGAAGGATAGGATGTGAAAGTAATGACTGCTACTAATGATGAGGCTGAGTTGCTCTGATTAACTAAAAGGCAAGAGCTCTATTGTCACTAACCCTCCCATGAGAGCACACAATAACCCAGAAATCAGTGTAGTTTTTATCTACAAAACCACCTTACTTTATGACAAAACCATTCCTCTCCAGTTCTCAATCCAAGAATTAAACTCAATGAACACAGCAGTAGTTACCAAGAGCTGGTAGAAGATGGTCATATTTTAATTCCAACCCGTTTTATTTTCTCTTCCTCGTACATATGAGTCACTGTGGACAGAAACCACATCAGGATTAACATGCAAGATCATGTTCTATTGAGAACTGAATCCTGTCCTTAAGGATTAATATAAACAGTATGTTACATGCAAATACTGAGGGCAATATAATAAAATATTTGCTATTTGTACAGACTTTATGCTCATAAACACTACCTAATGTCTAATTCTAATCCACAGTATCAGAATGAAGACTTTTTTTATTCAAATACCTTGTATCACATCAACAGATTAAAAAAATTGAAAGAGTAAATGTATTTTAGAGTATGATAAGCAACAATAAGGAAGACATTAAACTCAACAAGAACAGTAAATATATCATATTGTAGGCCTACAGCAAGGATGACCAAATTAGACTGAATAAGTCAAGACCAACCACTGGAATGGAACATTTTGTAATGCATCTGAAAGTTCTAAAATTAAATTTAAAATTTAAAATTAAATCCTTTGCAGATTTTTGCCCCTAGTCAAAAGTGTCTAGCTGAACCATCACTGCAAAAAATTTAAGGGCAAAGCATCTGTCCCAAGTGTGTAAGACAACACAAGAATGATATTAAAGAAATCAAAGTCAGTACATTATAAGTTTTTACACATGTTTGACACGTATATAAATATATGAGCTGAAACGCATCTTATGAGTTCCCACACAGAGAGAATGGTAAGCTGGCCAAATTGTTTCATGGGCGATGCTCAGGAAAACCCAAATTCCATTAGGACGGAGTTACACACGACACCAGGAAGGAGACAGCTTTAAAGAACAGGTTAGTAACTGGTCAGGAACAAAAATTTTCAAAGCAGCAGATGAAAATTGATGGTATTCTGTACAGTTTCTCTGATGTCGGCAGTAAGGCAGCATTCCAGATAGCTCACTAGCTGTGTTGGTAACTAAATATGGAGAATATACACAGAACTGCTGGTGGTGCTTCCTCTTCCCACACAAGTACCTCTGCTCTAACTGCCCAGGAAGCCGATCCTGTCTCTCAACGCTCCTCTTAAAGTCCAGCAGAGGAGACACCTTGTCAATAAACTCATAACATACTCAGGCCAGGACTGACCAAACAGGATAGCAAGTGCCTCTTTGCTTGCTTGCTTGTTTTCGAAGTCAAATCGCTAACAAGAAAGATTTTACCTAAATAGGATTTAATTATTCAGATAAGAATTTTATATAGACTGTCATGGTTAAAACCTCTTTTCCTGAGATATACTGCTTGGACTCCATAGTCTAACCAAGGCTTCAGACCACAGCTGCCTCATATGTGAAAGAGGTTCAAAAGTGGGCCCCTCTCAGAGGGGTCTGCTGGAGCAGGGAAGGTGCTGAAGAACTTCTTGCAGCATGGCCGTTCTCGCTCAGAAATCTCAACCTGCCACCTCAGAGAAAAGGGTCAAGTGAACTGACATCCCAGTTCAGCAAAATAGGCACTTTGCTTTAAGCAGCACTTCAGAAAATAAGTTTCGCCAAATGAGAGGCAACATCAGTGAGTTCTTCAGCAGGTTTTCCCCCAAAGGTGCTATTTTACCCCACTTACAGCTATTTAAAGGTGCTATTTATCCCAGCTACAGTCATCATGTGATAAACAAAATCTTGAGAGAATAATGGGAAATTCTACTAAAAGGGGAAGGGGGAAGAGAGAAAAAAGAAAGGGTAGTTCTAGGCATCAGTGTCCCAAGAAGGTATCGTTTAACAATAACCAACTTCAAAGAGGAATGCTTGGGCATGAGGTAGCCCACATCTCCTGGTGTGGCACACAGGCCGAAACACAGTGAAGACAGGGTTCACACTTCTTCCTGCGGGCATGCAGCTGACAACAACAGGAGTTTGTGCAATGGGCAACCTCAGAGACACTTTGCACGCCACATCACTGGCAGAGGGGAGGGGGACAAAGGGAGAGAGGTGGCACCTCGAAGCACTCGGGAGGCTGGGAAAGGCATCCTCCCACTTCTCCAATGCCCTTAACTAATCTAGCTGGCCTCAGCAGAGCACATGCTATTTTAGAGCACATTTTTCTTAAGAGCTTTTACGTCTGATAATGTACAAAAACCTGCTGTAAATTGATTCTGTTGTAACAGCCCAGATAACAGTAATTGTACACAGCCAATTGCTCATACATACTAAAAATGGCATTAGAGTTTAACTTGAAATTACACCTTCAATTTTTATTAGAATTTAAAAGTTACTCTTGAAACACCTTGACATAGGAGACATTTTGTAAATTATGAGGGCAGTTACATAACTGAAAATTGAAATAAAACTTTACAGCTGCCTATCATTTTAGAGTTTCACAAAAAGGAAAGGTATATGAGACTTCAGTATTACTCCTTTATGATATGCCAAATTAACTTGGGGGATCATTGTTAGTTCATAAAGGAGAACAAATGAAGTACTAAAAAGGTTCTGGGTAGGCTACAGAAAAAAAATGTTAGATTAAGATTCAATCAAGTTTTAATCTAAAAACCTTGTTTCCCACACTAACTGAGAACAAAGTGACATATCAAAATATTTATGATTTACAGAACAGAGCAGAAGGGCATGTGGATGGGAAGTTCACGCTGTAACTGGACTGAAGTTTGACTTCCCCTCCACCCACTCCCCCCAAAAAAAATCTGAAACAGGAAAAGAAACATGAAAGATTTATCACTTCAGTGCTCTACAACAGCAATACAACACTGACTGTGATTTACACATGCTATGTTTTCTTTTCAAAGTCAATCCAGTATTTAAGAGTATAAAACGCAAGACAACTAGCAAAAAACACTCTGGGTAGCCAGTGTTTCATGGGCCATTGATGAGCACGGGAGCTTGCATTTTCAAAACATTGTGAATACCGTAAACGTTTTAGATTGGCTTAGGCCAATCCACGTCAATGTTTCCCTCAAAAAAGGGTGGCTCCATGCTTTCCCTCTTCCACAGCTGCACCCCCCAGCCTGGTCTCCTGCCAGCATTACCACACCTGAGAGCATGCCATCAGCAAGACCAGAGACCTGGGTTTTGAGACACCCCTTACTGAAAGGCAGTTTTAGGATTATTTATTTAGTCAGCTTGGCTCACATTTCACCAAAACTGTTTGCCAACTGATCTTTGCTGAACTGAGATGAGCTGCAAGAGGAAGGCTGGAGAACAGGCAGCAGAAAGACAAACGGAGATCCATCAACCTCTGAATGCTTCCTCCAACTCTGCTCCAGCAAAGCGTTCAGAGATGGCTATTGGCCTTCCTATGGCAGTGCAGGCACCATCAGATGGTGCCAAAAGACCTTGTTTCTTTGCAGACTAAAGAAAAATTACATAATTCAATTCAAGCTTCGCCAGGTTATGAAACAGATGTAACAAAAAATGGCTGGTACACAGAGAGACGAATTTGAGGTTGACTACAGAACTTACAAGGGATTTCACTGTAAGAAGGAAATATTCCTGAAGGTTGTTCTCCAAAAAGAAAACTACACACACACAAAAAAAGTCCACGGTACAACAAAAGGAAGGAGTTTGCCTATCACATATATAGTACAGACTGAATAAACAAATCCCAGAAAACAGGTAAAAGGAAACAGCTCCAGACGTAGACTCATGTGCATGCTGTTGATCTTTTCTCATTTGTACTGTAAGGTGAAATATGGGCTTTTCAGTCATAAGGCAGGATGCTCCTGTGTTAAGTATCATAAAAACACTAAGATAGTCCTTTTCCCAAAGGGTTTGTAATCTCTCTTGGGTGGACTGGTTCCAAACAGCTGTAGTCACAGGGAACTGATCGTAAATAATCAATAAACTTGTAGCAGATTAAGAACAGTCACGAGGGGAAGAGAATGACTTGACAAAATCACAGATATTCAGAAATTGCGTCCTAGGTTAAACTATAATAAAAGGGTAAGAAAACACATCATATGTAAGATCAGCTCAATGAAGAACAGCTAAGGGAAAAACTAAAATAAAAACCAATCTCCTTCAAAGCATGGAGGATTAGACTTCCTTACAAGCAGACACTGCTTACGTATTTACCCGAGTACCTTCTGGAAAAAGAAGCTGGTATTACTACAGAGCCAAAATTAATTTGTGTTACCAAAATTAACTTTGATATCAAGTTGTTATGATTCAATTTTCTGTTGACCTAGTTGCAATGATCTAATAGAAAAAAATAGGGTAATTTAAATATTTTACATATCAAGAACTTACTGACAAAGCCACTGGGAGTTAAAGATCAAACATATTAACACAGAAAGTAAATAATTTCCAATAATCATGATCCTCATTTATTATCCCTACCGCAGGTTTTTGCGATCTTTCAGCATTTCAAACTGAACAATTAGGAAGCATTTTTAATGGCCAGGTTAACTACATCAGCTTGAGTACAGAACTAAGATACAACTCTTACCTATTAAATTCTGCATTTTTAGGTACACACAAAAAAAGTTCCTGGGTGGAAAACAACAACAAAAATTCAGCAGGTTAAGAAGAAAGGTTACGACTATAATATTTTTTTTGGAAGCATACTCATATGTTCTACTAAAACTAAAGTACTTTGTATTAGGCTTGAGGTTCACATATTTAACTGGAACAAATTCCCCTTTAAGGTCCGTAGCGATCATTAGAAAAAGTTTCCACGTGATTCTGAACATACTAAAAAACCCTACTATTATTTCTCAACCTGGAGGTCAGTAAGAAAGTTCAAAACATCTGAATAAAGTTTAAATCCACAGCGAAAGCAAAATGCAGGACTGCTCATATGTTCACTAATACAGATGAAGCCATTCATGAGGAAAGACTATACTGTAATCAGTAAATCAGCAGCAATTCTTCAAGCTAATGAAGTATTAAAGCTATTAGCTTTATTTTTGTTAACGAGCAGGCTGTGGGTATTATTAAGTATTACACTGGTATGATCTATGCATAAATAGATCAAGTCTAGGAAGGTTAAAACCAAACTAGCCATGCACAACTGCTCTGCAGAACCAGATTTTTCACTTCCATCACTTTGTAACCCCCCTACGCTGGCATGTTTCTTTATTTTTAATCCAATGAAGGCACAAGTGGGAAAGAGTAGAGTACAGACCCTTTCAAATAAAACTAATGCAAGTCTTTTCATGGACAATAAATAAGTGCAAGCATAGGATTAAAAAAAAAACCAAAACACCCAGACCCAGACAATCCCATCAGACGCTTGCTTTGGTAAGTGAGTGCCAATGCATTCCTACCCCTGGGTACCATAGTTGTTCTTCCTTTGGCTCCCTATAACAACAAGGATGAGTAAACCACAAACTCATGATACCCACTACGCTAACAGGCCAGACAAGACTGGCAGGCAGGCAGATGACGGTAGGAGGTAAGTTACAGCTCACTCTGGAGGGGACAAAATGCCTCCCCATCAGTGGCACCCCAGCTTCCTGGGGCCAAGCTGCTGGCTCCTCAGACCATCTACCCCCATCCTGACCACTTACCCTCCCCCGCTTGGCCTCCACACAGCTTTCCGAGCACAAAAATCTCACACACAGTCAAAATGGTTCCTTAAAAAAAATATACTGCTGTTCCACCTCTTTTGGAAGAGGGGTCGGATGGAAGGCTGCTAGTTGTAGTCTACTTGTCCCTCAGTTTTCAGGGTTCAGGGCTGTTGACAAACCATGTGCCCAAATCTGAAGAGCTTCGAGAGAAGCAAATTTTTTTTAAACCCCAAAAATCAGTCATCAGAAGTAAGAATTGAGAGAATTTGGGACAGTTCTAGTAAAAAACAAAAAACCAAACCAAACAAACAAAACACCACCCCGCCCCCCCCACCCCCCGAACAAAAAACCCACACAAAACCAAAAAACAACACCCACACCACACCAAAAACCACATCAAATGCAACTGCATGAGAAAGTTCTTGGGTTTCTGTTGCCACTGATCCCATGACAAGCATACTGAAAACAGCTTGCTTTTCCAAATTTCAAAGAGCATCCAGTATCTACATGGATTCATCAAAACCTGAATTCCTAGACGGTTAATGGATGCTTCATTCTTATGAATCGCATATAACCATTCCCAACTTATATTTTCCATTGCAGCAGTTTTCCACAAGAAAATAAACCCCCGCATTTGAACACAAAATGTCTCCTGTTACACAGGACCACGAGTATAAGCTTTCATGTGAAAGAGGAAGGCACCCAAAGGGAATTTCTGGTTGCATGATAAAGATGCCTGCACTTGTGGGTAAGGGACTGGAAGTGTTGAAGCATGTTTGACCTTCAAATGTCAGCATGTTCATCTTGCAGAGATTTCGGATGTTTACACAAGCATGAAGTGCTGTAACGCTTTCCCTAGGGACACGCTCCGAGCGCAGTGATCTATCCACCAGGAAGACGGCTGGTGTCATCCCAGCACAGCTCCACGGATGCTGCCCTGCAGCCCTTGAATCCCAGCTTGCCATTTCATGGGAACGCTGCTGGGTATGAGCCCAGCTGACTCAACGCCGTACCTCTCCTTCGTCCCGAGGCTGTCAGCAACAAGGTCTGATGAATGAACGTGTGCTAGACCTGAGCGACTTCCAGCACTTCAAGCACAGCCCTGTAATGCTGCCATGCCTCCCCTTGCCAGTTATGGACAATTTATCCTTTGAGGGCAGATAAAAGCTGAGGCACTGCGCTGTCACATCGCAAGTACTAGCTTTATCAGTCCTCTTTGCCTGAAGGGCAATGTGCCCTAAATGAGAAATACTTTACTGAAAATTAACCAAGTTCTTCCCTACTCTTACTGAAAGTCATTTTGCAAACACTTTTCCAAGGTCACAGATGAGCTCTTTGAAATAAACTTTCCCCAAAAGCCAGGCTATCCACTAAGGATGAGAATGTAAGGGCATATTTATGAACAAATGTCTAAAGTCTCTTAATGAAGGACAAAATACCTTTCACAGAAAACCACTTAAGTCATTAAATATAGGGTTTTTTGCCTGCCTGAATTAAAAAGGCAAATATGGACATTAATTCATACCAGCACTCTGACAACAAAACACAAATACATATACTGTTGGTTATAGTACATATATATTTTTCTATTTTGTTGCTATAGTTAACAAATTAAAAACCATTTTACCGTGCTATTTAGAAAACAAACACATTTTTAATGAAAAGTAATTCTGATGTCTTGGTGGAAGTATTGTGACATTAAAAAAAAAACCCAAATCTAGAAACCACTTTAGAACCTAAATTCAAAGCGATAGAGCTTAAACACAAGGCCACCTCTAAATTACATGGGCACAATAATACCATTGAAAGTAATGAAAAAAACCAACATGGACACAACATAAAACTCAAGGAGTGCAGTAACAGCTTTTGTCCAGAGGCTGCTTATACCCTGGGAGCATTGCTAATTTATGTTTCATGCAATGAGAGGTAGTTCAGCTGTTCCCAGACCCAAGGGGACTCTAGAAGCAGTAACAGACATATTCAATGACAAAAACCAAGGTACCATCCCCAGCGTTCCCAAAGAATCCACCCATTTGCTTCTGCAAAGTAACTGTCAAGTGGAATCACTACCTTGCTTGCTATTTCCTGTGCACACGGGACAAAGGACAGTGCAGCCTCAGTCAAGAAACGGGTATTTAAGGAATTAACAAGGCAACACAGAAGAATTAAATGCAGCTGCAAGGAAACATGGAATCACAGATCTGCATTTCTTCACTGAAAAAGGGAAATTAAAGACCATTTGAAACGTTCATCAGACACCACCAAAGGGGAAACCAATGACCATTTTTGTTACACAACACAAAGTCATCTTAGTTTAGCTAAGCTTTAAGTAGAATATCTCACAGCAGTTAGGTCACCTGGCAAACAGAGCAACAGGATCTTCCTTCAACACAAATGAAGCAACATCAGAAACAACCCTCAGTCTGCATCTATAACAGTCATAATCGAGAACGCTTTAATGAAGCAAATTTTATTGCAATTTGTTGAAAAATAAAATATAAAATAGAAGCCAAGTTGAGGCAATTATACCTTTCTTTACATCTGATGAAGCACTGACAGGTGTGCACAAACACCTTACCGCTCGGAACCCAGAGCATGTTTTTGCTGTGACGGAAGGGTATTTTTTTTTCCTCTTAAGTGCTACCTTGCCTTTGTACTAGAACAGACTGATCTCATTGTTCCTAGGAAGGATCACAGGGTCTCTATCTGCCTGGCTCAGGTAGCATCAAGTGAGATGTGAAATGAGATGATAGGAGGCGCATGGCAGAGCTGATGAAGAGCTGGGAAGCAGACACAAGTAAGACCGGCTTGGATAGCAGATGCTGAGAGGAAGCAGAAGAGGACATGCTGAGAGGAGGAGATGGATGCCAAGCTAAGAAGAAGATTACTCAGAAGGAAAGGAGAGGTGAAGAAACATCAGTGCCTGAGGACAAGGAGACTTGAGTGGAATGGTGATGGACAAGACAGTAGCATCTGGTGAGCCAAAGAAGGGAGCGAGGCTGGAAAACCTGGAGTGAGAGAAAGACTCAGTAAGAAGAGTAGGACAGGGGCAGCAGCCCGCAGAGATACAGAAAAGCAGGAGAGCAGCATGTTAGAGGGGACGGGGCTAAGAAGTCTGATGAGAAGCATTATTTGATATGGGAAATGAACCCATGTAAGCATGAGAACGCCTATCTCAGTCCAAAAAAACCTTTTAGCTCAAGTGGTCAACAGCAGGTACCTACAATACAACATCAAAAAAGGGTGTAAAGCATAGAAGAGCATACAGCGGTGTTTCCCCAAGACAATGTTTCACCACCACCTCCACAGACACAAGACTAAGGTCCCTAACACCTGATGAGTTATCCTGTAGTGAACTGTCCTGTGGGGCTTTGAACCTTTGCAGGCTCTCAGCATCCACAAGACTCTGTGGCAGAGGGATGAGGAGCTCACATACACACTGTGCAACAAAATATACAACTATACAATGACTTCTGTTTGCTTGGAGCCTGAAGCCTGCTAGTCTCATTTGATAACCTGAAGTCTCATCATGATGAAGTCTCATCTCAGATAGGGTGAATGACCATTCCTCATCCATCCTCTTCAAGCTACTCAATGACTTTGCAGAGCACTGTCAGAGCCTCCAGGCATCTTCCTTTCTGTGCTGGAAAGTTCTAATCTACTGTGTCATTTCTTCTACGGGAGCCACGTCATACGTCAAGCACTCACCATTACTCTTTAAACTCTTCAATTTCTACTATATACTTCTTAGGACAAAGACCAGAACTGCACACAGTGTTCACAAATACAGGTAAGTCCATACTTCACACAGTGGAACAGTAACATTCTACATCTTGTTCCCCATTCCTTTCTTAGTAATCCTTAACACTGCTTTTTTGGCACTAAGGAACTTGTGTTTTCACATAGCTATTAATACCCAAGGTCCCTGTCCGGAGAAGTTAGAGGCTACTCACAGTATCATCATATACACTAAGGTAAGATTAATTTATTTTGTGCTTCTCCCATGTACACTGCCTTTACTACATCAGTTTTTGCCTGCCATTTTACCTCCAGTCAATCAATATCAAAGAACCATCTGAAATTCTTCATAGTTTGCTTTTATTAATTCTACCCTGAATAACTTAGTTTCATCATCAAATGGGTCACCTCACGATTTACCCTCTTTTCCAAATCACAAATATTTTGAATGTCACAGGCACAAGAACTGATCCCTTGAGATTCTACTGGTGACCTTTCTCCACCTTGAGGATGGACCATTAATTCCTGCCTTTTTTATCTTTCTTCTTATTTAGCCACATAAGAGTTTTCTCTTCTATTCCATGGTAGATTAATTTCTTTAATAGCTTCTGGTAATGGACCTTGTTAAATTTCTTTTGAAAAATCAAAGTAGACACACTATCCATTTGCCTACCTACTCCTTTTAAAAAACCTGAAATAGCCTCTTCCTCAATGTTGTACTCACTGACAAGTCCAATATTCCTAGGTGTTCAGCACTTCAAAAAAGCACCACCACCACCCCAAAACAGGCTTACTGAAATGCATTTCCAGGATTTTCCGTAGCACCTGTTAGAAATATCCAGTGATTCCCATCACTGACTCTTCCTTTGCAGTTAACAACTGCATCAAATCTGTTGGCAACATTCAATCCTCCTCTGAGAGCAGAATGTATTTAGGTTGAAATCTTACCACTGCTTTCAGCTAGGTAACAGAAATCTGTAGGAAGATGCTCATATGCAAATCAATTTAATGACATGTGGCAAGACTTACATTTCCTTTCTCTCCCTCTCCCCATCTCTCCTTCCTAAAAGGCTAAGCGAACAACACACATTAGCAGAATTCTCCCATTGCAAAATTAAATACTGTAAGTCAAAGGAAACACCAAAAAAAAAGGGTGAATCGGCTCTGTGGCACTACAAAGACGCTCGGATGAAAAGTTCCTGGTTTGTCTGTTCCAAAAGCTGGATGTGTACAGTGAACAAGCTATGAAACTTATGCAGTGGCTTCATGGATTACTCACAGGTTGTGTGCGTGTGTGAATGCACACATGTATCAAAACTCAATATACCTATATGCTTCATAAAGAATCCTTGTGCGCACGCATATATATGCACACATACACATACATGCTGTTTCAAGCACTCTACCATTTGGAGCCCAACTATCAACAGATACTTTTAGTTTCGACACTTCTCCCCAGCTTTTCTCCAGCCTTCCAACTACAAACTAGGGATGACACTCCTCACCTCATGACCTTTACGAAACTAAACTTGTGTCTCCAAAGTGCTTGGGTAAGGTTAGAGAAACTTATGAGAAGAAAATTAGTTTTGTCTTCAGGCAGGATTTGAGCAGCAAGGAGTAACTAAGGCTGTGGGAGAGGCCGAGCCAGGAGGTCAGAAGAACACACCGAATAGCTCATTCAGGTGTACACAGCGGGGCAGGGCAGGCAGAGGGGGCTGCCCCACAGTTGCAGCCTCCCTGGTACCCCTTTTGCACAGGAAGGGTCGAACTACGGTCAGGAACCCACCTTAGCTTCCCCCTTTCCTAATTTTTGAGCTCTTTTTAACCTTACTAATACTCTTCCAGCACTACTTTTTGTGGTTAACTCATTTTATATGAAGCACTGCAAAAAGAGCAGGAACATGCTGCTTTTAATCCCTGACACACTCAGATAGCCTGGACAGAGTTACAAGAGACAGAAAACTTAGTCCAGCTAGCATTGGTTATTCAAGCAGACAACTGATTTATCTTTTTGAGCTCCTAAACATTTAAAAAAAAAAAATAGAAACAGTATTTACTGCAATTTGTAATGCTGTCTTTAATAGATAGCTATGAAGAAGACTTTCACATGTCAGTGACTGCTTCCTGTGAGCTGTTCCGGAAGTGTATACACCATCCGTTCTGGTTTCCTTTGTCCATTGTAAGGAGACAAATAAGCCCCTCATTTTCAGTGTTTACCTATAAGGAATTATTTTACTGCTTTAGGAGTAGATCTGCAGAGCTGTTATGTTCAAGATTTCAAAAAGTTTTTGTGTTTTGACCTGTTCCACAAATCCTTTTCAAATTAAAACCTTACTGCAGTCACCATACAAGTAAAATATATGTACACCCTAAAAATGCACAGAAACACACAAGTTCAGACCTATTTCTTCTGGGCTTATTATACAAAAATAAGATGCTTTATATTTACTCTTAGTCATATCTAAAGGCACATTCTGGTCACCACCATAGTGCTAATTTTGCTTTATCTCTTCACTTCAAGGTTTCCACACCTTCAGCTAGGATTTGGCTAAACCAACAGCTGAACCAATGTTTGGCTCAAGTGCGGAGGTGGAAGCCTCCAGAAACAGATCCGTGACTGCCTGAGGAAGTTTTCGTGCTACTGGTGGGCGATCTCATTCAGGATTTCTCTGCCCACTCCCCACCTCTTCCTCCAGCTGATGATGTTTTGTCCCCTGAAACACACCAAAGGACACTTTAACAGTTTATACACTCCTACTCTGCGAAGAAAATACTTAGAAAGACACAGTTATAAACCATGAGGCAATACAGCTGCTTAGAGTTATAACAAAAAGATAAACTTGTTATTGTTTGCACAAATGATCAGTAACCCAACTGATGCTTAGCAGCCACTTTCTTCTCTATTACGGAAGCTGACCATAAAACCCGGGCCCACAGAGTTCAGGTATATACAGAAAATCATTTTTATTCAATGAAGCATGTCAAGGCATACTCTTAATTACATCGCTGCACAGAAGCACATTTAAGAACACACTTGATGAACTGAGCCCTTACAAGCTTCCTGCAATTAGCTCAGCCGCAAGGATGCAGAAATAGGAGAAAACTCTGACCGCAGGCACAACGCCGAAGAGGCTGCCAGTGTGCAGCCAAGCACAGTTTTGGACCTGGGCAGGGACCTGGCTAGGGAGCACCTGTCAAGGCTTTGCTGCAGGTGGAAGGAAGCCAGTGCATTAGGACACCTCGTTATCCCTGCAGTGCTTGCAGTTTCACAAAAAAACGTGCCTAGCCTGTGCAGGCAGGGCTTTCTCATCCACCTGCCAGCACTATACCAAAAATACCACTAGTAGGCAGAAATATTGTCTATGAGGGAGCAAAGAAGAGAGATGAAATAGTTCTCCCAATGAAGAGTTGCACCTTTCTCTGTGCCTAGGATTTCTCTACCCGTGGTCTCTCCACTAAGCAATGCAGATTGTCAGTCTTTTTGGAGATCCTCTCCTTCCTGTCAGCTACTGCTGTCAGAAAAACTAGACATGATGTAGTTGTGTAGGCTGAAACTAAGTACATTTTTTTATTTTAGGAAAAGAGTGTGGTGTGAGGCTTGTCTGCATCACTCATGGCTGAGTGGAGACTGAGGCAAGCTGGAGGCAGATAGCTAAACTAGCAGGGACAGGAAAACTCCAAGACAATTATTTAATGTCATTCTGCTAATCAGGCACTGCATGGAAAAGCCAGTGGAAAGCGCTTCCAAACTATCCAGAAGAGAAGCTTTGCCATTGCAGTCAGAAATAGGTGCACTAGACAGTGAGCCAAGAGGAAAAAAAAAAAAAGCAAGTACTGCCATGTAGCAGAAATAAACAGGCATTTCACATGCTTGTGTGAAAAAATCCCACAGTTAAAATTGCAAGTAAACTACCAGATGAACCAAAAGAACTGTCAATTACATATATCTCTATTTAAATGATTCATTCCAGGCATAACCTTGGTGTTTTCTTTGGTATAATTGGCTAGGCAGGTGTATCAAAAACTTGAGTACACCTTTTCTTCTGACATCAGCAAGTGGTTAACTTTACAAGCTGTTAGAGTAATAAAGCATGACAAGTTAATAAATATTTTCAAAGATGTTTTTGTTAAAACCAGAAACGGAACCCAGCTTTTCACTACACAACCAAACAGCAAAATATATTTGTCATATAACCTAATCCACTTGTTTATGAACAAACGATTGCAAGTAATCACGTTTTGATTGATGGAGGCTACATACATAATGATATTCCAATACATCTGGATCCTTCAAACACTACCTGAATATAGTGCTTAGCAGTATACCTTAATGGGATAACAAAACGGAGTCACGTGTGAGTATGCCAGCAAGCACTTTATGCAGCGCAGTTAATCAATCCCCTGGGAATTCCCCTTTACCCCACCTCGCAGTTATGTGTCTGCCATGCCCACAGATCGATCCACGAACATCTGCATAGTTTAGCTTCTCCCCTCCCTCCAGGGCTACGGTGCACAATGAGCAGCTAGGCTGGGGTGTATTTCACCAACAGTAAATGAAATGTCATCTATTCAGAAAAGTATAGGCATACATTTATCCAAGGTATTCAAAGGATCATGGCACTGGGACAAGGATGCCTGCTCCCGCTGCCAGCCAGGAACACAGAGTGAATTACCTCATTTCACAGCCTACACCGCACAGATTTGCCAGCTGTTTTTCCTCAGGCGAGAAGCAAAGAGAGGAGAGAGCAAACCAGAACTGCTTATTGCCCACGCTGCCCCAACACAGGCAGAAATCCTGCCCTCCTGCTGCAGCCAGTGGCAGATCTCCATCCAACATTAACAAGGCCAGGTTTGCAGACGGGGTACTTTTCAAGAACGGTTTCCATAAAGTGAAGTGGAAATCATGGGCTTCTTGGCACTGCCTGATGAAACCCTGCAGCCCATGCCCCACAGCAAGCTCACTGTCACCATTTTGGAGGGCTCGGTCTTAAAAGCACCTGCTTTTTGCATGCTGCAGGTGTGAAGATGGCAGCAGCACGCACACCCGACACCGTGCCAAGGAAGCGCTGCAGATCTTTACTCCTCCGCCAGCACATCTCATGGCTCATCATCTTTGCCTGAGCACTGAAAACGCATTTGTGGCTTTATGTCAAGCAGCACACTCCTCATTCAAATAGCATAATTTAACCCTTTAATCTTTGTATTACTAAAAAAACCCCCTTCAAATCCCAGATTTTTTTTCATCTTGAAGACAGCAGTCTGACACCATCATTCAAGACACTTAAATATCCACCTAGATTCCTATTTCTGTCATAAGGTGGCTAACAGAGCTTCAAGCCATAATAAGCATACCCTGGAAGATGTCATTTTCTAAAAGCAGGAAGATAAAAATAAAGATAGTTTTAAGGCAAATGCATTCAGTGTGTTCAGAGAGGTAAGTAAAATTTACTCAACAATTTTCTTTTCACAATAAGTTTGTCTTCTTCAATGAACTGAAACTGTACAGTAATCCCCTCTGTCCCTGGAAGCATGCAAGGAATACATCACTAAATCAGATTTATTACACGAGAACATTTTCTCAAAGCTTGCAGTTATGAGAACATCGCAAAGCCCTGTACACAGACACAATATCTTAAAATTAAATTAAACCAGTAAATGCTTTTCTTCTGTAGGTTCAATTAGAACATTTTTAGGGGGCATATTTATGTGGTCACTGCAAAGACACATGGCTGACTCAAATAAGGGGCTTTCATTTTGCCTTATTTAAATTATTGTTTTTATGGTTTAGTTGCATCCGCTTAAGAAAAGAAAATATCAAGCTGTGTAATCTAATAAATCTGATCAATATTACTAAAGTATACTGCTACAAATAGCTGCAGTAACTACCACCATGCACGAGTCTCAGAAAAAAGTAATGGAGCAGCCAAGTGCTGTAGCAATATGCTCTCTACACATCTCGGAAAGCCTCGGCTGAAGACTGGGACGCCAAAGGACTGTGAAGATGCTCTGGCCTGAAAGTAGACACATTTCTGTCACTCACTGTTTCTCACCTCTGTGGAAAACAAATGTCAAGATGGGAGAAACTATAAGCTGACTCAAGATACTGAAAGTGATTCTCACAGCAAAGTAAAATCTGCAAGACTCAACCCCGCAATCAGCTGCCCACTGCCAAACTTTCTTTTGGCATCTTAATTCTTATCAGAGTCAATGGATTTAATGGTGGTCTACATCAAGGGTCTACCTGCACTAAAATTACTGAGGAATGGGCACTACCAGTGCCCGACTTCAGAAATTGCCCACTAGCAGCTACCACACCAAGGACAGGGGAGGCACACACAGAGCTGACAGGCAAGATCCAACTTTAAAAAAAAAAAAAAATCTTTTAACATTGAAGAAGTGTTAGCAGGAGATAAAGAAAAAAAAAGCTCTCAGGAGTCCTTAACTCTGTAACAAATAAGATTTAGGAAAAAGTATTCCAAGACAGACATAGTACTGCTTATGGTGATAATTAATAAAATCAGTATCCCCACACTGAGCAGTTTGTGCAAGCTACAAGATCAGTTACCAAAAAAAAAACCCCAACCTATGATATTGCATAAAATTATTAAAAAAGATAATCTGTCAAAGCCATAAGACATTGACAGACTGAATTCAATCAACTCTCTGCCTCCAGTCTACCCCCTTGATGTACAAGGCAGCAAGAGTATTCAAAGTATTTGACCACAACTTTTAGACTACAGAAAAATCAAAGTGATAAATTAAAAGGGTAACTGTCCAACAGGAAAAGTAAATGAACAGTCTTTATTAAAAATGCTGAACTACACTTTTTTTTTTTCCCTTCAAGACTTCCCCTCATTTCAGAGGATCTGTTCATCTTTTGACCAGCTTCACCACTATGAAGGCAGCGAGCCAACAGGAGAGGACGTGGGCTGCTAGCAATAGATGAACACCAAGCTGCTGGGTACTAAGCAAGCCTGACTTCCCATGATGGGCTGTACTCCCAGCCTCCCATGTGGGAAAATGACCCACTCCTCCAGCCTCCTCCTCTGATGCACTTTCACCATATGCAATAAAGTCCAACTTCAACCACACACAACACGCAAAGGGCTGGTTGATGGAGAAATGACAGATAATGGCCACATTCACCATTTTTCCGCCAGTGGAAATAATTATATGGTCACTCTCCTCACAGTAAACTCTTGGGAACATCAGTATCTAAGGCTTTTGTTTCTATTAGTTTTATTCCAGTCAGGGTCAAAAGATGAATGGTAGCATAGGAGAAGGATGACAAACACAAACGCAGGCATGCAGGCGGACACAACTGCATAAGCCTCAATTACAAGGAAATCAGATAAAAAATAGCATATGGGGGGATTTAAAAATATAAAATAGGAGCTAAGGGCAAAGCATAAATGGGCATGAGGTGCTTAAATGTCTTTAAAATTTTTGCCTCCAGCAAGCAAAGCCCACCTTGCTACCTAAGATAGCAGACATTCAACTTCTGATAATTTTTCGTTCAAAACCGCAACTCGGGAAACACACCTTAAAAGTCCAAGTCCAGTTTCTCACTCCTGCAGGGAACTGCATATAATCCTGTTCATAAATTTATGAGCTTCCTTCTAAATTACTAGACTTCTTATTCCTTTTACCAGAAGACTGTTGGAGCTCCTTACTCTTGCAGAAACCTCCTTATAATTTCCAGATTAAATTTATTCATGGCCAATTTATATTCATTTGCTCTCGTGATGACATTGTCTTTTATCTTAAATTAGGTTGTAAGTTCTCCAGGGCACCGACCAAATCCACTTAAGTAGAGAGAGTCTTGAGCAAAACAGTTCCCTGATCATAATTCAGAGCTTTGCTTATGATGACAACACAATAAATAATAAAAATCAGGTTTTATATTTCCACTAGTCTGATATTCTTCTGTCACATCTCTAATTAGCGCAAGCGCACTCACATGGAATCTGATCAAATATATCATGATGAAGCTAGGTGAGACTGCAGTTCTGCCCCACCTCTAACAAGTTGCATATCTGGCTCTACAAGCATATTGACACTACAAGCTGATGTTTTTATCTTGACTGTGGAAAACTAGAGAAAACACACAGCAACAAATAGGTAGAAGAGCATGTCCCTTTTAGCTTTCAAACTTTTGGTGGAAGTGACCAACTCAACTCACATAGAAGTCTGGGAAACACACAAAAAGCAGTAGTTTCCTTCCCACAGTCAGGATTCATATTACTAGAGGCAGGTTCTTCCCCCCACCCCCCTCCCCAAGTCTTGAATTTGGGTTCTCCTTGAACACTTTTGCTCAGAATAAACTAGTCATTCTTACCTGCATTAGCATCAGCAACTATATACTGCAGGTCTAGAAACACCTATTTCATATCCATGTAAACAAACATCAGATCTAGAAACTTTACTGGACAATAAAATTTCCCTGATACTTCTTAGTATAGATTTTGCCCATCTGCTGTTTTGGCACCTTTGACCATAGTGGTAGCATGCTTGTTAGTTACTCTGCAGTCCTCTTTTTCCTAAGTTGGCACACTCACTGCCTGGGCATCAGGCAAAGCGTGCCATGTGCTTTACCTATTCTACACAAACGAACAAAAATTCTAGAAAGACTGCACATTTTCTGGATTTCTTTCACTATTTATTTCCTGGAATAACTGGCCTGAGTTGCTTTCCACGCAACATTTTTAGCTGCCCTGGCTTAGTAGAAAAAGTTCCAACTTTGAATTCCAGCATTTAAAAATGGAACTAGGTAGCCATTTTATCACAATTCAAATGGCACTGGCAAAGCAACATATTTAAATAGCTTATGGAATAATCTCAAGAAAACGTTGTGCCTAGAATGTTAATAAAAACAACAAATAAATATGATTCTGTTTTTGAATGCTGACAGAAAGCTAACAGAGAAGTAAAGGTTAACAAAAAGAAAAAAATGGACTGAACCTCCCTTTTAAATTGGTGAATCGATTCAAAGCACCAAGGACACAGAAGAGAATACCAAGCAACTGCTACAAAAATAAAGTTGCAGAAAGAAACAGAGGACTTTATAATCTAGCTTTTACTTGCTTTCAATTAAAAGAGATTCCTATTGTCTTTCACAGTAAGAGACCAAGTACTAAATATTAAAAAAATAATGGGGAAAAAAAAAGTATTTATTTTGGGAAAAGATAGATAGCTTATAAGCAAAAAACTGTAAACTGGGCTCACATATGCATGTCTATATGGGAGGAAAAGATGGGAGAGGACAGATAATGACAAAAATCAGGGGAGTAAGCAGAAGCCTGGTTTGCAGTCACTCATGACAATAGTACCTGGAAGAGCAGGAGTATTTTCTCTCTAGTTAATGCCATTCCAAAGGACTGAACAATTGGACAAAATTAATCTCAGAGGAGATAATACAGAGATGTAAGAGATATTTGTGTATATTCTCTATTTTTTTCATGAAGGGACAGAAACACCAAAGAGCAGGAAAAAACAGACTGAAACACAAGTCACTCACCCAAACACCTGTAGGGAACCACAATATGTGGGTGACCGTTGCACTGCTTCCATCCCCTCTTGCACCAGTTCTGGATCGTAACTGGCTGGTTGGCTTCGACAACATTGGTGATTTGTAATTCAGGGTAGACCTAGCATTAAAAGTATAAAAAAGACAAATGTTATCACAAGTATGCACTCTGGGTCATGCAGTATTGTTACACGTGTTTGCAACATGGATATCACAATACAATACTCATTTTCCTATCTTTTCCCTCTTCTGCTGTGTATTTACTGCAGGGTATGAGTATCTGCACTTACCTGAAAAGCTGGTGTGTTTGTTCATCAGTAAAAATGCATGGCTGCCAGCTCAGAATACGATGGTGCTAACAGCTGGCTGTCAAAATGTAACTTGGCCAGTTACACTTGCTTAAGCTACAGATCAGCTAAACAGGTATTTCATGGTTGAGTAAAATACCCTCTCCTCCATGTCTAGGCTATCGCTCTCCTTACAAAACTGCATATATTGAGCCTTATCTCCATACATCTAAAATTAATAGCATGCCTTTATGTTTATCTCAATCATTTTGACAAACACCATAATTGTTTCCCACTGTAGACTGCACAGTATTAAGTCTGCTGAATCAGTTATTCATATTTAGGTTTACATCACCCATATAAACCTATTTCCGACCTCCCTAAATTGCTGAGATCAAAATCCTATCTGCTCTTAACACTGCAATACACTTCTACACCCACAACCATGCCACCAGCAAACTGGATGACTAATTTATTGGCAAGCCACAACTTCGATCAAGTTATGTATTTGGCTTTTTATCTCCCTCAGTCCCTTTATCCCACCTAACTTTTTAAATTTTACTGTCAGAAATGGCTTATCTGGTCTCTTTTGCCAAGGACGGGTCTTAGCACTGACCTTTTGTGCAGACCCACCTGCCAGTAACCTTCTACGAGTGCATCTACATGCGCGTTTTGGTTCATGGGGAGCACATTACCTCACACTCCAGTGCAGTTCACGCTGTGGAGGGGTTTCAGAGCATGCAAACTGGATTCCTCATGGATAAAACTGAATGGGAAGACGTGCTCCTGGAGCACACCTAATGGATGGTTAGTCCACACCACCAGGCTAGAGCTAACCAAAGCAAAGCCTGCAAAGCACGCCCAGCATGGATGCTCAGCCCCTGCTGCTTTACTCCACACTCCCAATTCTCATCGCACCACACCAGTCGCTAGCACAGCCTACAGCTCTCGCTTTAGATTTGTCAAGTCGGCAATCTATCAGCCCTAACATCAAACTCAGACAGCACTAGTTTTCCTTTGCCTTTCCTCAAGCAATCCTTACCAATTTCCAAGTATGTCAGATCTGCGGATTTAGGTGGACTGAAAACTACAGTCTACTCATACCTACCAGCGGATAAGAAAAACAGAAATAGGAACAAGCCTGAGGAAAAAAGTAATTGGAGGTGGTCCAAAAACACCCTGCAGAAAAGGAACATAACCCCAACTACAGAGAGCTGGGTCGAGACTGGATGAATTCTGGGACTCCAAAACCGATGCTTGGAAAACCGCTGTAAGAACCTTGACAGCCCTGCCCCGAGGAAAAAGGATCTGTCTCAATCACGGATCTCCCCCAAGCTCACAACACCCCAGTGGGCCAGTGCCTCCTGGCTCTCCCCTGACCAAAGGTTTAAAATGTTAACTGTGGCAAAAATGAAACATGCAGGCTATTTAACTGCAGCTCAAGCAAAGGTTTCAAACTTTAAAAGAAACTACTAAACAACAGTACAGCCTTCTCAGATTTAAGATCAGTAGTCTTTGAATGAACGTACCTGGTCCACAGGCATGGTAACAACAGAAAGTAACCAATGCATGATTGGAAATACTTGGGAAGAACTTCTTACTTTAAGAGACAGGAAGGGGCTAGTATAATTGTAAAATTGAACTATAGTAACAGCTTAATGCACAAAGCAAGGCCAGGTACAATAACAATGCCAAGGAAATGACTACAGAAAGAAACACTACTTAAACAATGCACTTTATGCTAAAGAGATTGAACATTAACCTTGCCTTTTATTACAAAACAGCATTTTTTAATCAGATACCTCCTACTTTGCGTAAGCACTTCACAGAAGCCATCTTACATTTTTGCCGGCTTCGACAGCACCCTCGGCTCACTACAACGCATGGTTAAAGTGTGCGCAGGGGCTTCAGATGCAACCTTCTATGTTCACCCAGCACACGAGAAACAGTTCACTTCAAGAAAGCCCACAGGGTAGAACTGAAAACTTAAGATTGAAAGTTTCCTGCACTCAGAAGACTGTAGCTTTGCTTTGTTCTTTTTGTCAGCAGGTGACCAGGGCTGATGGTCACAGTCCACAGTACAAATATACCACCATTTTTACACTAGTCGCAGAAAGCGGCTCCAGAGGAACTTGCTGCTCCCCCTGCTCCATCAGTGCTTCAAATACTGAACTCTGAACTGAAACAGCAAGATTGCAAGTTCAAGGAAAGCTCCCCTTTCCTCTGCAATCTCTTCACCTTTTCCTTTGGGTCCCCTCAGTTCCACCAAACAGGTCTGCACATGCTCACGCTCTTGACTCTTGGCATAGCACTGCCAAAATGGATTAGGATGTCACCACAGCGGGAAATTTCACACCTCAACTGCTGTGTAAATATTACACTGCAAGGCACCATAGCTGCCTCAAGAGCTAACAAGCAAGATGCAAGAGGAAGATTTTATTTTCTTTGGGCACTGCCTTTAGCATCATCACGCTGCACTCCCAAGTTCATACGTCTGCTGACATTGCATCTGAATAATTACAGCCCACGGTTACGTAATACCAGATGCCGTCACAAACCACGCGCTTGATATATCACAGTGTCACCGACACGTTCTCATTGGGGACATTTTAACATTCCTCAGTGTTAAGTGTCACTTGTCACATACAGAGGAAGTAAATGCCTTAAATGAAGACAACTAAGAAAAATTTCACAATGGTTGGACTGGATTGTTAAAGAAGGAAATTAAGAAAAAAACCTCAAAGCAATTTATGCATCCACAGGAACACGTATATAGCTTTAAAATGATAGAAAATAGGATTCTGATCCATGAGAACAAATACACACTTAGTTGCTTTCCTGAGGTGAATTTCTAATGAGTAAGAGTGAACTATTACTGCAGTATCTTATTGAAACAATAAGATTAGAGGGAAAAAAATTTAATATATTATTTTTATTTTTGCTATTTCCCAAAACCACCATTTTAACTTCTGGTTAGTACAGTGGACCAAATTCTAAGTAGTTAACAGTATTTGTCAAAAGCACAGAAGGACAAAGAAGCCTCCTCTTCTGTTTCTACATCAGTTACTAAACTCCTAATTTCCTTTGACAGCTCACACAAAGCTCCGTCCGCCCTTCACAAGAGAAAACAGGCTTTGAATTTCATTATCAATAGGTTAATGCCAGCAACGTGTATGCGCTGAGGAAAGTTCCCCTCACTAGACTTACATAAGGTATTTGCTCTGAATTGAAGTGGGACCTACTTAGCAGCACAGAAAAACGAGCCTCATTTATTTATAGTGTCCCTAATGAGCCACTGCTCCTTCTAGAGAGCCAGAGCGAGCAGCTCTAGAAAGTTACAGGAGATCCAAACTTTCAACGTTATCGTAACTTGCTGCAGGGTAATTCCTTTAAGACATTTTAAAAGAAGTGGCGGAATAAACAGAGGTTAACGTAATCTAAAAGTTTTAACTGGCAATCAAAAGTTACTGCTAGAACTTCATTTACTTCCATTTGCATTACTAAGTTTCCCTATATACCGACTTCAGAAACAGAAATCTAAAAAGCCTCTACACTCAGGCTACTCAGAACTTAATGTGATCTTGTTTACATTCGTGTTCACCGCTACCAAGTCTGATGACACATGGATTTAGGCCTAAATTGTAGATGTGCTTAATGAAAGAAAGGGCGTTTTGATCTGTCTACGTACAAAGGTGTTGATGATACAATGGTGACAGTGTTATGACAACCTCATCAAATATGTGTTACCTAACAGGACATTTGGGATTATTTTGAAACAAATCTGGGAAAAACAAAGAGATACGGAGTTGGGAGGCAGAGAAAACGACTAAAGCAATGAAGCAGACGGGCCACCACCACCGCAGCCGCCCACGAGAAGGAAGGAGAGCAGCCGAGAGGCCTTTCGGCATGGCTGGCGCAGGCGGGTGGGTCCCCAGGCCCCTCGCGCGCAGGGAGCACTGGCCGCTCACGCGAGACAGGGAGACCACCTCAGGAAGGGCCGGCAGGGGCCGCGGATGACAGCCACCGGCCAAAGCAAGCTCCTCGCAGTACGCTGCGGGTGAGAGGGAGGCATGGCTCCCACGCACAGGGGGAGGCGAGGCCCTTCCAGGAATACCAGGCCCAGCGGTGGGAGCAGAGGTTCAGGAGGACTTGGATAAATTGGAAGGAGTTCAAAGAAGAGTCAAAGAGCAATGACGGGATCACATATCCTGTGCAGAGGAAGTGCTCGACTCCAGGAATAGTCCATTTAGTACAGCCAAGCCTGGCTGCAGTTTACAACCACCTTCAGAAATTTAAAATTTGCGAACGTCTTAATTTATCACATAAATAGCTAACAAGAGTGAGTTGCTGAGCGTTGAGACTGAACAACTGTGACCCCGAGGGTGCTTCTCCAAGCAGTCTGCGCACTACTAGAGGTTCCTCTGTTCAAACGGGAAATGCCTACCTAACAAGGATACTCCTACTCAGCCACTGCAACGATACTTGGAAACATGTCTTATGAATGATGCTAGCCATCTTTGATAATTGCCCTGATCCATACAGAATCACAGACTGGTTGAGGCTGGAAGGCACCTCTGGAGGTCATCTGGCCCCACTCCCCTGCTCAAGCAGGGCCACCCAGAGCTGGCTGCCAAGGACTGTGTCCAGATGGCTTCTGAATATCTCAAGGATGGAGACTCCACAGCCTCTCTGGGTAACCTCTGCCAGCACTCAAATATCAGCATTAAATGCAACTGAAATCTTTAAGAGAGATTTTTTTTTTTTAATCAATCCCCGATATATGATTATATAAATAGGTTCCTCCACCCAGTCATTCATGCCCAGCAGAAGCAAACGAACCCTGTACATCTCAGTGCAAACTTGAATACTTGAGCATAATCATACAAGACAGTCATCTCTGATACTAAAAGACATTTAGATTCAAAAGCATAGTATTTCACCTCTTGATATTATTCATTATGCCCCTCATCTTCTAGGGTAGCTCTCACCATTCAGAATACTGCTTCTTTTATCACATTTTCAAATAAATTTTTGAAAGGTTTACAAGGTTAGCTGACAATTAGGAGGTTTGTGAAGCTATTTCAATTTTCTTCTGCATTTTTTATTACACAATTAAAATAATAACAATGGAAATAAGTATATATAAATCTTGAAGTACGATCATAATGTATATGATTGGAATTAGTGGTACAGATTTATTCTTACTTCTGCTTGAACTTAAGGATCTTTTTCTGTATATTCCAAAAGCAGAATCATCACAGGGAAGTTTACAAGATTCAGTTTCAGAGCAACACATGGTCTGAGTTACTAATGGGAGTATGTTCCATCCATGGAAACTGTTAAATGGAACGCACACACTTGCACATACACACATGTACATGCACCCCTTGTAAAATACAGGGTGGTGTTACACTTAAACATGAATTAAAAAAAGAAACAGTATCTTGGACTAAAGAATGTAAAGAATAATCAGGAATTGGTGTCCATCTTCACCAGCAATTTGGAATGGGAGAGAACCTGGGCAAGAGCAAAAAAAAATTGTTTCAAATTAAGGTGCAAAATTAACATGTAATCAATTGCCATTTTTTATTTAAACACCTTTGTATTTTTCTCCAAAGTGCATCCCACATCAGTTTGAATTCTGACTGTTCCAAACCAGAGATGTGTATTAGTTTAACTGCCACCAAACGCTCTATCAGTCTGAAGTGGACACATTTTCTTATTATCATTTCCTTCTATTCTTTTTCCTTAAACCTTCAGTTGTTTGCTGTACCTACTCATGATATCTTGGCTTAAATTAGATCACACATTTGGTTTCTAGATCTTCCTTTTACCCTAAGCTTCAGCACCTGGCACAGCAAGACTTTGAAGCCAGCCTGAATTCAAATGTAATGCTCAACTCTCTACTCTCACAATGAGAAAAGGCTGCTCAGTCTCTCCAAAAGCACATTGCCCAGTCTCTCTGCAACGTGACAATGAAGAACTGGTGCTAACACACCCCGGATCTGACAGGTATTTATGAGCTGGCATTCTGCTTGAAATCTGTCTCAGGCAGTATCTATATTAAAAATGAAATGAGAGACTGACCACAGAAATGCTAGAAAGGAATATTCATAGAGATAAAAGAAAGGAAGAAATTATTGCTGTAAATAGAACAAATATTAGGGTTGTTTCAGCAGTTGTATCTTTAGCAACTTGAATCATTTGAGTACTTTCATTTACTTAAAGAAAGGGGAAGATAACTCAAACTAGGATACAGTTTGATTACATCCAGACTCTCCCTGCCTGCTCTTCTCCCCCACCTTCCCCCCCAAAAAAGGAAAAAACCAACCAAACAAGTTGGTCTGTGGACAAGTTTCCTTCCAACTGGACCATGCAACTTTGTACTTTGAATATTCTATACTTACAATATCAATGTTACTTTAACACTGAGAAGTGTTCATAGAAATTATCAGACAATTTGCTTTTTAAAATTGTAAACAAAAATCATGGATGTGACACAGGTAACTATTGTGCTTTAAACAGACAAAGAAATTTTTTTATCACTTTAGTGAATTAGTCTGCAAAGAGCTACTGCAAGCACAAAAGAATACACACATTTAATAACAAGTGTTTAGGAAGACTGTAGTCTTAAAATTGCTTGTGGAAAACGTCCTTTGACAGCAAGCACATCTGAAGGATAGCTAAACAATGCTTCAGCTATGAAAAAAAAGCCTTCGGTTCCAGATTAACAAATTATAGTTGGATCAAAACTATTTCCATTCCTTTCTAGAGTACATCTTTAAATAAATAAAGTCCTTTTGAGGATTTTCCTGTCAGAGGGCAGAAAGCAACCTACATGTTAAAACCACAGAAAGAAACAAAAGATCAGCTGCTTCCCAGTATTTTGCATAGATATGTTACTGAAAAGCAGCAACAAGCAAACACGCTGCACTTATTTTTCAAGAGTTTGGTATGTCCACGCAGAGGAGGTATACAATAATCATTTCTGTGTGACCGTGCACAGTATCCCTGCAAGCTTTCCAGTCTATGACTTTGGAAGCAGCGATGCTGCAGAGTCCCAGCTGCTCCAGATCAGCTGCAGCAGTAGTGGCATCACATGAGCAGCAATGACACAAGCACAGCCAGCCCTGAATGAAATACCCTCTTCTCAATCTTGCAATCTGTATCTACAAAACAGGCAGCTATACACAGATTCGATTTATTATACATCTCATGTCAAAATATTCTAGTTTACTACTGGTTTTTACAACTACTGTTCTACATTACTATAGAGGATCTTAGTACAAGGTAACTTTGAATCTTCATTGATTAATATCTAAACTCAGAATTGGGACTTGAGAAGCATGAATTTTTGCGAGTCAGGTTACTTCTTTTACTTTCTGCTACAAAGTCATGTAACTTAAAGGCTAAAAATGATGTCAAACTAAAAACCTCCACAAAAAAAGTGCCAAACCGTGAGCCTCAAACTCTTGTGGAAAGACTGTCCCTTGACCTCTCTTATTTACAAATAAAGGAAAAAAAAAAAGGCATTACATTGCACACGCTTAACACATGCAACTACGGATGCTTATTACCTTTACACTCCCACTCACTTCAACTATCTGTCCTAATTTTTTGCCTGTTTCTTCAGCAACTGCTGGCCCAAGTTACGATTTTTAACCCTTTCTTTGTGTGCATCTGCTCTAGCCCTAACTCTTGATTAGACATGTAGGCTTATCAGGTGAAACAACACTCACTGTAACCATAAAGCACAGTAAATCTCTGGTACATCAGCTCTGCAGTCCTCTCACATGGACACAGAGTTGTTAGAGGCATGGGCATAACCCCTGTGCCGAATCAACAAGCGAGGTGGAGAACAGAAGCCGTGCAAGCTTTAGAAAGATTTTAATACACCAACGCAAAAACTATGCTATATGTGGTCAAGCTGACTACTCCAGAGAGCCCCTGAGGTCCAAAATCTGCAGACAGCAGTAGTTGTGTTTCACAAGAGATGAACCGTATATTGCCACGCTGGCTCATCTCCCAACCACCACATCCTAGTCTCTTCTACTTTCCCTCAGAGTTATTATGCAGGAATAGTGCTGTTCTTCTGGCTAACCTATCCTCAGAGAAAGTTATGAAATTATGAACTGGGCTCTCCTCATTACCAAGTAAAGGCAAGACACAGTTGCACTTCACCTAGCACTGCAAATATCAAGGTACTTGTGTATTTACACAGTCAGTGCTGCCTAACGCAAGCCCGCAGCTCTCCCCGTGGCAGCCCTCTGGCTGGGAACCATCACCCCTCCAGTCCAGTCCAGACACTCCCCTGGTCAACAGAAACACCTTTCCTTCTCTGCCACATCTCTGCTGCTTCAGCTATGCCTTATCATGCCTGACCAGGCTCAGCCACTTGCCCCTGGTTTTCTCAACCACGCAGGCACTTCTACACACAGAAGCAAAGCCACAGGGCTAGTTGACATCCCAACTTTTCCTACCATTCTCTGTAGCCCAAGCAACTCCTTCACTTGCTCAAAGAGAATTATGAACAGAAAGTCAAACCCAGCACCAGCTGCATTGGAGCAGTTCCCAAATTCGCTGTCATGGGCCAACCTGAGAAAGAGCAACGTGACCAAGAAGGAACAGCTCTGCCCTGTACCACAAGTCCCAGGTATCTGCTTCTGCAACTTAATCAGCATAACATCTCAGGTATTTGCACTAATTTCCAGCTGCCGCTTGGGAAGAGAGAACCCTTTTAACCCTGCAGTTTAAAAGAAAAGAGAAGTAATCAATCCTTAGAAGCAAAACCACACACTATTACTTACAGTAAATAAATAATCCCAGCCTGAGTGTCTTCCAAACTAGCCAGAGAATTATTTCTTTTAATTCAACCCTAAGGACAAGTTTCCAAAGACATAATACTTCTTATCTTCAGCCACATCACCTAGCATCCATCTATAACATCCTTCAGTTTTTAATGGCTGTAGCCTCACTAGCTATCTGGGTCAACCCTCAGCCTCATCTAGGAGTTTCACATATTGCTCTTAAAACGATTTCTTAGGCTCCATCTGACAAATCCTCCTCCTCCCTTCCAACATCTCAGCTGCTTCAATACTACACACAGAGCTGCTGTTCAAGAGTTTCCTGCCATGAAACTCACCCACTATTCCCACTCCTTTCACCCCAACTCTTGCCTCTCCAGTCCACCCATCCTGGCATCTTGTTAGTTCCCGTTTCCAAACAGTCTGCCTACCCTGTGACTCTTAAGTCCCATGCTAAGAGGCAAATGCTCTGTCGTCTTCTCCTAAGCATCTTTTAAACCTCTTCATTTTTTCCTCCAAGCATGAAAAGCCAGCGTACATTTCAACAAACTAGTTTCCTTCCTTACTGATCCTGTCCTATGGAAAAAAAAACAAACACACACAAAAAACCCCCAAAAAACCCAACAACAAAAAAACAGGCGTGTGTGCGAGAAGATGAACAACCTTCTAGGCATTATCCACAGATGGGGGGAGGAGGTGGGGGCAGAGAGGGAGAAGAGATCAAGATGTTGCTGTGGTTTCAGTCCTGGTCATGAGAACATGCACTCACCACTTTTCTCTGTGAGCAGGGTATATACAAAATCCTGGTATAGTATCCCCAGTGCTTTTGGTATTGAGAGTGGTAGAAACACGAGCTGGTTTTAGTACAGTGGCCAGTTGGGTTGGTTCGCCCACAAGAAGTTTCATATGCATGTGATCTCTTCTCTTAAAAATCCCTAACATGCTTCTTATCTGGAGTTTCACGGAAGACTGCCACTTACCTTGCAATTAAAGCAATCAGAAAAAGTGCCAGACATGAGGTAGCCTGCTCAACCCTAATTCACGAACAGGGCTCCGTGCATTAACACAGACTTAATTGAACACTTGCACGCTGGCTTTCTCTGAGTGCTTTCCTCTGCACATGGAGAAGGGAGAAACCTATGTAAGCAGAAATAAGGCTGCATGGTCAACCGCATTCTCTTCACTGCCTTTCAAGTCCTTGATTTTATAGCACAAATATGTTTGCATGCAACAAGAAAACCAAACCAAAAATCTTAGCCCTGCCAGGCAAATTCTGCTTACCACATCAGGTCACTAAAGTCTCTCTTGTCTAATTACAGAAGATATCCAGCTGCTCATACTGTAAAACCTCAGAGTAAACAGGGCTGGAGTTACAGTCTCTTCTAAGCTGCTTCCCTGTCCAGCTTAAGCACTTACTGCTTTAAATGCAACAAGCACTTCTATTTCTCTGTAGGCAGAAATTTTTATCCACAGAGAGACAGCAAAGTCCACTTTGTCGTGCCACCATAAGCCTGTTCACACTTTTACTCTGCTCGAGTACAAACATAGAGGATGAGACTACATCTGCCTGTTACTCTACAGCACTGCTAGAAGCAATTAACAGTTTTGTTGGGGAGGAGGGGGGACGACGGATGGACGGGACAGGACACAGGCTTTTTGGCTTTGCTGTTGTTTCTTGCAATTAAATTTCCACAGGAATAAGGTTAAGTATTAGAGCAAGAGACAGAATAATACCTAATCAAGTTAAAAAGGTATTTTTATCTCCAAGAACATATCAAATACAAAGGATAAGGACTGTCGTGCTCCCAAGAGGGAAAAAACAGGCAGACAGAAGTAGTTAAAAAAACAAAACAAGACCCAACCCTCCTCCTTTAGGCATTATACAAGATTTCATGCATCCCATTCCCACCATATCAAGGAAGGTGGGACAGTGTAAACAGCTAGAGAGCCTGGGTCTGGTTTTCTGGATTCTCCTGCAGGCTGCCATCCGTCCCACAGCACGCATCAGTGGGAGGAAGGCAAGACAAGGCATAGTGCTCTCCTGGCAGCGGCTCCTTTCTTGATCACATCAATATACAAAATGTCGATGATCTGTATAAGACAACTAATATACAAGGAGGGTGTTTAAAGGAAACTGTGTTAGCTACAGTATCAGCATCCAACGGACTGCAATAAAGGCTCAGTTACCTGACCTGGATCTTCAGGAGCAGTCCTCAGTAGGACTATTCTTTTAAAAAAGCAAACATTAAAAAAAAGAAAACCAAACCCCCCAAAAAACCCAAAACCCAAAAACCAACCAACCAAACAATAAAGTCTGACCTTTCTTTTTGTTGTATTATCATGATGAAGATGAAACACTGTATTTCATCTCAAGCATGATACGTTTCAAAAAGGGCCGCCAGGGAAAGAATCAGATCTTGTGCCGGCAATTTCTGCCCAAAGATGGGGTACTGTTCTGAAGGCATGAAATTAAGCAATTTAATAGCTTTGTGAAAATCACTACATGTGGAAAGTTACAATTTCCTTTTCCCCAGGTTTTGAAAGAGATCATCAATATAAATGGGCTATAATACACATTTTAAATCATCAAATTACCTACCTGAACTAGTTTCACAAGCTTCACCTAAAGAAACCTCTCACCCTTCTGTCAAATGGGAACATATGTGACTATAACTGAGTTATATTCGTTGAGTAGATCACAGTATAAAATATACCTAAGCAGTAGCATAAAATCCATGAAAATATACTTGAAAAAATATAACTGTTCTCTGTTCAACTATTTCCAAGTTCCACTGCTTAAACAATGACCTACTTTATGTTGAAGTTGTCCTCAGGGCCACGCAAGAACTGTCACAAAGTAACAGGCCTGGGAACTCATTTTTAATAATCTAATTAATTTATGCATTCTTGAGTTTACTGCAGAACTAGCCAAAGGGTAATTTATTAATCTAAGAGCCTAGATTCAGTTTTACACATGCCCCGAGACACAAACGTGGCTGTGATTTCCCTTTTCATGAAATCAACTTCAGGCTGTGGAGTGGTAATATAAGGTCATATTCTGAAACACTGGCTGTGCTCCATCATCATCCAGACACAAGAAAACCATATATGGTTTAGTCCTGTAGTGAAAGGAATACAGAAAAAGTTTGGGAAATGTCTAAGTTAGAAACAGACTACCTGATGTTCTAAAACACAACTTGACCTTTAAAAAAAAATAAAGTTGAACATGAGGAACGAAGCTATAGGGAGCCCACCTGCAGAAAACATTCAGATCAGTAACGTTTCTTGTTTGTGAACCACACAGGAATGTACATTCAGTGTTTTATATTTCCATGTCTTGGATTGGTCCTTTGAAACAGGATACCTACAGTAATTACCTCAGTAGCTCTAAGATGACACTGGATTTTTTTTTCTTTTAAATCAAGCAGCAACGTTTTTTAATAATTTTTGTTCTTTTGCATGAGATCCACATTATAAAGACCATAGCTTTGTACTATGAACACGGAATATTTAGTATCAGTATAAAATAGTATAAAAATTTCCTTCCTAAAGCAATCACATCTTTCTTCACAAATATTTTAAAATTTGTGGTTTTCTCCAAGTTGTTAAGTCTTTCTCATAACATTTGGTCCAGAGTAATCAGAACTGCCTTACCACTGTCTCGCACAGATACATTTATTCTGCCTGCAAACTGCTCTCTTAGGACAGTAACATGGAGAATACATGACAGAAGATGAATCAAGCATTTCTTACTTCCATTACCAATATTAACTATATCTCAGATTAAATTAAGTTCACTGTCAAAGCTCATCTATAGAAACTGTCACTAAGCATTTTCTGACACCCTATCTACTCAAGGGAACTGCAGTTTGGAGCTGCTACCAAGACAGAAGTTCATTTAGTCTTTTACATTTCTTTCACATGTGTCTGTGTTTCAAATAGGGGACTGTCTAAAACAACAATGCTCCAAAACACAAACTCCAGTACTGCAGTCTGAAAGTTGAATAAACTGAACAAATGTACTTTATTTACAAATGTACTAGCCTGAGTAGACCCACGCGGACTTACTCAGGATTTCACTTTAAACTTGCATTATACTTTAATCTGAAATAATTTTCAAATGCAGAAAAACCCTTATGATACAAATATTTGTACAAATATATGCCCCCTGCACCCCTTAAAAAAAATTCACTGAGAAACAAACTATTGGAAACATTTCAGAAATTTGGACACTACACTTTAGGAGACCAGAAAACTTCCATAACACTTTCACTTGCTTCATGTATTCAGCTTTGAAGTAAGGATATTTTCAAAGAACTGGGTTTTTTTCCAGCTTTTTTTCCCTTCTTCTTTCCTCCTCCCACCCCCCCTTTTAATTACTGCTATCTTTTTTGAACTCCCACAGCTTCTTTTGAGTCAGGGAAAACAGAAAAACAAAACCAAATCAATAACCCAAGAAAATGCTCAGTTTCTAAAACAAGAAACTATATTAAAAAGTTGAGTATGTTTTCACAATGCTTCTCCAAAGCAATGGAGAACTTTGTAAAGTTCTCCATTGAGAAGAATAAAATGATGTGTTATAAACGTTGCTGAGACTTCCACAGAAAATTGCTTCCCATTTTCATGTTGGGAAAAAAGGGGGGACAAAAAAGTCAGTAAAGGGTGAGTGCCAGGCAACGGAGGCCTCCGCAGGTCACACAGAGAAGGAAATCTGATGAGGAAGAAGCTCGTGCACAACGTGGTGCAAATTCTGCTTTATATGGAACAGGACCTACTGCTCATGTCTTTGATAACACTCACAAAGCATTCCTGAAAGCTAATGTCCAACAGGACATTAAGAAATCGTCATTAACCATTAAAAGTATTATGGCTCCCCAGATCACTTAGAATTAACTTTTATTCATAAACTGCACTTATTGTTTCTCTAACTCTGCTTCATGACATTTCAAATCCCCAGGGTGACAGGAAAAGAGGAGAAGGGTATGGAGAGGTCTGGAACAACCGTCCCCTGTGAATGTCTTTGCAACAAAGCTTGGAAATTAGTCCAAGAAAGATGTAAAAATTCTAGCTTATTTTAGTAAACTGGTTGGCGCTTTCATTTCCAGTTGCTGAATTGGACTGAAAACCCAACTAATCCCTATTTTCTGCTAAATACTGTAACTGCTAAAGAAACAAGCCATCATCCTGAGCTTGTGAATGATGTCCATATGGGTATTTAGCAGGAGGACCTCCCAGCCATCTCCTCTTTTGAAAACAAGGGCTTTCAGCAAATGATCCTTCAGGTAAAGCTGTGCCCTGGAGTCCACAGGCGACTGCCAGTTTGAAAACAAAGCAAGAAATGAAGCGGGCATCATCATCTGTGCTTTACCATAAAGCAAAGCCCTACCACCCTGTTTCTGCAACAGACTTCCAAGTCTGCCGGACTGCACAAACATGCATGCACAACACCTGTAGTGGCAGACTGAGTTAGCTGTAGGTCTGAAACAGAAGTACACATGCAGTGTCTCCCACAGCAATTCAGCTGCGTAACACTCACTTTGCACTCTTTTTTTTAGTAATTTTTTTTCAGAATTAAAACCCATGTAGCAGAAAATCCCCCTCTGTTGCTGTGTTACCGCAGCAGACCCACCTGGCTTGGTTTATTTTCCAGCAGTGAGAATACATGAGGTGGAGCTCTCAGCCTCTCAGACCCACGCTCCACTGTTGCACATTTGCAGCAAGCCCCGCTAGTCACAGGTGCCAAGTTGTTCACACAGCACAGGAGAGGTTAGGGACCAAAGCTTTTGAATAATTTTTTCACTTACAGCTAATGAACATTGCTGCAGAGCTGGCTATTAAACCTTGTAGACATGAAGAGGAGAAAGCTTCTGACAGAAGCTGCTCATAAATTGGTATATAAGCACCAAATCTAGATGTGCATGAAGTTCCCAGTCACTGGGCTGTCTATAGGCATCCGTACATTTAAGAGAAGCAGCTCAGAAGCATGCAAACCAAAGAACAAACTGTCTTAGCGCTCCATCCCCCACCGAAAAAGAAGCTAAACATTTTCTTGCCAGCCTTCTTCCTCCTGCAGTCTGTTCCCACACAGATGGCAAAACATTTTTTGAGGCCTTGTACTGCATGCTCCACTGAAGTCAATGGGAATCCTGACACCAACTTCTTTAACAGAAAGATTGAATCCACCAACTCAAAGACAGAAAAATAAAAAGCTTTTTTTTCTTCTTCTCCTACAAAAGAACAATCTCAAAAGGATTAGGATGGTTGCCAAATGGAGAAACCAGAAGCACTTCAAATTGCTCCCAATGACTCAATTGACCACAGTGATGTTAATCCCTAGAGATCAACACTGTTGTGGCATAACATTAAGTCCAATCATATCCAACAAAACTTTCACACCAATATATGTAAGACCTTATTCTCAAGCAGAAACAGGATGTGCATTTCCAAGTGCTCAAAAGCATGCTGAGCAAAGGGAGCATTAGAATAAACTTTAAAAGTTCAAGTTGATTATGAATCTTCTGAGGCATGTCGATCCTGAATTTTAAAGGGCAGAGTAGGAAGGACTGTAATCCTGCATCTGCTTTCCAATCCAAAACACTGTGCAACTGGAACATGCCCATGCCCCTCTGCACCATGCATCTCCAGCAGATCTCCCAATCCGCTCGCACAACAGGCAAACACTCAGTCCAAGAGCAAAGAGCACCCATCGCAGCCAGATACTGTCACAGGGTCGAAAAGGCAAATATCACTATGCATTCTCAGTCCACATACTGTATGAATCAGGCTTTCAACATGAAAAGAAAAATAATTATGTCTACTTAACATGAGTAACAGCAGTAACAGGTTGCTGACAGCATGACACAACTACTTGCCAAGCTCTGACTCCTACCCTGGACGAACTGCTCTGTTACGTGAAATCTGAACCACGCTAGCTCAGTAAGGTGGTCCCAAAACATGATACAAAACCTGTTTCTACCATCTCCAAGTACGTGGGGGGGAAACAGGTAAATACTTCTATCATTTTTGAGAGCTTAGAACCAACTCCACTCCACAGACATTTCTGAACTTCACACAACTCAAGCCTGTAGTATATTTTGCTCTTGAAGAGGAAAACAATGAGGGTTGCAATAGGATTTCATTTCTGTTGAAGCTTGCGCCCCCTTCTCACCAAGGCATAATCTCCAAAGAAATACAAAGACATGGCCACAGAAAATGCTCTACTGTCTTAACAAGACTTAGGCTTCAGACTGCAGATTCAGCCATTCCTGACTGCTGGCACTCTCAAGCTGGTTGCCTGTCTTGCTGATTGTTACTTTTAAGATACGCTGGGCTAATGGTATGGTAACATTAAAAATCGGGAAAGAAAGTGTGACCTTGGTTGAATACTCTAAAAAAGCATCAATCCTCTTCCTGCCTGAGTATTCAGTTATTCCCATGCTGGACATCAGTGCCCTTTGCACAGATGAAGAGCAAGTTCCTCTAACAGAGCCCTACCAGGCAGATACACAAATACCTTTCACAGAGGAAACAGTATATGAAAACCCTCAGTTACTTTACTCTTACTGCTGGTAGGGGGGGAAAGAAGGAAGTTTTTGCATGACGCAGATTAACATTTCCAATTCTGAAGCTAAGAAAGCAGAAGCTACGAATGCCCAGAAGATGACACCACATGCTGAGTAGACCGACTGACAGAAGATGTTCATGGAGTCTACCAGAGTCTACTAGCATTTCTCCTTGTTCACTGCGTAACAATTCCCCAATTAACCAGTTGCTTGGGGCAACTAATTAACATGCAATTGTTACGGCTGCATCCAACTACACAAGCTCAAAGCACCTCAAGAACAGGACATTCTGTGTAGGAAAGCCCAGCAAAGGCGTCAAGGAAAGAATAACAAGAAAGGGGCTTCAAGTACTATTTTACAAGTACTATCGAACTCAACCATTGGCATCAAACTGACTTGCCCTTCATCATCAAAAATGTTTACTACAACAGTATTTAACGGATTGGTATCATCAATAGTAGCTAAGCAGAAAAACTTATTTTTTGTATTAATTGCCACACAAACAGGTACATTTGGAGTCATTACAGTAATTGCAACTCAGGTGGCAGTAACACGACCAAATCATTTTTGTTCTTGCATGATCGTCCAATTTGCCAATTCCTTAAAAACCAGAAAGAACTTTAATATTAAAGTATGATAATTTATCATATGTCTCTTTTACTTTTGTTTCACAGTAAGACTGGCAAACAGCCTTTAAATACATTTATTTTAAAACGATCTTTGGCACCCTTTCTCCAACAGGAACTAAGTTCACTGAATTGGACTGAAGTAAAAATAAATAAATCAAGTTTGATCATTGCAATCAAGTACTTCTTGATAGAAAGGATTTTCAAACTGATGAAGAAAGAAGAAACAAAAAATCCTTAACACTCCATACTGCCTTGGCTCACCTTGCGAGAGAGAGTACTTCTCGCCTCACTGCACCACACCTACACTTCTGTTGAAACTTTCAGGAATGAAAAAAGCAGATCAAAGCTTTGAACGCTCTTATCTTCAGGATTGTGTTATGATGCTATCTACTTTCTTACTGCGCTCTGTAGCTTAGCAGTTTCTGTTGTTTAGCAGGGTAACTGTTTCAGAGGTAAGCTTTAATTTCTTTAGTACTCATGAAAGCAAGACGTTAGACTAGATCGAAGATCTTTGGAGAAAGACTAATCTAAGCAGCAAAGTCACTTGGACTTGCACAGACTTCAAATAACTCTGTATCAAACTCCTAGCGCAGTGCGAGCGGTTTTGCACTGATCTGTTGGTGCCCCGTGACAACCGTCAGGCTGACCCTCTGACAACCCATAACACAGCCCAGCGCTTCTCCCACAAGAAATTCTATGACATGGCTACACAGTGTGATAAATTAATACATCCCATTAATTTGCAAATATCGAATCTACTTCTGCATTATGCTTAAAACAGGATTTTAGTTTGCCAAACAACAGCAACAAAGAACCTTAATCTCAGAAAACAGCACGTGAAACTGATGCTCCTGAGCGCAACCACTCCTCCTCCACCTCCAGCTGCAAAACCCTGGCAGAAGCAACAGCAAAACCACTAGCAAGCAGTTGGGACTCTACATTGGAGATGGAGGGTCCATATCCTTTTCTCAAAATACTTATGGCAGGCCTGTGGAAGAAGAGTTTAGCAAATGACCCAAGAAAACTAAATTTCAGATCAGATAACCACTACAGGGATACCGCATTACATCAAATTTCTCAGTCTTTGATTCATCTGTCAATTCTCCTCTGTCCTTCCTGCTGTCATTATCCTCCCTAAAAATACCAGCCTTGTTCACATTTCATTATTTTCACCTGCCTTCTTTCCTCTCCTTTTCTGCACAGATTCTGGTATTTTGAATCTATTTGCTCTCTACTTATGTTCCTACTGCTGCCCAAAATTAAATCATGGAGCCACATTTGCATCTCTGACTAATATGTGGCCTGATCTTCATTATAGGGTTGATTTGGCATCTGTCTTCTAGACCTAATAGCATCCATTTTTTTCCCATTTAAATTTTTCGTGTTGTCTATTGCCAGAGAAAACTTGCTGGGGAAATTCAGGTATTAACTGTGTATGTTCTTCTGAAAACACATAGGACCAAGAGGCAGAAAGACGTAGCGCCTTCAGAAATATCTAAAAAGCTTCTCCTTCACAGGCTGTTCCAACACCATAGCAAAGCCATCCTCTGGTCAGCTGCCATAAGAAGGGAAAGTCCTGCCCTCCCCTTCCACCTCTCCCACGTTAGCACTCTGGCTCATCTGACCCTCAGCAAGCCAGGGCAGAGAGAGAAACTCATCCTTTTTTCTGTTTGTTTGCAGGGGTTAGCTTTGTGCCAGTCCAGCTCCCTAAATTTCCTCATCGCAAGATCAGACATACGCTAAAATCTGGCAGAGCAGAAATGAGGAGGAGGAGGGGAAGAAAACTGGCTCTTTCTGGAACAGCATGTACCACTTAAGCTCAACATTTCCTCTAAACCGCTCTGTAGCGACACTCCTGTTAGTTTGGTAAGAAACTGTAAAATTAGCTCACAGAATCTGACAGTCTCATAGGAGAGACTGTTTGTTCTTGCTACAGATCTTAAGCTACAACAGCTCAAGATGCCAAAATTAGAAGTATGCAAAAGTGGGGACAATCAGGAACTTCGCACCTGGCTCAATATGGGAGACTTCTTGGTCCGCCATGTTGCTCCAAACTCCAAACCAGAGCGGTGCTCTTGTATAAAATGCCTGGGGTAGAGAAATGAAACGGTGATAGGAAAACATCACACCACTGCTCAACAGAGGGGCTCTGATCCGTACTGGCACCAAAGCCGTAAAAGCCATCTTCCAGACTTCAGCAAGTAATTGCCTATTAGCATATCCACCGATGTGTTCTCCGCAATAGGTCAAAGTGAGAGCTTCTATGACAATCTCCTCTAAAATACTAAATACACGTATTAACTTGCATGGTATTACAAGTTTAGCTTTAATAAGATCAGTCTTATCAAATCCCCTTAGGTTGCTTGTTTAGAAGCATAAATGTAATTCCTGCTTCTTGGATGATCCCTTCTGATTTTTTTTTTCCTCTTGTAGTGTACAGGCTTGCCAAGCTGTGTGGGAATTTGGACAAGCAATGTTAGCTGCAGCACTTCACAGATGTTTAAAGGAATACTCATCAAAATCAAATTTACCTTTTTTTCTTCTCAAAGTCTGTAATTGGCTCAAAGAAGGAAAGGCAAAAAATACTAATGGATCTTGATACTGTCTCAAAAAACAATAGTTTCCCATGTGCAAATCAGAAGTTGAGTTTACAAAGAAGCCATTTATTGACCACAACTCTTTGGCAGAGCTGTCTTCCCAGGCCAAGTGGAAGAAGTGAGTAATGAATGGAGGAAATTAGGTGTTTTATAAATGCTTAATTATCACTGTTCTTCAAGAAGTCATATGACTTAGGATAAGAACCAATTAAACTGCATTGGTTTACGTTCTAATAGAAACATTGTGCGGTTTCTCCAGACAGCTGGAATTGGACATCTTGCATATCATTAAATTTCCATGGGGTCAGTGCTTTTCTGACCTACAATGATATTTATAGAAAGAGAAACTATGTTGGAAGAAAAAATTTTGTATCAGATCATATTTCCTCATATCCAGATTAACAGTATTCATGTTTCAATGCTCATACCCAGACAGAAGAAAAAATTTAAACATGGTATTGTCATTACTGCACAAGTAATTTTCCTTTTTGTTGTGTTGATATATGCAACAGCTATTGGCACCCACAAATACAAAGCTGATGTTTTAACAGATATTGTGATGCATCTTCTAACCCCTACACACTATCTTTCTACTAGAAACTCCTGCTGTAGCTAAAAAGAAGGACACTTGCCCTTTCCCTAGCAAGGATTCACCCTAAGGCCTCAACAATTTGGAATAGTCTTAAGGACCTTAAATCCAATGCTCTGTTTTCAGTGATGCCTCAAGAGCTCTGAAACAAATCTAAAAATCTAAAATCCTCACCTTTCCAACTTTTTCATTAGCAATTTGCAGTAACACCCCTTGAGTGAAATTCTCACCCCACTCCAGTTAAAAAAAAAGGGAAGAAAATTAACAGCTAAAATTCTGTTTAAACTATTAAAAAAACATGCTATATGTATATAAAGGAAAAAGGTGGATAAAGGCATCAATAATTGGCCAGATATTCAGAAATCTCTCCATGATTATAAATGATAATTAATCCACAACCATCTAGAAAGATATTCTGTAAGGAGCACACATCTATAAAAATAGGTTATCAGTAAGATTTTTTATTAGCCAGAGGTATACAGTATTTGGAAGATTAAAGCAGGCACTCAGTACAGTATTAAATAATAATTTTAACTGGATAAAGGCTAACTGGATGATAATGCCGCTGTATGAATTAGAGAGCAGTGGTAATAAACTGCTTGGGAAAAAATGCAATGTCCCAGAAATTAAGAAATATTTCCACCATTCAACCTTGGGGCATTGCCCTGCTATGAATTCAAGCAAGTGCCACCTCCCTGACAGCTTCAAAGCTACGGAGCAAGAGAAACTGTCTTTCCCCTTTTTATTTTTGCCTGCAGAACTGACAACTGAAAATATGAGCATAATGCCCTTTTACTTGCAAAGACAGACTTCTGAACATGAACCTATTCTGTGCTACCAATCTAGACAGATCAGCCCACTGTCTGCTACTAATGAGCTTCATATGCACTGTTATAGTGAAATAAACACATCTGTAGTCAATGTTTCTGATTTCCTTATATTTCAAAGTAGAACGGACAAGGGTGAAATGGGGGGGAAGGGGGGGGACACGAGAGAAAGAAAAAACCCTACTCCCCAAAAAAAGAAAAAGAAAGAAAACCCCCAGAAGAGAGTAACACTACCACCACGAGAAAAGGCAATAAGATATAGCATAGGAAGCTCTAGAGCCATCCATAAGGGATGCAGACGACCCAAAAAATATGGGATGCCACGAGGCATAACCTATTCACATATACACCCAGTCACGCACAGAGACATAATGAAGACCAAAAAGACCTGAAGCCCCTAAACACTCAAACCCACCCAAACACCCAAATCCTGCTAGTAGCCTCTCAGCATTCAGGAGCACCAGTCCCAAGGAGTCACACTTGCACCCACCCATCTGCAGAGGTACACTCGCAGATGCTAGGGCTGCGGTTTCAGTGCCTTCAATTGGACACAAGTCTGACGTTGCCAGGGCATGATTCCTGCCTTATTCCATCCCTTGTCCATGTACTTCTAACACCTCTCCACGAGCCAGCGCTAACACAGAAGCCGGATCAAGGAAGTGACCTACTGCTGAAAACATCCCTCCCCAAGAATAAAAACTGCATCAGAGTGGAAACTGCCAGGAGTTAGAGAGGACCCAGGATGACTTTAGCAAAAGTGCAACGAGCTGTGCCAGGCAGAAGTGTCTATGCAAGCATGGTCTGAAATGTAACAGTTGTATATTTATAATAGATTTTTCTTTACTTAAGGTAATCATCACACTTTACGCCTAGTATCTCTTGGGCTTATAATATTATTTATTAAAGGAACAGCTGCTACCAGTCCATAGTGTAGGATGTTTGGGAGACGTACCTGTAAAGAAAATAGCAGACAGCTTACTACAATAACGCTGTATGTAAGAAGGAAAAAAGAATGGTGAAACGCAGCATTAGAGGTCCGCTGTGTTGTCCCCACCAGGACACCTTCCATGCAACATCAGAGGTGCAGGAGAGGTAACATCTCTACAGACCACATGCAATGCTTACACAGCTGTCTTGGAAGTTTCGGGCTTCAGTAAGGCCAAGAGTTGGGCTAGCTGAGCTTCACTCCCTTCCGTACAGAGACTTGTGCAAGTGTGGTTAGCCGGTCCTTTTGTAACCTTCAGGAGCAAACCACAAGCACAGCAGGCTGACAATAATGTGAAACATTTTCTTCTTGTCTTTTATATCTCCAATTTAGCAGACATCTTTTGACATCCTGATCACATGCTAAATGGTTGTCTGCTAGTTCAACTATCAACCAAAAAAGGCAGTAGGACTACCCTGCATACAGCCACTGCATTCATACATTTTAGAGGACAGAAGAAACAATCGTATTCCTGGCACAAACACTACACTGGTGGAACCCGCCGATTAAGTTGAGCCATTCATCTAGTCCATCATATCTGTGAAATTCAAAATTAATCTAGGGGAAAATGCAGCATCGCAGCTCCATTAAACACTGCAGTACACATTTACCTAAATATATATCTATGCAGACAATCATCTTCCATTTTCACCCTTTTTCCTCCCTCAGCCTCAAAGCAGAAGCATCCTCCTTCCACAAGGAAAACATGTTACTTCAAAAGGAGTTGGAAAATTTATCATAAAAGCAACAACATAGTGAGATCCTCATGTTTTCCATTTATTTTCTTTTCAAGACATGCAAAAAAGGTCTGTGTAGGGAAAAAAATGAGAGGGGACCTTTTTATTATCAACAGAAGAAAGGCAGGCATTATCTTGCAACGTATGCTCCAAGTTTTATCAGTCACTTGATTTGAAATATATTTAAGTGGTAGACTACAGTCTGGGCTAAAAAGCCCAGCCTTCTTTCTCAAGAAGGTTATATGATGAGCAAACTAAGGTTTAACTGCAGGATAAATATACCATCAGTAGTAGACCCAGCATTTCCAAAATCTAAGCCTTCACTGAAGCAAATGAGATTTAAGCACTGGCAGACAGAGTGAACTAATTCAAATTTTGCTGTGGACCAAAAGCTAAGTAAAACAAAAGACCTCAATAATCAATGCAAAGAGTGCTAAGATACCATTCACCTAAGCTTTTAAGCATGACTGTGCACATCTCTGAATATACCAACACACATTTGCCTTGAAAATGTCATTTGTTTTTAAGGACAGTCTGTGCTGCCAAAAATCTGTATGTTTTCCATGATGTTTCATTAAATAGATCATTTTCCTCAGAGCAAAATGTATGGCTTTTTAAGCTGCTGAATTTGGAGTAGCACAGGTTTAAAATTCATTTTCTTCTTCAATACAGTGGCTATTTGGTTTGAGAAACTAGAAAGAGAACATTATGCAGCCTAGATAAAAACAACAATTCGTATTAGGATGAAAATGACAAGGTAACATGGAGAGAAACCATTATCAAAGCAGCAAGACTATTTGCATTGCATCTCAAATTCTCTTCTCAGAGGAAAAGGACAAACTATTTTTTTCTTTTTAAAATCTTCACCATCCCTGCCAGTTCAACGAACCCTTTAACAAATCTCTAGAAGCTCTCGACAAGGACAAAGACTAGAGAGTCCTGCCTGCCTGATTCTGCCTGGCGTGGGCCCAGGGCAACAAGTGCAGAAGGATTATCCGAGATGATGGCAGTAAGGAGCCAAGCAAGTAAATAAAAATTAAGATGGGGCAGTCGTTTGATGGCCCTTTTGGCCCATCTACAACACAAGGGACTTGAGGACTACTTTGAAGCCAGAGGTTGTGGGGTGAATTAATGTCAAAGCCTTATTATGGTCACATTCCAGCTTGTACTGGATCTGGCTAAGAAGTGGCTTTGGGTTTCACCAGCAACTCACCTAAACACGTGGCATAAACAGAGAAGATCTGAGCAAATGACAAGAAGATACTTTCTGGAAGTATTATCATTAGACATTAGAAATGTCAACACTGTTCTGTCAACAGTTATAATAAATTATCTGTTATCTGAATTTACTATTTTCTGCTCCAGGTAACACAAAGATATAGTTAAGAGCATAGTAGTGTGCATTTATAATTAATTTTTTTTACTTCTGGGGAGGACTTTTGTAAGAAACACACATTCAGTACCAGATAGTCATGGATCTCAATGATGTTTAGAAAGAACGTGGACACATGTCATGATTTTACAAAAGAAACCAAGCAGTCATGATGTGGTTCCAGAGATGCCAGGTATAACACTTGCCAAAGCCAATATATACTCTACATCTGAAAGTTATTCTAAGCACCTAGCCAAAGTTCTCACAGCAAGCCACCTGCTGATTACAAGGCACAGCTAGATCTCCAGGCTCCCAGGTTTACACTCCATCCGCTCAACCATGCACGTGATACTCAGACTCAAACTAATTTTATTATAGTTTTGGTTTGGTCTTGGAAAAACAAAACAATTTTCAGAACCATTCCTTTCCATTCTGTTCAACTCCATGCATACTTAAAAGGGAAATAAGCACCTCCAAATTAAACTAAGTGGGAAAAAAATCCATGCATTAGACAAAATGAATTTTTTGCCAGCTGTGAGTGTTGTTTTTACAATTCATTTTGGACACCAAGTTCATCACAGGCAGCAAAATAATTTCAGTCCTTCAAGGAACTCACTAATGTATCCCAATTACCAGACATAAAATTCAGCACATAGTAGCTGTTCAAAATTGCTAATATAATACAACATATACCAGGATCTTCCATCTGAACACTCATTCCCTTTAAACAAGGAACTGAGCACACCTAAGTTAACTTCTTACTCTGCATATTCATGTGACTCTGAAAACACATACTTTGCCAAAGAGCAGGCTCCAGATTGGTTTTATGAAAACTGTTTAGTAAGACAAGGCGCTGACTGGCCTCCAGTGCGAGCACAGCTGGCTCCAAAACACACCTTCCTTCAACAGTACCGTGCCACCCCAGCGCTTGAACATGTGTGGGTGGGGGTACCCGGTTTCTTCCACAAAACAACAAAAAGCAACATCCAGGAGCGGCGGTGCCCGCCTGTTTCAGTATATCAGCTAACCACCCATCAGGGGCTGTTAGGAAGAAACTTTTCCCAGGGGGCTATTTACCCAGTACTTGTGTATGGCAGGGTTTTTCCAACATCCCTCCGAAACAGCTGGTACTGCAGTGTCAGCGGCAGGACTAGATTGACCAATGGCTTGATTTGAAGTGTCAGCTAGTACACTGACAACAGGTTAAGGATTTTGGCACATACACAGGTGTAACCACCTTGTTTACGTTAACGCAACATTGCTCTAGCACCTGCAGCACTTGCATTTGACAGCTGCTTGCAGATTGGGCCCATGCCATTTTACTTTTCAATAGTAGGTACAATTAATACAGCAGCATGCTAGCTAGTTTGAGATTAAAAGATACCACTAGTAAATTGTACTTCTCTAACCAGCATCTCATTCCACCCAAGAAAGCTTGATTTTGCTATATTTAAAAACAAACCCCAAAAGCCACCATCTTCGGCTGAACAAGGGAGAATGTGCAGATTTGAAGGCAGGAGACAGATGTGACCTGCTTCCAGAACCACTTCTTGTGACCTCAGTAGCAGAGTATAACTGCACTCAAGGAAGTTAGAAGGCAGCACTCAAGTATCTTCCATTTCCTTTCAAATAAGTAATGTACAGTCTGAGCTTTGTCATCTTTAAACTGTGATGTGTTGTCCAAATATAAATCCAGACAGTTCCTGTGCTGAACTGAGCTCCCACTCAAAAGAAGTGAAGCAACAAGTGACATAGATCTTTAAAACATGTAGGCGGTTCTGCTTATTCCCCGTTCCTCCCTTTCTGCCCCTGCAATGCTCCTCTACTGTTACTTCCTGCATCAAGACTTCAAAACCCACCTACACTGGCAGTGGACGAGGAGAGGCAATGATCTCAAGGAAAAGATATAAGGCTCCCAGCAAATGTAAGCCCTTCTGTACTTCATGCACCTTCCAGCCCAGTGCTCTGCCCACCACCTAGGCCTCTGACCTGGCGTCATCAGGAAAAGCTATTTTAAAACAGCTTATAACAGGCAGAGGAACACATCTACTTGTAAGTTCTGCTCAAAGGGGAGATTTTATTTTTTGTAAGATACCTTCCATGGAAAAAAACAAAGCCAGTGGCTACACAGAGTATCATTTTAGATTAACCGGAGTTTCCTGATAAAAGTTACTAACCTGTATTATTTTAGAGCCAAGGAGCTACAGAGCAACATCTCCACTGTACTTGCTCAGTGAATTTCTGCTCAGTTGGCTCCTTTTGATATGTCCCTGGTGTAGGAGGAACTGGGTGCATAAGCTAACTCTACAGGACCTACCGCAGTAGAGCATCATCTCTTGCACTACAGCCATAATCACAGTGCCTGTTGCAGAGCCACATGAGGTATCTGCAACAAAAACCAGGATGGACAGATTTCTCATTGGAGATGCAGGGAGAAATCTTACCTTCCCCTGCTCCCTGTCATTTCAGGGCTCTGCTCAGAGCTGGGGAAAAAAAACAGTACCTCAGCAGAGTGATACTAACAGCTGCTGCTACAGCAAGAATGAAGACCCAAGGAAGCTGCATGGTGCCAGGGAGCATGAAGAACATAGATTCAGGCAGAGCACCTGTCTGCTTGATCAGCAGAGCATACACGCTCAGCCTCTGCCTATACTGAGAAAAAATGCACCCCAAGAAGTAGCAGTCCTCCTTTTGGGGAAAAAAGCAGCACAAACAGGAGAAGAAGAAGGAAGGAAGGAAAAGGTCATATCTGGCAAAAGTCATCAAAAAGGAGATTTTTACCTGCATACTATTCCAATGCAAGAGGTACCACATCTCAGCCTTGATGCCTATTGTTTCCTGCTAATGGGAAAATGCAAATTTACCCTGTTCCCTGGGCCTGATAGTAAGCGCTGTCTCGCAGCCAATGTAAACAGCAGAAGGCAAGAGTAAAACCACCTCACTTGTTACCCCAGGGATACTAAGCATATTTGGAGCATCAAGCAACAAGGGGCTCCCCAGCTGGGAAGCCATTTTGAATTGCATTTACTAGCACCTCTCTACAAATTCATTTCTTTGGTAGAAGTGGGTGCTTTTATCTGACTCTTCTGTTTCTCTTGCCAGGTCATGGGAAAGTTAAACAGAAGCAAAACAGTAGTGCCCTTTCCTAGCCAAAGTCAAAGCCCACCATGGTAGCAGACCATGGTAGCTCCCAGAAGAGCATGACTCTTCTCCATAGTCTTCCCTCCAGACCTGGTCAGAGGGGTGCAGGGAAGACTACGGAGAAGAGTCGTACTGAACTGGGAGCTTCTTTCCACCCAGCAAGTTCATTTTAACTTGCTGTCAGCAGATCCGACCTTCCTAATATTTGCTATCTGTTTCTGAATTTATTACCAGTATTAAAAAATAGGGGCTCACATGATTCCTCCCCACCCCCAAACCAGCTCCTGACAGAGCGCCCCAGTGCTGCCATGTGCTCTGTCACCCCAGACCAGGTTGCTCCTTCTCCACCAGTGTCCTACAGCCAGTTGTACTGTGCAGCTCAGGTGCGTGTGGGGAGTAAGGATAGGGCAGGACAGCCAGGACATCAGCAGTTTCCCACAAATAGCCTACTGGTGAGCACAGCGAGGAAAGGGTTTTTAGCCAGATCTCCACAGCAAAATTGCTCCCTTGAAGTTAATGAGAGCACACTGCTTAATCATACACCCATAACAACATAGATCGACTAAAACTGGTAAGATGCCCGCCCCATTTTTAGGCAATAGACCCACCAGCACCTTGCCCCACGACAAGGCAGAACCACCTATGCTATTCTTTTAACCATAGCTAAACAGACACTCCAATATCATGACGCGATCTTCTAATATTAAGCTAATCAACTGACAGCACTCAAATCAAGGCTACCATCACACTGGAGTTTAAATATTTACCTTTAAAAACACAAGTAACAGAAGGTCTCTCTGTTTCTCCAGTCAGGAGAAAATTTCAAACTCTCAAAAAAATTCAGGTTAAAAGGGAGCTACAAGGGCATCTAGACCTTCCTCTGCTCCAAGCAGGGCTTACATCTGAGCCACATCACATTGCTTGGGCCCCTGACCGGCTCAGCTCTCCCATCCTCTGAGGATGGAGACTCCACAGCCTGCCTGGGTGCCTGTGCCACCGCATGGCCGCTCTCATGGCAAAGAATTTTTTCCTTATGTGCCGTCACAGCTTTCCTTATTATTCCCTTTGTCATCTAACAGTATATAGCTACTACCTTCTGACTGCTTTTGCTTTCCTCTTCACTTTATTTTTAAGAGGTGGGTGGTTTTTTTGGTGGTTTGTTTTGGTTTTGTTTTTTTTTTAAATGCCACACAAAATTTCAAAGTCACCTGACATTCAGCTGAGATTTGCAACTCCCAGCCCTTGTTCTGGAATCCTTCCCTACCTGCAGCAATTGTAACTGAACTGCCAACTTACTGAGCTATTCATGCCTTAAAACCATCCAAACTTTCTACTTCCTGTAAATTCACATATTCCTTTCTGTAAGTTTAGAAAGATCTACTACCTTGTGGACTTTTATTCACTGACTGTCTACTTCCATCTCCTTATTCCTTCCCTCACCCTCAATAATTTCACTATGCATAAATCAACTTTATTTAGATAATTCAAAGGAGACAATGGAAAACCAGAAGAAACCTCTGAAACCTTACTAGTAGGTTAGGTTTGGTATTTTTGTTAGTGGTAAACAAAAAATATTATGAATTTCACAAACTAATACTTTTAGTAAAAAGACAAAGCCACTGGTGAAGAATTGATTTTAATAGTCATTACAAGTTCTTCCTTAAAATTAATATTCTAGACCATACAGCCCAAACTCAGAAAAAATTGAACAAAACACTGCAAGAAACAGAAGGAACAATCAATGAGTGAAAGGACAGGAATGAAGACGCTAAGAGAGCAGAGATCTGAAGAGTGAATTATCTTGCTTTCTAAAGAGACATTTTCACAGGAATTGGTTTGACATTTAGGAAGCAAGACAGCTACTGCTATGGCAATAAGCAATAGCCCCTGCTTAAAAAAAAGGCAGAGATGGTATAGAAAGACATAAGGACTAAAGCGACTCAGGCCTTGCCCTTTTGTTTCATGGCGTGAAATCCACATTTTCTTTTCAAATTGTCATACACTGGTACGAGGTTATCACGCTATCACAGCATGGAGACAAAACAAAATTAGATCCACAATCTGTTCTTAGGACATAAGTGAGTGGGTAATAATTTTCTGCTCTCAAATACAAAATCAGTCATTGTGACTTCATCTCTAGGGCGAGCTTTTTCTATTATGCTCTGAATGGTTCAGTGTGCAGCAGAGACCAATAACTCCATACTGACCCTCTGTATTTCAGTATCATGGTAGGATGACAAAAGATGTGTTACAGCTGACTCTTTCAAGATCAACCCAGAAAGAGTAAGGAAATTTTAAATAATAAACTTGTCACCTCAGCTTTATTCAAAATACTTTATAAGCAAGAAGCTCATTGTGCATATACTATACAAAATTATCCCCCAAGGGCGGAAGACAGGGGGACAAAATTGACTAACAGCCTCAGTGACCCCCAGCAACCAGGTTCTGAAGCTGTTTTAACATGCTTTGGGGAGAACCTCTTTAAAAAGGACAAAAGGGCAATGGAGCAGAAGAGAAAAAAAAAAGAAAAGGAAGGTCCCTAAAGACTCAGCTCTCCAGCACTTTGGTGCTTCAGAAGAAAAACCACCGCAGTCATTCCCGAGGACAGTACTTACTTCCTGGCAGTACTGGAGAATCCCTTCCTTTGTCCCGATGCAGGTCTTGGTGCCGGAGGGGTCCGATTCCCACTTTCCGTTCTGCACGTTCATGTGCATGTTGAGTTTCCCACAGAACATGGCAATTTGAGGCTCTGCCAACAACCCAGCGTTTCCATCAGCAGGCACCTGGGGGGAAAAGAAAAAAAAAAAAGGAATTTTAATCTCACATTTGACAGTTCAGTCCATCCAAAGCAGGAACAGCTCAAGCAAGCCTGAACCAAACTCTAAGCTTACCCACCCATGGTAGCAAAAGCTGAAATTGTTTGATTCGGGCAGGGTTGAGAAACATAAATAAGGTCTTCACAGAAATCCAGAACACAATAATGTAACACAGAGTTTAAAGCTGTAAACAAACTCTTCTGGGGCCCAAAATGATCACCTTATCAACTTGGGCTAAACACAGAACAACATGCATAGCTGAAGCGTGGTAACAGAAGTTTGGTTTTCTGAACATACTTGGTACACTGGTGCTGCATGGGGGGGATCACTAACACTTAGCAAAAAAGTAACAAGTTTTCCCTCAAGAGTTTCCTAAAAAATACCCCCAACAACAACAAAAAACAAACAAACAAAAAACCAAACACAACCTCACAACGTATCTTTTTTCAAGACCGTCTCTAGTTCATTCAGATGTTGAGCACACAGGCTGTATTTTATCATGCCTTATAAAGACGGTGGGTTAAAAGCAGCAGCTTCCACCTAAGCTTTGTTTTGACTGAACCTTAAAATCCAGTGGCTAGGGCGCTATCAAAATGGGAGTGCTCACAGCAAGGTCTTACAGAACACCATCTACTCAAAGAAGCATTAAAATACCCAGGCTTAACACAGGCTACCCGAAGCCCTGCTCCTTGCCGCCCTCCGGCACGCTGCCCGCGACGCCCCGACCGGCCCAGCACCACCCGCCTGCCGCCCTCCTCGAAACGCCCCAGCGCTGCTGGGGTACGGAGCCGAACATCAGAGCTGCCCTCAGCAATTTCCCCAACTAAATGCAACTCTGGAACATCTGTGAGCTTCCTACCTGCATTTATAAACCAACTTAGCCCTCCTCCCCCACAAACCTCAACGTTGGTTTAAATCCCTCCCATGGGACCACAGTGTTAAGGCAAATCAAGAGCTCTTTCTCCCAGCCCCCTGCCCTCCGGCATAGCAAACCTCGGAAGGTATAAGCTGAAAGTACTCGCTTCGGTTTTACCATCTGAGAAACACAACGCAAAGATAAATCTCCTCTTCGGGTTAGGTTCCTCGAGAGAGAAGTCAATGGCTCTCCACTGTCCCTCACGCTCCAAAGGCAAGCCCGTTGCATTTGAGGTACAGCAGAGTATGCGATTAGGTTTAAATATCTATTTTTAGCTTTTAACCTTTTGGTTAGAAGGCTTCTCAAGGGAAAAATTAAAAACATTTTAAAGATTCATGAAAAACTGAAGAAACATAATTAGTCTTACAAGAGGTATGCAAACCCCGTATCTTAGTTCCCCCACTCTTTGTTTAAACAAACACAAAAAAACTTCATGAATTTTATATGCCCACAGTAATTAAAAAAAAAAATCACACCAAGAAACATTGCAAGAGTTAACATCTAACTACCCTAACACAATAGCTTAGCAGTGTAAGTTAAAATGCCACAATTAAAACAAGTATTTCCTTTTTTTTAGAAAAGGAGAGAACAATTATTTTCCTGCCTTCTTTAAGATGTTTAACATGTTACCACAATTTAAAAAAAAAAAGCTTAAAAAGCTTACCACAGCTTAAAAAAAAAAAGGCAGGAACACTTCTACTGGCAGATTTCCCTTTACTATCTCAATTTCTCTCCTTCTGTGGAACTAGTAAGCTCAGTATAATTTAACAGTCAACCATCACTGTCCTTCCACTGGGTAATTAGGGAGTTTTCCAATAACTGGGATGACACCTTGTCTGGCTTGCCTTGATCAGTACAACTATCACATGCTTACTCTTCCTAACATCTTCAGAAACTCCAGAGAGCATCTCAAACGTGACACATCTGTAACAAATACTTGCAAGAAATCCTCCAAATTAATGATTTTTTTTCTTTATAGATGCAACACAACCTTATCAAAATTTCAATAAAAATAGAAGTGAGTCATTCCACAGGTGACATGTGTGAATGTGAACTCTATTCACAGCTCCTCCAACTGAGATCTCTATTAAATTAATAAAGCACACAGCAGTCATACTGTTGCAATTTTAATTTTTTTTCACTCAAAACTGTAAGCTGTAAATTTATGGAGATCTTGCCTTGTGGCTTTATAACAGGGAGCTTTTAAATATTTTTTTGCCTTAGCTAGGAAGACAGCTGAACTTAGGAAAAAAAATGTGGCTGTTTACTCGGAGTGCTATCAATTTAACTCTAACAACATGACAACCTATGACTGTCTACTTAAAATCTCATTCCCTTCAGAAAAGACATGACATCTCCCAGCTTAATGAAATTACCAGAGCAAGTCATGATCACATTTAGCTTTCTATATTTTGAGCTGACAGGGACATACTAATGAACTGCTCAGCATAGCACTTCATCTTATTGATTAGGACAGTTAAATGTTTCTAGTCATAAAGAAATACCGGAGCAATTAACAGACACTGTAAACAGAACTAAGGCATTTAGATTATGATCATGAAAAATTCAGACACTTGACTTCCCAAGCTGAACTCTGTTAGAGCGTCCTTAAAGCAAGGATAGTAGGTTAATGGATTTGTCTTAACGGACATCTCCGGCTAAGATGCAACACTCAGCTCTCAAATTAACTTTTTGTAAACACCCGGAGTGGAAATAACACCTTTTTAAACATTTCAGATCAGGAAAAAAAGACACACATTAAACTATTTAATATCTGAAGGTAAATGCTTGCTATCACTGTGTAGCCCTGGTGTTTAAACTAAAAGCTTCTCACCTTTAGTAATAAGCAGCAATTTTATACATTTATATATTTGCAGCATGGCATCTGTGAAACTTGCAGTGACATTGCAAAGTTTTAACAGGAGAACAGACTCATTGTTGAGACAGCCTTTGCACTATCTCCCTGCTCTTTCGATAAAACATGCCTCTAATCCAAGATTTTTGCCACCAGATATTTCATTTCTGAAGAAAATAAGAAGTTGATCTGCTATGGCACTTTTTCTGATTGAAACCTGGCAGCTTCCTGCTTCTCAAGAAATGACTCTTGCTGCAAAATCCACAGAAACAGCCGACAACGATGGAGGCTTTTCTGCAGAGATGACGGTCGAAACACAACAGTCAAGCCTAGGAGCATTTTTTGATGCAAGGGCAAAGTAGGAGTGCATTACCAGATCTGGCCTTGGCCTTACCAATCCTAGATTTAGAGCTTCTGCTGGGTCTTTTGACGACACCTCAGCAAGATACTCCTATTAAGAGTGTATGACTAAAAGATTTCCTTTCACTCCATTTTGCAAGCATATGCTTCACAGCATTGTTACTTCTATTTTCCCCAAGAGTGAACATGTCACAAACACAGTGACTGACAGTGATTCTAACATTAAAAAAAAGAAAACACACATAAATTTTTCAGATCACTGGCCAAAACCCTGCAACTACTGCATTAAGCTATATATTGCACTCTACATATTACTCTTCTACATATTGTTTTCCCCTGCAATCAGACTACAACAAAATTCACAGGAAAAAGCTGAAATCCATGAAGCGAAAAATCCATTCTTGGTCCAAAATAACTAATTACGCTAAATAACAGAGACTTAAGGAGGATATTCCTGATGCCACATTTTCTGGTTTCTTCCCATTTCTCTATCCAGCCCTCCACAGCAAGCCTACATAACACGCAACCTTTTGTTAATTTTACCAAACAGAGTGAAGTAGCAAATGAAAACTTGTTAGCAAGATGCACCACACTGCCCCTCTTCCCAGTGCCCTGCCACTGAACACAAGACCATGCCCAAGGCACCTGCTGAAAAGGGTGTCTGGAAGAGATCAGCCCTCGTAGCCTTGATATTTTTGGGATCTATTTTAATCCAGGACACATTCCTAAATTAAGAACAATAAGTTAAAGCAATTAATTCAATAAAGCATTGTTGTCATTTTGTTTTGGAGGGCTGATGGATATGAGAGGAGAAAAACAGACACACATGAAGCCTCTCAAGCTCCTTTGGTCTGGGCTGGCTGGCACTGGTGGGGGTCTCCAACACTTACTGCCTGTGCCTCCTCTCTAACCTGGGGTTCTCTCCCACCTACATAAACCCCAGTTTTATAAACACCTCAGTAGCTCCATATGTTTTAAAAACTTCATTATAACAAGTAATCCTGAGCTGATAAAGGCCTGCATGCCAATTTCCAACCTTGCATTGTAATTTTGCTCACGTGTTCAGTGTGGCATCTATTGGTAGGAAAAAGCACAAACAACAGTAAACAAGGCATAGTCTAACAAAATTACTGCATACCATTTCGTCTCTCATGCAAACATCCAGAAGTGTTCGCCTCCAACGTGCTCACCTGCATGTCTCATGGCTTTACACAGATCTTCCACCTTCAGCTCTTACAGCAGCCTCTGCCATGGATTTTTGCCTCTCCCCCAACTTAACAGCTCAGAAGACTAAACATGCATAACTCTTCCAGCTGATGTATCTAATGTACATCTAGGCTACGCTGCCATTTGAAGACTAAGCTTTACCCAATGCCACAACTATATTTTCACTAGGATGGTGCTAGAAAAGCTTTCCAGGGAATGAAAGGTGTGCTAGAAACTGCTGGTGAGTCTATCCTGAGACCTCCAGGTAAGAGACTAAAAATGTCACTTATATATTACATATCACACCAAGAGAAAGAAACAGCTTTTTCTTCAGCCCTCTCCCTTCCCATCAAGTTTGTCTTGAAGACCTCAAGCATCACAGCGCTTTGGGAAGAAATACAGTTTGGTTTTCTCCCCAGGGACTGCATCGTGATGATGCTTCACTATCACAGCAAAGCCAAAAATAAAAGATTAAACTTAGCTGAGATAACAACTAGTTTCAAGAGAGGTCTCTAGTCTGCGCAAGTTACTGACAACGTAAAACCTAATGAACTACTATTGATTTTTAACAGAGACATCCAACAGCAGTTCCATCACAAAGGGGACTGAGCAGTGTGTGTGGGGGGGGGGGGGGGAAGTAGCACGTCTTTTAAAACACATACACTTAGAAAGATGAAAAACAGCTCAAAAAAAGGCAGGAGAGTGAAATGAGAGTAAAACTAGATGCAGTGATAAGTGATTTGTCCCATACATGCTGTTGTAACATTTAAAACATGAATTCATGAATCACTGGTCACATCAAAGGTATATCCAGCTAAAATAAGTGAGTTGGTGAAGAATTGTATGTATCGTTCAAGTTTTCTTCATAGCCAATGGTTTAATTCATTTACATTCATTCCCTGCCAAGAAAAATTATCTGCATTACAATGCTATTAAAGAACCCAGAGCACCGATCTATGCAGATAAGCAGCTTCTATACAGTAATGCTGAATAACATAAAGCTACAGTCCAGTTTGTTACAATAATGCCTGTAGTGGAAAATCTCTCCTTGACTAATCCTAAAGCTCTCGGGCAGATTAGTCTCCCAAAGAATAACTCATGCGACACAAATTACATTAACAGCAACTATTTGCTTTATTAGTATTCTGCAAAAGTAAAAACTCCAAGCATATTAATGAAACTGTAATCACATACTATTTTGGCTACTTTGCATATGACCTCAAAGTAGCAGCATGTGCTTTTTTTCCTGCCTCTTGGGAAATCATTAAATAACAGTTAGACCAATTACCACGCCATCTCAAGCTGACTCCAAAAGTTATGCTCGGGTTTCCACAGTATGTCCAGTTTTCAAAGACCAAATAAAACACTAGTCATCACTTTTACAAGACATATGGATCGAAGATCAATTTCTAGAAGGGGTGCTACCTAAATTTGAAAAATGGCAACTACAGGATTCTGAAAAAAAATTACCTCAATCAATCATACAACTATTTAGAGCTCTCTGTAAATACATTAGTCTAATATGTCACAAAATGTTCAACCACCACAGCCTGACATTTTTGATATAGAAAACAAAATTATTAAACTGCTATAAATTTTTTAATTATTGACTTTCAAAAGGGTAGTAGTAAGGGCACACATTCTGAAAGAAAGGAAGCATGGCCATGGTAATGCTCAACACTAGCAGCAGGTTCTCCCTTAAAGAGTTTCAGAGGCCTGTCTTCCAGCTGCAAGACTCATTTCACCTTGAGTTGTGTGCATCTTCCTGTGTGCTCCTCTGCTACGTTTCCTTCTTATAAGCAGCTAAATGCTGAAGTGCTTAAAATATTAACAGCAAAGACATTTAAAATACCTTTCAAGTATAGGCTGTCAGTATTTTGCATATTCTCAAAGAGAAAGCACAGTAAGAACTCATTCTTCAGGTGGGCATATTAAAAAAAAAGAAAATCCAATCAACACTGAAGACTGGGATCAGAAGACAACTCTGTAAGAGAAAGCTCACTGGGTATATAACTGCTTATCAGTTATAACTGCTTTGGATAAGGAAAGAAGAGGGATACAATCCAGCTGTTTTCCCCATCAGATTGTGTCAAAGAAATATTCACAAACCTGGTCAAATTAAGACAAAACAAGCTAAGTCCTGGCAAAGCCACCTGAATTACGTTGTTTAATTACTGGAGCCTGTCTTTGAAAATGGGTGTTTCACGGTATTTTTCTGTTTGAAAGGGAAAACAGTAATTCCAAGTATTTGATGTCAAAATGTCAACTTAAATACAATACAGAAAAAAGTAAGACATCACACAAGCATTAAAAGACTAAGATGTAGGGAATTCGTTTCCTTCCCATGTTAAGATGTAGTACAGAGATGCCTCTGCTTTCCCCTCTTCCAGCCCTGGTAATTTAATAAATCTATTTGAGGAGAGGTGCAAAGGGTCTTTAGCACATCCGTGCACTCCACACCCACACAGCATGCTGGATGCCATTTATACGATTTCCGAGACACTCAAAAAGGATTTTGGTAGCAGAGTACAGAGAATTGAAATAAGTTTATCTAATTACAAAATTTAAAAAGGAATGCATTACCTAAACAAGAAAAAGGTGTTTGGAGTTTTTTGGCTCATTACCATTTCATCTCAACATCAAAAGGCCTTTTCCTATCAAACAACGTAATTTAAGACAGAAAGCATAGCCCTCTCCTCATTCATGCCCTCTGTCATTGCTTTCTGCAGTTACAAAATTAATTAGTGTATTTGCCAATAGTTCTTCATAATCCCTATTTCAACAACAAGTGTTGGCTTTGTTCACAACTAAGGTTATACTCTGAAAACAAAGGCTGCAAGGTTTTACCCTCAAGAGGTTTTCCATCAAGGGACCAAAGTAACACAACTTCACTCCAGATAGCTCCGCTATTAACTTATAATTAAGGACTACCACATAATATGAAAATAAGCATCAGACCTTGTATGTGCTATTATTAAACATCGAAACATCAAAACACATTCCCCAGAGGTCCCCAAGACGGCTTCTATGATTTAGGTTGTTTTATTCTGCAAACACTAACCTGAAGCCACTTTCATAAGCCTTCAAAGTGTATTTAATTTGTATTAATTGCTTCATTTGCAATTACTTTCAAGGAAAGGACATTCAGTAACAGCCTCCATATCTACAACTTACTCAAGAACAACAAATGCCCTCCTTATTTTAGGATGATTAAAATAATCCCTCCCTGCTTTCCATTTTTAATGCTAACACCAGTTCCAGCCCTTCAACCAAAAAGTCAATGACTACAGTTTTAAGGTTTAACAACTTCTGCTGACAATAAAAATCAGAAGGGGGTTCAAATATTGTGAAGAATTAAGTGTACCCAAGTAACACACCACTCTTCCAACCCACGCCTGCACTTCCTCCAAACTTTTATACCACATTTAGGTTGAAATTTGAGGTTTTCATTAACTAAAGCAGCACCAATTTGCATGCAAAGCAGTTTGCTTCCTCTATGACTATTAACAAAATAAAAGAAATTCTATTTTTGAAGTGGGGCTGCTCATAGCTATTTTTTCCTAAAAGAACAGAGGTAAAAATGAAATGAGTGTAAAAGGACTTTCTGCTTAGCCTTACACATTTACAGCGCAAAACATGAGATAACCTTGTTACCCCTGTGGAAAGATTGAGTTTCTTCTACTGGGCTATGTCTGGTCTGCTGCACTCTACAAGTGAGGATCACTGCTCAATTCCAGAAGTCTACAGTTCAAACCAGGCAAATGCCATGCTAAAATAGGCTCATGTCACCAGACATAAATCCATGGCTTCTTGTCTGTTGGTTATCAACTTGACCATCAACTTTACAGCAGAGTGTAACAGAATACAGACTGCCAGACTTCCTATTTAAGCCATAAAATACTAGTTCTGCATAGAATACCTCATAAAACTAGGAGGAGAACACAAATGCTTTAAAGACTGTTTATATTTAAAAATCTGCTCATGTAGGTAAGTAATGAAAAAATCTCTTCCTTTCTTATAAATGCAATCATGACAACAAAATAAAAATAAAGCACCCAGATTAGAAAAGGAGGAAGTATCAAATTATTGTCTCTCCACAACTTTAAGATGGCTGTCTGTCAAAACCAAGGAAAATTTTCCATCTCCTAACTTCTCCTTAGAGACTAACAGTGTCGCAAGAGTAAGAGGTTGTCAAAATCAACATGAATAATTTAGAAACAGTGTTTTATTGTATGTTAATATAGAAACAGCAGCAGCAATTATTGTTGTCAACAGTCTACAGAAATAGACCAAAAAACATTTTACTGATTGCTCAGTAAAATTGCTCAACATAGTTGCTCCCTCCTGGAAGACAAATGTTTCTGGCAAACAGTAACGCAAAGGGCCATGTCCCTAAACTACAGAAAACCCTGGGAAGACCCACATCTCCTTTACAAAAAGCCATCAGCTTTGGAGAAGATCAAGCACTCTGAACTAAAAGGCACCTGAAATTTGGTTGAGAAACAGACTCCATTGAAAAGCTCCTGGAAAATCAGACATGTTTATTTGCCCTGACTGTAACCTATTTAACCCAAGTGTAAATACTTGGGTGCAGTCCTCCTGGCCTGCTTCATAAATAGCAATGCCAAAAAGGCATCACAACAGTACGCTGCCCACTTCTCCACAGCAGCTCAAGCCTACTCCACAAATACATTAAAAGCGAGTCTGTCTCCAAGGCTGCAGAGAAAGCAAAAGTTTTCTCCAAACTATCTTCTGGCAGCCAACCATTCTCCTCACCCATACCCTTCACAAGGTCCTGAGGCATATGTTGTATTTACTCCATACATCTTAGTTTTAACACTTCCGCCAGGTCATGTTCCAAGTACCAGCAGGATGCTACCTGAACCCTGGCCCAGGCATCTGTCTACCCTGAAATCAAAGTAAGTAACAAAAACAAACCAAAAATATTCTAGGACTAAGCACTGAGTTTACAAGGCAATCTCATGGAGCAACTGGGAGGTAAGTGCTCCCCTTCCCAAAGAGCTGAGCAACCCAGCAACCAAGTGCTTACAAGAGATATTTGCAAGACGTCAGCAGAAATTTTGCTATCGTATCTGTAATGAAGAACAGACCTGCATATGCATGTGCGAACACACACCCAAGAGAGGAGAGATTTCCCCAGCTAGGGCCCCTGGAAACACTAGCAAGCAATGAAGAGGACCACAAGAGCAGCGAAAGCCTAGCTCATGCGCAGAGCCTGTCCAGCTTTACTATGCAAGCATTTCCATGCTCCTGTGAGACAGACTAAAAATTAAAATTTAGCTACAAAAATCAGCATCTGAATGTGGTCGTAAATGTCAGGAAAGTATGGGGGGGGCAGTATTCCTAGCAAGTCAGATGTGTCAGCTACACGAACATAATAAAAGACATTTGTCTACAACTAAGTGCAGTGTCAAGGGTTTCTTACCCACTGCCAACACTATGGAGGCCCCTACCAGCAACATGGCTGTTTCAAAAAAAAAAAAAACAAACCCTAAAACCCAAACTCCCTCAACCTTCAAGTTGAGTACCTTAATTTAAGAAGCTGTTAAGGTCCTTGAATGCATCCAGAGGAGGGCAACAAAGCTGGTGAAAGGGCTGGAAGGAATGTCCTGTGAGGAGCAGCTCAGGACTTTGGGCTTGTCTCATTTGGAGAAAAGGAGGCCGAGGGGCGACCTCACTGCTCCCTACAGCTTCCTGAGGAGGGGAAGTGGAGAGGGAGGTGCTGATCTCTTCTCCTGGTATCCTGTGGCAGGATGCATGGGAATGGTTCAAAGCTGCACCAGGGGAGGTTTAGACTGGACATTAGGAAGCATTTCTTTACCGAGAGGGTGCTCAAACACTGGAACAGGCTTTCCAGAAAGGTGGTTGATGCCCCAAGCCTGTCAGTGTTTAAGACTCATTTGGACAATGCCCTTAACAACATGCTTTAACTTTTGGTCCGCCCTGAAGTGGTCAGGCAGTTGGATTAGACGATCATTGTAGGGCCCTTCCAACTGAAATAGACTATTCCATTCTAACCTCTGTGAAACTTCGGTCACAACCAGACCAGCAGCAGAAGCGGTTTGATATGCATGGTGACACGCATCACCAAAGGCGGGGGGGGACAACGGAGGGAACAGGCACAACACAGACAGACCCAACCAGGTCTCTTTTGGAGTTATCTTAAGAGTCCATAGTCAAATTTATGCATTTTGCAGACAGCCATCAATGTCACAGTAACTGAAAACCCTCATGCCTACCAGGTCTCCCCAGCCTGCAGGTACCTCAACATGGTTCAGTCACATTTTATAATAAAAACTGCCGTTTTGGCAGGAAGAAAAATGATAACAAGTGGATTGACCAAAATTATCCAAGACTGGAATGACTTTCAGGAAGCATTAAATCTAGTGCAGCACCAACTAACACTTAAACACGCCGGGGGGGGGGGGGGGGTGTTCAAGATTTTACAAGCTGAATAAAAAGTGCATTAAGAAGGTGGAAGTTAAAAATAAAAAAATTTTAAAAACCAGTCTTGCTCCCAAGCTGTTCATTTATGTTTTGAAACAGTCTTTGGTCATTTACATGGCTATATGTGTTGACTAATAGCAGCAGGGTAAACAAGGAACAAAAAAACCCCAATTCCTGTCAGAATTAAATATCCTCTACCTCGTTTGGGGGGAAAAAAAAAAAGAAGAAAAAAGATGCAATCCAGCAGGTGTGCACGTTTGACAAAATAAGTGTTTAATGATACCAATAAATATGAAAAGCGTTCTGATTTCTTTTGGTATGTCTACACATGCAGAAATCCTCTGATACAGCATTTAAATCTCATCACCTGAAAGCCTATCATTGCCCCAAAAGAAACGTAACTGTTTTACAGAGCCAAATTAAGGTTTTGGACTGAAATACATTCATTGTAAACCATCCAATTCCAGCATTGTATTTTCTATTCAACACTCAGAGCCACCATCACTTATTTTATCTGAAATAAATACATGAAGTAGAAGAAAAAGAAGAGTATATTTCACAGCAACACAACAGACTACAGAACTACTGCAAGCTCAGTAATAACTTTTGGGTTCCTATTATACCCAGGAAACTCACTCCTGTAAAACTGAAACTACAAGGTGAGAACAAGTATACAAAAAAGCCCTAAATAAGATATACTTTTCATTTATATTAAAGCAACTTTTTCTTGGAAAAGGGTACCCTAAGTTAGTGTAAGTTATATTTTAAACCTATTTCGATGCATGTGTAACTGGGAAGGATGTGAAAAGGAAAGTTACTATATGCAGAGCCAGACTCCATACCATGAAACAAATTTAAATTATACTTGTCAGGTCAAAAATTGAGGAACAATCCTAGTTCAACAAATTTGATAAACAAGTTAACATTTGAGCAATGTCAGTTTCTCAAATGAACTATAGCGCTCAGATGTCAGTGCTCTGTAATTTATTAACTTATTTTTAAACAGAATAGCAGTCTTCAGTTTTCAGGAATTCATTTGAAGTAGCTGTTGACTTTAAGATAGCCTTCACATCTCATTCATCACATTTCCAGCACCTCATGCACTTAAGCAACTCATGGAAGAAGAATTCTTCTGTATAATATCTTCCCTCCTTTTTTATGCTATTTATTTTTTCAACTTTTCCTGCTAAAACTGGACTGTAACAGGATAGTTTGTAAGAAGATGCTATTCCATTTGAGGGATGCTTACATCTTAACTCCATTCCATAAAATTTATTAGTACTCAACCTCTCACAGAATTGTATCTTTAATTTAGAAGCATTCTGAAGAAAGGAAGAAAGGAAATAAGTTATTTAAATTACCTCTTCAGCACTGTTTTTATTCTTTTTAGATCCTAATATGGGATGCCCATATGGGCAAATCAGCAGACTTTGTTTACAGTACAGTCCCAGACAGATGACTGTCATTTCAAACACCTCTGTTTCAATGTTTGGACTTGTAACTTTCTAAATAAATAATAACAACTTAAAAAAAAAACAAACAGTATGAAAGCCACAATACTCAAGTTGCATTTCCAAGCATGACTCTTGTATGACTGATTTATTACACAGTGCTAACATCCTATATTTTTGACAAAACAGCAATTAGACATAATGAGTTAAAGAATATAAGGCACCTGAGTTTTCCTGAAACAAACTTCCTTGAAAAAGAGATACCAGATTTTCCAGATTTGGAAAATCCTGTAGACTTACATCATTTACCTATCGTAGAAAGACAACACTAAACTACTGAACTAGTCACTCTAAACCTACAGAATTATTACTGCAGTGGAGGAAATATACAGTGCATTTTGTAAGCTCCTCCAAGAAGGAACAGAAGCTGCAACCCATCTGCTCAGCAGATTTTTCTTGTGTTACAGCCTGACTGAACAAACCTTTACCTGAGCAGAAATTCACTACAGCCAGAAGAGCTGAAATTTTGCTTGTGAAACAGCACCTCCGCCGTGCATCAACTGAATTTCAAAGGAAGCTCTGAGGTTGATATTTTATTCTCATTATTATTTATTTTGCATACAGTTAATTATCCACCCTGAACACAGGCACAACCTACACTGCTAAAGTAACTGCCCCATGGACCACGTTGCTTATGTTATTCTTCAAACTATGCAGAATGGTATCCTTCTCTGCCGCCGTTTGGCTGAACCACAAACATCTGAACAGAGCCATGTGAGAAGTCTGATGTAACTCACTAGTTTTAACATGAAGTGCTTCAGCTATTTTGCACTGTCACAGCACTTCATACATATGCCAAAGGTCCTCCTCATCTTCATTTGATGCAGGACTTCTCTGCCCAGGCAGCGAGCCTGTGACTCTCAGTCTTCTCTGCAAGTTGACTGACTGGTTGGCTTACTAAAATTATTATTATTAATAAAAATAATGATTTCCCAATTTCATTCCACAAACAATGTGAAGATGAATTAACAAGATATTTCTGGCATTTGCTGACTTTAACCATTAGCGTTTGGCAAGGTGAGTACTCGTTGACTGCTACAAGGAAGAGCATGTCCATAAGATCCTTCCTGAGATATTATTTATGCTACCCAAGATGCCAACATGTCTCTAATTATACAAACCTTTTTTTAGCTCACAAAAACACCAATATGAGCAAGCCAGAAGGAACTAATCTGTCAACACTAGGATTAAACAACATAGCAAGTTACCTGGACTACTTTCAAGGCATGTACAGAAGCCTCGTAATAGTTACCACATGACAGAGTCAAATAGATGGTTGACAAATTTTGATTCATTTTGAGTTGAAGGCCCACTCCTTCAATCCTTCCCCCATAAAAATGTATGAAATTCTACTCCTCCATAACATCAATACTGTGATGAGAAGGGAATTAATACAGCATTACTAAGACATCCCATGTTGAAACAGATCCTGCCCTGGGTCCGTTTTTAGGGTACTTGAGTCATCTGCTACTAAAAAAGATAAGGAAAAAACCCACCCAAACCCTACTGTCCCACTAGATACAAGCTTTCTTTTACATCACTGTGCACCCAGCTGCTCTTTTTGAGCAGCTACTCCATGCTCAGTACAGGTTTTCATAATAAAAATTTTAAGTATCATCATTTTTTTCATAATAATCATGTTGCACTTTAGAAAGAAAGTCTGGCCTTCAACCTCTGATGCTATGCCCAACTCTCATGGTCTCCAGGATTAAGCCATTTCCCTGTCTCTCTCTTTTTGGCTCTAGTAAACAGAGACAGCTTATTTAATTTCATCTACCACACCAAAAACATTATTGCATACATAAAATATTAATGATAAAAACCTAAGTAATAAAGAAACAGACCTTCAGAAGCACTTAACAGAGAAAGGCAAAGGATTCTACGGTTTGGGGAAGAATTACAATATTCCATCATTCTCTCAACTGAGCACACTTCAGGTTTCCCCTCTACAATTTGCACTCTGCGTGTTCTTTTACTCATTAAATGCTACTGTACTATGCGTGCCACAGACATGAACTTCATGTCATTGTGCTAACACTCAAAACCAAGAACCTCTTCCTTCCCAGAACTTGCAAGCATGAAACAGGAGGAGGGGAAAAGAAAAGCAGATGAAGACAGAGGGAAGCCCTCACAGAAACAACACAACAGCTTTGCTCAGCAGGCTGGGCAACAGTAATACATGATGGGTCACAGCACAAATTCTCCCTTTAGCAGGGATCCCTCAACAGATTTATACACACCCTCTGCGCAATTGTGATAGACTTACAAGAGAAAATAGTATAAGCCAGGAGTCTTAATCTTTTTGGAAATAATAAACAGAAGGAGTTACTGGCTTGACTGTGCAAGCCAGTTATTCTACAGAAGGCAACTCCTCAGCTTAAAAAAACTAAGCAAAACCACCCAAAATTGGATTTACAGTAATTCTGTCAGCAGCAATTCAAATAAATTTCCAATGATACAAGAACCAGAGAGAAAGATAATTATGATAAGCCTACAACCTTCCAAAACCCATTATGCAATTCAAGAAGACCAAAAAAGGCAATTAATATGCAGGAAGCAATATGGGACAAGACAAAAAACCCACCAAGCCACACTGCCCAATACATGAAGGCCAATGCTACAGAAGTACATTAGATTTTTCCGATTCGTGCATTTAAATTTTCAAACCCTACCTGTGATATCTTATGGCAACTGTTCTTTGTGCTAAAAAAAAATATGTATGTTTAAAGACACAGCCTTCATCTGAATTCTTCCACAGATGGTCTTTACAAAAAACCTGATTTCAATATTTTTAATGTTAACATAAAAAAGACAGCACAGTACCCCGCTGCTGTTCTCACTCTTTCCTATTCACATTGCCTATTACCACTGTGGGTTCTGGATTTCTGATCTTACCGAGCACTGTGGAGTACCATGACCTACAACAGTACCTAGACTGTTGCTTAGGTTTGGGCGGGCCTAGACCCTGTAAATCCAAGGGCTTTCTTCCAGTGTCATATTCTTATAACTTTCTAATAATGCAGTAGTAGTTATTTCCTTCAAGTTTAGTTATGCAAAATGTCTTTGAAACACGAGAAAAATTGTGCCAGACAGCTCTTGCTCTTCTATGAGAAGACATGCTGTTATTGTTAACAGAAGCTTGCACAAACATCTCACATTCAGACAAGGATAGAGAAAGTAACTGATTGAAGAGGTGAACTAGAAGCCAAAATGCAGAGTGGGGGTTTCTGGTTTTTTAACTATACTAAGGACTCCAAGAGTCCTCTGCTAGGTCCACTCACTAACAGCAGCTGCTCTCAGTCTTGACAACAGTGGGAACAGCAGAGAGATGCTCACATGCATTTGATTTGAAGGCTCATGAGTAGTATTGTGTTCAAAAGGAGCATCCTTAAAGACTATTTCAAATTCACACTAATTGAATTTAACAGACTTTTATGAAAGAGGTTAAGATTAACTTTGAGGCACTTTCAGATCTTCAAATGACACAGATAAATGAGATTATTCATTGGTAACTATTGTTATCAGATATGACAGAACTGATCCAAATGAGAAGACATAATAAAGATGAAGTGCTGTTTCCTTACCAGTAAGTAGACTAAAATCACCACAGATCATTAAGTAGAAAAAAAACAAAGCATCAGCCCTCTCAAGGGGGGGAAAAAAAAAAATCTCCAGTTTCTTTAATCATGTTGGAACCACATACTTCAAGACAAAAAACACTCATTTTTCAATACCTCCATTATATTATTTCTATTTTGAACACATAAATCCTTCAAACAGTGGCTTACTTGTGGAGATTTTTTCTTTGTCTTTTAAATGAGTAATCTGGAAGATTAGTACAACATCTTGCTTTTCAAAACTCGTCAGCTGTAGCATCCTGATAACTATCATCACAAAGAAACAATACCTTCCCACCTCCCGCTTGTTGTTTTATCGAGTTGTAATAAAAACCAGTTATACTGTGAAAGATGTCACACATTCTGCAACCTCGGGGGTGGGGGGGGGGGAATCTGTACTTGGTTACTCCAGAGCCTGGAGCTCTACTACAGAAAGTCCCACTGAACACTAATGATGCCTCGTAAGGGAAGTACAGGAAACCTTGTTTCTTCTCACTAATAGAGAAACAAGCACGACGGCTGTCAACTCTTATTTAAGACTAGCTAGGTTACAATGTGCAGTGAAAGCAGAAATAACGTTTATTTTATTTAATTAGATGCAATGCCTATGGACTCTACGCAGGGATGCTGACCCCTCATTGGGAATTTGACCAGAGTAGTGGATGTAGAGCACAAGCTCTACACAAGCTATCCATGATCCAAACACTACAGAGCAGCAACAAATAACAGATTATTTCTCCTCCAGTTCTCCTCACAGATTTATTTGCAGAGATTAAAAATTGCTTATGACCTACATTGACAAAACAGCTGCCCCAAGCTGCAACACAGCCTTTTCTCTGCATGATTTTTCCCTTCTGAAGAATGTGCTCTCAGAAAGTTGTACACATTCATTTTCACACTCTCAATCCCAGGGCAAGAAACCTTTGAATCTGATGTGTCTTATACAACTAGGTTTCACTTTACTTGTTATGCTGAGAGGTTGAAAGAAACTGTACCACTAAAAATACAGCACAAAATACAGCTGACATCAGGTATTACCTTAAAATCCTGCTCTTATTCCGTGTACAAGCTAAGATATTCTAGAGCAGCCTACAACTGCCTTCTTATTTTCCCACCTTCAGAAGACTCCCTTCATGTTCTCCTTCCCATTTCCAGCCATGTTCAGTTGCTGAAAGCAGCAGCTCTGAATACCAGCCGCAACAACTTAGGCAGAATTCCTTGAAAATGCCAAGGGGAAAGATGACCTGAAAGTGCATCACAGAGCTGAAATGTCCAAGCAAGTAAGTCTCCAGTTTAATGTCAGTCTTGGAACCACCTCAAGCACTACCTTCATACAGAAAGTCACCAAGAATTGCTTAGTGCTTTCAACCCAAGCTAGCTGAAAAGGTCAGAGACTTGCACTGGAGCTTAGGGTCCTTCTCCTTCCAGGTGGTAATTACCACCTTCCAGCAAGAGACAAGCTTGACAGTGAGCTATAAGCAAGCAGCCTTCCCCCAGATGTCCCCTTCCTGCCCATGAGCTCAGGAAGGCAAGCACGGCTTCCCAGCACTTGCTGAGAAGTCAGGAGGGTTCAGCTCAAAACAGTGCAGCAGCAGCACCGTGTCTGCCTCCAGAAGCTCTGGCAACACTCAGGAGGGGACACAGCAGCTCCCTTACTTGCACCCAGCCTAGGCTTAGCCAAGCTAAGCGTTCTTCATCACATTTAGTCCGCAGTGATGAGGTACCACGCACAATGCAGGACCCAAAACTGAGGGTTTATTGAAAATAAACCAATTCCTAGTATTACATTCCCAGTATGTACATGCATACCAATGGGCCTTTATTGATGGTATAGCTCTATACTGGCAAGTCACCCACAACCACATTACTTTGAAAATTCAATCATTTTTAAGAGTCCCTCAACTCATTCCAACCAACAGCACAGTTTTCCCTTTTCCTGACACGGTCACGTTATTTTTCATCCTCACCCTCTGGGGTCAGCCGTGTACATGATGTGGTTCTTCCCTCTGCTAACATAATAGAGAATATAATCGGTTAACATCAGCATTGTTTTTTACTTGCATTGGTACAACCATGAGCAGAGCTGAAGCTGTTTCAAGATAACCAAGAGTATCAGAAGAACACATACTTAGTTTCAGATATACTTTTATTTTCTTTTGTTGCATAAAGGCAGAAAATAAGCATCAAATCTAAATTAACAAAATAAGGTTAAGAGTGATAACGATAACAGCCAAGGGCTACCAATATTTCAGACAAGCTGTAAGAATGATCATTTCCTTTGCTCTAGAGGCACTCACTGCGGACCACACTGCCTCAAGCAGACAGTCACTTGGTCTCATGTTCTGACCTCTTCCTTAGGGAAGGCTCAGTGCCTACTGCAGGCACCTGCAGAGCCTTACTTACTTCCCCTAAAAAAATATATACTTTTACATAAAACATCCTATTCTTTTCAAACGTGAAAAGCATACAAAGTAAAGTAATTCATCACATGATACAGACATTACTCAAGTGCTTTAATTCACATCAACATAATCAAAAATTTTTGAAAAGTGAACTCAGTTGTGTCAAATCACAATAAAACACATTTATTGCATTTCAGAAGTAAAGTACAGCAATGAGCTCATCCCAAGCTCCAAAGAGCATTAAGTATTGGTAAATTATCACATAGGGATTTTTCCTCCCCTCACCATCTCTTAACCTTGGCAAACATCTGTTCACCTTATTGATTTCCAAATGTGAACTACTGTGAGAATTTTAGTCCTTCTACAACAATTTCTCAGTTTTTAATAGAAAAAACAGAGTTATTGTTTTCACCAGGTGTGTCCTTACACATTCATAGTGAATTGGATTCCATATTCATGCCTTTCACCATCTTGGTAAATCTTCAGAATGTGTTTGCCTGACAAGTTTAGAATCCACAACACACATTTCTTCCCACACTGTATAGCAGAATAAATTAAATGCAGATTTGTTTTAAATGTCAAGCCACCAGTTCTTAGCCTTTTCAAACAAGTACGGGATTTTATACCCTTTTTTCTGATGTTTGCAAGGGTGGTCGTGTCACCAGGCCTTTCTGGCCTGTTTTCACAGGACTTGAAAAACTCCCTTCTTCAGACAGATACTACATTCTGTCTCTAGCTCAGGCAATTTTCTCATTTCTAAGATACAAGCTGTCCAAACACACATCTACCCACTCTTGAGTCAAAACTTTTCATTAAAGTCTGTCAAAAGCAATTAGCCTGAATAAACAGACACCATAAATCCATTGCAACGATCTTACAATGTATGAGTATCATTATACATACAGCAACATTTGAAGCACTAAAAAACTGTTTGATCTCCTGCACTAGGGCTTGTGTGAAATAACAAGGTACAGGAACAGCAACATGAAGATGTTTTCAGACTGTAAGGGAGGGACAAAACCACCACTGAGTTTCTCTTCTAGGTTCAGGACCATTCAGGTCACTGGCAAAGTACTTCTGCATCAAGGGAAACGGAAGAAGCTTTAGTAAGAGATGTTCAAACAACCTTCTGAACCATTGAAAAGCCACCACTGCCATTGAAGAGAAGACTGAATTAAAGACCTACAGGAGTTTAGATCATACTTTCTGTGCTTGTGTTTTACCAAAGTATGCTGAAAATCCGGGTCAGAGCTGGAAGGTGGACAGACCTAGCAGTGTTCCTACGGTAAGAATCCCCAAAAGGATGTCCTTCCCACTCCCCCAAAACAACATTATATTTTACTAGAAAAATTAAGTAGTCGTTTTTAAAACTCCAGATAGCACAAAGTGTCAGGGCCATTGCAGAGGCCGGCACCATGAGGACACACTGTCCGCAGCCCGCAGGGAGCATGGCCGTGCAGAGCTCACCCCACCCTCCCTCCCAAGGAGGGGCATGCCTTGGGGATGCAGCTACACAGACAGACTGCATTAATTCTCAAGCGTTATTTCACAGTACAGCAAGTACATTAAATCAAAGTTATGATGCAATTTACTACTTCTAAAATTTGATGTGAAGCACACTTGAGAGTTAACAGCAAACTATTATAAAAGCAAACACCCCAAATCAATTTTGTTTACCAAATAGCTTCTTTAGACCACCATTCGAGCACCCCTTCCCTCATTCTTTATTCTACTGAAAACAGTACATGGCTACAAAACCTGCATTGTCCCAGCTGCCATTCAGTCTTTCACGAATCCCAGGTCTCCAGCACAATACAAATAAACCCAAGCATTTACTCTTGGAAGGGATCAGTGTTACATGGCTGATGTTTTCATTCTGAACCTGCACATGCAATTTGTTTACTACATTATCATACAAAAAAATGCATGTGTGCGAAGGAAAGGTAAGAAGTTCTTCCTCGCTCTTTGCGCAGGACAGTTTACAATGGACAGAAGGCAGAGCATTCTACCACAACAGGACATTTCTTTTCTTGCCATTAGTAAAATGGGACTGGCTGTAACAAAAATACTCCCTACAACAACAGGTCCCTTCAGAATAAACCAATTTAGGCTCTTCTCAGAGAGCAAACCTGGAAGAGGGGGATGACACTGAGGGGACACCAGAGGAAGAGAAGGGAAGGGGAAGGGAAAGGACTACCACTTTTTTCCCCTTTTAGCCCACTCCATCTTCAAGCCTTACCCAGGCAGTTCTGTTGACTCTTGAAAGGTGGAAACAAGATTAAAGCCCCACAGAAAGCATTGGCTACTAGTCAATCCAAAATACTGCATTCAGTTTTGGAAACCATTTGTTATGGACAAGCATACTGAGGCAGAGCAAACACAAAGACAGTATCAATTTAAATGTCTACCAAGCTTTGAGGAATAAAAAAATAAATGCAAGACCCAGAATGAAGTCAGCTGTCAAGAGCCAGTTTCAGGAACTATAATTGGACTCCATAGCAAAAATGGTTCATTTATCTTCCATTCAATTTTTTTTTTTTTCCAAATAAACCTTCACAATGAAGAGATCAGAAAGGAACATCACATTTTCATCAATACTGACATGTTTCTCCATTAATTCAACTATCAAAGCTGACCTTAATACAATTAACCAAAATAATTTCCTTCCCAAACTGAGCATCTCATTTTCACAAACTCATTGAGGCCATGAAACCAAACCCAGTTTGAAATTGCCAGCAATTAAATCCTTGCTTTACAGTTGTAAGAAAAAACACATCACACATAAAACAGCTCTACAAAACACCCACACAAAATATTTTATTCAAAATACTTATTTGTTTTCTTGGATCTATAGTCTCCCTCCACATCCCACTTAGCTGATCTAAGAAAGTTAGTTACTTTTAATAATAACAAACTTGAAGAATCAAAGGCAATACTAGAATCAGTACACAGGCTGTCCAGAATAGCCATCTCTCAGCTTTGGGCAGGGAAGAGGGGAGGAAGAGAGAAGAAGTAGACGAAAAGGAAGAAAAAATAAAACCTTTTATTTTTCCTGCACAAACAAGACTGCTATATTGTACAGCAATGACAGCTCCATCTCATACACCAGCTAAATCCACTGGGGAATACAGACCTCTAGCCATTTTGCCAAGGATGCGAGTTAGAGAGTAAAAGGCGGAATTATTTTCCCACCAACAAAACAGTAAAGTCAGGATATAGTGTCCCACACAAACCCACAGGTGAAGTGTGAAACGCTCCTTGCCGGCCCAGATGAACACACTAGTGAGGAGCATCCCTTGCTTCCCCAGAGCGGCACAGTGCTTCCCCACAAAACCAGCTCCCACTGAAGCTACAGAAACCGCTTAAAAACCAAAACGCTCATCTCAAGGCAGACCGACTCCAGTCGGACTTTCTGTTGACTTCTTGTTTTGAAGAACAATGCTGACTATTAGACAATCCTAGGGACTGCTAGCTTCTTAAAATCAGGATGGTGCTGAACTCGGCCACCACTCCAGCAGAAGCCTGCTCTTCTTCCATCAGCAGGGTGAAGGGCTGAGACAACCGATTTTGAGCTACCGTACAATACACGTACACACAGATCACACAGATCTTTTTAATTTTTTTTTTTTTTTTTTACAGAAATGTTATTCCATTTTCTAATTTTCCATTCAGTTTATCACAAACAAATTACAAAAAGCAGAAAATAAACTTGTCTGCTGTCAGGCAGGCATCAAAACACTCGGCGTAAGCTACAGGATGCAAACGTAACAAGATCACACAGAGCAACATTTGATCCGGTCACACCGAGGCCAAATTGATTAAGAGGCATCCACAAGCACCCGAGCCCAACCTGGCAGTACATGAGTCGGAGCAGCCAAAGCACCGCAACATGCTGCAAGAGTCTGTGCAAAACCCACCTGTCAGCAAAAACAACATATAGCGATGGCCTAATTAACACCAACTTGCAGCGAGGACAATACGCAGAAGAAAAAACAAGTATGCCTCACACAGTGAAAACACAACCTTGAAATAATTAGGAATCTGAAAACTGAAGCCAAACCTGAGGCAACGAAGCAAGCAAACCTGTGTCCCTTTATTACACCATACCACCCTGCCTGGCGCCCCAGGATCTGGCCAGGGGCTCGTCCCAGGGTTGCCGCACCGCAAGCATAGTGCTGTGCAAGCTCCAGGCTGCATCAGCTGCTAACTGCACTGGCGGCACCCTGGCAGCAAACTCGGGCTTACCTGGCCACCCCGCAACCGGACCAAAAGGAGCCTGAGTCCATCTCCAAGCAGCCATCATAATGAAGTTTCCTGTCCTGAGATTTCCATTTGCACCAGAAATTTTTTTGGCAGTAATCCTGTGTAGTACCACCTGAGGTTTCAATGTGTTTCAGCAAACACACAAGGCATTCAAAAAACTGGGTGTTTTACACAGCGTTGATTAGCATGCAGACTCTACACTTACACTGCTATAGAAAAGGGAATGTGTGGGAAACCAACTAAATCCACTGAATTAATCTAAGGACAGGCTTTAGGACAGGGATACAAATAACTGGCTGTGGTATCATCACTTAACACACTGGTATAAACTGTAAGTGCTTATAAAAAAGGATCCTCTTACAGCAAGGAAACAGAGACTAAAGCCACTCAGTCTTTCACATTGACTTAAGGCTCACTTCTCACCGGAACATTTTTCCAGTTTTCCTTCCTAGAGTACAGGGGAATGTATAATGGTGACATTAGCAGGCACTTCTGTGGGAACCATTAGCAGGCACACATGGAAATTCACAGTACAGTAAACAAGAAACCTCTTCAGCCTCTTGTCCAGATGCAACACTAACTACTGCCCTAAAAATGACAACTGGAAACAACTACTTTGGGGTTTTTTTTATAGCTACAGCATTGAAAGTGAAGTCAGTGACAGAAAAAAGCCTGATTTTGGCTGCTCTTTTTATTACTACTCCTGACTATAAACACGATTCCAACATTTTATTTTTATCACAAAGCAACAGAAAACTTAAGGGTACAGCAGCAATAATAATGTTCTTCCGAGAAGGACGATCCATAAGTGCCAAGCAGCCATACAAAACAGCATACACCTCTAGGAACAGAATCATTTTGAGTACCCAGTAGATAGAAAACTTCAAGCAGCTCCTAGTACTTCTCATTTATACCCATTTTAGCTTCAGTGATGGAAAAGGAATAAAAACTACTATTAATGCCTGCTGTACAAGCGTTGGCTAGTTAAAACCTCAAGACTTAAACTACCTTGAGTATTTCTTGCACAATTACTACATCCCACAGGACCCCAAAACTCCCAAGCTTAAGCACAGCATATAACCTTACATGCAACAATGCTACGTTTATCTTCAGGGCAGTTTCCTCCTGTTTCAGGATGAACTTGGCACAGTAGAAATGCAGGAAAGAAGGATGACTCCCAGGCTGGCAGGACTCACCCTTGCCTTCAAAGCTGACATGCTTATTTATCCCACACCACCAAAACTAGCCATCTGTGGTCTCTACTATCCCTGATGGGGTAGTATATGATGCTTGCATATGATGCTCTTCACTCCTCGAGCAGGAGAGCGCTCCGAAGCGGCATGTGCACACCAGACAGGCTGGAACTGCCTCAGACCCACGCACTCTGCTCTGCCACCAGGCCTGTATCCATCGGAGCGCGTGACTGATGCTCTTTGCCTCACTTGACGTCATCGTAAAATACGGAGCAATACCCTCAATAAATCACAAGTGCTTAAGTTGCAAGCAAATAGTCGTGTGACGCATTAAAGCTCAAAATGAAATATAAATAGGAAGCATTTTCATGTTAGACAGAGTGCTGAGATTTCAGTATATTTAGATGTAGGAGTCCAGCTATCAAGTCAAACATTTCCTCTACATCATCAAATTTCAGATCTGGTTTTTCTGTATCCTGAATCACAAACAACCTCCACCTAGGTTTCACTAAGCTATTCAAATCTAATTGGGGAAGATGGACAGTGGCAGAAACTTACATATAAACTGATCATGACCACTGCATAAAGCCCTTGTCTCAGTCTCTTCATCCCTGCAATAATTCCTGCAATTCCCAGTTCTGTTTAATATCTTTATCAATGATCTGGACAAGGGGATCACGTGCACCCTCAGCAAGTTTGCAGACAACACCAAGTTGTGTGGGAGTATTGATCTGCTTGAGGGTAGGAAGGCTGTGCAGAGGGACTTGGACAGGCTGGATCAGTGGGCTGGGGCCAAATTGTATGCGGTTCAACAAGGCCAAGTGCAAGGTCCTGCACTTGGGCCACAACAACCCCATGCAATGCTATGGGCTTGGGGAAGAGTGGCTGGAAAGCTGCCCAGCAGAAAAGGACCTGGGGGTGTTGGTCGATAGCCACCTGAATATGAGCCAGCACTGTGCCCAGGTAGCCAAGAAGGCCAATGGCATCCTGGCTTGCATCAGAAATAGCGTGGCCAGCAGGACTAGGGAAGTGATCATGCCCCTGTACTCGGCACTGGTGAGGCCGCACCTCAAATACTGTGTTCAGTTTTGGGCCCCTCACTACAAGAGAGACATGGAGGTGCTGGAGCGTGTCCAGAGAAGGGCAAGGAAGCTGGTGAAGGGTCTAGAGCACAAACCTTGTGAAGAGCGGCTGAGGGAACTGGGGTTGTTTAGCCTGGAGAAAAGGAGGCTGAGGGGAGACCTTATCGCTCTCTACAACTACCTGAAAGGAGGCTGTAGCGAGGTGGGAGTTGGTCTCTTCTCCCAGGTAACAGCCACACAACAAGAGGAAATGGCCTCAAGTTGCACCAGGGGAGGTTTAGACTGGATATAAGGAAGTTTTACTTCACTGAAAGGGTTGTCAAGCATTGGAACAGGCTGCCTGGGGAAGTGGTTGAGTCGCCTTCCCTGGAGGTATTTAAAAGACGTTTGGATGAGGTGCTTAGGGACGTGGTTTAGTGGTGGACTCGGCAGTGCTAGGTTAACAGCTGGACTTGATCTTAAAGGTCTTTTCCAACCTAAACAATTCTATGATTCTATAATGCACCACTGCCTATCAATATCAAACCTTAATAACTTCACGCTATTCATATAACAGCAATTACATGAACTTGGTTTGCAAAATTTCTGCTTCCCCGAATTTGCAGAGACCAAAGATCACCCTCTAGAGAACCAATTTCTGACCAAAGCCAGCAGCCTAGTTTTCAGTGTTAAAGCGTTAAGACATCTCCCTCCAAGACAAGCAGAACATTTGACTTTTCATCTCATCCGTATTCAAGAATGGCAACTCAACATTTGCTTTTTGTCAGCCACCTCCACGCATTTCCCCTCCGCTGCCAACCTAACACACTGCAACCCCAACTCCAGCAAACATCTAAAAACCATGAGTAAAAGTAATGCTTTGATGAGAATATTACTGTATCCATTAAGGTTTATTACACTTCTGAAAACACTGCTTGCTTTCTGCAAAAGAAAAGCCTGCCACTCAGATGCGAGCTGCCATATACAGCTGTTCCTCTTCATACTCTTACAGCTCCAATCTTTTCTTGTTTCTAAGGCCCTGACACACAGCAGAGCCCAGCCTAGCGGCATCTCTGTCAGCCCAATTTATTTGCAGTTACAGGTAAGACAGAACATCTCTTCCAGCAATAACAATGACCGAGGAAGACACACTGGAAATCAGTGCTACCGTGGCTAGAGACATGTGCATGCCATACACATTCACAGTACATTCAGCTTCAAGATATGCAACGCATAGTCAGCGCAGTATATTCTGTAATTATACTTGGTCGCTTATTCCATCTGCAAGACTAGATTTGCAATTGGCACTTGTTTAACTTCACTGTTTTAAGTATCTACCATTGGTACACCTGATACATAATTAGCAGAGAAATATTCTGCATCAAGAGAACAGATCCCACATAATGCATATTTATACCTTATTCCTAGCAGACTAAAAAGTGAAGCTCTCTAGGTGATTAAGAAAAAATTAGCATATTTACCAGTGAAACATCAAACTGACACTATCACCTGGATGACAATAACTGACTACTCTTCTTGTATTGAGTACCTTGATCATTTTTGTGCTTCCAAGCATCATGTTGGGAAATACCTACAACAGTTGCTGAAGGAGGACACTGCAGTTCTGTCTAAGCCTCTCCTTTTAAGACCTTTGACTGTAAAATTTGTATGCAACGCTACAAAATACTTCCATAAAGGGACACGAGCAAGTTGCTCATTAGAAGTTTTTGAAATTACAGAAACTATGATAGCTACATTCCTTCTTAGTTTTATGTATTAAGCAAATCTAAAAAAAAAAAAATTAAATGACAGCTGGAAACTTACCACAAGAACAGATAAGTAGCATTTTAATTAGTTTGCTAAAAATTCTGAAAAATACATTATGCTAGAGCATCACCAACTTTTCTGCAAGCCACGTGAGTATCTGAACATAAATTAATTTAATCATAATTTTAATAAAAAGAATTAAGAGGTACCTCAACTCAAACGTAACATCTGAGCTGTGCTGCTAAACCCAACTGTGCTGTTCTTAGGAAGAAGTAAAAGATGAAAGCTGAAAATTAATTCAGGTGCTCAGTGAAGACGACATAGTATTGGATAGTAACGTAATTTAACAGCATCACAACTTTCAGCAAAAGAGCACGAAAATACAGATGCACTCTTGGAAACCTTTACAGACCTATAAAAAAAAAGGTCAGGGTGGGTTTTATTTATTTTTCTAATTGGGTTACATTTTCGTTTTCTAGAGATACTTTTGCTTGTTGGGTTTCCCACTGAGAGCTGGAGCGTTCAACCCTACAGATGCATAGCCACTCTTCTTATGATTTTGCCTGATGCCATGGAGCTGACATTACATTTCCTTGTGCAGACACAAATTATCAGAGCAAAAAAAGTCACATCTCAGTATTATCTGAGCTGCTACACTCTACCTTTGATTTTATTACTCCAGAGGTAAACTTTAGGATAATATTAGCAGCATTAATTCAATGCACTATTTGTTAAGGGGGGCGGGCAGGTAAGATAACCCCAAGCTTACATTTTCCACTCAAGCGAGCAAATACAAATTCAGAAATACTAATGGGCCCTGTCCATCTGACTCTCTCCTCAGATAGGCACTCTACAGCTAGCCATAATTAGCATTAGTTATCTTAAGTATGCATACACATCAACACACAAGCACAAACCCTGTTTGCAACCCCAACAGCCGCAGTGCCATTTCACACTGTTTGGATTTCACCTACAATAGGCTTTATATTTCCACCCTACCGTCATTACCTCTTTTAGCAAGTGTCGTCTTATTTTCACATCTATGAAGCTGTTAACATCTTCACCAAATAGATAGCACAGGAGATAACTTGGCAAGGATTTAAAAAGAAGAAGGAAAAAAAAAAAAAAACAACACAAACCAAGAAAACCTGAAGCTAGCCTCTATATTTTGAGTGCGTAATAATTTCTCTGAATTTCATTAGAGATTCCGAATAGTCAGCACTTAGGAAAAAAACAAACAAAAACACATGCATGTGTACAGGTTAGGCACCAAGTTTAGCCTACATCCAAACACAACATACAAACCACATCAAAATATTCTTAAAACATCCACTTTGCGGCCAAAAGAGAAAGAAACAGCTACTCCAAAAGAAGCAGGAAACTGCTTCTTGCTCTTGCACTGCTCCTTTAAACGACAAACACAACAACAAACCCCTTGAGGTTAGAGAGGGATGCTTGAGGAGCCTGGGTCCCAGCCGCATGCCCACTCAGCACATTTCCGCAGTGCCGATCCATTCCCAACAGCGGATGTGACCGTGCCCTCAGAGGAATGTGCTTGCAGATTACAGGAAGGAGTCACCAAGTGCTTTGTAAGAGATACGGATTGCTTTAATCAGTCTTTCCCAAATGGCCACATACCATTTTTTGCCCCTAGAAAAAGGGGAGAGGTGCAAAAAAACCATTATCTTCAAGCTGAACTTTGCAAACACTATTTAAGACCACATCCCCCATCCCCTTCATTTGGAGCCTTAACAGAAGGACAGTGGTGTGTAACCACAGCTTCTGGCCACAGACACGGTGGCCCCAGTGCCTTTATTAGGCAGGTGACACTGGGAGACAGGAGAGGCAGCAACTCCTTGCATTACACCAACCAGTCACAAAGACGTTTCCAAAGTAGTTTGATACTCACATTTTTCTTTTAGCATGCACTGTTACATTTCTGACTATGGTTCAGTGACTATGCTACCTTAGACAAACTGAGTGTCCCTACAAGTTGTCACGGCTGGAAGACACTGTCCCTCCTGCCGCCTCTGCGGCTACAACTAGATTAGATGCAGAGAGGATCTGCAGAGCAGAACGGCCATGTTTCCACCAGTCCTCAGTGCATTTCACTTCCAATCACACCTAGTCCAGTTATGTGGCATGGGTGTGCGCGAGGGGCCAGCACGTTTCAGGTGTGTTCCTGGAGAACATCTTCTGGTTGGGTTCCACCATGGAAGAAGCCAGCCTTGTGCACCCCAAGGCCACACTGCAGCACAGCGCTGAGCCCAGCAAGTCAGCCCTTCAGCACCTTCTCGCACACGCTTGTGATTTGAACATAAATGCTAATATAGGCACAGGATACAGCCACCAACTTTAATCAAAAGGGAAGACCAAAATCATCAGACTCGCTAAGTTTCTTGAAACCAAAGCGCTGCACCAACCCACCCCACAACACAAACCTACTCCATCCTTTAGGCTCACTGATATTTTCCTCTTCAAAGCTTAACATGCCTTTTCAATGGGGTTTATCAACTGATAGTACCATGTGCCATGTAGCCAGACAAGGCTCAGCACGATTGCTTCCACCTCCCAAGAGGCTCTAAAAATAGGTGCACAAAATGCACATCCTAATCCAAAAGAGCTAGGCTTATGGAAGCTGGTCTTTTTTCTTCACTTACTTTTGCAAAGTTATTAGAAATAGTCCACAGACCTATCAGACCTGCTGGGAAACTGACAACCACTGTCTTGTAGTACAAACTCATTCAGAACTACTGTCTGTTGGGGGGGTGGGAGGAGTCTCCCTCAAAACCATAACTGTTCACAACTATCGGGAGTGCCCCGCTTCCTAAAGGGCAAAGCTGACAAAAGGATGCGGCTAGTAGGGGAACTGTAGCTCCCAGAGCCAGAGCCTACTCTTTGGTCCGGCATCACTTCCCCGGGAGAAGGGAATCAGTAGACACTCGCTCCCCCCCACTTCAGAAGAACATCATCTTAAGAGCTAAGCTTCATTGAGAGAAAATTGTTTCCTTCTGACACCTCAGAAAAATTATCTGTGTGGGAACTGTGTGTGCTCGCACACAGAGAAGAGAAAACAGCAATCCAAGTCAAGTACACCCACACGCTATCACAAACCAAAAATTAAAGCAGGATGGCAGAAATGCCATCCCTGCAGAGGGCTCAAGAGAGGCACTTCTGGAAGACAGTCGTGGCACATAGCAGAAACCCATGGCTCACACCGCAGCTTCAAGGATGATGACTGAAGAAGGGAGGCAGGGACCAAGAAGCAGAGGTGGCAGGCGTAGCAGTGACAGTGCGGAGGACACGCCAAGCAGACCGAACACACGTTAGTAAGACTTTCCAGCACCAAAGCCAACGTAGGCACTTAACTGAGCATCACCTTTCCTAGCAATAATTATTGCGAGCAAAGCATGTAATTTTAATACATTTTTCCCATCTCCTCCCATCATTAACTGGGAAGAGAGAGAAATCCACGCTGAGGCATGGGTGTGTCCGCTAACCCAGCATTAACAAAATATTTGTTGTATGTGTACCTTCAAGTACAACTGGGCTACATATTTCAAACAGTTTCAGGCAACCAAACCCATTCTCTAACTCAGAATTTGTTCTGAAGATAACTCCAGCTACTAAACATGTCAGTGGGGGGAAGGTGTTAAGAATTTATGTACATGGATCTAACAACCCACCTGGGGAAAAAAAAAACCAAACAAACACCAACACCCTACCAAACCAGTAACAACCACCATTACATAAAAGCATATGTTTTTAATAAAAAGAAATAAACCTGTGCGTATAAAAAAATGCAGTATCTATACCCATGCCTACAAAATTAAACCAGCCTATTTCCTCACACAAGTTGTAACACCCCTTGCATTAGGATGGAAATCAACTACAAATTAAAAATTTACTGAAGATTGAGGGAACAGTAGAGCCTCACTGAGATGAAGCATTCTTATTCCAAATGACAAGCTCTCCTTTGTTAATATTGCATTTTTAGCTATGTCTAAACAAAATTTGTTTTTTCCAACACTCCTGTGGTATGCTGTAAGCGAGCAATTTCTCAAAAAATCCCAGCTGCCTGTTGCAAGTGCCAACGATCCAGCAATTATGATAAGCATTTCTGAACACTGAATCAAAACAATGCAACCTGTAGAACTGCATTATTTTCTCTGTTCTGCAAACACAAATTCATAACCAGAGTGCTGCTTTTGAAAACAAAGCCATTATATCCTTTTCATTTCTTGGTTTGTTGTTTTTTAAAAAAAAGGTATATTGAAACTCACACAATTAAGTTGTCAACTGTTGGTTTACAAGCTACTTGCCCATTATTGTTACTTACAGGGGAATCTAGCTTGCAAACTTAAACGAAATCTAGGCATTGCACATAACTAACACCACGTACTGCACATAAACCTGGCTAAGACCGAAAACAAGACGACCAACAACATTTACTATCCTGGGCACTGGAAACACTTTTTAATACAATACACGTGATCCGACAAAGATGGGAGAATCAGTCTGGGAAGTTTCAAGAATATTTTTAAAGTACATCAGAGAGGGAGCTACTAAGGGTTGGGTAACCAAAAAAAAACCCAACCAAAAATAAAAAAAAACAAAACAACACACACACACACACCCCAACACAATAAAAAACAACCAAAACAAGCAAACAACCAACAAAAAAACCTCACCCAAAAAGAACCCGACCAAACCAAAAATTCATGATTTGGTTTGGTTGTGGTGGTTGTTTTTCTTAATTAAGAAACTTTTATGTGAATTAAGAAATTACGTTTCTTAATTAAGAAATGATACTTTTACCTGAAAGTATCGTTTCAGGTCTGAGAGAAACAGATGGGGGGGGAGTTTCTAAGCGGACTAAAACAAACCACTAGCACAGATTTGTACAAATATGTTTAAAAAGACATACAAAGTTCCAGTTTAACTCTGTAGGTGCTCAACCCCTATTTCACTTCTACATTCTTGGTATCTTCTGTTCTTGATACTCAGCTTTACTGACTACAGAGATAAACCCTCTCTGAAAGACATAACGTTGTAGCCAGAATCCTAAACTTGCAACTAGTGACACCCACCCCTTCCCCACCTCCAATTTAAACAAAGTCTCCCAAGTAACATTTCTAGAAACAATAAACATTATTTTGAAGGAAGTTCTTCAGAAAGCTGTGCCCTCCACAGTTTCCTAAAGGAAAAGGTAAAAATCATACATAGCAAAGCATCTCTTAAAGAGCCACATCCCAACAGGGCAGGCAGGCTACCCACAACCTGCATGCTGTTCTCGCCCCAGATATGTTTTCTCCTTTCAAAGCACAAGCAGAACGACAAGAGGGACATGGCGCACACAACTGAAAATCTTCAATGTTCTCGACATTGTACCAATTTAGATGCCATAAGTGATTTGACTAAATAGGACTGAAAACACAGAGACACTTCCCAAAGGAATTTTTATGTGCTTTTTTATGACACATAATTGAAGTCAGGGGAACGGTTGGCTGAAAATACTCCTCCTTTCTTTTCTGAACACTTTGACTCAAAAAAACCAAACCCCTCAGTTCTCGATTTCTATACCACCTGGTTTAGCAAGACGAGTTGGTATCTTACGACACATACTGTTAATTCAAACAAAGCAGTAGAAGGTTGAATCTTCAAGGCATGCGTTACCCAAAATCTATAGGCATTTTAATTAGGAAGTGCTAAACCACCCAAAGATTAATTAGTAATTGTAAGGCTTTCTCCCTAGTCTTCCACTTGATTCTTGCGAGAGATTCACTGGTTTTCCAAAAACACTCATTAAGTTGTTTATTGCCTCTTCCCATCAACTCGAGAAAATCATTCAGTCTGGTTTTTACAACATACACCACAGAGCAGCATAAAAGGTCGTCTTGGTTTTCTGCCCTTGCAGATCACCTTCAGGCAGACCAGCAATTTGGCTGCTGACATGATTAAAAGCAGTCTTTGAATTAGGAAGCCAGTGACACCACATGCTTCTCAAAGACAGCTACAGTGAGAATTGGGGGGTGACGGTGTTTCTTTGGGGTGGTTTTGCCTTTTTTTGGTTTGTTTTTTTTTGTTTGTTTGTTTTTTGTTTTTGTTTTTTTTTTAGGTGAACCTTATACTGCATTGATTCTCCTGAAACAAGAATTGAAACTGTTAGAGCAAGACAAAAGCAGCTGAATACCATAAAAGACCTGACAGAGACAGCACTGACCCGAAGACAAATCTAACAAGAATTACAAAAGAGTTTATTGACTGCACAGTAAATAAGAACAGGAACTTTCATTTGTGTGGAAGACACCCAAAAGCTCCTCAAGCCCCGGAGGGACGGCTCCCGACACCACGCATCGGCTGGCCGGCAGGAAAGCTGCAGAGGAACAGCACCAGAACCAAAGTGCTTGGCAAGGGGAGGGAGAACCCAAGAGGTCTCCCCACCCACACTTTTGCAAAGGGCAATGTAAAGGCAAGAAATCAAAGAAAATCTTAAGACTTCAGACAAGCACATTACAGACAAAACAAATTATACCCTGTTGGAGCAGTGAGATAAGCAAAGAGACTCACAATTAATTCAGTTTTCGTTCACCTCCCTGGACAAGCTCATACCTTGCCAGAAGCCTAATTCCAGGGAGAGCTGCTGGCAGCTGAGGCAAGGGTACCATACTGAAATTTAACTTGGAGAATTCTGATGTGCCCAGTTCCTCAAATTTCAAATATTTTCCTTACCCAAATTATTCCCTGTAATTAAAAAGCAGTAAGTAATGGACATAAACAAAGTCTGCACTCCAGCTTAAATGCAGCATTCCCCAAAGGCTCACGTGGCCTTTTAAACCAGCCTCAGCTGTTACAGAAACGCTAGGGAGCTATCACTCCTAAGAGACATTATTTAGTGATCATCCTCCCAAGGATTTTTCTTTTGCAGCCTCAGCCATTTAAAAAATGAGAACACTTGAAAATGCATAAGTACTCCTTATCTGTTAAGGCCATTTACGACTCGAGCCAACTCCTTAAAAACTGCTTCTTTCTTTCTTTAAAATTTCTGTTTTGGAGAGCCACGGGGCTGGGTTGAATGCATGGAGCAAAGACAACTGTAAGCAGATACAACCCCAACTTGTTTGGCACTACCCAGCAGGACGGGAAATACGCTCAACCAGCCCAGCCTGCTGGTGTCCAGCTCCAGAGTCTTTTGTGTCAGCAAGACTGATAAAAAAACTAAACCTTTTAAAGGGTTCAGAAAACTTATCACTCCTTTTTTATTGCAATTTAACACTGGGAACAGACACTTTCCAACTGTTGCCTTGAATAGTTCTGCAAATATTAATGCATTTTTATCTGTGAAATCCCAAACCATACTAAGCAGTTTGTCACAGAAAATGCTAACTCACAACAGGTTTCAAAAAAATAAATAAATGAAGTTTAAGGCTTAATTATGTTTTGATAACACCAAAACTCATGTCCTAAAATCAACAAGGAAGTAACTTACAGTGTATTTGTAGTGTTATTGTCTACAAAATCTTGTATGACCAGACACCACTGTATTCCCCTCAGGGTGTGTGTTTAAAGGCACGGGGAGTTCCCCATGGGTACAGAATTTAAATCCCACGATTTGAACAGAGAACATCTGATCTGACCTCCTGCACATCACAGGCTACTACATTTCTTGTGTTTACCATGATGGAGCCCAACATCTTGTATTTACCTCTTTGGAAAATTAGTAGCACAGTCTTCACATCAGAAGGCAAAAAGTATTTTCTCTTCTCAGTTTGCCCTGAGCCCATACTGTCACAAAAACATGTCCCCAGTTTCCTATCTGAATGCCTTCCAGACAGCAGTACTTGGCTTGCCTTTCCTTGCCTGGTATTTCCTCTTTGTGGAGGCAACTAAGTTGTTCAGTCTTCCTGACTAGGCTGAACAGCCTTCCTTCTAGGCTGTTCAGTCTTCCTTTTGATAAAATACAGATTGCTTTTCTCATCTGGTTTTACCTCCAGAGCTGGAATTAAAAAACTTTTTTTTTTTTTAAATTATCTCTATCTATCAGAGACACTAATTCCTGTCCCGACCCTCTCTTCCCTGAGCCATTCTCAGAGCAGATGGGCTCAGTTCCTCAAAACCACACCTAGCACACAACAAGGTAACCTCAAATCCACGCAGAGTTTACCTAAACTCGCCGTGCAGCAAAGCCCCTCTGTTCAGTCGCGGGGTGGCGAGGGGGCAGGAGCTCTGGCAGAGGAGGAGCCTGGGGCAGGGGGGAGCCCTGTGGAGCACAAGGTGGGCACCCCTGGCTTCACCCAACACTAATCCTTCCCATAGCCCATTCTCCATAGGGGCTCCAGGCTTCAACATCCCTCTTTAAAATGAGGAGCCCACTTAATTACCAGCCTCAGTGTCAAACACCAGTTTTACAGCAAAAACAGAAAACTCAGCCTCCTACCTGCTACTGTCAAGTCTCACAAGTCAACAGCACTGTGTAAGTCACATTTTGTCTTTCTGCTTCTAAAGGAGTATATAACAGCCTTTCCTTACTCAGAAGTTTTCTTTTAAGTGACAGATTAATTAAAGCTTTCTTCCTCTTATCAGTTAAGAGATACAATTTCCTTAAAACACATTACAAACACTTATATGCAAGCATGTGCAGCCCCACTCAAATGAAAGGGGACGGTTCAGATGAGCCAAGCAACATTCCTCAGCCTCAATTTTGAGAGCCTGGGTCTTGACCTTCAGCATTTTTGCCCATTGCCCGCACAAGTTCTGTTACATTTAAACAGGAACTTAGTAGTTTAGAATTTGTATGGTAGCTATAAATTAATCTAAAGCTCTTTGACAAATCCTAAGTCTCATTTAACTACATTTTCAGAAATAGTTTAGACTGCAATTTCAAAGTAAAATGCTTTGATTTAATTTTACCCTACTGTTTATCAAAGATTATATTTTCTCTCCAAGCTCAGCTGTTCAGAGGATTTTCTTGCAAACACCCTTAGAAAGGTGTTAGAACCTCTGCCCAAAGGAAAGCCTCCCCATAATCAGAGCAGGGACTTCACGAAGCCTGTTGGCCATGGCGAGCCAGCAGCTCTGTGCACAGTGCCACCACAGATCGATACCATAACCTGCCCTCCACGACTGCGCAACAAGAACTGCCCATCGCGGGCAACTACCCCTCTCCTGTCAACCCATCTCACCTTGGCTGTTCACCAAGGCATTCACCTTGCCGAACAAGGCACGTGCGGATTTTTATCAGAGACGTCGCCTCAGCCTGGATTCAAACAGGCCTGACAGCCTAGCAGTGAAAGGTGAAACACTTCCCATCAACAGCTCAGAGATGGCATCACGATTATGAAGAACACTCTGCACATGGAAAAGGAGAAACTGGCTTTTCAGGTGTTAAGGCTAGCAGGAAAAAGAAAAAAATTCCCCACAACTGTATTATACCACTATGAGAACCCAAAGGACAATGTCAAAGTAGAAACAAATCTAACTCTGAATTTTAGGAAAGCAAACTTCCAGGAGTCAGTCAGCAGGACCCCCTGGGAAACTGCCCTCAGGGACAAGGGAGCATAACAGAGCTGGCAGATCTTCAAGGACACTTTCCATAGAGCGCAAGAGCTCTCAGTCCCCAGGTGTAAGAAATCAGGCAAGGAAGGCCAGAGACTGGCATGGATGAGTTGAGACCTGCTGGTCAAACTGAAGGGCAAGAAGGAAGTGCACAGGCAGTGGAAGCAGGGACAGGTAACCTGGGAAGATTATAGGGACGCTGCCCAGTTGTGTAGGGATGGGGTCAGGAAGGCCAAGGCACAGCTGGAGCTGAACTTGGCAAGGGATGCAAAGAATAACAAGAAGGGCTTCTACACGTACATCAGCCAGAAAAGGAAGGTCAAAGAAAGTATACCCCTCTTATGAGCAAGACTGGCAAACTGGTAACAATGGATGAGGAGAAGGCTGAGGTACTCAACAACTTTTTTGCCTCAGTCTTCACTGGCAATCTCTCTTCCCACACCTCTCGAGTGGATGGACTGCAAGATGGGGACTGGGGGAGGCAAGTCCCTCCCACTGTAAGAGCAGATCAGGTTCGTGAGCACCTGAGGAACCTGAACATATATAAGTCTATGGGACCTGATGAGATGCATCCCAGAGTCCTGAGGGAACTGGCTGATGTAGCTGCCAAGCCACTCTTTATGATATTTGAAAAGCCATGGCAGTCAGGCGAAGTCCCAAGTGACTGGAAAAAGGGAAACATTGCACCCATTTTGAAAAAGGGTAGAAAGGAGGACCCTTGGAACTGCCAACCTGTCAGCTTCACCTCTGTGCCTGGGAAGATCATGGAACAGACCCTCCTAGAAGCTATGCTAAGGCACATGGAGGACAGGGAGGTGATTCAAGACAGCCAGCATGCCTTCACCAAGGGCAAGTCCTGCCTGACCAACCTAGTGGCCTTCTATGATGGAGGGACTACATCAGTGGACAAGGGAAGAACTACGGATGTCATCTATCTGGACTTCTGTAAGGCCTTTGACACAGTCCCCCACAACGTCCTTCTCTCTAAATTGGACAGATACAGACTTGATGGGTGGACTGTTCGGTGGATGAGGAATTGGTTGGATGGTCGCATCCAGAGGGTAGTGGTCAACAGCTCAATGTCCAGATGGAGATTGGTGACATGTGGTGTCCCTCAGGCATCCATACCGGGACCAGTACTGTTTAATATCTTCATCAATGACATAGACAGTGGGATCAAGTGCACCCTCAGCAAGTTTGCAGGCAACACTAAGCTGAGTGGTGCAGTTGACACGCCTGAGGGACAGGATGCCATTCAGAGGGACCTGGACAAGCTTGGAAGTGGGCCCATGTGAACCTCATGAAGTTCAACAAAGCCAAGTGCAAGGTCCTGCACCTGGCTTGGGGTAGCCCACAGTATCAATAGGCTGGGAGATGAAGGGATTGAGAGCAGCCCTGAGGAGAAGGACTTGGGGGTACTGTTGGATGAAAAGCTGGACGTGAGCAGGCAATGTGTGCTCACAGCCCAGAGGGCCAACGGTATCCTGGGCTACATCAAAAGAAGCGTGGCCAGCAGGTCAAGGGAGGTGATTCTGCCCCTCTGCTCCACTCTGGTGAGACCTCACCTGCAGTACCCCATCCAGCTCTGGAGCCCTCGGCACAGGAAAGACATGGACCTGTTGGAGTGGATCCAGAGGAGGGCCACTAAAATGATTAGAGGGATGGAACACCTCTCCTACAGAGAAAGGTTGAGAGAGTTGGGGTTGTTCAGTCTGGAGAAGAGAAGGCTCTGGGGAGACCTTATTGCAGCCTTTCAGTACTTCAAGGGGTCTTATAAGAAAGATGGGGACAAACTTTTTAGCAGGGCCTGTTGTGATAGGACGAGGGGTAATGGTTTTAAACTAAAAGAGGGTAGATTCAGACTAGATATAAGGAAGACATTTTTTACAATGAGAGTGGTGAAACACTGGAACAGGTTGCCCAGAGAGGTGGTAGATGTCCCTGGACACATTCAAGGTCAGGCTGCATGGGGGTCTGAGCAACCTGATGTAGTTGAAGATGTCCCTGCTCATTGCAGGGGGGTTGGACTAGATGACCTTTAATAGTCCCTTCCAACCCAAACTATTCTAGGATTCTAAACAAAAGTGAAAGAGACTGCCAGTGTCCAGGTCCCTTTGGGGACCTCCAGAAGTCCTCAAAACTCTCTCAAACACTCACATGTATTACAGGTCCCTTATTTGCTCTTTGACTTTTTAGTCTTTTCAATTCCCCTTCTTACTCTCTTGCATAACATTTAAATAATAAATTCTAAGTTTGTGGGGTTTTTTTGTTTTGCCCCCTTTTTTTTTTAATAATGTAAAGCTGACATTATCATGATAAGTCATATTCTTCTGGACAGTAGGATTACAGACAAGCTCCCACAATCAAGTTGTTTGCAATGAAGTTTAGGAGCTAAGCAACACAGAGAAGGAGAAGTTGGAGTTCCAAAATTCTCAGTTTAAAAAGTTTGTTGTTAAACAACTTAAGATCAATATTATCCTTCTAAGACTTAATGGAATCTAAGACAGAACTGGCAAAAGGGAACAGCGACAAAATCAGGATGCTGAAAGATGCATCATTAACAGCAATTTTATTCCACTTCATACTTAAGAGAACTGGGCAGAGGACAGATGAGGCACACGTAGCAGAGCTGTAGAAGCATATCAAACAAGCTTCAAAACAACCCAACAGCTTAACACCTGTTACAGGTCTAGATGCTTACTAATGCTATGCATGTACAAAGCCCCCTAATTTATGTGTAAGTCTAAGTACTCAACAATTAAACTACGATCAATCAACATTTAGTACATTTAAATTTATAACACCTATAAAGAAAAAAAGAAAAATACCCAAAATAACTAATGGCATTGTAAAGCCACTGCCTTTTTGCTGCATTAACAATTTTCTTCTCTTCCTCAGTTTACTTTCTCCTAGATAATACTGTTTTTCACTGTTTACATAAACAAATGCACAGGCATTATATGGGATGTGTATTAAAAAGAGCTTTTTTCCCAAGCAAAAAAAAAAAGAAACACCTAGAAGCCATGACTCAGTTTATGAGGATCTTCAAAAATTAACTACAACAGAATCAAACCTTTAACAATAACACAACAACAAAATCTATCTCCCTATGTTTTCAGGTGAGACACAGGGAACAAATGCAGTTTTTCAAGTTACCTCTCAAATGATGAGAAAGCAGAATGCAATAAAACTACTGTATCAGCTCAGTACTCCATATTTCAAATCCAAAACTCCAGTTACAAATAAATTTACATAACTAAGCACAGAAAGAAGAACTCAAGTTAGCTGTTTGTCTCAAAACTGTATCATGGTATCTGACAAAGCAGGTGAAAATCAGCCCTTTGCAGAGCCCATAATTTAGAGACAAATTGATTTTACAGGGTCAGAGCTTCAGAATGAGCAATCTCTACTTTAAAAATGTGCTGATAACATAAGAGAAGGTCTGCTGCAGGCACGAAGGCGACACAATAGCATGACAAGGAAATTGGAAATAACTCCAAAATCCTGCCCCATCTCTATTTTTTTCTATGTGTGTCCATTGGATACTATTTCTAAATTTTGGAGGCGGATGAGGAGGCGATTCTTACCTTCACCATAAAAAAATAATAATTAATGGTATTATTTCTAATCTATTAGCACCAAATAACTGTATTACCTAAATCTGAGCTGTGTATGTGTAAACTCCTGTTTCATAGTTTCAAAAACTCAAAGTCCAAAATTAATACAGTTCCCAAACAAGACAGGGTTTTGCTCACCCTCCCCCCTGCCCCCACCTTGAACTCCTATTAGGCATGCGCTTTGTTTTACTAATTGCAATTCTGAACAGAAATTACATAAGTCATACAAACTGCCAAACTGGATCACATTGGTAGCCTGCTCTGAAAAGGAGCAATTTTTTAAATGCTTTTACTAACAGGTACAACCAGTTTTGCCCCATTCCTGTCATACGTTGTCTGCTGTGGTTGAATAGGCAAGCTCTGCTCTAAGGAAAGGGTGAACAGGGAATTCTTATCTGGATTAACTCTAAATGGGTCAGTGGGAACTAAATGGAGTTATCCACCCCTGAATGCAGCTCCTTGGGGATTTTTGCCTTTCACAGTGACTTGACATTAACTTTTAACAATCGGGAAGCAAAGAGGGGTCAGGTGTGAAAAGACTGTTCATGCTCTGCTGCAGGTCACCAGAGGGAGGCAAAGGGACTAACACCTTAATTAAATGCTATTACATCAACTTCAGCAAATGTGGTTTCAGAGGTTGGTGCTCTTCCCCAAGGAAGCTGCCTGCTCTTTTAGCTGGGCCAGTTCGACTGCTTGTGGCTACTTTCTGACACACGTCTCTGAAGCATCTGCCAGAAGATGACACCCATCAAAAAAGGCACAGCTCATTTCTTTCAATACAGCACAGTATCGTAAAAGCAGCCTAGAAAGGGGTCAAAGAGAGCTGAAAAGGCTGAGCTTACAGAGTGGTAGTGGCCACTGGTGGAAGCAGGAAGAGCAGCTTTCAGCAGCCAGCTCCTGAGCTAGGTTGGTTGCCAGCCAAACAGCAGTGTTTAACTACCGCCTGAAAAGAGCAGCCGGATTCTAAAACCACAAAGCACACTGGCTCACACACTCCTCTGTTTAAAGCTTGGCTGTCCCACAGTCCATGGAATGCCATCAGTTGACCAGAAGGTTTGCTTCTTTTGGAAAGCCTTATAAATCGCTGCAATCTACTCTTATCCTTTAATATCAAGTCCTTAAGAGAAGATCAAGTTCTCCTGAACTTGCTGGACCATCAAGAAAACACGGCAAGCCAGAAGTCCTGCTTCTCAGCTGAGGAAGTCATAGTGTTTATAAAGCTATTACAGTGGAAGCTAAAGTAAAGAAGCCAGCAATACCCATATCTATCACACTCTCCTGTTTCTATTAATCAATGCAGGGCAAGAAACCTGCAACACACAATTGTGTAATAGCAGTGTCCTTACCGTCAGTAGCTAGTTTAAGGCTTTCCAACCTTTGAAAAAGCATCACTTATTTTAATATCTTTACATTCACACACCAAGATGTGTTTGTCATCTGGAAAGCCCATTTTATGAACCACTGCAAGATACTGGCATTAATTACACACTGTAGAGTGTATTGCCCCTTACCTGTACTTCCATCATGTGAAATTTTGATTTGTAATTAATTGAATCATTGCCAAGTATTCATTCTGCCACAAAGTGCAACACCAAAACAACCCTATATCCTCCATATAGCAAGGAGCTTCAGGTGTGGTGTTGGTTTTTTTAATAAACACTCATATGTATACACACATACTAATTGGCTGTCATTCAAATTGATCCCCTTGAGCAGAGGCCATTATCCCCATTTATTTTTTGTTATATGACCAAATTCTCACAAGGAAAGATAGGTATTTTTGGTAACTGGAGGCATCTCCAGAGCTTCTGGAATCTACAGCAGAGCACAAGAAGATTTAATAATCAGGTAGCTCTCCAAAGGTTTTTTTATCAAAATGAAAAAAAAAGGAGACAAATACCCAGGCTTCAGAACCAATCTCACATTACAATCAAGGGCAGAAAAGTGACTTATTTAGGGCTGACGATGCAAAACCACACACCAGCCATTACTGGCTGATATTCTCAGCTGGTTTAGTGTCACCAAAAGTATAGATGGGGTGTTTTCAATACCCCAACTGCAGGTATATCTGACGTAGAGTCAGGGAAGGAAGGCAGACTCCAGATCAAGTTGTGAGAACAAGGGCTCATCAGACCAACTGCATTCAGTTTTAAACAAAAAGGAAAAAAAAAAGGTCAGAGCAAACGTTTTGACTTCTCTTAAGAGGAGTCCTTTGTCTCTGAATTATTCCAGGCTCAAGCTTGTTATCAACATTGCTCTTGGCAATCCTCAGCCTCGCAGCAACTGTTGTAAACTCTCATCACAAGAGCATGCTCTAACAGTTAACCAAGCTTACAGAAAGTCGTTCGGTATTTTTTCAATTTGCTTTACTTTTAATCTTCTTACACCACGGGATTTTTTCATAATCCCCCGAATTTAAATCCAATAACACACAGCTCTAGACTTACGTGTTAAAACCACACCAGACAGCTCACCTAACAACTTCAATGAACTTATTACCATATAAAAAACCAATTGTATTTTTATAAGCAGCAGTCTAGAACTCCATCTCTTCATTGCCTCGATATCAGGAGGTATGTAAGTGACTACTGGTTTAATACAGCCTAAACACTAATATAATATATATACACAGATGTACGCATATGGCGATTTTAATGTCATACACAAAATATGCAAATATATTGGAGATTTCAATATATATTTGCATACATTGTATTGACACATTAAGTGATTTTAATGCATTATGTGTACGCATACATGTGTATACATATACATGGACATTTGACAGACATTAATATTTTTTTATTAAACCCAAATACCATTTTTTCAACTCCTGATTAATATACACATTTTTTTGAAGATGTGACAGATGTCAAAACGACACTCATTCAGAGTATTCAGGATTAAGGATGTAAATCGAGCCTAGAGATACTACCTTAAAAATAAACAAGTAACAGCTTGGAGACGTGTTTCAAGCCAGAGGTGAACCAACCAAACTGTAGATGGAGCAGGCCGCCCAGTGAGGTTGCACAAGCTCTGTCCTTGGAGCTCCATTTTCAAGACCCAACTGCAGAAAGCCCTGAGCAGCCTGGTCTGATCCCAGAGCTGGCCCTGCTTTGGGCAGGGGGGTAGACCAGAGACCTCCTGAGGGATCCTGTCTACTAATTTCTTGACCAAGTCTCCACACCCAGCAGCTTGTGTTAATTATAATTATTTTACTGAGTCACCAAAAAAAAATTATTCTGCCCAGAAAAACAGCTGCCAATTCATCAAGCAGTTACATGAAGTTACCATGCTCTTAAGCTATTTTGCTAAGCTTTGTATTGGAAAAGGACTGCCAATTAAAAGAAATCATCATACCTTTTCTTCATACAACTTACAAACCGAACTGTTTATTATCTTTTATAGTTTAACACACACATGCAAAGAGAAATCATGAAAAGCCAAAGATGATCTATACTTCTTGTAGGTTTGCCATACAATTCAACACTGATCAACTAAAACTGCTTATGAAAGATCACTTGATCTGTCACACAAAGTGCTCATGGAAAAAAAAATTAACAAACATCAGAATCTTGTCAGTTCCCTCATGTTTTCATACACGTTTTGTGAAGAAGCACACCAGCTGATCACAATTTTTCCCAGGAAACGCGTCTGAAGAGAATGTGAGTCTCACAATTGTCTGTTGCTCATTAATCAAACAAAAGACAAATGAGGGAGCAAGGGAGAAGCTCCTTTTTTACTCTTCTAACTTGTCCACCTGACTGCCAAGGATCCTGGTGGCACACCAGAACCCACAGCGCCTGCCCTGCCCCGCTCACCCACGCAGCTGCCCACCCCCAACACAGAAGCATTTTAAATAGGAAGTGCAAAAGAGTTGCTTCAACAAACGCCAGACCTTTGTCAGGGAGATTTGGGAACAGAACCGACGGGAAGGGGAACCAAAAGTCTGTAATGAAAGCCAAGGAAAGGCTTCCTTCCCATTCCCACATCGCAAAGTCATTTCTAAAGGTCTGCTTGAAAACTACGCAATGAACAAACAAATATTTTGGGTCTTGATTTAAAAAAAAAGAACAAAAATAATAACCTATAAAGCACTACATTACCTAGTTTTACAAAAAGCTGTCAGGCAATATACTTTTTGTCATCTAACTTTCTGAGGGTCAGCTTGTATGCTATCAATGTCTTAACAACTTGATTTCAGTTGGCTGGTATAAGTCTCTCACTCATACACATGGAGCTAGAGCAGCAAGCAGAACAGGCACGGCAGAAATCCCGAGAACCTCAGCACGCTACTTAGAAGAAATCTTGATTTATAAACTGGGAACAGTCACGCAAATTCACAAGGATAGCTACTGTCTGTTGCATTTATCTACTGAAATCAGACAATTAATGGAAAGGGATTAAATGGAAAAATAGCTACTGAAGAATATGAGAGTTTCGCAAATTATGAGAGCTCTTAGCCAACGGATTTCCTAATCCCAGTAAGTATGATTCACATGAATGGCATAACCAACATGCTAAGCAACCACGACACGACCGGAGCATCATTAAGGAATATTTCCTTTAAAGCTACATAATATTAATCTACCTGTAATTTTAGAAAGAAATTCTTCATGTGTAATATAGAAAGAATTTTTGTTCCTGCTTTCCTTCTTCCTTTTACTATTCCCTGTGAAAGCAAAGTACAGGTTCTTTGCTGCTTTCCAGAAAGAATTTGTTAAAATGGCAGGAAAAATGTTTCATTTCAGGAAAGAGATCTAAAGAGAATCTAATTTAAACATCAGAATTTCACACTTTAGCATATGAACATAGTTCAAGTGTGGTAAATGCACACATGCAACTCCTATTATGAAATATTTTAGTATTATAAAAGCAGTCACTTGTTCAAAACATCAACCTGAGAGTATCAAGACTGACAAATGCCTGATCACGTTAAAAACTACCCCACTATCAAACATTTAAAAAAAGGATAAATGCAAAGCCTCAAGTGTTCATATCGAACGACAGAACGAGATTGAAAGCTTCTGCAGAAACATCAGTGCCCATTTAAGCAAACGTTTCGAGGCAAAGGATGTCTCTGAAAATTCTGGATATCACTAAGGCAGACACCACTGCAGAGGTCTCCAAATACAGACTGTCCCCCGAATGGTTTTGGTGCAAAATCCAAGCCCCCTTTCTTGCAAGCACCTTTACAGTGGCAATACCTACACACTCATCTGTAAGGCCAGGGCTACCGGGACCCAACAGAAATACCCATCCCTCTGTGGTCTATACTGAAGCACCATCTCAATCGTAAAACCTCATATTTATTTCAGCTATGCACCCAAGGCATGGATTTCTGTCTATTGCATTCAGACAGTAAATGGTCACATCAAGCTGATAAAACCCAAACGAGTTTTGTAACTGGAAGCTTTAAACCTCTGAGCATCTCTACCACTGCTTGGCTTGATATACCCTGCTCAACACTGGCAGCATCACGCCTGGAAGCGAGAGCCTGTGGCTAGCAGCCTCGGCGTCAGGGATGGAGAACTACCTCCTCTCGTCTCCTCTCAGCCGCCTGGTACCGGGTCCCTCCTGGGAAGGGCACCTGAGCCGCAGGTCTGCTTCCCCCTGCCCAAGGGGGAGCGCCAAGCTCAGGCTCTGCTTTTAGGCTAAATGTTGGCATTCACCTCACACCCACCCACCCGTGAGCCCCCACTGGCAGAAGGGGGGGAGGGGGTAATACTAGAGAAGAACAGAAACTGAGGTCTCAAGGCCGAGGTCTGGCAACCAAGGACCAAAGGAGACCAGAAGATAACGCTCCCCTCCCACACCTTTTTTCTGGGGGGGGGGAGCACTAACACCCTGCCTTGTCGGCTCCTCCTTTGAGGTCCGGGCTTGCGAAGCCCCGCCGGGGTCCTGCCGGCTCCCCCCCGATCCCGGCAGGAGCCGCGGTGCGCTCCCACCCCCGTCCGGAGGAGGGTGCGGGGGACCGCTCACACCCCCAGCCCCAGCCCCACCCGGGGGGCCCGGCGGAGGGTGCGGCCAGGCCGGGGCGGGCGGAGCCGCCCCGGGGAGGGGAGGGGAGGGGAGGGCAGGGGCGGCCGCGGAGGGGCGCGGGCTGCTGGCGGCCGCAGCGCGCACGGCGGCGCCTCTCTGCTGCACTGCAGAGGCGCCATCTTCTCGCGCCTCCGCGCCGCTCGGCACCGGCCCGCCCGCGGGGGGGGACACACGGCACGGCCCTGGCCACTGCCCCCTCCCCACGCACCCCCGCGGGCGCCGCCTTCCCGCCCCCGCAGGGCCGCTGCGCCAGCCCGCGGGGAGCTCCCCACCGCCGCCCCACACACCTGCGTGTGGGTGCGCGATGGGGGAGGCGCTGCGCTGCCCTGCCCTCCCCCGGCTGCACCCCCGCCGGGGGCGGCGGTACCCGCAGCCCGGCCCCGCGCCCCCAGCCCCCCCCCCGCGGGGGGCTGCCGCCGGGCCCCCCGCTGCCCGCCCGCAGCGCGCCCCCGCGCAGGGAAAGTTTCCCTTCCTCGGCCCCCGGCGGAGAAACCCCCGCGGCGGAGCCGGCGCCTCCGCGGGACGCGCTCGGCCCTCCCCCGCCCTGCCCTGCTCGCCGGCTGGCGGCGCCGCCGCCCCTCCCCGCGGACCCCCGCCGCCGCCCCCCCGCGCCAGACAGCTCCGCGGGCGGCGGCCGAAGTTAACGGGGAAGCGCCCCGGCGGCGGCAGCCGGATCAGCGAAGGCAGCCGGCCCCGGCGGCAGGGACGACCCCAGCCGCCCGCCGCGGACACGCGTGGCGGGGGCGGGGGGCGCCCGCCCCGGCGGCTCCCAGCCCCTCTTCCTCCCCGCCGCTTCCGCCACCCCCCGGCTCGCCGCCCCGCTCGGCGGGAGCGGCCCTATTGTTCGGCGGCAGGAGGGCGACGGCAGCCGGGTAAGGAGCCCCCCGCCGCCCGGCTGCGTGACGGGCGCCGGCGACCCCCGCCCGCCCCGCCCCGCCGGGGGCTAGCCCAGGCCGCAGGGGCGGCTGCGGGCAGACAAAGCCTCGGGGAAGCGGAGGAGGGCGGCGGGGAAGCCCCCGCCCGGCCGCCCCCTGCCCCGCTTACCTCGAGAGCCCGAGCGGCGCCGGAGGCCAGCAGCAAGAGGGCTAAGTGGGGCAGCATCGCGGCGGCCGGGAGGGGGGGAGGGAGGAAGGAAGGAAGGGAAGGAGGGAGGCCGGCGAGACGCGGCGGGGTCCGGCTGTAAATCCGCGGGGCCGCGCCGCTGCCGGGAAGAGCGACTGAGCTGCGGCGGCACCAGCCGAGCGCCGCGGCGGGGCCGGTCAGCTGATGGCCCGGCCCGCCCCCGAGCGGGCGGTGCGGCCCGGCCCGGCCCGGCCCTCCCCGCCCCACGGAGACCCCTAGCGGCGGCGTCCGGGCGGTGCAGCGCCGGCGGGCGGCCCTCAGCGCCGGCGGCCCGGGCGCGGCTCGCCGCCTGCCGCGGTCGTGGCGGCCCGGACCGCCCCTTCTCCTCGCTGCCCACCGCACCGCACCCCGCCGGGCCCGGCCGCCGCGGGGTTAGGCCCGAGCTGCGAGGCGGCTCCTCAGGCCCGGGCCCGGCGCGGCCTCGGGCCGGGTCCCAGGCGAGCCTTAAACCGGTGAGGGGGTTGCCCTCGTACGGGTGGTTCGCAGCTGCAGCAGCCGTCTCCTCGGCCGCTTGGGCACCATCGATAACCGTTTCCACGGCTTCCAAAGCCACCACAGCGCCCTGCCTGCCTGCCCCGCCGCTGCAGGAGCCCCGAGGCCTCGACGCGCCATCGCCCCTCTGAAGAGTTGTGTATGGAAATGCAACCCCCATCGCCGCAGGGTGTTCACAAAAATACCCCAAACCCAAACATGTATGTGATTTAGAGGCTATTTAACAAATTCTGCCTTTTCTGGCTAGGTTGCACACCAACCTGAGACCTTCAGTTACTGTCCCGGTGGAGACGATGAGTAAGCACAGCTGCCGTTACGCCCAGGGCTGTACCTGACACGCCAGTGCACACTGGCGAAGCCTAAGCCTGCTGCTGATCAGCCTGGGGAGACAGCTGTGGCCTCCACAGTGCTCCTTTGCCCACTGCTAATTGCAAGATCAATGCGAAATTTGTGGGAGTGCTGTTGATAATGAAGGCACGCAGGAACATCGGCAGAGCTGAGGTTTGTGACAGTTGAACAAGGAAGAAACCAAATTAAAATGTAGGGCTTTGTCAAATAGCTTGTAATCAGGAGGACAAAGCAAACTTACTTTCTCGTCTTCTCAGTAGCATTGTAATAATTGGTATAGTAAACCTGTAAGGAGAGCTAAAAATGACTATTAGCAGAGTTTTGTGTTGAAACAGCTGCTACCGTAGCTGAAATTCAGCGCGACACAGCCTGACCCATTCTGCCTCTGACCTGTGGACTCCGTGGCAGCGTCTACACTCCCACCAAGGCTCCCAAGACGGCAGCTACCAGAGCCACCCTGTAACGGGACCTGCAGCCAGGCCACGTAAGGGGCAGGTGGTGGATGTCTCCCCAGCGTACAGCTGGGTAACGAGCGCCTGAGCTGCATTGTCCTCACTGCTGCTCTCACCCTCATCTTCTGTTGAACTCAGAACTGAAATCCACTGAGACTCCTGGCCAAAGCGTGCAGAGGGATGCTTGCCGGGCGAGAGCAAACTGGGCTGCAGTAATGCGCAGTGAGAGACCTTAGTGCCTTAGACCTTGGCGCGTTACATCCCCACGGCCAGGCCCTAGAGTTAGAAGACCGGTCTCATGCAAACATGAATCTTCTTACACAAATGAATGAACTGGTGATGTGTGAAGGCTTTGGGGAATTGCTTGAGTCACACTTACTGAATTTGAGAGATCTCTGTCAGGCTGATAACAGATGAGGCCCCTGCCTCCTCCCCCCCACCCCGAACATACAGATGTGAAGTATATCCAACAAGTGCAGTTAGTAGGTGCTTTTAAGAAACACACACCCATGACAGAACACAACCTGTGAATTAAAATGAGTTAAACAGCAACAATGGCAGGCTTAGCTATAATAATTTAATACTTTTATCTGCTTGTTAGGATAATGATCACATGGCTTTCAGGGGTTAGGGAAGGATTTGCTGTGCAAATGTTTGTAACCAGTTGGCTTCTAAACTCAGCCATTGGAAAGGCAGCACCGTGGTTGCAAATAAGCAACATCCTGCTAAAGCTGATGGAGGTCATTCAAAAACAATTCTTTGCAGAAACAATGGAGGCAATCAGAAGGAAGCTCTTTGCAAGTTCTGAAAAAAAAAAAAAAAAATTAGGCTTCCAGATGGGATGGATGGAAGACCAGAATAGATTCATGTAGCCCTTTTATTATAAGTTGGCTTGGTCGTTCTTTGTAATCACTTCTTCCTAGTGCTAAAATCAAACAGTATTTCAACTGCTGCTTCTCTGGATGAGCCAAGCACACTTCCTTCCTCACTGTGGGCAGGCAGGCAGGTCGGAGGTCCCTTTTGCCTGTGGCTAGGAGTGGGGCAGACCTGTGGGATTGTGCACCTTGGGGGGAGAGCAGGGAAGGCTCAAGTGAAAAGGTGGGGAAAAGTCAAAGGTATAGGAAGACCTCTATGGGATAGGTGTTTTCATTCACAGCCAGTAAAAAACAGTGACAATATCCAAAAAACAGTGACAATATTTGCTAAGATTTCATGAAGTTAGCCACGCCGAAAGGTCATAACTAAAGATTCTTTTGAAAGCTGTTTGGGAGGTCTACAAAATTTGGAGATGACCTGCTGATAGGAAAAAAACCCAGGGATTGTGTCCTATTTTCCACTCTCTGACTTCTTTCAGGATCTGTATAGAAGGTCTGATATACTTTTTTCCCTGCTTTCTCTACCTGTCGTCTTAGTATAGAAATTCAGTCTTAGCAGACCTTGGAAGCTGTCATACCTGGAGTATGACGAAGACCACTACCACCTCACAACAGAGCGAACAATGGAAATCGTCTTCCTGAAGAAGAAAGCAGCGCAGGTTGGATCACAAAATGATAGGGCTTACATTCGAATCTAATAAAATGCTTTGAGCAAATAATCACAAACTATGTTCAGATATGATTTTCCCTTTAATTGCTGAGCTTTGTTATTCAGTCTTAATGTGATAACTTTCAAAGTGCTGATCAAGCATGCATGTCAGGTTTCATTTTTTGGCCACTTCTGTGCTCTACCTGTGTATCTTTGTGTGCAAACAATGTCTAATATTATTTTACAGCCTTTTTGTTTTAATATATTGCATACATGGAAACATTGTTCAGCCATACAATTTCTCATTGAACACTCATGAAGCAAGTGGACCTTATCCACAAATGCTGGTATTATTCTACAACAGGCAATAAAACACCTCAGCCTGCTTCATAACATAATGAAATTCAGTGGTAAATAACTATTTAGGTGGGCTAATAGGTGGGCTATTTCACCCCACCTATGTTTTGCCGCCATGCTTACCAAAGTGGCACATGGTCGGGTCAGATGTATGTTTTTTCCTGGAAAACAGTCTGTTCTTTTGATGAAGAGGAGAGAGGGAAATTTTGAAATTCTCCAGTCCCTATCCCAGATTAATAGCTAATTTAAGGTGTTTGCTGGGGGAAACAAAGGCAGTATAGCAACCCTTGGAACATTCTTTGATTAATTTTAAGCAATAAACTTCCCTTTGATGGTCCCATGGATCTCTCAGCAGAGACTTGTAACAGGAGGACTCGTACATCGTTTCTGAAGGGGGAACAGGCAGCCTGTGGCATGGACGCAATTACGGTGTTGCCAGGTGTCTCCGAATATGTGCAAGTGGTTTTACAGAACACATGCAATTTACCGATGTTCACTGAATTTCTGATCGTGGAAGCTTATTTCATTGACACCAACAAAATTATTGTTATTAGTGCAATTGTCAATTGTATTTTATTCATATTAGGGATGATTCCTCAGGCAGATTCTTTCAGTACAATGCTACAGCCAGTGCTTTCACGGAGACGATTTCTCCATTTGTTCTCAACTCTGAGGAGAGGGCTCCAAGTTGGCAAACTTGAGTTTTGGTCCAGACTTTGATGCTGACTCACTGTCTCCTTCTGGAGTCTTTTCGTTTCAGCGTTCACCATTTTCTTTACTGGGGATAATGCTGTTTCCCTGCCTTTGTGATTCATGTAGGGAACAGAATCACTAAGGTTAGTATTTCTGAATGAACCTCTGCAAGCTAAAGACCTGGATCCTACTGAGCTGGCACCTTCTGTGTTAGTCCCAGTTAAGGAGTTTTTCTGTACTTTGAAAACTACTACAGCATAAATTACCAGATTTATTTCAGACAACTCCAGCAGGAATTTGTATTTTCAAATAGCACAGAATTAATTTTAATGGAAAACCTTTAGGTTTTATGCTACACCTTGAACCACTGCAGGTATAATTAATCTGCTCACTGTCATGCAAGTGTCCTCTAGAGACATTTTTTTTTTCCTTTGGAGTCAGCCTGCAGCCCTGAGAAAGAGACTTTCTAAATATTAATCCAAAATAGGAAGAGAGAGATTGTACCTAATCAACTCTACACAAGTACGTGCTGGTAGCAACAACAATGGGTGCAGATATGATTTCAAATAGTGAACAGTTGATCCTTGTCTGAATTCTGCAAAGCACCTTCAATTTTTGGCTTTTTACAGATGCAGTACACAGTTAGGTAGCCAGTAGCCATAGCGACCTACTCAAATGCAAATGATTTGTTCTGCATAGCACAGGAGTATTAAGAGTTGATGATACTTACTGGAGCAGGTACACAACACAAATGGCAGAGCCAAGCAAATAACGAAATCACAGTCCAAAATCCCAGGAGCAGTCAGCCAAGGAAATGAAATGGAGATGCGAACAACAGTAATTGCTCCAGTGATTAGGGTGTGAACATACATGGACATCACTCTGTACCAAACAAATACGGTGTTATTATGGCTTCTCCCTTTGCTGACAGAAGCTGTTGTTGCTTTCTGGTGGTGTCAGTAGAGAGGAGATCTTCAGGATGGCTGTTTCTTAATTTGATTCTGTATCCCTGATTCTGTTTACCCAATTACCTCGTAATGCAAATATTCCTAGCAGAATCAGGGTTTAACATTTATTCTTTTTTTTTTTCTACTGCGTGCGCTGAATCTTCCTAGATATTTTTGGCCTCATGCCTCATGTGGTCAATTTAGTAGTAAAGTATTGCAGGTGCAGACTTTCTGGTGTTGTTTTTCCTCACCATCCTATATGCAAACATCTCAATACTGACACGCTTCTCCCAACAAATAAAAATGTCACCCTACAGTACAACAGGCCAATTTCTTTTCAGGCAAGTCATGTTTGGCCGTTGCTCAGAGAACAATCAGCATTTCCGAATGATTAAAGTAAACCCTTGAGAGCATCTAACTCCACAGGAACTCCAGAGCAACTATGCAAATGACATTTCGCTATTTGCACCCCTGTAACTGAAAGTTATGATGTGCTTTTTGCATGTTATGAAGGCCACCAGATGAGATGGTTAAGGTCCTCTTGGCCTCTTTTCAGCAGCTTGGTCTGCTATGATTGTCCTCCCAGATAAAACAACATTGCAGTTTGTGGTGTGAATATCCCAAATCATTAATATGTAACAAGAACAGAGGCAACTAACAGGATGTCTTTGATGTCTCTCAGTCTCTGAGTGCACTAGTAAGCTTTTTTAGCACTATTCAAAAGTCATTAAGTAATTTTTTTTTCTCTCAAGGGTTTACTTTTTTATTTTTATGCCGTCCTGTGTTTCCCCGATGCTTTGCCCCTCTCTCTACAGACACAGCTCTCGAGCTTTGTCCACATCAGGTTCCCCTCCATGGGATTTAGCTCTTCTGTAGCTTTGCCTAGAGCTGTCCTGCTGTCTGACATCTGTCCAGCCCTCCCCAAAGACCAGGAATCCCCAAACACTCCTCTCAGCCTTTGAGAGGGTGTTGGTTGTTGGTTGTTGCTCTCACCTCCTCTTCCATAGTATGAGATTGAACATATTAATACACACCTTATTTCCCTTACAGACTTTGTACATGAGAGAAGGGTGCTGCTGATAAATCAACCAACTGTACTTGGAGGTAGTGAAGTTATTAAACAAAAATCTTGGTATTTTTGAATCGGCTTCCACTTTTTTCCAGGCCACACAAGCCTTCCATGGATGTCTGAATGGACCCCAAGATAAGAAAGAGGTCGTTAGCTGGGCAAAAGGAGCTGTCTGTACAAAGTTAGACATGGTGCTTTGTTTCAACACTGTCTTGGAGCGGAAATAAAAAATAGAAACAGGAAATTTAGCAGATGGTATATGTATGTATATATATACATAAAATATATCTTAGATTCTGAGTTCAGTTAACTGAAGACATTTGTACAGAATGAGAAAATACATTGTTATTTTGATTCTTTCAGCATAGTGTCTCAGATCCTGAAATGCCTGCTTAATTGCTAACACAGCAGGTTGGGATGCTCAAAGACCCATCCTGCCACCTGTTGCTAGAAATACAATGCTCGACTCGATTTTGAAACTCCCAGCTAGTTTGCAATAGTGAAATGAAAACCAATAAATTTAAGAACAGTAGCAGACGCCACTTAATACTTAACAGCTATTTGTCAGGAAACTTTAACAAAAGCACCCCCATTCCGCAACTTGCTTATAGGAGGCTTAACTCACCACATAATTTAGCCTTTTCTTAACTGTCCCTGGAGAAAACATATAGTAGCTTTTCTGAAGGCTGTGAAAATCTGAAGCAGTCAAGAGAGACTGTTCAGAGGAAGTGAAGTCTGAGGCCTTCACGTTATAAAATGACAAATTCAGCTGGAACACAACTCCAGCAATATTCAGCAGGCGACAAGGAAGTCTCTCGAGCCATAAGCCTGCACTTCAAATGTGGACAAAAAGCACCCAGTCCACGAAACCGTTACACAGGTGCAATGGCGTCAGCAGCAGCCGGGTGTGTAGGTGCCACAGGTTTCTGTCTCTTCACTCCCTATACAGTCATTTGAAAGACTAAAAGCATTACCTGAAAGGCTGTGGCTCCAGTTATAGGGATGGAAATGGGAGCTATAAACAACGGTGACGCTGCTGTAGCCCCAGACACTCACTCTGTAAGCGACTGGGGCTTTCGCTCTGACAATTGCAGTCACCCTCCACAGCGCCGGTACGTTTGCATTCCCAGTGCCACACTGCAGCAGCATCTGTGGTGGGAGGAGTGGGAGGCAGAGGCTAAAGTGTGCCTCTGTAACTCTCTTAGCTCACCATTTGTAAATTCATATCAGGAGACTGTGAAAGAGCGTCATGGAGTAGCCTGTGCAGCGCCTATATATGCAAGATTGTTATTAAAGTGGAAAAAAAGTGGGAAAAAAAAAGAAATCTCCCTTCATTCCTGTTACCAAACTCTGGTAGTCCTTTCCTCAAGATCTGCAGTTCAAGCCAAGTGGTAGACCTGAAAATAACGGACACATATTTGTTTTAAATTAAAAGTACTGCTTCTTGTTGGCTTCCTATTTTTTAATGTGTGCAGAGATTGCTAATGCCTCCTATGCTTATCATCCAGAAGTAAATTTGTTTTGCAGAATAAAATGTAACAAGGGGGAAGAGGAGGAAGCTTCAAAATATTACATCCTTTACTGAGTCCTGTTATGGACCCTCCCCGCAGCTGTAATTCACATTTGCCAGGCGAGCTGACTTGGTGCCCTCCTCAGAATTTCACATGCAACTGTGGAACGTGAAGCATCTTCTCATATATTAGCTGGGGCTCAAAATAATAAGTTTAGGCTAATATGCACACATGAGAAAGTACAGATCAGATTGCTTGGTAAGACTGTTGATATTGTTTGGGGACACGGACCGGTATCATCTCAGGTGGCCTCAAAAATGGCTGTAGGGTAGCTATCAGGATTTTGGTATCACGGACTATTATCACAAAGCATAGTGACAGTGCAGCTATGCAGATTAGGTGATCATCAAAATATAAATTAACTCTTCCAAGAGATTAATTTCTGTAGAGTCTCATAGTAAGACTGAAATCACTGATGAGAGGCCAGGAGCATAATAAAGCAGCTGCACAACAGCACAGGAACAGACAAGCTCAGTCCATCTAGGAATTGCAACCATCTTTTATAAAATGCTCACAGTATTAGAAGCAGGAAAGTTTGATCACAAGCACATAAATCAGTGACTGCAGGAGTTTTGTAATGGATGGTTTTGTGTTGCAGAAGGTGGGGGGGGATTGCAATGAAGAACCGCAGACTGTTCTATATACAAGAATAATGCCATCCTTAGATCCTCTGTGCTTTGTAATCACCTTGCAATTTCTTTCAGCAAAAGGATTTAAAAATATTTGTTCAAGTCAATTTGGCATACATCTGCCTTATTCCTTTACACACACAAAAAAATGGACATATATTTCCCTGACTTATAGCAGAGACACAAAAACATATTGAGAGTAGGAGAGGAGGTGAAATTTCCTTCCCCCATAGCAGGATTTGTGCAGGGCGCCCACTGGTACAGACAATGCTGGTTCCATTGAAACAGGCTATAAAACTAGACTTTGCCTACCAGCAAGCTAAAGCAAGGCTCCTCTCATCAGCTGTTAACACATAGATCCTGCGTCGTAACCCGCTCACGCCGGGCGCGGAGGGCTTGTGCTCACTGTGCCTTCCGCCTCAGCACCCGACGGGGCCGGAGGGCTGCAGGGCTGCCCCTGCCCTGCCTTCGGGCTGGGGCTGGGTCCCAGGCACCCAGCACCTGCGCGGCTCACGCAGCGTGTTCGTTCAGGCACCCTTCGGCAGAGGTGTGAACGTCAAAATATTCATCGTAACAGAGATGCTGACATTATTCTTTGCATTTTTTTAATGAGCTACTAGTGAAGCGTTGAAAGTGATGTGGCTGCTTTTATATTAGCGTGGAAATACGTGGAGTTAAAGAGGATCAGTGTCATGTTAGACATTTGAAGAGCCAGCTGTTTTTTTCAAAATATCAACACAGTGCAGTGGAGAGAACAGATTCCGACACCTGCATACGAAAGCCTATCTTTGTACACAAAAGAGCGAGCTCCCCGGGAACTAACTCTCGGTTCAGTGTACAGTGAACTACCGCACTACATAATCATAGAGGGAATCAGATCAAGCTGTAAAAGCTAATATCCAGTTAAAGCGCACTAAGTCCTATTTTCAAAAGCGATTTGTTTGAAGTTGACTTAATTTCATTTAAAGTTACTTTTGAAAATGTGAGAAATGACTCTGAAATCACTGACGTTATTTCAGATACGTCCCCAGACATATTTTACTTATGGATTCATTGCCCCAAATGGAACCTCGATTGTTTTTCAAATTAAAAAAACAAACCCACATTTTTGAAGAGGTGGCAGGGGGTTGTACAGCACAGCTGAGGTGGCAAATATATCTGTCATTTGCTCTGAATTTTGAACATAATACGTTCGGGCAACCTCATACAAATTCAGTTGTCAGAGACAGAAGGAGAAATTCTTACAGCAGAGAAAGTTCATGAAAAGTTCTACTGGAATTAGCAGTGTCTCAAAACATAATGGGCAGATATTTCTATCATAATAGCCATACAGTATATCTACTAAACCATGGCTATAAACCTAAATATATTGAAAATAATAAATAGATATAAATACTGATGTTCAGCCTCTAAAGTCTCAAAGGAAGAAAAATTTTGCAGGAAATTAAGCAGATAAATCCACATTAGTGGGTCTGATTTCTAAGCCGTTCCATTTGGCTTCTTATGCTTTTTACACCAAATGTAGTACAGCTCTTACTGTCACACTGTGGAAGTAACTATTCCTTCCCCCTCCTCCTGGCACTTAAACATCTATACCCAGAAATTATTTATATATATATAACTATATTAAAAAATATATATCCTATACACTTATATAAATATATATACAATATGATAGACTCTCTATGGTGTATTTTATAACTCTATATCTGTTAAGGTAGTTATTGATGTAACTATACATCTAGATGAGGAAAACATCTGGTGGAAGCAGATGCTGGTGGAAGCAACGCATTAGCATTGCAGCAGCACTGGTAACATTCAAAACTGGCTGAACCATCACTGATCACTCAATCTTATGAAAAATGCTGAAGAAAGCAGGACATTTACTGTTCTTATTACATGCTTGCGGGCTGATCCAGGTCTCATTGTGATCAACAAAAGCCTTTCTATTAACTAGCAGACACCAGACAGAATTTGAAGGGAACAATCCTACAGTCTCCAGTTCACCTCAAGAAATACTGAAGATGGTCTGGTGCCATTCCACAGCCATTTAAACCAACCTGTGTGAGGGTCACCCATGCCCCTGCCTTCAGCCAGGCTTTTCCACCTTCTGTCTTACTCCAGCACCAGTACGTAGGTAATGAGTCCAGTCGGAACTGATTTGGCTGAAGCACACATTTTTTGGTAAGATTTGTTTGTGCAGTCATGCAGCCTACAACCTATGTAGGCTTTAATTATCATGGAACCACAGCCTCATTCTTCAGGAAACATCCTGAATCTAGTGGAAAAGAGGCATTAAAAATCAGTGTGCTGAAATTCTCAAAATACATATGTCCATGTGCATAGCTATACCTATGAATATAGATATAAAGGTATAAATGGGAATTGCAATGATTAAGGATGCTTTTTTCTGTTCTTGCAAAACTGCATCATCTACTGTCTTTAGTCGGATGTTAATGGTATATTGCTCAGCTTAAATATAAATTACCTAGATTCCTTCAGATGTCTGCATTCAAAAAAGAAAAAGGAAAGGAATTATGTGTAGCTGCAAGGATGCAAATGTCTGGTATATTTCAAACATGTTTCAGGTAAACTTTGTGAGCTACATAACATGTCATAACAGCAGCTTGAATTAAGCAGCAGTATCCATAGGAAGTATTTGACTTATTCTGTGGTATGTCTGCCTGTGAAGGCAAGGCACCCGTATTAAGGAGAAAATGTGGACTGGAAATACGGTGACATATTTAATTAAATGTTTGGATTTAATTTCTTCATGGTTATACCTGGGCAGAATTTAGTGAAAATGATGCTTAAGTTGTGCTTTTCAAAACTGTTCAGAGTTGACATAGTTCTACTCCCAAGTAAAAATCAGTAGGAGTTTTACTGCTGACTTCCACAGAATATAAGCCAATGCTGAGCACTTCTGAAAATAGCTTTCCATCTGTATATTTATTTAAATGAATAGGGACTGTTAGTAGAAATAGGAACTGAAAAGATCAGGCTTTCAATTTTAAAAGTTAAAGTTAAATATAGGTTACTACACTAGAAAACTAGAACACAAGAAATACCCAGACAAACTTTAACACTTTTTGCCCTCAATTTATGGCAGGAATGGATCGAAAACAGCTCCACTGCCCCAGGTGACACAGCCTCAGGATTCCTGAAGTCATTAGACACCACTGGCTCTTTAGTAATGGCATTTCACACTTCCAGTGGGCAGATGAGGACTCTAACAGAGCCATCTATAAGTTAGTTCCTGGTAGCCAACCCATCCTAAAAGAAATTATTGTATCAGGCAAGGTAGTCAAAACCACCCTTTTCTACATTCAGGTAGAAATTTTCCCATTTTCCCAAAGTGACCTTCTTCCCAAAGTGACCTTTTTCTTTTGCTGATAAATGGAGTTGCTTTCCTTAAAGGAATAGCCCTTTGTGACAAACAAACGTCTGTTGGCTCTGAGCCAGGAAAACAGTTACTGTAGTCAATATTTAACATAAAAATAATCCTACTGACTGCGCTGTGGCTGCTTGTATGCTTGAAGTTAAACAGCTATATGAGCACTTTGTTGGCTCAAGGCCTGACTACTGCAGAAGCTAGCAAAGGTCACGGTCAGATGTGGTAATACCACTTTTTGGCATTTTAAGTTCTCTAAGATTTGGTCCCCTTAGGTCTTTGTGACCTCACTGCGCTTCCAGAGGGCTTTACTGATTGTAAGGTCATCTTGGGTTCTTGCTCTGTTGTGTACCACTACAGACAAGAGATCTAGTGGGCTAGAGGACAAGCTGATGTATATTGGCAGGAGCCTTACCAGCTGCAAATTTAGCTCTTGAAGTCTTGAAGGCTCAGTTCTGAACAGCGGTGTGGTGCGGGAAGGAGTTCCTAGGCAAGGTTGCTCTCGGGAAGCAGTAAGAAGAAGCTGTGTCTGAGGGAGATGAATCTTTTTCTCCCTCTTGTCTAGGGAACGGGGCTGGTTGCTGCAGCTCTGCAACCAATACTGATTTCTCTTGCTTTCAAATTCCGAGTAGGCAAAGCTGTAGACTCCATGCCAAAGACTCCAAAGTCAGTGCAAGATGGCCCTAGGAAATATTCTCAGTAACACCTGAATTACAAAAGCCAAGTACAGTCACAGTCTCCTGATTTCTGGTCCTTAAGCTTAAAATACACCAGGCAATAGAGGGAATAACACCTTTTCTATTTATTTTCTTCATCCTTTACTTTTTTTCAGTCATAACTTTACATTTAAGTATTGCTTCAGGGTTTTTTTGTTGGGTTTTGTTTTTTTTTTCCCAACAAGAAGTACCTGTTTAAGTTTGTCTTTTGCAAATGAGAGAGAAGCCCAGAGACTAAGAGTCTATCCTTAAGTTTTCATTGGAGCTCAATGGTAGAAGAAAAAAATCAAAGCTACTCAGTGACATTCAACACGTGGGAGGTCAAACTGGGTTTCTGTTCTACCCAAAGCAGGATGGTAGTTGTTATTGCCCATTGCTTTTGCAGCTATTTTGTTACATGTTGCAGGTCAACAATTACGTACTTAGAAAAGTCATATTTTCTCTGTTTATATTTGGAATGCAAATTCCTGTTCCAATTTTGGTAAGACATTTTCTGATTTTACTTGGGGTTGTTTTTTGCCCTGTGTAATCTCTGACTTCATGAGTATTCAAACACACATTTAAACACAAGATTATTCAAAGTCATTAAAGTCTGGCATGTTTTAAGAGTTTTTTCTGGTCACAGGTTTGAAATCTTTGGTGTACTTTGTGATATTACCCAATTCAGATTTAAGTCAATAGAATTTAAGTACATCCTTTATTGATTTGCTGACCCAGGTGGCACCGTCAGTGTTACGTTTTGTTTTTTTTTTCTTCTTTTCTTTGAACAGGTCTTTGAAAAGAAATCAGGAAGTCAAGAAATAGTACTGAATACGAGATAAGCTCATCTTCCCATGGCACTCAGAGCTTGATGATCCCATGTTTTGAGCATACTGGGTTGTATTTGTGGTCTGAGAAAATCAATGAAGCTTATTCCAAAATCAAGGTCTGCAGAATGGAATTAGTTTTGCCATGGGTTTTTTTGCTTTATTTTTTAGATACTGTAGAGAACCAATAATGCTTTCAGATTAGTGCTAATAATTTATCTCTACCACCAAAGTACAGAAAGCCTCACATCTAATGCTTCACATGGAATATTTCTGCCCTATGATCAGTCTAAAGTTACTTCAAGTTGAAATTAGTCTAGTCAAAGCTGCTAGACCTAGAACAGACAAGCCCAATTAGAAGAAGCAAAAGAAAGTGCAAGGGTGAAATGTGAATACTGATGCAGGTTTTAGTCACTCTGACTGTCCACAGAATATTTTCTCAAGTTCTAGAATTTGTCCCTCAACCCAACATATCTTAAAAGTTACCCCAGTGCTCCTTGGGGTTGGAACTGAAGTCTGTGGTTGACAATCCTGCTTCATCCTCAGCAGCGTTCTGCCATGTGAGTACCCCTGTGTTTAGGCAGGAGACACAGATCTCAGAGGCTGCTCTGAATTTGTTAATGGAGATTCCTCAGTCACTCATAAGACTTTATTCCAAGTGCTAGGAGAATTCCTTTGACCTGTCTTCATTACTATGTAGCAACCAGTAACACATTCACACACACAAATCATTCCTGAAACCCCCACAGTGCCTGCACAGTTTGCAGCCTGCAGAAAGAAGCACATTTTGTGTTTGTCACTTATCCTAAGGAAAAGAGTATATGAGCCCAGCAGAGTAGAAGAAAAAGGAGTCTTTCACTAAAGAATTACTCGTTTCCTCTCATCAGTGTCCCTGGAATCACTACAAGCAGATGGGTTTACTGACCTCTGTTGACTAGGTAGCAGTGCTATGTAAACCTCTTCATGACAAATCAAATTGTTTATCTATGCGTGTCATTTCTGGCCATATTGTAGAGTGGTTTTCAGTCTTTTGCTGAGTGTACTTTCCGAATGTCTCCTATAACGTGTGGTAAAGTTATGAGCAGAGCTGGAAACTTCTGCATGGCTGGATCTACAACACAATCTGTTATTGTTTCAGGATGTGATTTAATACAAGTTCTGCTCCTCCAGTCTCATGCACACATCTGCCAAAATGTTCAATTTAAGTAAATTGTGTTAGGAATGAAGTCATGCTATCATACAATATAATAATGGAAAGTGTCTGATTACATTTTGTACTATAAAGACCTGGGTCTCATCATAGCAGGAGATTCGACGCCTTTTAAGAAAAAAACCGAACTATCTGAAGTAATGACATTTAAAATTTATTTGTCAAGTAAGAAAATATTGGAGCGTATCTTTTTAGGCTCAAGTCCACATTAATCTCAACATTCAAAAAGAAAAGAGCTTATCAACATGAGCAGACCCTCCCTTTTTCAGGACACCAAATTTGAAGACAATCTTGTACATTAATTTCCTTTAAAAAAAAGACATAAACATAACAAACCAAAAATATCCACTACCAAAAGATGCCCAAGCACACACAGAGAGTTAAAATCAAAGGAAGTTAATGTTGGCATGAGCCAGTAAACATCAAAGGAAGATATGATAGATTCATGCCAATAAATTGGTAGTGACGCAAGAGTTTTATGAGCCTTGGCAGTCCTGTTGGCCCAGACATTTTTGCAGGCATAACAAACTGAAGAAATTATCTCTTACTGTTACTGAGATATTATGATTTAGAGCAATCAGAGTTTTTTTTCTTTAGGGCAGACTGAGTTCACAGTGAAGTGAGTGCTGTGTTGAGCTAAATAACAGAAGTGAACAGAAAAACAGAAACAACCCAAGAAGAATGCATATATTTCACAACTAATGAATCTTTTAAAATCAGTGCTTTGAACAGTGCTCCTGCTTTCTAGATATTCTCATCTACAGTTAGTTGGATCTGACTTTGTAAATAATATTTTGCTGTGATGCTAAAAGCTGTGCATATAAAAATAAATCAAAATGGACAAATGCAGTTGATGAAAAGAATGAGGTTTTGTCAATAAAAGTGAAAATGCCAATCTAAAGTGCTACAGAGTACCTTTGTTTTGCCACTTTTGGCATTTGTATTGGCATGCAAAGATTTGTGGAGGTATTTCTGACTTCTTGCTGAGACATTGGAGAGCAAATCTGATCATTTTTGTGAGGAGGAGTGCAGCTAAATAGGAAATGACAGAGTCAACCAAAAGAATGTCATCTCAGAGTTTTGATTCAGGAAAGCATTTAAGGAAGTGCACAACTCCAAGCATTTGAATAAACCCCCTGAAAAGAACAGCATCTGCTCACAAGTAGGTACCTATCTCTGAGCAATGAAACAATGAGCTTTGCTGGGCTCAGTAAGACTGCATGTTGGAGGAGAGGCAGTTAAATGCCCCTTCCCTTCCCCAGGCTTGTAAAAGTACAACTGTTTTAGTAAAAGTCCCCCTAAGCTCCTGCAGTTAATAAAACAGATACAACATTTTTGAAATTTTTATAAAGAACTCTCTCCTGATAAAAACGTTTTAAGTTGCATAGCTTATCTAGTTATTGGATTTATTTAGACCATCAACATGACTGAAATGATCCTGCAGAGTCTTTAGCATCAATTGCGAAGTCCAGCTGAAAACCTGAAGTTCCTATCCTGGCAAATGGAAGTTGTGCGTGGAAGGTCCTTTATCCAGTCCAGTCATAGATCTTTGTCTATTTGGCAAGTCCTTACTTGAGGCAGCACCACCTGTACCGTAAAACTTTGCTGTGGTTGAGTGTTGAAGTGGAAACTGATCTTTTAGGGCATTCTAAAAATGGGCATATTTCATTGTTCCTGTCAGTACATGATAAATGCTTCTAGAGAATGTAAATGTTTTATAGGTTGTTCCAGTACCAGAATGGCACACTTAATGAATTGCTGACTTCAAAGTACATTAGAAGTCCAATATTCAGAGTGAGAATCTCTGGATTTCAATCTTTCTCTTCTTTTTCTCTTTTTTTTTTTTTTTGTTAAGGTTACAAGGGACAGTAGTAGAGTTGTGGAGTCTATCTAAGGCGTATGCATGGCAGGGATACATTTTACTCTATCAGGTTCTGACATGCATTCTTTTTGAAGGTGATTATTGATTTTCTGCCTGCACAAGAAGAAATGACTCAAAAAAAAACCAACGCCAACCTGAGAATATAAAACATGGCTTAAGGAAAAAAAGAAATCCCCAATCTTGCTCTTTTAAAAAATGTATATATGTTAAAATAGGAATGGGGAAGGAAATAATAATGCAACTACTTTTTACAGAAAGAAGTGTTGCTCTGAGATAACACTATGTATTACTTAACTAGCTTGTAGAAGACTTGGACATTATCAGATGTGGCAAACCAACACTTCTTATGATGTAATTTTCTTTAGGTGGATGCTAAGTGTTTGTGCTTAATGCGCTCGCTCTGTGACATCACACAAGGGAAAATCATCTTTGCTGTGGACTGTGTCTTTGTAAATGAAACAAAATGGCTGACTAAATATGGAGTGATAAAATGTATATTTTACTGTCTGTCATAAGGATTTACAAATATGGCAGCCTTGCACTGTTTTAAGATGAATTGTGTCTGTTCTTTGCTGTGGGTTTTGCGTTCCAGGCTCATCTCAGTAGCAGCTTTACTTGAAAATGATCATGAAAAACTGAACAAGAAGTCAAGGTTTTGACCCTGTGGATTTGTATATTTGGGGCAGTAGCATTTTTATAGTAGTGGTAACATTTTTTTATATTGTTGATTATATTTGCTTGATTATATATTTTCTTACCTCCATCCAAAAATGTAACCAAAAATATAGAAGATATTTAGGGGAAAAAATATTCCAACTGAAAGAGAAGAGCACTTGAGTATTGGGTTTCTTTGCTTGTAGCAATCAAGGACAATATGGTTCTACAATATGATGAGATGAGCTTTCTCTTGGCATATAATTTAGATCCTTGTTCCCAAGAAAGATAGAAAAGAATTAGGAGCAGGTAGAAGGTTGAAAGCAGAAGGAAGTTGAGAAATTGAGATGGAGCATGGAATGCAGATGGGGGAAAGGTACACGGGGGAGGCAGAATAGGTGGGAGGAAGAAATGAGTAAGAAATAGAAAAATAGAAACAGCAGGAATAAAACCTGGAAGGGAGAAGACAAGGAAAAGGTGGGCTGGAGAAAGCCAGATGGTATGGAAAATGAAAATCCCTCTTACTCCTTTCAGGTCAGGATAGAAGAACCCCAGTAGGAAATGGATGAAATTAGTGCCTTTTCAGATTTCACTGAGGAGAGAAGTTGCCATGCTATTTTGGCAACCTTTTTAAACACTAAATTTACTTTAAAATATTTCCCTGCCCCTTACTCCCAAAGAAAATGTCAGCTGAGAGGAAAAAAAAAAAGGTCTCATCCCAAACTGCTGGTAGTCAGGAAGTGTAAAAGTGACAGGGGTGACTCATATCACATAAATCAGGCGCACTGAAAACAGAAGATACGAACAGCAAAATAGGAACATGAGTGTCTTGTGGTCTATTTGAAGTGCTTTAAATCTGAGGTTTATAAAACAGCAGGTGGGAATAAGTGTCTAGAAATAACTAGCCAATGGATAAAATGCCAAGGGAATTCCCCCCCCTCCAACATATATTGCCCCCCCCCCCCCCCCCCCATGTTGCTTCAAGGATAAAATACAGCTATTTTGGTACAGAGGTCCACAAAAACCACCAATAAAATGTTCCAAACCTCAAACCATTAAAAACATAAACCAGCTGCCTCTTCTCTCCTGTACATTGAAAGTTTTTCTTCTCCAGGCAAATACTAAACTGCTTGCCTACCATGGGGCAATTTTTTTTTCTCATGCAAGTGCCCACAACAGTGGTATTTATACCACTTTTGTCCTGAGAAAGAATGGCAGATCTAGGTTTTGGGGCAGGTCCTAGAGAAATATGCATTGGCCAGTGAAAGAGTATGCAGAGCTCTGGGGGTGATGTTGAACCACAGGAAAATGGCATCTGAAGCGACACTAAGGCTATCCACCTTGTCGGCTCTTACCATTTCAGATTAAAGAGAAAATACCATTATTTACTGGTTCTCTTTACACATAAGAGGCAGTCCCAGGAGTAGTAACTCAGCCGGCAGGAGTAATACCAACTCATGACAGAATTTTCGAGCCTGCTCTCACACCACTTCCTTCATGCTATGGTACAGATGAAGTCAGCATGTTACTGAACCCACATTTACACTCCGTCAAGCGCTATTCTGAAATAAGTGCTCCTTACAAGCAAGGAGAGCTAGCACATTCACTGTGTCTTACGTCTGCTCATGTTCAACCCTACCTATTTTGTGAATCCCCGAATGAAAATAACCATAGAATAATTTACGCTGGAAGGGACACGTTGAGCACGCACTCAGTCGAATTGTCGACACCGTAAATAAGGCCATTAACAGTCTTGGCCGTGGTATTGATCCCTGAGGCATGCCACTAGTAATCAGCTGCCAGCTGGACTTTGTACTGCTGATCACCACTCTTTGAGCCCAGCGGTCCGGCCAAATTTCCACCCACCTTATTGTCCACTTATTCAATCCAGATCTCACCAATTTGGCAGCAAGAATACTGCAGGAAATGGTGTCAAAGGCCTCGCTAAAATCAAGGTATACAACACCCACTGCTCTCCCTTTCATCACGCAGCCAGTGATCTCGTCACAGAGAGTAGGCAGGCTGGTCAGGCATGATAACAAAATATTTCTTCTTCAAATAATCTTTGCTTCCTCTCTTCTTCTGGGCTGTAAACTAAACAGAACAACGTGCAAATCCCAGATGTGAATTTGCCCAGTAAATGTGCATGCGATGCATTATTACAGGCATAGATTACTGTAATACCCAAAGTCTCAAATTCAAACCCAGGGTGGTATTACAGAGAGATGAAAGAATACTATCTTTGCTCAAAGAGAATTTATAGTCAAGAACCAAACCTTAACATAAATGACGCATGGTTTCCTGTTACCAGTGTAATACTATTTCTCTTGGGAGTGATTGTGCAAAGTATTGCTTGGTAATAAAAGGTAGTTGTTTAAGAGTCAGCTTACCGTTTTGTTTATCTAAGAATTCACAAAGCTAATAACCTTAGAAAGAATTATCAAAAGCTACATTTCCACTGTATATTACAATCAATCAGTGTTATACATTTTTGCATACCGATGCAGTAAACATTTTTAGGCAACAGAAACTTGTATTTGAGGGACTAAGGCTTATTCTTCAGCTCAAGATGCTTGCCCAAGCTTTCCAAAACACAGAATCTTCAACAATCTTGTTCACACCTACAAGCAGTGTTTTAGAGAAGAACAGATTGTTTATCTGTATGATAGATGTGTTCTGCCCTCTGATGAACACAAATCATTACCATTACTAGTCAAGGATGATCTCCAGGGTACAGGTAGTGATTCCTTTCTGCAGAGGTTTTTGTTGGCTCCATTGGCTTCTGGGGAACTCAGCAGCTATATGAGTGCTGAGAATCCACTGCACACCCATCCTAGCTGGAAAATTCATTGTAAGATAGCAATAAAACCAAAAAAAGTTATTTCCTTCTTTCTCTCCCAGCTCAGAGAACATCCAAAATACAGCAAAATACAGTGGAGAAAATGAGATAAATTGGTTTAGGATGACTTGTCCCTATAAATCATCTTGGACCTCAACAGCAGAAGTGGACATGAAAATCTCCAAGTTTTCATGGACACTAAAGTACTGCAAAGAAATTTCGTGCCCAATTTCAGCAGAAATGTTTCTTGGTCTGTTTTGTCCAGATCATTCTTTATTCACACAAGTTTGGCTAAGTCAAAGGTAAATAACTTTCAACCGTATCTGATTCTACCTCAAGGGTTTTATACAGTTTCTGTTGTCAGAGCTCAAGAGATTAATCACATAGAGTTTTCTGCCAGGATGGACTGACAGTGATCTGAATCCATTCATAAGTCCTGACTCATTTATGCACAAGCAAAAATAGGCCAAACTCCAGCGCGTTCTTAAAACTGAGACTTTCATTATGCTTGGTGCATCCCAGGTCTGTGTCGTGCAGCCTGGACAGACGAGGCATAGCACTGGCCTACACATAATATAACTGCCCACCAGCAGATGTTCTAGTTTTAAACCTTTCTTGGAGATGGGAGCAGGCATTGTGTCTGAGCTGCAGCCAGAGGAATGGCAGACAGGGCCTGGCAGGTGTCAGCTGAGCTCAGGCTCCTCCAGCTTGCGGGATGAACATAGCAGTGACATTGCACACAGCTTCCCAGCCTCCTCCTTTTAAACACGGTGAAGCCGCTAGACTGCTTGCAGAGCTGAACGCGGAGCTTTGCCAAAGGGAGACAACCTCATTAGCAACCCCCTGGAGAGTGGCTCTGCGCTGGTTTGAGTGGGAGCTGGATTGAAGCCTTTTTAGTTTTCCAGAAGAGTAAGGGACAAGTGACTGCGCTACGATAAGGGAGCAGTGACAGATGGGGCCATCGGTTTTCCTCCTAAAGTTCTGGAAATTCAGTTTGCAAAATCATAGTCTAGAAGTATGCATCAAGCAAGTTCAGTTCTTCTGTAGACAAAACTGAAGTAGCAGGACATACTGACTCAGGCCTTTTCCTGGGTTATACCTGAAATAAAGTGCTTATAAGCCTGTTGTAATAGTGGGGAATATGAAAGATTATTCAGTCAACAAAGGCTAGAAACAAAACATTGCAAGAACACTGCAGATGGTTAAATACGGGTTTCTCCTATAACACTGCCTCATGTAAAAGTGTCCTCCTCTATCCTCCAATATCCACAGGAAGCAGTTGCGTGTCCTTCAGCATGGCTTGAATACATTTTTATAGTACTATCCTGTGTTGGTGCTTTTAGATTTAAATCATACGCAAAGCTGAGTGCTCTATGATGATTAGGAGGATTTTCTTTTGAGTTTGTAGGTTCACTTCATTCCAGAACAGGAAGCTGTTTTATTTACTTGCTTAATACAGCATCAGCATGATGAGCAGGATAGCTTTCTATCTGCAAATGAAAAGGTTCGGAGATTAGCACTTTCCCCCAATGGATGTTATGGCTCATATACCAAACAGCCCTGAATGGAGATGCTGGAGATGTTTCAGACCTTAAAATTGTAAAACTGTGTGTTAACTCAGATGAGTCTTGTATTTTATTACTACAGATAAAACATACAATTTAATTAAAAGTGCACCTATAAAATGTAAGGTTCAGTTAACTCTCGGCTTTATTTTAATACAACCTACATAGGTAACTAATGGTAATGTTATGTAAAGAATTAATAGCTTTTCAAGTCATAAAACACCTTGGAGCTATGTTGTTTTCTCAATTTATAACAGCTCCAATTTCGAGCTCGGTTTCTGCTCACATCATCACTTAACCCTTCATCTTCTATGCTCTTCCTCACTTGTCTGTACAGTTTATCTTTAGACACTATAATAGATCCATTACCACAGCTGTTTTCTGTATCATAAATGTAAGTGAATTTCAACCTATATGCATCCAAACCCAAGGCTGAATTTTAAATAGGGGAGATGATACAATATTTAAAAGAACGCATATACAGTGTTACAGTCAGAACATCAAGAGCAGCAGAGCTGATGTAAGTAAATTTGGGTATGCTTTTTACCTGGGTGCATATTTGAAAGTTAAAGGAATTGAGCCACAGGACATTATTTTCTTATATGTAACCAGATGCCTCAAGGATTCATCTTTTACTTTGGTATCCAATGAAGTGGGTTTTTTAAATCAACAAGCCTGAGTAGGGTACGTTTCATCCTGATGCTGATATGACTTATAGCTTCTGTTGTCAAAATAAAATCTAAAGCATTGCTGCTGTGCAAACATATATTTGTATCCACTTAGCAAGGTCAAGAGACCTCGTCTTCAGCTGGGATAAACAGAAGAAAATGAAAATGCTACAGTTGTTTTGAATTAAATCGACTGATGAGCCGTCCAAGATCTCCTTACACGAAGTATCTGTACTATTACCCATCTACCATACATTTAAAGTACCTTTCCTGAAAACAAGCAGCATAGGCTTCCTTTCTTCAAGACATTGTTTATATTCGCTAAGGCAGCCTTAGAATATCCCCTATTCAGGTGCACATTCTTCAGCCATTTCTCCTCAAAAGTAAGAGTGATATTTCAACTTCGATAAATAATATTGGAGGGTTTTTTGAGAAAACAACAGTTAGCCCAAATTCTCCCAAATTCAGTTGGGCATACTGAACACCATGTTTTTTGTAAAACAGGAACAAAACAAAAGCAACTTGCTCCTTGAGGCAGTAAGTAGCACGTTGGATGACAAGAGCAATTTATGCTGTACATCCATCTGTCTGATTTAGGATGCTTCCTTAGCATATTCAGTAGGCAGCATCCCTGAAGCACACCTTTCTTCCTTCGCTTCTCTTATCAGCGCTTCCTCCCTCATGCATAGCTGGTTTGCAGAAACCCTCAGCATGCAGATATCAGGTAAGAGCTACAGGTGCTTAACTAGCACGCTCCTGTGCCAAGAGCAACAGAAACAAAGCTCAGGTGGCACAGTACAGAAACACCAGGCTTGGGGAGATGAGAGCAAGGGCAAGTTGGACAACATGGTGCCCTGCCTCTCCGGGGCTTGGGGTACTAATCCTCCCCCTCCTGCAGCTTTCTTGCTCAGCACCAGGTCAGGTGATTCTAGCCTGAGTCTACCTAGACTTCAGTAAAGCCTTTGACAGTGTTTGCCACAGCATTCTCCTGGAAAAACTGGCTGCTCACGGCTCAGATGGGTGTACTCTTCTCTGGGCAAAGAACTGGCTGGATGGTCGGGCCCAAAGAGTGGTGGTGAATGGAGTTTACTCCAGTTGGCGGCCGGTCACAAGTGGTGTTCCCCAGGGCTCTGTGTTGGGGCCAGTCCTGTTTAATATCTTTATCAATGATCTGGACGAGGGGATGGAGTGCACCCTCAGTAAGTTTGCAGATGACACCAAGTTGTGCGGGAGGGTTGATCTGCTTGAGGGTAGGAAGGCTCTGCAGAGGGACCTGGACAGGCTGGATCAATGGGCTGGGGCCAATTGTATGGGGTTCAACAAGGCCAAGTGCAAGGTCCTGCACTTGGGCCACAACAACCCCATGCAACGCTACAGGCTTGGGGAAGAGTGGCTGGAAAGCTGCCCAGCAGAAAAGGACCTGAGGGTGTTGGTTGACAACTGGCTGAATATGAGCCAGCAGTGTGCCCAGGTGGCCAAGAAAGCCAACAGCATCCTGGCTTGTATCAGAAATAGTGTGGCCAGCAGGACCAGGGAAGTGATTGTCCCCCTGTACTCGGCACTGGTGAGGCCGCACCTCAAATACTGTGTTCAGTTTTGGGCCCCTCACTACAAGAGAGACATGGAAGTGCTGGAGCGTGTCCAGAGAAGGGCAAAGAAGCTGGTGAAGGGTCTAGAGCACAAACCTTGTGAGGAGCGGCTGAGGGAACTGGGGTTGTTTAGCCTGGAGAAAAGGTGGCTGAAGGGAGACCTTATTGCTCTCTACAACTCCCTGAAAGGAGGCTGTAGAGAGGTGGGGGTTGGTCTCTTCTCCCAGGTAACAAGTGATAGGACAAGAGGAAATGGCCTCAAGTTGCTCCGGGGAGTTCTAGACTGGATATTAGGAAATTTTACTTCACTGAAAGGGTTGTCAAGCATTGGAACAGGCTGCCTGGGGAAGTGGTTGAGTCGCTATCCCTGGAGGTATTTAAAAGACGTTTGGATGAGGTGCTTAGGGACATGGTGTAGTGGTGGTCTTGGTAGTGTTAGGTTTACGGTTGGACTTGATGATCTTAAAGGTCTTTTCCAACCTATATGATTCTGTGATTCTCTGATTCTGTGACTCCACCTCACACATCATTACGGAGCACCAGCGTAACACCAGGGGCCTTAGTGCCCAGAGGAAAGCTCAGCATCAGGTCTTTATGCTCCCTTCAGAATAGTTATTGCTGGCCAAACACATGCATGGTACAAATCCTCTCCTGCACTGCTTGGAGCTCATACCCTGAGAGGTGGGGTCATCCTCACATCCCTGCCTTCTTAATTTGATCTGGTTTAGGGAAGTTATTCTGACATGTGGCAGGGTTGCCTAAAGTTATGCCTCGCAGGGGTGAGCCATAGTAGAGATCTCAGGCACTTGTGGAACTGGCCTTTTGTCCAGATTTATTAACTGTAATTACAACATCATCCATTCCTTTGGCTTTCAGACATTCATTTGTTTCTTGCTGGTTTACAACACCTTTTGCCAATGGAATAATGCTGATTGACTCAAAGGACAGCTTATCAAACAGTATTTTTCTCATCTACAGCCCCTCAGAGTTCTAGTTAATGAACATATTTAATTAAGTTAATTAGAAGTAGACTTAATACAGTTTACATAATAGAGTTATTACTGCATTAATGAAAACATTTTAATTGGCATTTGACAGATGTTAAAGGAAATGCATTCAAAGTCTATATTGACTGCATTAGTTTTTCTATCCTATACAAAGATCAGTCATCAAATTATCTGCCTTGTGACAGCAATAAAAATCTGGATCTTTACCATATGGCAATTCATCATTTCTTAACTGTTACTCTGAAGGCACATCAAAATCTTTCCCCAATCAAAATAATTGGTCAATTTTGAAAGTAATATCTAGAACCATAAAGAAATTAAAAAAAAAAAAACCAAAAAACTTTTGTTGTAAGCATCAAAAATTCTCATGAAAATTTCTACTGAATTTTTGTTAGTGAAAAAATATAAAGACAAAATCTGCTTTCTATCAGTGCTTTATAAATGTTTAATTTCAAACTTGTGAGAACAGCTTTTATTGATTTATCTTCCCTCTGGTGTGCCTTCCAAACCAACCATCCACACACACGCACAGAGTTAGGGAAACAATTGTACTATTGGAGAAAATCAGTGTTTTCCTTGCCCTCTACTTCCCGTTCCTCACCAGTCCTGCCCTATCTGCCGCTTTCCGAGCGGCAGGTGATGGGGGAATTAAAACCAACTGGAATGATGGGCAGATGGATTTTTCCACCCGAACCGAAAACAATTTGCTAGAATGATCCCAAAGGAGAAAAGAAATCAATTTGAAAAGCAACCTTTTCTCCCTTGATGTTTCACATGGAGAAACAACATTTTCAGCCAGTTCAGTCCTAGCACATTTGTGTGTATTTATAAATAAACTCAACATTTGGTCTCCTGCTGCTGCCTGCTCTCCAGAGCTTCAGGTTTAGGTTAGAGAGGTGCATTTCAGGAAAGGCACAATACCTAGGAACAGGTAGCACCTGCAATGATCATAACCATTTATTTAAGTGGAAAGGAACATTTTATGCTGTGTTTAAATGGGATGGCAGAATTTTTGCTCCTAAATTTGGCTTAGGCTTTTGTGTGAATGTCAATAATATTCTAAAGTTATTCACTTTTACCACAATTTGGTTGTTTATTTTTATAACTGCAGTTTGAAAATTAAAGACATACACTTACACTTGTTTTCATGGAAGCAGGGAAGGCTAACACTGAAATCTTCTCCAAATCTTCGTGCTTCTAGAGTAGGGGCAAATTTGCTCTCATCTGTGTGGTGCCCAGTGTACACAGTCTGCGTCCAGCCTTACTGATGGGACACCTGGCTAACGTTTTGAGTTTATCTCACAAAGAACAGACTAAATCCTCTTTCCTTTTGGACAGAACTTAATCAGCAAGAGAGGGACTATATTTTCTGAAAGCTCTAGCACAAAGTTCACAAAATTCAGCACAAAAATGCCTTCTTAGTGCTTTTATCCTGATCGCAACAGCTCTGTGTTTGTACCAGAATTTTTTTGGCTTTTTTTCTATTAACTTCTTCCTCATTTCTCTTACATGCAGAAGGGCAACTAGGATGCTGCTTAAAGGCAACCCTTTTCAACAAGATTTCCTCAGAGTCAAACATTTATAGAAGCCCTAATGAGGTCATACTCAAACAACTGCATCTCTCTGCTATCCGTTTTAGATATACATTAGGCACTTCATAAACATTTGCATGATGAGGCAGACCATGAGTCTGGTATTATAAAACCATATACTAAAGAAGTCTGAGGATCCAAGGCCTTTCTAGCAACATCTCTCTCTTCTATTTGGTCTGTAACAGAGATGTGCAAAAGCTAGGTTTATTTTCAGTTCAACGGTGAGAGAAGCAAAAAGTTGCATGCACATATAATTCAGATAAAATGTAAGAGCTTTAGATCTTTGCTTTACAGGAATGAAAATCTTCCACAGTACATTTAATTTCATTCAAAACATGCCGCTTGACTCTGTTTGAATCCCCAGACGGCTGGGGATGGTACCACTGACTCTGTATTACCCAGAAGCACAGGGTTAGAGCATTCAGAGGGAAATTTGAGGCACCGGAGGGAAAGGCAACACCACTATTCCCCTCAGGTCTGTGAATTTAGTTCCTTCGTTTTCCATTTGTACACCTCCCTCCTCCTGCCTGCCCCGAGCAAACTATTTTGATGTGGCCATAACACACAGCTCATTTGGGCTAACAAAACCCAGGTATTTCACCAGATTTATTCTTCACTGGAAAATATCCAGCATCTCCTGAAAAGCAGTGTGCCAAGAGGGGCCTCACTGGCGGACTCAGCATGGTTTGCTCCGATACAGAAGTAAAAATACTAAATGCCCTGATTTTATGGCTACAGATCAGCTTAAGGATCAGGAGACACCACATGCAGCATATGCCTCAGTTTGTGTTCCCAATACTGGTTAAAAAAATAGCGAGCGTGGCGGCCGTGTGGCAGCCAGCCTGCCAGCCGGTGCAAAGGGGCCGACTTGTCCAGGCCGAGACTCGCGCCGGGGGAAAGAAAGCACAAATGTATGCAGGTGGGAAGAATGGCGATCCCCTGCCAGGGGCGGGGGGAGTAAGGGCTCATGTAGCAAAACTCGTTGTCTCTCACACGAACCGTACTTTTTAAGGAGGTTCACGACATTTTCGCTGCAGGACTCCCATTCAGACAGGAGTTTCCCCGGGGAGCTCAGCAAGGCTTTCTGGAGACAGTCTGCATAGGGAACAGGATCGCTGCCTGCAGGGCTGGTGGGTGGCTCCATCAGCCCTGTTCCCGAACATCCCTCTCTGGGGCACATCCCTCTCTGGGGCATCCCTCTCTGGGGCACTCCTGCCTGCACCGCCTGGTTCCGACTTGCCATCTGGGGCCAGTGGAGGACATATGTGGCAGCTCGAGGCTTCTCTCGGGCAGCCTGGGTCTCCTCTCCATCCCACAGCACGGCACCGGCAGAGGTGGCCATCCTGCTTGGGTGGAGATATGGGACCTCAACGCTCTCACTGGCAGTGTGTCCCAGCGACCCCAGGGCTGTCCCACGCTGGAGGGGGGACCGCACTTACTGCAGGGGTAGCCTCAGGAGAGGTTTTCCTGGTCCTGCCTCTTATCGTTTCTGACACCCATCCCAGTGGGATATGAGGCTTTAAGTGGTCCATGAGCCAGCACCTGGGGACCACAGCCTGGGCAAAGGCTCTCCCCAGGCCCTGGGTCTCTGCTTAGAGGCCAGAGTGTCTCAGCTTTGAAGGACTGAGTATCTGCTTTTTTGTGGGGATCCTAGCCACTTATGACAGGTGGCCACCCGCACAGGGGACATACCACAGCACGGTGGTCCTGGGCACCACTACCCCCCCCACACCGCTCAGAAGCGAGGAGGGAGGGGAGGAAAGGTTTGCAGTGGGTGGGCAGTGGGGTACAGTCAGGCGGGGAAGCAAGGCTGGCAGGGAGATGAAAACCCAAGAGCAGTAGCTCCGGGCAGGGGGAGCCTGCCTGGAGGTAACTGTGGGGGCTTTGGGGCAGGGCTGGTGGCCTGAGACCACTTTGCCAGGGTGCAGCTGGTGCTTCCTGGAGGCTGTGTGATAGACACCCAGAGTGCTCAAGCCCAGGCAGCCCTTAATAATTTAATAGAACAGCAAAGATGTTATCAAAACTTCTTTCTAAATTCATCATTCCCCACTTTCCGCTCTTTGGGTGCGTATCTAAGTATACATCACGCTACCAGTAATCACAAAGCAATTAGCATCTGCCCATCAATATTAGCACCACACCTGCGTGTAACAGCACTTATCTCTTGTCTATGAGACATCTCAGACGATTACATGCCTAGAATGCTTTGCTGAGTACATCTATGAAATAAATGTCCTGGCTGAAGTTTTCTAGGCAAAAGACACTAATCTTCCATTATTTTTCATGGAAAATGTATGGCATACCTAGTCTGAAAGCCCAAACCCCTGTAGCTATGCTACAAGGCAGCAGTTTTGAACTTCGGTGGAGTGCTGACAGTAAATAGGAAGTTACTTACAAGGCCTGGGCAGCAGCCACAATGTTGTAACGGCAGGCTTCAATTCATTAAAACAAAATTTTAAGTAGGAAGGTAAATTTTGCAGCTGCTAACTAGCATAGAATTTTGCAAAAGTTTTTCTTACGTTAAGAATTAAAAAGTACATAAGAACAAAAGTCAACAGTCACATTTTCCTTAATTTCTTATCCCAGTGAATTTGTATGAGTCATTCCTTCCTCTTGTAGGCAGTATGAAATTCAATAATTTACTCTTTCCACAGAATCTTATAATGGTTTGGGTTGGAAAGGACCTTTAAAGGTATTTAGTCCAATCCCCCTGCCATGGGCAGGGACACCTTCCACTAGAGCATGCTCCTCAAAGCCCCATCCAACCTGGCCTTGAACACTTCCAGGGATGGGGCATCCACAACTCGGGACAACCTGTTCCAGTGTCTCACCACCCTCATAGTAAAGAATTTCTTTCTTATATCTAATCTGAAACTATCTTTTTTTATTTTAAAACTTTTAGTTTACTTTAAAAGTAACCACTACAGGCCCTGGTAGAAAGTCTCTCTCCATCTTTCTTTCAAGTCCCCTTTATGACAGGACACAATAAGGTGTCCCCGGAGCCTTCTCTTCTCCAGGCTGAACAACCCCAACCCCCTCAGCCTGTCTTCATAGGAAGTTCCAGCCTTCTGATCATCTTCATGGCCCTCCTCTGGACCTGCTCCAACAGGTCCATGTCCTTCTTATGTTGGGGGCTCCAGAGCTGCAGTACTGCAGGTGGGAGTCTTACAAGAGCAGAGCAGAGAGGGAGAGTCACCTCCCTCAACCTGCTGTCCATGCTTCTTTTTATGCAGCTTTTTTCAGCTCCTCCCTGTTATGACTACAGCCCAAGAACATCACTTTTCCATTTATCATCTCACATGGTGCTGAACAAGTGTCCACAGCAAAATAAGAACAAGAAAAGTTTCAGGGCTATTTTGCTTACAAGCTTCTTCCTGAATCCTCCATTGTGCCTTTTAAGTAGATTTCTAAGTTTTATAAAAACAAAACTGAGGATATTAAATCTTTACCAAACTACCTCTGGAAAAACGCCAGGGTTTTTTGTAGCATTTATGACATAAATACTTGGGGCATCTCATCACACAGGTGCTTCTGTTGCAAGCACTCGTCAGCTTTCCCTGAGAATATCAGTGTGGGGACTGTCAAATCCAAACACTTATTTGGGCCCCGGAAACTATTTTCACAAAAGATTTTAAGGCAGTTTTTGGCTCTAACGGTTAAAACAGATTTAACCATGTCATATAAATCCCTAGAGGCAAACTATACTGGCCACAGAGCAGGGACAATGGCTGCTAACAAGACAAAACACAAAAGAAAGTAACATTTACTTTTTTTCCTGAATAGTATTGTGAAATTTAAGAAAATTCTTATTCAGAAGACTGAAGATAATGTACTGCCTGTGGATTATAATCAGGGCCTCGTGGTAATCAGGTTTTTTATTAGGATGTGGTAAACAAACCATCCTCAAGCCCATGAAGACAAATACTCATGTATTTATAATATAAAATAGGAATGTTACCACCAGTTGTATGGAAAAAAAATAAACAAACAAGTGCATGTAGGAAAAAATAAGAAAACAGTCTACTGCTTTAAAACTCACTGGATCAAATGCATTATGATATAACTTTATGGCGATCAGTTGAGTCATATCATGAATGGAGTGGTTAATTGAACAGAAATTATGAAGAAATATTAGGGGTGTCTCTTTTTTTCCACAGAAGGAAAAAGCAGACTGTCCTAAGTAAAGAATGAACAGAATGAAGAAGTTAAGAGTGGGGCAAAGCTTTTTTCCTTTTTTTATTGAATGAATAGGAAAACAGATTAATTCTGGGAGCTGGTCATGGTACAACCTGCTTGCTTACGCTTCACAAACCCTGCGTCCATGGGACCCTTGATGAGCTCTCATTAGGCAGCTTCTCCACTCCAGTGTATTCCATGAGCAAAGCAAAACAGAGGTGGCTGCTTGGAGTCTAGCTGCACTGCAGCTACTCAGCTAGAAGCCACCCTCCTATTGTCAAAGTTTATAATCCATAATGAATCATTTCGGTAATGTGATCATGAGTTACTGGTCATGAGTTACATCATAATAATTCTATGCCCAACATCTGAAGACTTAAGTCGTAAGAAAATTAAGTAAAAGTAAAAGAGGAAGAGGCAGGAGCTGAGCACCTACTCGGACTCACTTTCCTTTCTTAAAGCAAAAACAAACAGCTTTGTGAATGTTGGAAAGATCTAGCATAAAAAAGCTATTGTATGACTCATCATTGTATGATGCTTATCAGAAGTGTGAATAATTTCTTAATAAGCAGTGAGAAATCAGAGCAATACTAGTAAGAATCCAACAGCTGCACCAAGCATAAAATTTCTGTACCTTGTGCACTATACAATTCAGTGGAACAAAGATTCTGATGTATACAGTCCTCAAATCTATTATGTCTCAACCCGTCTGCTAGTGCAAGATGGGGCCTGAGGTATTTTTTCTTCTTCCTTCAGTACACTGGTTACTCACATAGATGGTAGGGCACACAGTAGGTAGGAGGCTCTTCTGAGCTGTTTCATCCCTGTCCTGCCCAGACAGAGTACACACAAGTCAGAGATTATCATGAGCCCTGTGCTGATCCAAATCTTGAGCAATGGAAGATAAGGGCAAGCTGGGAAAATCACGTTGCACAGGTGGTAGCATCATTCCAACAGACCTCCACTCTTCAATTCCTAAACTATTAATATTAAACATTTGTGTAACAAATGAAATTGTTATTTGCAAAGTCTTTTTTCCAGTTAAGCAATTTAATAAATCAATGAATTAGCAAACAGAAGGAAACAGAAAATAAATTAGAACATCATACTTGTGTTTACATTAAATGGTCACTTGTATTAATGTTTATAGCTGGTTTATCTAAGGGCAACATCCTGATTCATTATTCATCAATATTAATGAACTTTTTGTCCTTTAATTTCTATAAAGAGTTTTGCCCACAATGTAACTTGAGTACAATTTTTGAAGGATGTTTTGAGAACGTCAAGGAGCTGAAACAGGAGAAGACCATTGACAAGAAGGGAAGAGTACATTACAGAGAAGATGCGTCCCTATGTTTGTAAATAAAAACACACAGTTAAATATCAATAGAAGTTATTTTATCTACTGCCATTAAATCAACCATAAAGTCAATCCTTACTTGCACCTCCTGCAACCCATACTCCAGTAGACACTCTCAGAAGGCACCTGACAACAACTGGCAGATCTGGATGTGTTAAGAGACTGTAGTAGTGGCTGCAGGCTTGGTAGAAAAGGTAATGCTGCTACCACCCTTGGTTATATAGAATATCAAACCTCCAATTCTGTTAGGGCCCATTCAGCCTGTTTACTTCAAGAGAATGGTCTGATCACCAGATTAACGGCTGTCATCCATGGGAGAAGAAAGGAAAAGGAACCTCCTTCCATGGGGATTTTCAAGACCTGCGTGGAGAGCAGCCTGGCCTGATCAGAGAGCTGGTCCTGCTTTGGGCAAGAGGTTGAACCAGAGACCTCCTGAAGGCCCTCTCCACCCAAGGGATTCCATGAAGAAGGAAGCATAGGAACAAGGAGCCATAATCCCTATCCCTTTTACTGGAACCATGAAAGATCTGAGAAAGCAAGTAGTATGAATAACTATATGTCCAAAATAGTCATCTCACAGAACATGAGGAGGACCCATGTTCATTCAATGTGCATTACCAAAGACTTTTCACACTCGCCAGTTAAAACTTGCAACAAGATACACAAAAACAGTTATTTTCTAAAAAAAAAAGGTTTTAAAGAGAAAACAACCTTTGATCTACTCTTGCAAGGAAACAAAGAAAACTACTATTAAACACAGGTATTGGACTTGCGGTCCTAACTGGAGAAAGACATGGAGCCACAAGTAAACTCCACAGACCTAAAGGGAGGCAGAATTTGCAAATTTCCTTATTATTTTCTTTAATACTACATTTAGACAGAATACAGACTGAGGAGCTGTATAGTTTTTGGATCCTTCCTGTGGTAGCCAGCTCTTCCTATTGCAGCATGTGAGAAGCCAGCATATACCACTACTTTACTGAGGCCACATGCCTAGAAATTCACTGTGGCAGTATCTAAGTTGTGGGGACATTGCAGTCTCAGTGCTTGACAACAAAACAAAGACCAAATTAAAATTAAAAAAGCTGTGTTACTTCCTCTCACTTGCAAAACTCAGTTTTTGATGCAAAACAGCATTCATTTCTAGTCTGCATAGGTAAATAGGAACAGGAGCTTTATAATCCCAGTTTTAGGTTGCATAGATAGCTATGTGCTAATAGGTAGTTAATTTTAGGTTGCTTTTAGGTAGCTAAATTACATTCTGAAGTGCTAATCATCACTATGTTTTTCTTATACAGAGGCTGTTTAATTGGATTCCCTGTACTACAGTAGCCTGGCTCTGGAGCCAGAGGTGACTGCTGTGAGAACATCAGAAGGTAAAGCAGTTTTTCTGTATAATATATAGTACCTCAGTGATCTGTTCGGTGGAATGAGATATAAAAAGACCTATTTAACTGACTCATATGATGTCCGATAGCTGGAACTACAGAAATTCAGGCAAAAAAGCGCATCTCACTAGATGAAGGGTATTTATTCTCTCTCCAAGCAAATCTGTAAATCAACATAAAATGCTTAGAAGATATGTTCAGGCAGAAGGTAAGGGTTTGATGCAAAAAACATTTGGTAAAATTATGGACTGAGCTCTGCAAGATGGCAAATTATTCCAGTAATGCCTTCCAGGGCATTAATCATTTTGCTAGCAGCAGTGTTACCACCACCAGGCCACTACCATTAAAACCTGCATGAAACAGAATTTCAACTAGAAACCAATAATCAGGCCTTTCCTTGACAGACTGATCTATTTTTCAGAACCTAATCTGTGAAACAAATAGATCAAATCCCCTCTTGTTTGATCCTTTCTAAAGCCTCTTTTCCTCATAAGGGGTCCATTCCCATTCATTCCATGAACATCTCCAAATAGATCTCCTAGCCAAGGAATACAAATATCCCTCCTCTACTCTTTTTGTCTTCTTTTTTATGGGGCTGTGCGCTGCCTTTTAATTGAGAGCCAGGCTCCCTGCAGGCTGCCACCTTGTTCCATAAACGTTTGTCTGGGCAGCCTCTCATTATTCACAGCTTCGGGTAAGTCCATCTCCATTAGTGGATATTAAGCCACAAACAGGAACTTTAACAACTGTTGTATGGATTCTGTGTCTCTAAAATAGCCTTTAAGCACATTTTCACACTTTTTTGGTACTCTTTGTGTGCTAAGATTAAATTCTGACTTTGGGACAGAATGCTGTTCTTGCCTGCCCTGTTGCAGAAAATTTTGATTGTGTGTTGATATTTTTGTAAAATAATAACTGTGAAAGTACCAAAGATATCAAACTTATCAGTCCTGTTTTGACTCAGGGTAATACTATTGCTCTCTGAAAGCTCTTGTATGGTAGGACAAGACATTATGACAGTAAGAAGAAGAATTTAAAATTATCACAACATTGGGCCGCATCGAAGTCATTCATTTGCACTTAACTCTGAAGAACTTAGTCTGTTTGCCTCTGTTTCCTAATATAAAAATTGGAGATACTTGGTACAGACTTTCATGTTCTGCTACAAAAGGCAGTCTGCAATGTTTCATTTCATTCTTTTATGTTCTCACTTTCTTCAAGAGTACTTCTTGCTGTCCAATTTCTTCTGAACATAGAAGAGCTATAATTCCAACTCAGTGGCTATGCTTCAAGTTTCCTACTTCATATAGCATAAAGTAAAAGTTAGAGACCTCATGGATATGCTTTGGTTAAAACTGTTAACATTATAGGTCCTAGACGATGTGCAATTTTAGGATAGAAGATCACAGTAGAGATTTCTCAAGATGTAGATATATACATATATTTTCTTCAGTCGTGTAGCGGACTGAGGTGGCCCCAAGTCTTCCCATCTCCACTACCAGTTCCTGTTCATGCATCATGGTTTATCACCATCTCAGCTATCCCTATGCAATATGAGATCATGTGGTAATCCTGATAAGCACAGCAATCCACTTTTTATGGAAAAAAAAGCCCTCTGTGGTGCTGGTCTGCAACCAGTTGCAATGGCAAGCCTGAAAGGGCAGTCAACTTCAAGACAGCACACAGAGCAAGGGAGAGCTTAAGTCTCAAAACTGCTTCGCCTCTGGAAAAAAAAGTAGTTTTAAAAGGTGTGATTCAATCTGAATACCTCACATATAGTGTTTCCAATACTATGATTCAGCTGAAAACATTTAAAGTAGGAAGGTAAAATTAGAGTTTAGAAATGTCCAGTTCAATAAAGGTGTTTACAGTAGATGCAAGCCACCTCTTTTATCCCCATTTCTGTATACCAGTATAGCTGCTGATTTAGCAAAGTAATTAAACCATGTCTAATTTTAAGCATGTGAGGAGTCCCATTGGGTTCAGAGAGATTATTCATATGCTTAAGTACATTGCTGAATCAGTGCTGAAATGAAAATAGTTACATAATTACAGGATTATATGAACATAGAGTTGCAAATGTGATGTTTAAAAGAGAAAGGCTAATTTGCAGGATGATAGGAACATTTGATTGCAGTTTAGAGATGGAAGGAAATCCACAACCATAAATGATGATACAAAACACAGCATGTCTTTTACAATCACTGTGGTATCTTTAAGTTGGAAAGCTTAAACTGAGAACCCAAGCAGGTGTATGAACAGTCCAGTGCTGCAAACAAATTCACACATACAGCTTTTGTATATTCCATTGTGTACCTGTACACTTCTGTATAAAAATATCTGCTTTTCAACATTCTTGGGTTTTTACTCTAACCCAACACCAGTTTCACTGCACTGTAATACTCAGGTCATAACTCCATTATTTCACAAGCGATTCCATTATCTCAGCTATAGCAGGAGAAATCTCTAACAGACTACTGGGTTATATTGCCTTTTTTGTTGTTGTTTTAAATCATCTATCGTTGATTAAACCCAGCATCTATGTCCATACCCACAGATTTTAGGGACTTACTCTCCAGAGTAGGATCCAGAGCTAAGCACCAGACCTACGAACAGTAGAAGGCAGCCCTACCTTGCAAGTAGGGACTATCTCATGTTGCAATGGTGGGTGACGTGGGTGCTCCCCACTGCTGACAACACCCTTCTCTTATAGGTTTCCACTTTTTCTTCCTACAGGGAAGGACCAGTTGCTCATGAAGCCTCTGAGCTTTCTTGACTGCAGATAGCAACATGATGACAAAACCTTCAAATGACAAAACCTGACAAATATAGACAAAACCTTCCCAGGAACTGCTTCAGGCCAGCGCAGCCTCCATGCAGTGAGGGTAGATGCATCACCTGCTGCCCCAATATAAGTTGCCCTGTTCGCAGTTCAGAGCCTTCAAAGGTGGTGCAAAGATCAGAACAGAAACACTGGGTGTGCCTGAGTCCTGTCCCCCTCCGGATTTCACATCCCTGAACTGTTACTACAGAGAGGTTTCTCTCTCTCCTCTGTTTATAACCTGCAACCAGCTTCTGAAGGGAGAGGTCTACAATTATCCATTGAAAGAATGGGCCTGGCCTATCTTCTGAGGCATCTAGCGGGCCACATGCTGTTCTCAGTCATATCCAGTTAAGTCAGTGAGGTTGCACCAATATAAGCCTGCAATTTGACCTCAGCTGTGCTGTTGTGCACGCCCAGCTTCCTCAGCTGAATAGCTGGTGACTATAGAGGAGGTCAGCAATGTCTAACAATATTAATGAAACTGGAAGCTGTAACTATATATAACAAGTTTGTAAGGCTTTGTTCTCATAGCTGTTTCCTTCCTCTTTAAATTTCTCACCCCCGCATAGCGCTGATGCCATTCTATCAGGTACAGCAGTTTTTCAAGGGGTGACAGTTCAAATGTGGACGGGCCACTGCTTTACTTCGCAAATCAATACAGCTTGGAATAAATCTAGGTAATCCATGACTGTGTGAGGGGAGAATAAGGTAGGCAAAGCTCACAAGAAAATCTGCTGCATTAAGAGGAAGTAATTGAGACACTCCTTGGTTGGTTTGGTTAGCAGGCAGAACAAGTTTGGGGTGGTTTTATGAGAATGCCTGATGTGTGATACTTATTTTTATTTGCTCTTCAATTCCATTGAGAGCTCACTCTAAAAGAACACAGGGCTATTGAAAGCAGCCCAAAACAGTAAACCAGTAACAACTTCACAATAAAGACTTAAAAACCACGTCAATGTGAAATATACTTGCAGAAAATCTTCGTAGTGTTAAGCTATATCATGCCCCACAAAATGGTTTCCCAAACATATCAACTTGCAGAAATACTACCAAAGGTCACCAAGATCAACAAAAGTTGAGACAACTGTTTTGTGTGGTAAAACAGAAATACTCAAAGCTTGCTGACAGATACAATATATTGTGCTTTGTGCTTTACCTGTTAGAAGAGCATAGTGTCAATTTTCCACTATTTACATCAAAGTTTTTGAAGAACAAAAGCCTGTTTTTAGAAGACAGAAACAAGTTACTAAGTTTCAGAGTACAAACTTGGCACCGAAAGTTGCGCTTTTATAGTCCGTGTTACACTATTGTGACTTCAGTGCTCGGTATCCTTGGTTCCTGAGATGATGGAGGATCACATTCACGTCTGGGAGTTTCTGGAGTTAGACTCATGACTGTGCTGTAAGAGTAAACTCCTGTGCTTGACACTCTGTCTTCACCTCACTGCATCGTGTAAGAGCGGGTGATTGGGGGTGCATTTCATCTGGTCAATGCAATCCCGGTATCAGGAATAGTTGCGGGCACTTTCCAGCATAAACTCTGCTGAAGAGTATTTTTGCTGAGGTGTGTCAGAAAAGGTTTGCCAGCTTTTCCTGGCGGACTTTAACTCCTGAGAAACTAGGTAAGTCTGAGAGTGTGCGTAGGGGTGACTTTTTGCTGTTTCTCTCCTCCTAACTTATCTCCTCTAAACAGTGCAAAATAGTCAGTTTTGTTATGAATAAATTGCCTGTTATGCTTGCAAAAATTCAAAGCCAGACTCGAGCAGCAGGGGTTTCTCAGCAGGGGAGGACCATGGCTGCGGGGGACACTCAGCCCAGGCCTCCTGCCAGAACCCCACAGCAGCTCCCTGGAACAGCTGGGGATTTCTCCAGGCACCCATGCACACATACCAAGATCTTTATCTGAATGTGATCAGACCCCTGCTTACATTTTAAACTTGCACCCGAACCAAAAAGTCTTAAAGCAACCTAACCTGCACAGAAACAAGACCTGGGGGAGTTCAAAGGAAGTGATTTTGCAATTTTAAAATAATTCCTAACTCCTAACACTCTCCCCAACAGGAACACAGCAGCAGCACCCTCGTCGTGATTACAGGAATTACTATCAAGCAGCTGGCAAAAGAAACAAAATGGCATTGTCTGGTCAGTCAGGAAACAAGGGAAAGTTTTGAGATCAGTCGCAGCTAACCTCCACAGCTCAAGTTTAAAGCACCAAATAACAATCCCCTGCAGCCTGAGGTCTGCAAGCACTGAATAGAATTAAAAAATGAAAAATAGTTCACTTCTTGAATTCATTCAAGCAAGCAGTTTCACCTATGAAGTAAGGGTGATTTTCACATCCTGAAGCCAAGTGTACTACCTCTTCATAGGTGGGCTCTGATGTCAAATATTCCCTTAGGCCAGTGTCACTGTTTTGCTGTCCCAGAAACATTGATCCCAATGAGAATCTTAGCAGCTTGGTGTTTTAAAGGCAAGTTGCAAAGGTTTTTTGATTTTTTTCCCCCCCTAATTATTTTCTACAAGTTGAAAACACGTGCTAGGTCTTTATGCAGTAAGAAAACACTCTTTTAATCTTTCAATTTTTTTCTAGTGCTACCATTTTTTTAAATTTCAAAATGATTAAAGCAGTGGTTTTAATAAAAATTGGCAAACTCCAAACAAATCTCTCAAAGCTACGTATGTTAAGCCAAGAATACGTACAGCCATCATAACCTTGCAATTCTTTGGTTTATTTTAGCAAACTCTGATTAAAAGCTTCTTACATGGTTTAAATAATTGGCTAAAATAGTTGTGGAACAGTCGTAGTTCCTTTGTGCAGCCAGATATACTGGAAGTAATTTCTATGACAAAAGTGTTAGCTGAAGGAAGAAAAGGAAATTCACCACTTGAAATTTTCTTGCTCTAACTTGGAAATACCCTTGGTACATAATCCCATCATCAAATATCAACAATCTGATTACTGAACATCAAAGGTTCAACATAAATTACCTTCCTTCTGCATAAGAGTTAGGTTTTCTGCTTGGGATTAGTATAAATTGTTTTTAGAAAAAAGAACAAATAAGCTTTGCAAAACGTCTGGTATTTCCATTTTTAGTGAGCGTTCCTCAGCCTCATGAGAATGAGTCTGCAAAATGCCAACTGACTGCAAAAGCATTTAACTGATTATCAGTGAAACCTTCTAACTTTCCAATTACCTTTGATTAGCAAAGGACACTTAAGGAAACATGATCACCAACTTTGCCTAGAAATTTTGCTCTAGATTTCAGCATGAAAAAGGTGAGCAGTAGACCAGAAGGGTAGCAACGGAAAGCACTGAAAAAAAAATGTTAGTCCTTACAGTCCTTTTAAAATTGTAGGCTGTGGATAGGCTGGTGTTCTCCTTTTTTATATATCTTTTTTAAGAGAAGATTAAAATCTTAATGAAATAAAACCTGATGAGAAGTAAATAAAGCCCTTTATCATCTCTGGCTACATCCTGTCTCCTTAATCATACTTCCATTTCCAGTGTACATCTGTCAAAGATCAGCTACTATCTCAGCAGATAAAAAACCCAGGCTCCCAAAGCCAACAGAGGGGCTGATCGTGCGGGTTCTCCGTATTTGTGGGCTCCAGTGACTTTTCCTCCCCAGTTTCAAGCAATGGATTAACCATGGTTGCTGCAGGGCAGTGGCAGACCAGGCATCAACAGCCAGCAACATCCTGGAGCAATATCCCAGGGCAAGTGCAACCTGAGCATTTCCCAGGAAGCACAGATGAAGCTTGTGACAAAGTTCCCCTCAGGAAGATGCATCTCAGCAGCCAGGAGCTCTCCCTCCGGCAATTCACGGAGTCTGTCCTCCCTTGTTTTTGACAAGCTATCAGCATTCTTCTGGCCTCATATTATATTTGGCTGTGTGGCAACATCTTTGGGAGTTACAGTGAAGCTCTGAGCACATCTAGTCAGGAAATAAATGGTGCATAAAATGCCATAAAATCTCTTATAGACACACTGATGGACCGTGCAGCAGGTCGCTCTGAGCAGCAGGTGAGAGCTGTGAAGGATTTTGGTATTCTAGCTGGAGACTGGCCAAAGTTATTCAGTCTCCAGATATCTGGGTGTCAGAGGAAGCCAAGGCTCTGCAGGGGCAAGGGAAAGCTAGAGCTTCCTCTAGCTGTCCCTGACAGCACTTCAGGGACACTGTTCACATCCTTGTCTTTCAGGACAAGTGATATAATTTATAGGTAAGAGAAGACAGTATATCAGCAGAGTGGAGATTACATACTGCTACAGTACACTTCTGTTCTAGGTCAGCTCTACGATGTGCTTTGGGCTCTCCTCCCCAGCCCCCACCCCAAAGCCCAACCAGAAATTCCTTTTCTGAAGCTTTCAGGGTTCTCTCCTCATTTCTTACTTCTGTCAGGCCAGATGCTGAAGCGGCTTTGCTTGCCAGCGGAAAGTAGCATTCCTCAATAATCTGTTTTACCTTGGGTTTCATTTAGGTAAACCTTCCAACAGCTCCAAAGAGCTCACTGTTGCAAGAGACAGCTCTATCTCTCAAAATTTGAGTGAGTCTGCTACTCCGTCAAGTTTTCTTGCAAAATTATAGCATGATTTGTAGTCAAGTATTCAATGACTACTGTTTCTTAGGCACGGGAGAAATTACAGAATTAGAGAGAGATGTGAGCAATGTTTCCTTGGTTATAATGGCAACAGAAAAACTACATAGGCCAAGCATTTATATATCACAGATATATCACACAATATTGTGGATTCTATACTGATTTACAATATAGTAAATCAAGATTATCTAATCATTATTGCTACTTAGAACGCCTATGGAGTTTGGAAGCCTTATGACCCTTGCACGATACGCTGTTACTCTAGCTGTAGGGGAACTAGAGTATTTTTGTGTGAAACATCTGACTTCAGCAAAGTCAGTGAAAGTTTTGGGATGGAGCAGGAGGGTTTTTTGGGACACTCAGGGTTTCCCCCCACTTTGTACACCCATTAGTATAGACTAGGAAAGCATCAGAGCCAGCTTAACTCCATACTCATATTAATACAGGGCTGTCCTATGAAAACCTCACACAAATAAGAACATCCTGCAGAACTGGCCAGAAAGATAAAAATATTTTACTGAAGTGCCACACAGTCACTGAAGTAACACTCACAAAAGTTCAGTCAGGTTTCTCTTAAGGTACAGGATTACAAGTCTGGGTATCTTCCTTTTGATGGCTGACTAGTACAGATTCCCAGGAACATCAAGTCACAGATCCTCTTGGTTCTTCAGCTTTCCTCAATACAAGCTGTCAAGAATCCCCACCTCACAAGCGCACTGAGAAACTAAACTGGTATTTTCAGGCACGCCCTGGTCATGGGACAGAGGGTATGCATGCGTGGCAAGTTACTTTGTGCAAGTTGAAAATGGGTAGCGTGACTTTTTCCTCCCTCAAAAGTACCCAGCAACAGTACTCAGCTTGTGTCAACCTTAATTCCATGCAGATCAGATTTTTCTTTGTTGCAGCTTGTCAAGAGTTAATAATTAAGCCAAGAGAAACAAACACCAAGAAAGAATAACACTATTATGGCTACATTACATCCTTTAACATACTCTTTTAAGAGGCTGAGTATACATATTTGAAGGAACAATTTTTGGACCATTAAGTACAATGCTTTCCGGAATAAAACATTCTTGCCTGATCACTTCTAGAAATAGCTGATATCTGAGGCTATGAGAGCAAATTGCCATGGATCACATTAAAGTAGGATTTGAAACCAGTCCAGCTAGACTAGTGAAAAGACTGTATATTCACCCTCATTCTGAATTAAAGTGGATTTTTTTTAAACAACATAATGGCTTGAAAAGTCTTTGCTCCTCAGCAAAGAGGTATCAAGAAATCAGAAACACTAAATGCAAAACATTTCCTTGAATTTATAAAGTAGGTTTTCTGTGCAACATGTCAGGTATAAAGCGGTATATAAAAATCACATCAGCTTGTGCAAGCCTGTTTAGCATTCTGAGCCTTTTTACATTATGGTATTTGGGAAAAAATCCAATAGATTAATATAAAAAATGTGTAGGAAGGGTTAACACAGTAATTAAGTACTTCTTTTAGGTGTTGTTTTACAGGCTTCCTCCTCTCTTCAGTTTTATGAGCACTGCTGGAAAAGCTGCATTATGATTTTGTTATTTTCCAGCCCCTCCGTGTTTCCCCTTTCCCCCAGGATCATTTTATTCACGAGAATTCATGAGAGGAAGCCCTCAGTAAAACTGACATTTTCAAAACATGCAGTTTGGGTTCCTGCAAGGCCTTCAGCAGGCATCTCGCCTTCCTGCTGAGCTCAGGAGGAAAGCTGCCGACATGGTCAGTGGGAAGATTAATGTTCCAAGAGACTTTTTATAAAAAAGGAATAAGGCAACATATTGGCACACATTTTGTATCTGTTTGGTTTAACAATTAAGATAAGCCAAATAAAAGCTTATTGCACCTTATGCTTAAAATAAAGAATTTTGTGTTAGGAAAACTTGGTATTATTTCAACTGAGACAGCATATCCCTCTCTGTCACTGCATTCTACGCGTGCATATGCAGGACACAGATCTAATCAGTGGCTGAAGTTGTGCTGTGTCAAAAAGACTAAAATATTACATTTATTAGATTTCACGGGTGTAGCAAAGGTTCGTTTTTCTGGGGAGCTATTTATAACGTCTTATAATGAAGGTAAGAGGTTCCCTTCTCTGCAATCATACAAATATTCCTTCAGAAGGATTAAATCCTCTGAATTATAACTCGGAAACACTGAGCTCTGCTGTGAGTTTGAGGGCAAGCCTGGCTCTGAATACAGTGGTTTTGTATCTCGATGGAATAGCTACATCAGTCACATTTGTAACTCCGGCTGCCTTTAGGGTGTCGCAGAGTTGGCTTTGCGCTTCCATTAAACAGAAGCTGTGGGTCTCCAGGTGTCTGACAGCCACTTGAAAGTCAACTTGTAGTTGTTTATGCCTATTTCACTAGAGCTGCTCCTCATGGCATTAGCCAGAGGGACAGCAGCAAACATGTAGCACAACATTTCAAGTGGCCCATGAAAGGGAGGCGATGGGGAGCTTTACAGGCTGTTACCAGCAATCCTGCATTTCCACTTGGCAGGACTTGGACGCACACAGAGGAATTCATTTGGATGTGGGGCAAAAATCACTAAGAGCTGGACTGGCTTAGGATCCTCTGGAAGATCATAAAAATAAATTGGTGTCCTGGATTTATTCCTAAGATTCAGTCTGGTTTCCCCCAATACTTGCTGTATTTCAATAGTTAAGCATTATTCTCCTTACAGTTGCTAGCCACCCCCATTTCACATTTACTACATTTTGTCTTTTAGGGATGAATTAAAACCAGCAGCTCTGCCTCTTCCTCTGCCTGTAAAATAAAACCCCAAACATAGTTATAACTGCTTTTATCTTCCCAGTTCTACCTATCGTATCTTTTTCATTCTCCAAGAAGACACTGCTGTTGCCAAGTCTGGGGTGATGCTATATTCTGTTCTTGTTATGATGCGACTTCACGTTTGTAAAATTTACCACCAAATCCATTTTGCTTCTTGCCAAAGGAAAACACTGTAGTGTACAAGCTGGCTTTCGTTTTAAGTTAAATTTCTTGTCTATATGGTGTGAAGTAAACTTAAAATGGAATAATATAAACAGATGTAATAATTTCTCTGAGCTTGTAGAGGGCCCAAAAACACCTACGGTAAGAAGCAAGGATTGACCAATTCACTTTATAAAGTCAAAATGACAATTATGAACAAGTTATTCTAGCTTGAAATTGTCACTCAGTCTTCTTCCAGGCCACGTTTGGCTATTTGGTGTTTCCGACTTTCACAGAACGCCAAGTGCGTTATCTGTCTTTTGTGCCTTTTAACATCACCCACACAGTCCATGTGGAACACCATGTAACGCTGACCTGACAGTGGGGAGGAAATAATTCTGCATCTCAAGAGAAGAATGTCTCAAAACAGTATTAAATACACTTAAATGCACATGAACCCCCCTGAACCCACCAATCTACAGGCCCTGCCGGCTGGAACTACGTCCAAGTTGGAGGGACCAGGAGCATCTGCTGAACTCTAGGTTTGGATGCACACCCCACCTGCATCCCATGTTCATCACGTGTGTTAGACTTCAGTGTAGATCATTGAGAAGAGTCTAGTGTGTTCATGAGGACAAGAACCACCCCTCTGTGCTTCCTCACCTTGCCCCAACTCCCCAGCCCCCCATTTTGCTTGGGGAGTAAGGCTTGAGGGTGAACTGCAGAGCACAGCTGTACCACCATATCAACATAGTTTTAATCTGCCTCTAGTTAAAAATATATTAACACAAAGTCACAGAAGCTCCTACTACTATCAACTCCCACAAAACAGGTTGAAAGTCAAAATAAAATAAGAAAAGGTCATAGTGGTAGAGAGACAGAAGCCAATTTTTGCATACAATAAGAATATCCCAAGTGGATATTCTTATTGTATGCAAATTAACATGAAATAGAAGTACATTTAATGTAGCACTGTGGTACACATAATGGAAGAGAAGGCAAATCAGCCATTAATTAGCCATCTTTTATCATTCCTGAAGACAGCATCTAGCATCAGTCAAAGCCTGGGGTAACAGCTCAATAGTATGTCAAATAAACATCCCATATGCCATGCTCAATTTCTGCCCTGTTTGCTGAATGCTTTAACTCAGAATCCAGACGTTACAATAGCAAACCTCACCACCTCTTTTCCAGCAACTGGAAGCTTGGCAGCAAATAAACCAGTAGCATTCATTCCTGAGTGAAGAGTTATGCCACGGTTAAGGGAGACAATCACAATGTTGCCAAAGCTTGATCTCAGGAGTATTCAAATGCAAACATTTATCTCTAGAAATGTATGTCCTCCAAGATGGACTCATTGTCTAAATTAAACTCCTGCTTTTAATCTGCTTCTAGAAGATCCAGCCTCTAAGATTATTTTGAGTAATTTCTTATCTTGGATGTAACGTGTAATTTTCTTTAATGACTATCCTACGAAAGGGTTGGTCTTTCCTCCAGGCACTTACAATTCCAAGTTTTCCTCCATATTTAATGGTGCTTTCAGCTTAATCCAATATTTCCTTTTTCCAAAGCCTCATTTGGAGTGAGTGTGCAAACTTCAAGTTCAGATTCAAGTCTTGATGGTTGGAGGGAAAAAAATTAGGGAAACCTTCCACAGTGCAGGTCAACATCCAACATCTTTGAGTAGATGCTTAAGTCTCATTAAGGCCTGTTTCTCTGTATACAGATAATGGCTCACAATATTTCCTAGTTAAGTCTCTCAAACCAGCATACTGGCTACTTCTCTTTCACTTCCAAGACAAGAAGTCAGGAAGTACGTTTGATCAATACATCGTACCAGCTTTACATTTAGAAAGTCTTCCTGAAACCACCCTTTGCATGCACTGTGAGAACTAAAGCCATGTGACAAGACTTCTTTAGCCAGTGCCTAGGAAAAGAACCACCCACACACTCACAAAATACTACTAATAAAAAAAACCTCGTGATCCCATACCCTTATTCAACACAAAGATGTAAAGTTGGAAATTTGTTTTTAGAGAACAGATTTTTCCTCCAGCTATGCAGAAAAATCCTTAGTTTTTATTCTAGGATAGAATTGAGACTCACAATACACATCTTTTTAAACCTAGCCATGATTATCAGCACTGTGTGTAGGCAGTATTTAAAGACTTTATTCCAATTTATTGAAGTACTCCATGGTTATTTGCATTGCACTAGTTTCTTTGCCTCTTCCATTGAGCCACATAATATTTAGATGTACAGTTGTTAATTGTAACTGTTCTGTCCCGGTTTCAGCTGAGACAGAGTTAATTTTCTTTATAGTGGCTGGTACGGAGCTGTATTTTGGATTTGCACTGAAAACAGTGTTGATAACACAGAGATGTTTTAGTTGTTGCTGCACTAGTCAAGGACTTCTCAGCTTCCCATGCTCTGCCAGGTGCAGAAGAAGCTGGGAGGGGACACGGCCAGGACAGTTGATCCAAACTGACCAAAGGGCTATTCCATACCATGTGCCGTCATGCTCAGCATATAAAGCTGGGGAAGAAGAAGGAAGGGGGGAACGTTCGGAGTGATGGCGTTTGTCGTCCCAAGTCACCGTTAACACATGATGGAGCCCTGCTTTCCTGGAGATGGCTGAACACCTGCCTGCCCATGGGAAGCAGTGAATGAATTCCTTGCTTTGCTTTGCTTGCGTGCACGGCTTTTGCTTTACTTATTAAACTGTCTTTATCTCAGCCCACGAGTTTTTTCACTTTTACTCTTCTGGTTCTCTCCCCCATCCCACTGGGGGAGAGTGAGCGAGCGGCCATGTGGGGCTCAGTTCCCGGCTGGGGCTAAACCACGACACGTTCAAAGTGAAGTCTCTGACTTATGTGTTTTATCTACAAGAAACAACCCACAGCAAGTAAGGGGCTGCACTGGGCCTCGTGATTAAAGCTGGTTAATGGTCTGTGCACCAGATCCCACTTCAAGATGATTTCTGATTAGAAAGAAATACATTTGGACTAATGCAGTCTTCTGCTGCCAGTTTAGTACCCAGGCAAGTCATTATCAAGGGCTGAAACACAGTGAAATGGTAAACATAGAAGGAACTGAAGTAAAAGGCCACCTTTAACCACAAAGCATCCCCAAACGATCACCAGAAAGCAGCAGAGGCACCTCAGAGGGCATCCCCCAGCAGTTCAAGACAGCCAGGTAAGTGATCATCCATTTTGCCAGTCTCCTGCAATCCCCACCTGCAGGGGAGCAGCAGGCAGCCGGGGCTGCTGCCAGAGGCCAGCGGCAGCCCTGACAGAGAGGCAGAGGAGGCAGCCAAAGGAAAAACCCTGCAGGACCCGTGTCAGACTTCTTTCTGCTTCTCCAGCAAGCAGCAGGGATGGCTCGTAGCAGGGCTCCAGTGGGTCGGGTGCTTCTGTCCAGACTGCTGCGGCCGCCTCCTCCTCCGCAGTCTGCAGGACCGTGGCCCTGCACCTCTGCACTTCAGGGCGCTGGCAACGCTTTGAAAGTAATAAGATGGATACTCTTGGCTGCTCACACATTCTTCCGGAATAGCCACTCATTCCCGACCAGTACAGAAAACTCAATCAGTATGAACTTCATGTCTCTGAAAGATTTACCTTCTATTAATACAGGCTATATCCCAAACTCACGTATTCCGGTAGCCACTTAGAAGAACTCTCTGGACAAACAGCTGTCTGTCAAGAATGAGAGGAAAGATACAGTCTTAAAGTGCACTGTAGCAAGCACAGCCTGGTACTTTTGAGGTGTTTTAGCAGTAAGAGGTTTGGCTAGTTATAACATAACTTATACTGAGAACATCTGGCATCTCTAATGAAATACTTAGTATTTCTCCTAACTGATCGTATTAGATCTCATTCTTACATGAAATAAAATGCAAAACACTAACCAGTAAGCATTAATGAAATTGGTGCCGCTGAATGCCAGCTGACACAAGAATTTGTCCTATTTGCCTTCCAGGCAATGCCCCAAAATACACTGACGGTTATTGTATTGCCCTTTTCTTTGTTATTCATGGGTAAGCCTCACTGTGGAACAGCCGGTTTTCCTCCACTGAGCAGGTGAATAAAATTATAATCCACACATTTTCTACTGGAATTAACATGCTATTGCCTCCAGAATGATGAGGTTGAAGGATTAAACCCAAGAAGTGGTTGTTCCTCTTAATCTAATACATACCAGAAACACCAAAACGGCAGTCATCATGCAATAACTGGCTTCCTGGAACACGGCAGGTCTGAAGTCTTTACACCAGCTCCTGGCTGATCAGAAGAATAAGTGGAAGATGCAAGGGTTCCCTCATTGCTACTGTTAATAAACATAGTATTTAAAAATATCTATCTTTGGAGACCCATTCATGTTTCATCCTTGAAACCTGAACAACAATTCTATTTAGTAGGGAGAGATTAGGTATTCAAGAAATGTGAAGTGCCAGGAAATGAATCCAGAATTTATTTTAATAGATTCATTGTTACCTGCAGACACAGACTAAGCAAACACTTCCTTCAGCAATAAAGTCAATAGCAGCCTTTCCAGCCGCCGTAATGACTGCCTTTTTTGACATCTCAGTTGATAGTTGGCTGCTTCATATTAGTTGTTGAACCGACACCCACACAACAGCAGAGAAAACGGAGACAGTTTTAATCTCCACACTCTGAACAGATGAGCAGTTTCCTCACATATTCACGGTACAATTAAGAAGTTATATCAAACAAAATGTGGTTATCAGAGAGGGAGCCGAATTACCCAGCACTTCAGAGATCCATAAGGCAGAAGCTGGCAATGGCTGCGGACTCATCCCTGTTCAGGCACACAGCTCCCTGCCGCAGCCCCTGAGGCCGTCTGAAACCGGGCACAGCACTGAAGCTCAGAGTTTTGCCGCATGGTAGACATTTACTTACGAAAAACGAGCTGTGAGTGTATTAAGGGTATCTGGGGGCAATGCTAGGCAGCTGAAGAATTAAGGCAGGAGGGGGAGGAAGACTTTTCCCAGCATACCTCTTCCTGCCTCTTGTTTTGTGACATGCTTCTGGATTTGTTCCAGTTATCCCTCCCTCCGATTTTGTTTGCTCTCTTTTTATCACTAGCATTGTGTACATCAGAAACGCAGAGGCATGAAAAAGAAGTTATGGGAAATGTCACTGACAACAAAAAACTTTAATTTTCCTATTCCTTGAAGTTTTTCTTCCCCATGCACGCTGGGGAGGGAGCAGACTTCATATCACCTTCTGGGTCTTACAGGCTGAGGAGTGTGCTTGCAAGTGACTCACCTCCCAGCTGTAGGGATTTTCCTGTCCACTTGAATTAATGTGCTGCTGTGATGAGGAAATCATTTCTTCTCCTCCTTCCCCCCATTCTCCCTATAGGATTTTTACACACTCATACACAAAGGTGCGTGCTTGCTCACATGCACGTATGTGTGTGTAAATACATGCTCGCACACAAAGCAGGTCTTGTTTCTGTGGCATGACAGGAAAAAGATTCTGTTACGTATCAGAAAACAAAACCTGGCAAGCAATTACAGGTCTAAAGCTAAATGAATGACTTGCTATACTAATGTGTAAATAAGAAATATTAATGGATACCACAGTCAAAGTGTATATGGCGGAGGAATTCCAGAAACAAAAGTGTTGATCAGCAGGATACTACTGGTGTCACTACTCCAGCAAAGGGTGAGATTTAAAAATGATTTATTGCTTTCTTGAAACAGGAACCGGGAACTCAAGAACTTCACCAGTCTGGAGTTCTTGTAGTTACAGTGGTGCCAGAGAACCACCACAATTTATAGATACAGACGCTGCTGCCGCCTCCCCACCCCCAGCTGATTTCCTTGCTGTCACAGTAGCAGAGCTCCATGGATGCTACCCAGAGCTACAGGGCATGCCAAGAATGATTCCTGAAGTTGCCGTAATTCTTTGTGGCTTAAAGCTTATTTTTTGTCACATAGTTAATGAAAGCCTTTTCTCTGCATTGAAACAGCCAAGAGAGATTTACATTGCTTTTCTTGTCTTTCCCTTGAAATTTCAAAAGCTGCAGATCTCTTATCAAGGCATATTCCCCAATAGCATGCAGGGAGAAACCAGGGGAATGCTCCCCTCTGCTAATTGTGGCATTCTGGGTGTAATTCAGTAACAAAGCCACAAACATCCAGTATCATTTGGGTACCCTCAGCCTAACCTACCTACTACTTCAGAAGCTGTATGGATCCACCAGTCCTAGGTCATCTCTACCAGCCTCACACTACCCTTTCAAGGAACCTGAAGAAGTTGAAATAACATGAGGACTGATATTTAAGCAACTGAATCCCACCCCAGGTGTTTAGACACATTTTATCTAGGATCCATCTGCAGGCAATAGAGAGAACAAGGTGTCTTCAGCAGGTGATTCACCTAACTTAACAGCTATCCTGGAATGGGTAGTTCTTTCTTCAGGAGCTCAGAGTCTCAGATAGCCTAAACAAGTCATATTTTAAAACAGATGTGCCAATACTTGCCATTGCTATGAAGGTCAGTAAATTTCATATTTATCTACCTTAAAGATAGTAGCAAGAAAAAAAAAAAAGAAAAAAGCCTAAGTGAAAAAAGCCCAGACTCTCAAAAAGCAGGGCATACTTCCTTTTCAGATAATCTTCTTTTCCATAGGCAGTATTGTCCTCTTTCTAGCAAAGTACTTAAGTCAGAGAATAATGACAGCATAGGCTGCCACATATCTGATACACATAATCACTTCTATGGTCTGGTTTCCCTTCTTGTCAATACAGTTTAGGCAACATGACTAAACTATTTGTTTTCTTGTTTACTTTAATGGCATCAGAGTGACTTGCTGCCTGCATGAAGGCCATTTCATTGGCCTTTTAAAAAAAAAAACAAGGTGCCAAATTGACAGTGGCCTGAAAAAAAGGCAGGAACCAACTATTCTGCTACCAAGTATCAAATTATATTTTTGTTATCATACATCCCTGTGTATGTAAACCTCAAATTTTGTGGAGAATTTCAAAGAAAGAAAAGAAACAGAAATCCCTGTTTGCTCAGTGCATATATATACACACCAGAGAAAGGATCTGCCACAGACCCAAAATCTATGGCAATTTTTGAAATCAAAACCAACGTATATAGCTTGGAGGCATACTAGTAAATCAAACCTATCCATGATTGTCCCCTGGCTCTGGGGCAGGAGCTACGGAGGACCCTGAGCCCATGGAGCACCCTGACCCCTGGCTCCCTCGCATAGCCTGGCTGCGGGCAGGCTGTCGATGGGCTCCCTGGTCCACACTAACTCCCGTAGTCGTACCCAGGAATTGTTTGGCAATGTACTAGTTCTCCTGCGCCAAAACTGTTCAAAAAAATCAGTATGGGATCATGTCCCAGTGTCCAGGAGCCTTTAAACCAGTTGTGTAGATGCATCCTTCCTGACTGCAGCACTGGTGCCAGCCCTCCCTTTTCAGAGTGGCTTTAATAGCAGCCTCAGGGACACAACCTCCAACCAGACACACTGTTCACTGGGGCTGGCGTGAAGCTCAGTGCCCCTCGGGCCACCACATTGAAGGGAAGGCTGCGCAGGTGAAGAGGACCCAAACTGCTGGTGTTGAGCCCTGGTGCTGGCAGAGCTGCTCCCCACGAGAGCCAGGCATCTGAAGCAGGAGCAAGGAAGCCATTGCAGGAGCATCTGGAAACAGAGCAGTGAGATTTTCCTGAGGAAGATGAGGATCCAATTGTGCAAGTGGTAGAGAGCTGTATGCTGGGGAAATAGGAGGTTCTTCACACCCTGAGACTCAGCCGGGTGCTACCCAAAATCTGCATCAGTATTCAGACATTCAGCATTGGCTATAACTGAAGGGGAGTCAGCAAAATACCACAGATACTGCCTGTGCTCAGAGATGACAAATGAGATAAAGTAAATGAAGTTCTGAATGAAATCTGTGACTGGGTTGAAGAAAGACCCACGTGTTTCTCTTCAATATTTTCTAGAAGTGCTACTACCTCAAGAACACCTTGAGTTGTTTTAAGCCTTTCCATGAGTCTTTCTACAGCTGCTTCTCCTATTTAACATTAGTAATCCCAAGGATGTTCAACTCTTGCTATATGTGAACGCGAGGATACTAACCAAAGCCCACAAAATATTTTCATATGGGTGAGCCCTACTGATTGACCTTTTTCTCATTGAGACTGGGATTTGGGGGCAAATGCTGACTATTAGACTAAAGAAGTGCTGCAAGTGTTTAGCACAGCTGACGTTTTATTTAACCAAGAAACGGCTAAGAAAGAGCCACTGTTATTTTACAATACTTTATCCTAGATTTCACAGAATCTCTGCCTTCTTTACTTCCAAAACATCAGTAAATTCCACAGTGTCCCATGAAGAGGATGCCCTTCTTTTGCTACAAATGTGAAATATTCAGAAAAGAGGCCCAGTTATTTATTTTAGAGAAACAATACAAAGCAAAGGCTCACGAGAAGAGCTCTTGGTTCCTTGGGCTGCTTATTTAAAACAAGGTTTACAGTATAAAACAAGAATATAAAAATACCTATGTTTGGAGTACAAATTCTCAGGAAGGACAGAGAACAGCAGGATCACTTCTAATAGTGTTCCCTCTTTATGTGTGCCTTTGAAAATGTAGTAAAGATATCCTGTATCCTCTTTCTTTCTCGAGCAGCTGAGGGAACCATTTTGGGTCATAGCTTCTCAGATTTTTGACATCTCTTATTAAGTTGAGACATGGAGAGATATTTACAGTGATACCACTCCTTTAGGTTCCAAATGATTTGTTTATCACATAATCATTTATGGCTAAAAAAATATTAGATGTTGAAACGAAATCATTTTGTATATAGCATTGTGAATATAAATGGACACTTTGATCTGTAGCTGACACAATGGATTGGCTCCCTGAGAATAATTTGGATATTGGACTTATGTGTGCTTGCCCGCCACCATGCCTATAATAAGTTAAGCTACTTAATATGATTAGCTTCCAAAATGGAATTTACTGAATCAGAGAAGACGGGAGAAAATGATGAAATAAGTTTTCCTTACTGCTGAGTACTACAAATACTGTGTGCCATTTTGTCTATGGGAAACTGAGTTTTGTCTTGTTTTAATTTATGGCACAGAATAGAAGTCACACAAATGCTGTCTTCTCTTCAGATGACGGTTTAAGTGATAGGGTATAAGAAGCTCAAATTTAGATTTGGTTTATGAGAAAATAACTCAGACAGTATGTCAACTCTACCAGAGGCATCATACAGAGATTGAAGACTGTCAGAGTCAAGGTTGCTGAGTTGTTCTGACAAGGTCTGTGTCCTCTGGACCCACAGAGATAAATCTGAGACCTGGCTTTTGTCTCTGGTTTAGTGTGAACTAGGCTCTTGTTGTCTGCCTTTCTTTCCGTAGAGAGGTCAAGAGCCATGGCTGTCCCTGTTTCCCCAAAGAAGCAACCTTCTCTTCATGAAAAGACTGGCAAGTTATAGTGCGGGGGTCAGCTTGATGCAATTTCGGAAAGTCCAGACATGAAATTTCTGTAATGTAAAGAAAAATAAAAGACTTTCAGGTTTGATAATCAGAAAAAACAGGGGGAACACTGTTAACTGTAGCCACTTCCATTGGCAGCAGTGGTATTAATTAATGTTGCCAATACAAGAAATTGATCTTATAGTCATTAAAAAGTTGCAAAAGTAGCTTCAGTGTAAGCAATGTCCTGTTCAGCTGAGTTTTTAGTGGTTTAACTTTCATGCAGCATATAGTAAACATATAAATAAGCCATTAAATGATGTTCAGGTTAGTGAGGATCTAAAAGAGGAGGAAGAAGTTGGCTTCTTCCCTAGTGTTACCTGGAAGGTAGCCTTTAGCATGGAAAGGATAGGGCAGATCTGTACTGGGAAGGCATTTGGCTGTATGGACGTCAGCTGAGCGGTGCGTGGTTGTGCAGGTCTGACTCTGGTTCCTGCAGTCAGGAATGAGGAAGCACAGTTTTTTCTTTTGAAGGAAACCAGTTCTGAGAAAAACCATAAAACTAGCAGGAACGAAAACTTGTTGAATCCCAGGGAAGAAAGTTCTATGCAAATGTAAGTTGTGTTTTACTTAGAGTTAAGCTTCTGGAGATATTCACTCCTTGATTAAGTTGTGTGCAGAATTAGGCCAATTAAATGGAATAGACCATAAGAGAGAATTTTTCTGTTGCAGTGTTTTTAGCTGGGGGATGCTTGTGGCAGGAGCTTTTCAAGTAGTTGCAAACTTTTTAAAACTTTGTGTTTATTTATTCATTCTTTCAGTCTCAACAATCTTCAGTTGAAGGCAAATGGGAGGTCAGGGATACACAGATGCGTAATAATCAAAAGTTTCTATGAAAGCACTGAGTTTATCCCTTCTTCTGGGAAAGGCTGACAGCAACCCTTTATTTTTACCAAGACAGATATAATTATTGCAGTTCTGTCTGTACAGTTTTATTGGAGATTCTTTTGAAAATCATAATAGGAGGGAGAAGAAAAGATGGCCTTTCACCAAAAGCTAGGAGAACCTGAAAAAAACCTCTTACTTATCACTGCATAAAAGGAATACACTGTTCAAGAGACGTCTGCAAGCTGGCCTCCCACCGCTTTGAGCCTAATTTGGTTGGAGACAAACAGAAAAATAGTGGCCCTTGAAAACTCAACATTGCACTGCAAATATCTGGTCTAATGTTAACACGGACCTTCAGCTGCCATTGCCACAGTCAGATGTTTTAGAAGTGTTGATTTTCTTGCACTGATGATAAAATGTTACGAGAGTATTTGTCCAGTGAGTGCTTAGTGGCTTTTTTTTCAAAGTTAAGTACATTATCTCATCTGTTTCAGAACATTTTTCTTTCAGAGAAACTGTATGACATTAGACTGCTGTGAGTATGACTGTCTGCCAAGTCTCCTTTGTCTCTTCAATATGTAATTACGAGTCCGAAGAATGACACAAATGTAGGAAACTGTAGTCTGAAAAGCTGTGCTTACTGAAACCCATTTTTCTCAACAAGGAGAACAACAAAGTCAGAGCAAGGTTTTTGGCCAAGTCGAACAATGAAAACATTTTTGCATGAATATTCATTCATATTTTCTAAGACTTCAGCTGGTTACACCGGCTCTGCCTCCCTTCCACAAATTTCACATTTCTTGTCGAGAACATTCATCTTGAAAATGAGGTCCTGTAGGAGTCATGCCAACCTGCATAGCCAAGTGACCCACGTGGCATGGCTGTGGGTGTATGGAACTCCACCTCCTCTGCGTTACCTCACTCTGATCTCTCCTCTCCACCAAACTGCTGAGATCTGCTCCTGGAGCAACCACACACTTGTTACCACTTTGACCGTGCTCTTGACACGAGTGTGGTGTGTATTCACTGTGCTGATCCAGCGGATCTGTGCGAGTTCAGGCATATCCTGGTCTTCCCTACAAGAATCCATGTACGTCGTGGTATAACTCAAAGACTTGTTTTGAAAAGTAGGATCAACCCTACTTTGTGATTTTGATACACAAAAAGATTTGAGAACAAACCGTCCACATGAATCGCTCTCTTACGTTTAGAAGCTTATCATCAAGTGATGTACCAGTCTGGTCCCTTAGCTGATCACCTTCCTTGAGGGAAGATGAATTTTTAGCATCTGTCAGAGCCCTCATATTCTTCCCTGCTTCTGTTCTCTGGACCATCAAGGAATGAGTTCCTGCAGGTTCAAAGGGAGACTGAACCTGAATCTAGGGGCCTTTTTTCCTCCTTCCTGCCTGTTTCCTCAGACTCTTTGAGTGATTCAAGCCAACACAGTCATGTGGCAAACCATTTTACAGTGCTAATACACAGTTACAGAGCAATCCCCAGCTCGTTATGGTGCGTGCCCTACAAAATACAGTTTTATTATTATTTGCCCTGGCATCATTTATGCAGAATGCTTTGGTTCTGAAGGAAAATTAGGGACAATAAGAAAATTAAAACAATGACATAGAACTAAAGAAAGGAGGAAACTATTTGCCCCAGTAGGACTCTTAAGGTCAAACAAAACTAGGATCTCTCTGGTTACCCTCCAAGTGGTTCTCCCAAAAGGCCCACAGAGCTGTACCATCTTTTGTTAAACCACCTATGTTTGTCCTTTTTATAGTCCTGAACAGTAATTTATTCCTGGATTGGCTGAAGTATTAACCCCCTGGTGTTGCCACTACGATGCTTAGGCAGAACATACTGCAAACGTAGAAGGACAACTGCTTGTGTGTGCAGTTCAGTGTGTCAGAAGTGTGGAGCAGAGAAGGGCATTTTGAGGAGGCACAGGACCGCATTGATCTCAAGTGAAGCAGGGGACAACTCACCACACAGGGACTTACCTGGCCCTGGGAGCTGATCTGTGAATCAGCCTTGCTGGTGATGGGTTTCCTTAGGCTACCAGTTCAACTCAGTTTTGCACTGGGCGGAGTCTCAGTTATTTCTTCCAACACTGATACTCAAGTCTTTCATTTTACTCTCTACATGGGCAGCCTCGGCAAGCCTTTTTAGACCCAGGCCCTCCTGGCCTTTGGGCAAGAAATGTCCATCCTAGAGGGAGCACCCTGAGGCAAGATGGGGCTTCAAGGGGGCTTCTAGGGAGCTTGCAGAGTGCTGTTCAGTTCTGCTGGGGAACGTTATCTCCTCTGCAAAACTCCCCCACCATCCATAAGCCAGGGCTGGGGAATTCACAATTATTTTTTTGTCAAAAGCAATTTTTAAAAATTGTCAGAATCATTCTGTCTTCATCTGTACCCACAGGCAGATTTCTACAGAGGGCTATCCAGCGTTGTGGGTAAAGACACAGCTCTTTTCTACTTTGCAAAGACCTCTGCATGGTCTGTCTTTCATGAATACACACACACACACATACAAACCTCCACAGCCCCATTTCCCTGCTTGTTACAGGTAGTATAGATGATGTGAGCAGCAGTCTCCTAAAAGCTTTTTGGCTAGCAGACAGGGGCACACCACTCCTTTAATCTATTGAAGTTCTTTAATGGCCTCACCAAAACCATACCTGAACCACTTGCCAACTTTAAGTGGTTCTGTTTTACAGTGCCCCTCTGATACAGAGAAATGCCATCCCTACCTTACAGACAGGGAACTGAAGCACAGCAAAGATTAGATGTTGAAAATCACAGCTGCAGCAGAGTTATGAGCAAAAGGAAAGTACATCCTAGGTGAGTCTCCTATTCATTCAACTATCCTATTAACAGTTACATATTTGGAAAGGAAAATGAGGGTAAAATAATGAGAGAAGGAGACATTAATAGAAAGAAAGGAACCGCAGGAAAGAAAGATTTATCATCAACTGATTTTACTGCGTAATCAGGCAATTGCTCTCCATTTTGACTGCTTGAGAGTGTCCCCTGGCGCATAACTAAATGGCATCTGGGGCAAGTTTTCATATTTCATTTAGTGCTGCTGGGAGTGTGGGATGTATGGGAACGAGAAGGGCCACTGGATGAGGGAGCAATATCTGCTCTGACCCAGGAACCCAGGGGAAAGCAGAAAAGAGAACAGCAGGACAGTGAGGAGAAAACCTCTGGTTAGTGGTTTGAGAACACATCCTGTAAATAGGTTAAACGATGATCACTGGCCAGCTGCTTGTAAACACTGCAAGCGTATGCAGCTCCGGGTACTGCTTACTCAAACTGAGGCGCTTGGAGTCAGATTTTTGTTCTGGGGAAATGGCTCAGAGCTTCAGGCACTCAAGTTTCAGAAACTCAGGCCAAACCCAGTTTGAACATAAAAAAAAAAAGAACAGAAAAATAAGAAAAGGAAAATGAGCTATTCTGCAAAGTGAGCTAGAGCCACTGTCCCTTGGGTATCTCATAAATAGGGTTATCAACACATACTCACCTTTGGGAAGCTGTTTGAAACTCAAACAAAGGCTGTATTTAAATAATTATATAAACTATACTTTTCCAGACTATTCCTGCTCCCATTTTAATCAAGTTTTCTTTTGCAATAAAAACAAAAATCTAGACATTTACTACCATCTCCCAAGACATCGCTATTATTATAAAAGAAAAGCAGATTTAGAGAGTTAATAATAAAGTATAGATTATGTTTTCTTGAGCAAAAAGAATCACTTCATAATATATTGCTCACAATAAAGAGTAAGCCTCAGATTTCATGCAGCAATATTAATTACTAAGGAGAGAGAATGAAAGAAATCACATCAGATTAAGATTCTTCTGAATCACAGCAGAGACGATACAGTGCATCTTCTGAATAAACAGATTATGTTACAGGGAGTAAAATTAGCAGGCAATCTTCAGCGATGCCTGCCTCTAACAGTTCTCCATATGACTTCTTGTGGGCAGGCCCAGGGGAGAACAACTGATGGCAGAATGATTATTTCAGCTTCCCGTGTTATTATTCTGCAGCCTTTCTCAGAGCGAGGGGATATTAACTATTCCACCTCTTCTCTGCGCTGCAGAGAAATTAGGCTTCACATCAGCATGTAATGTGCGTGTAACAAATAATTGCTTATCACAAAAGGTTTTTGATCTGAAACTATGAGAAAAGGCACGCAGAAGAGAAAGGACTTAGTGTATTACTGCTGGAGGAATGATACATTTCAAATAATTGATGTAAAATTACATTGCCATCAAGAAAGCAATGTAATAACCACAGGTTCTCATACATGAAAGACCAAGGTACGTGCTTTACATGTTGCAGGGAGAATATTTCCACTGATTTTGGTGGACTCAGCCATTCTCCCCTGCAGACCGGGATACTGCCCTTGGCAGCGCAGCCCCCCCAGCAGCAGAAGCCAGTGTTACCAGGGCTGGGCCGTTCCGCTCTTCAGCTAACGCTGCCTTTTAGGAGCTGGTTCTTTAATTAACGTATACACATTTCATCCGTAATGGAAACAAGGTTTGTGAAGGCCCTGGGCTCTGGGGAATTTGTTGCAGGCTGCCTCTGAAGAAAGCTCTGTTTTCTGCCGAGGTGACAAGAGAACTAATAACGTCCATGGTGCCAGAGCCTGCCAGTCTGCACGTGTCTTCCCAAGCCCCTCCTGGAGACATCAGCAACCCAGTAGTTACCCCAGCTTCATGCCTTTGAATGCCTCAACCTTGACTTAATACTCTTCTCCAGCCTGCTGAGGAGAGCGAGGAACAGATCAGAAATCCTTGGAGGGGTCCACGCTGCTGAGACATGTCCTATGTAGGCTGGAGCACCTGAAGGACTGCTGGTGTTGGGGCAATGGCTCAGCACCAGGGTGGTGGGAGGTGGGAGAGATGAAGGACCCCTCTGCAGGCTGCTCTCAGAGGACGGGGTGCTGCATGGGGAGTGGGGGCACCGGCAGGAGCACGAGCAGGCAGGCAGCCCCAGCTGTAATGCCAGCTCGGTGGCAGGGAGCAGAAATGTTGGCCCCAGAGCTGTCGTGTATCAGGGTTGGGGAGACAAGTACCACACCACCAGCCTACCCTGGATGCCAAAAACTCTTGCCCATGTATGCTGAGTCAAGGAAAGCTGTCATGAGCAGTTTACTTGTAATAATCTCTCCTATCCTAGAAACCCTGTGGGGAATCCATATTAAAAAAAAAGAAAAAAAGAAGGTTCTGAAATACTAACTTTCTCCTTAAAATGCAGTGAGGTTACACCACCTCATGCCTATATGGCATTCACGGAAATGTCTCTCCTTCTTTTTGTCAGCTGAAACACTCTTTGCTTTGCCGAGCTCTGCAGAGATCCCGAAATGCTCCGTTGTTATTTGATGACAAGAACAGGGTCAAGCATGAGAGCAGCTCTTCATCCTCTAAACTTTAGACATGCTTTTTTGAAGTCATGGAGTTAACTGCCCCACCTGGAAAGATGACTAAAATAAATGTACTAGGTTTTCATTCAGAGCTGGCGGGTAGACTGTGCTGTACACTGTCTGTTCTCTGCCCTGCCAAAGGCATTCCTTCCGCGCCCTTGTGGTGGGCAAAGCTTGCCCGTGCCCATTTATGACACAGTGTTTCTGTTAAGAACTCCTATTTAGCCTAGGTGTTTCTCCAAAGATTCATACAACAGAGGACCAGCAGCTGCCTAGAGATAATGACATAACATCTTGCCTTTTGGGAAATACCACCTAATAAGAATTTACCCACTCTTTGAAAAATGGGTAAGAGAACATTTTTCTTTTTAAAAAAAAAAAAAAAAGTTTAAAACCTTACTAAGGAAGAGGCTGGCTTATATTGCGCTTGTAGTGGTGCCTTACCTTTTATTTGGGGGCAAGATCTCATCTGGCATGTATCAACCCAAAGCCACTGGAGGCTGAGCTGGCTCTGGAAGAAGAGATAACCATGTGAATTTGAACTCACATGTGAATGTTGGGGAGTGGAGAAAAGGGGAAAAAAAAATCTCTGTTACTAAAGCAGTTATTAAAATCAAATAGGACTGTTTCAGCTCAAGATGAAGCATGAAGTCAGAAAGAAGATATTTGAAGGCATGGAGAACTGAATGCTGCATGACGGGTAACCCCCAAATCCCAGACCCAGGGGTCCCTGCTCCGCAGGAGAGGAGGGCTCTTTGCCAGAGCAAATGTGTTGGCTGTCGTTTCTTCTGGGGATTGCCACGATTTTGGCTTGGGCACCCATGAGCAGGCTGCCCGGTGACAGCAAATGAGCACATGTCTCACTATAATATTTCCACCTGTACGGGTTTTTTTGGTGTGTTTTCTTGTGCTTGCTTTGATGTGACACAATGAAAGACCATATCTGTGCATGATCCAGTCACCTTGTGTTGGGATTTCACCTGCCAGCACATTCACCGTTCTCTCTCAAAAAAGAGAAACAGAGGGCTCAGAGCTGCTCACCCTACTGAGAGGAGGAATTACACTCAGATCAGAAGAGTTGGGGCCAAGGGACTTTTACTCATGTACTCATACTTTTGCTCAACAGGCAGCTTTCAGAGGAAAGGGAGAGGGAACTGATGTGTGAAAATCAACTACGGACATAAAAAGATAATTTGACAAACTACCTGCTGACTTCAGTCTCATTAAACTCACATTTCCGGCAATGTTTCATGAAGAAGCTGGCATATCCCAGCTGGATATGAGGTGCCAGCCTCCAGGGATGGAGACAGTTCAAGGAGTGGGGCTGGTGGGGGTACCCAGCCCACCCCACAGCTGTGCAACAGCAGTGCAGACCAGCTCCATCATCTCCTCCTGCCCCAGAGTCGGTCCCCACCAAACGCAGACGCCGATGGCATCGTCACAGAGAGCGAGGCACCTTGCCGCTGCGCCTTGTTGCAACAGGGCAGCCATCAGGATCCATCCCATTTGGCGCATAAAAATTGAACTTACAGCTTCGGTTCAGGTTTAAATGGGAAGGGAGCTCTTGTTTCTTCAGCTCAGTTGAGATTTTTAAAAGACTGTATCTTCCCTATGTGAAAGATGGGTATTTGCTTATTTTTTTTAAGCTGTGAGATAGTTAATTATCTCACAGAAAAATTGTGTGTGGGGAAGGGACTCCTGTTGTTTGCAGAATGTGGCTGAGGAAAGGAAAGTTGCTGTCAATATTAAAACAACCCTGACTTTTATTTCCACTTGGTTTTGCAATAAGATAACCAGGAATGGTTATTAGCTTAGCCTGTGGTAAAACATCTTTTCTTTCTTCCTTTTTTTCAGCAACCTTTATTTAAGTCTGGAGACTTCCTGGACAGAAACATGAATGCACACACAATAAATCTGAATTTTCTGGAAAGTTCTGCAAAGATGCAGTAAATCTCTTTCAAAGATAAAATTAATTTACCACAAGGAGCAGGCAATCAGCAGCATCTGAGCTGAAGACCTCTCTGCCCTTCCCAGACCCACCAGGCCTGCGGGGAGTGCGGGCAGCCGTGCGGCAGGCAGCAGTGCTCCTTCCCAGCAGCAGCAGCCTTCCTGCCTGTGACTCTTGTGTGGTGGCCCCAGTGGGTCTGCTGCGTATTCCCAGCAAAACTCTGGGAAGTCCTCAAAATCCGCCAAGAAAAACCCTCTGGGCGTATAAGGAAGACAGAGAAAAACCCGTGAACACTTGGAGACGAGGTCATCTTCGCCCAAGTGGGCTACAAACCCAGAGTAAATGGAAAGCTTTCCTGTATTACTGTGATTTCATTACTTTTGCCTCCAGGTTCTGAAAGTTTATTCAGCATTCAACAATCATGGAAAACAAAGGGGGAAAAAAACCCCTTCTTCTCCCAAAACCACAGGCCAGCTGCTCATTTCAGGGTAAACAAACCAAACTAAAGATGACCGTCCTATCCCACTCATATTCACCCTTCATTTATCAAAAGACAGTCTTCTTGCAGGCCGTCTGTTGTAAGGCGAATTATAACCTTCAACATTAGGTACAAAGTTTAAAAAAGGGGCGCCTCCCAACCCACTTAGATGGTTTTAAATTCCTTCTGGTCTTGATGACACCCCTGCAGCGTGCACAAGGGTAACAATGCTTCCTTCCACTAAGGGGCTTAGGGCAGGCGTGGTGGCCCGCAGTCATCAGAAGAACTGATGTCGGTGGCATGGTCTCAGCAAAAGGTTTAGATCGTTAAGTCTCTGCATCACACTCCAGCCCAGGAAAAATTAAATTTCAAGATCAGTGAGGAAATCCCATGATGAGCCTTAGTCAAGCTCAGCAATACCACAAAGCTAGTAGAAAATATATTCACCACCAGTGAAGCCAAATACACCATGGGAGCTTCATCTTCCATGTAAATGGATGCTCAGACCAAAAGGTTTCTTTAAAAGGCATTACCTCTCCTACCGTACTCTGTTCTCATGCTGCCTTTGTGGGATATCAGATCTCACTCAACTCAACACACCCAACTCAAATTTACTAGTAATGACATGAGTAATGGCAGCAGCAAAGACATGGGGGCAAGGGGCTTACAGCAGCAGTCTTGGAGTGTGGTGCAGCCTCTCCAGAGCCCCTGTGTACCTCCCCATTGCGGGTCTGCATGTTGTGTCCCCTCTGCTGCCCTCCCAGGTGTGCTACAACGTGTGACAACCACGCTTCTGTGCCGCCACGCAGACCCACCCTCAAGTCTCGCCGACATATTTCAATGAACGACGCTAGCAAGACACTTTAACTGTCGACCTTGTATTCAGTATTTCCGTGGGCAAAACTGAATATTTTGTCATGCCCGATTACATTTCTAAGTTCAAGTCTTCACTCAGACCCTAAATAAATGCTGAGTAATTTTCCTCCTGAATTATAGAGAGACTAGCAAATCATACGTAAAGGAAACCATTTAAAAAAAAGCTATTTCGTGATTGCGTTGTCTCTAATAAATAGAGACTGTGAAAAGGTATTATGTTCAGTATCAATTATTCATATTTCCAACAAGTAACTGACACGTCCTCAAGTTACAACTTCCATCCACACTGGCTATAAAATACCGTTCTCACTATGATTGGAATGGCTGCTACTGGCTGTCAATTAAAATATATATCATGTACCAGGCAATAGAAGCTGACAACACCAGGAGGAAATAACACTCAACAGCCACTTGGGAAATATATAGGCAAGAGAAGACTGAAAATTGCTGAAGATCTTTATCTACAGCTTCTTAATTTTAAACACTGACCTCCAAGATATGAAGAACCAAAAGATTTATCTGCAGTTGAAAATTTCCCTTACCTCCTGTTGTTCTGTTTCCTTTTCATAACCAGGATAAATGAAATATTTCTAAATTAGATTGCATTACGCATATTTTAAAGCAGCAGCACCGAAGTTGCTCTCACTGCCCAGCATGAGAAATTCCCCTTAGCAGAAATCCTTGGCTGTCATTTTCCAGCCCTTGTACCCACGGTGGACTGGAGCTAATTACCTGAAGTGAGGAAGTCTTCAGGTGAAGCCTGGGGAAGATTTATCATTTTGTTTGTTTAGCCCTTAGATCCACTGGAATTGGCCTTTCATAGCAATATATCATTCATACAGGAAGGAGGATTTTATTTTCAGAAGCTGGGAAGCCTAACAAAATAGTCTCAACTCTTGGATAGGCAGCCAGATATGGACAACTTAGGCAAAGTAACTATGTTGTCTCAAAAATTAACAGTCTCGAGATTGCAGTGTTGGCCATATCATTGCCCAGAAGTTCCCAAGGCTGGATGCAGATGCTCGGAGCTGTGCCTGTTCCCTCCATCTGTGCTGTCACTGGGCTCCGCAGGAGGGCAAGGATAGGCAGAGCTACTGCCAGAGGTCAGCCTGTACTCCGTTTTCTTACTCTTGGGGCATGGAAGAAGCAAATGGCAGAGACTTAATTGCCCTTTTCAATTGCAAAGGTCAAAAATACCAGCTTACCAAATGGATATAAAATGAGTGAGGGTATTTCTGGTTGTAGATCCCACTTTGCTTAATCCAACTTCATCATGCAAGTCTTGTGTGAGGGTCATGGTGAACAGGACACCAGGTGAACCAGACACTTTGCTCTGTCTAGACCAGAATTACTCTTCAGTCGCAGACAGAACCGATCACTGTTGTCCTATTTCATTTATGAAAACTCTCATCAGGTACCTTGACTATCGTGATCAAAATAAGTCTATTATCCATGGATGGAGAAGTGCTTTAAAACTTCAGTGAATCTGGAGCTCCAACTAGTGGGATGCTTTCTTTTCCCTCACTTTCCACAAGCCAAAATCTAAGATCTGAATCAATCCCTTTTATTATCCTTACTGGTGTCAGAAGGATCACTGTCCAAGCTTACCGCTGAGTAGATCAGGCTTAAAAAGGAAATTCTCTGCACTCCTCAGCTAGAGAAAGAACATATGTTGGGCTCCTGATCTTTTTTTTAAATGAATACGACAGGTGTGGAAGGGATAGGAATATGAGGATGCTACTCTTCTGGCTTTAAAGACAAGCATCAATAAACCTATGTGTTTATGTTGTAACTTTTCCCAGGCTTCTTGATTATGAGGTCAATCTTACCTTTCCGCAGGACTTCAGTCCTTGAGACATACAACATCCCCTCTCTGCACCACATCACTGGTCACAGCTTGTCCTCAATTTCACTCACTGAGGCTGACCAAAAATTATAATCAGCAATAAACACCAGCAACCAGAAGCATTTTAATGATAGGTTTTTTCAATGAAAGTAAATATTGGCTCTTGCCAAAGCTGACTTACTGCCGTGTCCCCCATCGTTTTGCCACCCTGCGGGTGCCGCACACCAGCCCCTGCAGAACCAGGGAGCAGCCACTTGTACAGTGGGGTGTGAGGACTCACAGCTGGGGAGAGGGAACCCTCCCTGGTAGGGAAGATTACTGAACTGCCCTAGTTTGATTGTAATCACATAGTGAGAGCTGGTGGAAACTTTGTTTTACTCTACCAGTCTCTCAGATGTCTCAGGGACCATTTATACCTCGCTATAGTCTCTTGTAGATCATGAAGATGAACATACAGCGATAACGTAGCAAGGACTGTGGCAGACCTCTTAAACATAGGTTCACAGTTTGTTGGTAAGGAGCCCAAATCTATCACCCAGCTGGGATGGTTTATCTCCAAGTTCATCACTATGTGCACACACATGTATCAGTCGAATTCCTAATCCTGAATCAGATGGCTGATCCCCCACCCTCCACCTCAGAGGAAGAGCACCACCAAATGAGGAACAGTAATGCAGCACATACGTATTTATTTTCATTCCTGAATCTCAAGAATTTACCTGATGAGGTCTCAGCTGAGGCACAGTAGTGGAGACCGCACTACCACAGCACTTCTTTGATGAATGCCCACAAGAACTCTGCCTTGTTTGTTAAACACAGAAATAATGACAATGGTAATTGACAAGGGCAGCCTCAGGTGATTTCATAAATTCTTGTTGTGTGAGGCAGCAGGTACAGGAGCAACCTTGTCTCTTAGCTGTCAACAAATGGCAGGTACTCTGGTATCCCTTTATGCCTTGGCAAGTAATCAACCACCCCAAGCCCATTGCCATAACAAAGCGGCTCACTGCTATGATACTCAGCCTCAAACAAGGGCCAGTCGCAAGTATACAGATTTATTCCATGTGTATGTTCTGCATATCCCGCCGTACAATCTATACGATCTGTAGTTGTCGAGTTATTGTTCAAGTTTCAGGGTATAATGAAACAGTTTGAGTCCCACTACATGGGTTCACTGGATTCCCAGCCATAGATTAATATTGTGTTTAATTAAGCACAGCCCAGTCACCAACAAGTTACCGCCTGTATAAGACCAAGGGACATTAGATATCTAAAAATTAAGCCACAAAGCGTATTATACTTCAACAAAAAGGGTAAAAACAATTCCCCAGCTGAGCGATTGTTCATAAAGGTCCAGAGGCAAAGCAGGGGGCTATAGGTACCGAAATCACAAGGCAGCCCCAGGGAATGTTTGGGCTTTGCAGTTGCACAGATGCCCATAGCACACCCTCCCCTCCTGTTAAAGACGCTCAACAGTGAAGGAAAACAGAAACATTCAGAACAGACGAGACATGCTATCAATCTGATAGCTGGCAATACACAGGAAAAGACATCCCTCAGAGCTGAGCTAAACCAGAAAGCAGACGTGGGCATGACTTCTTTTTCCATTTCCCTTTCCTTTTTCTAAACTTAATGACCACATTGGGATTTTTGGAAACAGAGCGAGTGGAGTGGCATCACAAGCAAAGCTTGGGCTGAGGGTGATCTCAGGATAGCGGCTGAACAGCTGGTCTTCCTCCCCTGCAGAGCAGGTGATGTTTAAAACCAGGGTACGATGACTCTTGCAGAGCCCACCCTCCGCAGGCAGCTCCTAGGGGTGGTGGTACAGGGGGGCAGGGGAAGGGTCTGCTTGGAAAATGCTTTCCTGTGATCAGCACTCTTCAGAAAAGCTCCTTGGCAAACAGCAGTACAATAAGGACACAGCCCTGAGGGATCTTGAGGGAACGTGTCAAAAAAGGGCAGCGAGATGAGTCACTGGAAAGCGTGCTGCAATATAAAAAAGACCAGGCAATCTGGATAAACTGGCGAAAGGCCGTACCAGTCTCCAGATCAGTTCCTGTAATGGAGGACTTCCCATCAATACGACGTGGGAGCTGTTGAGAGAAAGTTGGGGATGGCTTTCTGGCCATGAAAAAATGGTTTTGCCTGTGTTCCTGGAAATGAACATATCGTAGATGTGTTGCGAAGGGCTAAGATGTGTTGTGTTATGGGCTAAGATGGCCAGCTTGGCATTAATGCAAGAAAGGAGAACTGCCTTGAAGACTCCCCCCCAGCAGGTTTCTGCGAGCGAGCAGAGGGCTCAGGTGAAGACTCAGGCCTGGGGAACCAGCACGACACAGCTCCCACTTCAGTCACCCTCCTGCAGGCTTCAGCTGTTTAAAATCAGCTGCCTTCACTGGCAGCAGGCCAGCTCGCCTCCATGAAGGAACCAGCTCCATATGCTAGGCTGACAAAAAACCCCACTTTTTTCAGAAACACCTAAGTCTTTGGCTTTCCTTTTGTTTCTGTTGGCTTTAGTCCATTCTTAGTCATCGCTGTGACAGCAATGACATCCAAAGGCTGCCCTTTCCTAGTCTCCACCAAGGATGCAAAATACTAATGGCGCATAGCATAACAAAAATAATCCACAGTTTCCAGTTCCAGTGCTGTGTAAATATTGACCATCTAATCTTCACAGCAAACCAGACAGACAAACGTTTCTGCTCTAGTTATTGCCTCCAGCACCTTGAGTTGCATGATCCCTGAGCCAGAGCTCCTTGGATTCTTCTCTGGGCTGTTCTCCTGACTGCCTGGCAGCTCTTCAGCACAGTCTATGCTAATTCCATTCGCTCTTCCTACAGTGATGGTCACTGGCAACAGCACCAGCGAGCCGTCCTCTGTAGGTCATACAAAATCAAAAAGTCTTGACCATTTTGTTTTTCCCCATCTCTCTTTCCCTTTTGTAAAGTGAGGGACCGTCACCCCTCCTTTCTTTAGTTCTCTGTTTGTTCATCTCTTTCGGCTGCACACCAAGATCATGATGGAGCAGGCGGGGTGCTTTTAGAAGGGGTGCACTACAATCCAGGCTTGGACTGCGGCTCTGCTTTTCAGACCTCATACATTGCTGCAATATAAAAACCACCACTAGACTGGGGGTACCCACTGAAAAATAATAATAGAGACCACTTGATAAAAGGTCCTGGTTGTTAGTTTCTCAAGGTGTTTTGTCCAAGCATTGACATTTTAGTGAAACTGAAGAAATATATTCAATTTCCCTTAATTCTTTTGTGCAATTTCTGCCTCAGGGTGTTACATACTATTACGGTGTGCTGTTAAATACCTGTTGCATTTTATTCCAAGGTGACTAAAATAATTATTTTTCTAGTTACTAAAGTGTTTGGAGAGCTTCCAGGATGAAAGTGAATACAGAAATGCCAAACATTTACTATTCTAATACATAGCCATCAGTGCTTTATGAACTATCCCATTACATCCAAAAAATATCACTGTGGTTTCACAAAGGGTCTTGAGAACATTTGGTTTAAATTGAAAGACTCTATTTCTGCTATACTAAGAACAGTGTTAATATCGATCCAGGTGCTCTATGGAGCAATCTGATCTTTTCATTGTGGCACTATTGAAAATCTGGTCTAGTACCCTGCTAAAACTGCATCTTTCAAAGTTACCAACATTAAAAAAGCAAATCGTTACATTATTCAGTAATTAAAAAAGGCTTATAATAGCATTAACGATCCTTTCGTCAGAGTGTGTCATTTAGGTAATGGCAGCCTAGCACATTAACTTCCCTTGGCTTTGCCTTGGCTTTTTAACTCCTCCAACTGATTATTACCTAATTTGTAAAGTCTCCCAAATGGGTCATTAGCTCTTAAACACATTTCTCCTGCTGTTTGGTATATACCCGAGAAACAGTAGGCTGTCAGAGAGATAACTGGTTTGGAAGTAGCTCTTTCTGGGAAAAAAAAAGTTAAAGAAATGCCAGATGAAATTAAGTTTGCGAAATGAATCATGGCTTGAAATATCCCCAATACATCATTAACTAAGACATCACACAGAATTTATTTTTTTCCACAAAAGAGGACTGGCATCAGTGCGTATGCAAGCATATGCGCCCTTGTAAGCACCTGCAACTCCTGCTGCTTCCAATCCGTAACAGCAATTGTGCAACCAGGCAGTCATCTAATGTGCTAAACCACGAAACCAAGGAGAAAGGCTCATGGGAGCAGGTCCTGTACTCCTGACATGGTGACCTTCCCTCTCTGCCTCCCCAGCTCAGCCTGGAAATCGTGAACCAAAGGCAGAGCAACCCAAGACCACAAGAAAATCAGTAGCAGCTGGTCCAAGTATATGAACTGCCGAGGGCAACGCTACACTCACTGACCAAATTAGCGATATTGTCCACTGCCAAGCAAGAAAAGCAAAAGATCGTTTGGCCTTTCCCAGCCATAGATTACATTTTTGTATTTTTTTCTTACTTTACAATATGATGGAGGGCATGAGACTGAAATAAGTCGGTGTGACTAAGTGAAAACTCTTTGTACTAACCCACTCATCTGCAAGCTATTCATGTGAAAGAGAATAAATGACTACTGGCCGGCAGCATCTGCACTGCAGGAACTTTGAATATGGAGGTGTTGAGCAAATTACATGTTTCCACACAAAGAAAATAACACTTAAGGTATAACAACACTTCAACTTTTTCAACTAAATTCAACAAATAAAACTTTAGTATTAGCAAATGCTCCCATTTGTTTATGCAGCAACATCTTTGTTCTATTCCTTTACTTTTATAAATCTTACTGACTCCCTCCTCCTCTTTGGCTGTCAGTTTGCTTGCTTATTTTCAATGCAATCATCACCTCTTTCTGAAAAGAGGCTACTCTGTACTAGTTTTACCTGGTTTGCTGGAAGGGCAACACCTTTATGTTTTATGCCTTCAGCAAGGACAAGAGATGCAGTGTCCTTTGAGATTAAAATCATTGTCTGGTATGGCCCAATATATATGGATCTGCAGAACACTGATTAACATACTAAAATCAACATCCTCATTAGCGTTTCCATATCAAACAAATAGCTCACTATCGCTATGAAATTCTCAAGCTGCTATTTCCATAATTTTCTCCTGGAATAAGCCATGTATACATCGTAGGTACTTCAGTCACCGCGACCTTTATGCAACATCATCAGAGGCAACATGCAATCGCAAAGCTGAAAAACAGAGGACTCTGTGATCAGTGTCTTTTAGTTATTTTCCAGAAATGCCTTTTTATTTAAGAAACCTACTTTATAACTTGTTCTGACAAATGTCACAGCTGGAGAAATTCTTCCTCTAAGGGAAGATTTACGATCTATAGGATAGTTTTCTTTCTCTGTATTTTTCAGGAGACGGGATTCATCAAATACAAACTGCACTTTGATTTGTGTGCCTGCATGTTCAGCACAAAGAAATGAAATACAAGAATGGGAGAAATTACAATACTTGTTATCTATAGGTAACTTTTTGGCACAGAAATATCATCCGGTGTGATCAACTGGAAAATACTGAGGTACTAGCGTAGAATGATGCGGCACAAACACGATTTCCCGCAGAGAAAACTATGCTTATTCTGTTCTTCACGCTGGCCACTACGCTGGCAGGCACATCAATATCCCAGCAGATGGTTTTGAGTAGGGACTGCCAAAACACTGTGCACAGAAGGCTGCACTTCATGGGAGGATGTCAGCTGAGGAACATCCGTCTCTTGAGAGGTCATGGAACCAGCTGAAACATCGCAGGACATAGCCCAGAGCAGAAGTAATTGTAAGGATAACCTAGTTCAGGACTTGTCACCTCTGAACAGCAAAACAGAAATGAGAATATAACTCTCCTTCCTTGGAGAACACTCCAAGGAACCAGCAGCAACCAAAACCTGTGACGCAGCTCAGTTTTCCTCTGACTGGGCTACAAATGCCTAGGTAGCTAATGGGCTTGTGACTCAAGGCTCAGTTTGGCCAAAGGCCGCAACACAGATCTTCTGAACTTACAGTGACGAGGACTGAGGCCACTTGCGCTTTCAAGTGGGGTTTCAAGAGGATAAGCTTAGTCAGCCTGGAAAGGACAAATACAATTACAAAATCTGAACAAGTACAGTCAATAAGGTCTTGTTTACAAGAAAGCTTCTGAATAACTTCTGTGCTCAAAGTTAAAAGGTTGCTTGAGTTCTTCCCTGAATCAGGACTGAATGCCAAAAATATCAGCCTTAGGGGTGATGAGAGGTTGTCAGTTGACTTCACTTGGATATGGTACCACCTTTTGCAAGCTGTTTTTTTATTCATTAATACACGGGTGCACCTGAAAAGAAGATGAGGGCTACACTGGAAAACATTTAAATGTGTTCTGATCTCCAGGAATCAGTGGTAGGCTGTAGTCTCTCCCTCTGAAATGGACCTGATGCCGCATCCTGAACTCTAGGTGCCCTATTTTTGTCACCTTCTGCTATTTTGGCTGTAGCATTCTCAAACTGCCCAGCCACCCAACTCAAACTAAGGGTGTTGAGCACTTTTAAATCCCCAAAGAGAACCACTGTCTTTGTGGTTTGCATAAAAAACTGAGAAAAATACTAGTCTTACCATTGAAGGATGATGCTTTAGGTAATGGGATACTCTATTCTGAAGTCAAATAGCTGCTGCTGAATTACAGTTAGCCCCATAAGTACATGGAACATTTTAAATCCTGAAGGCCTGTACTTTACATAGTAGAGATTAAGTAATTTTGAACAATATATGTGACAAATGCAAAAAATATTATTTGGTGACTTACAGTTTTAAAATGCCCAAGACAACATTCGAAAGTAATCTGATGCTCACAGTCTCTCTGCTCATCTGTTTGGTTAGGCCGAGTACCATTATTACTGGCAAACAATATGATTTAAAAAAAAAAAAGTCTCTATGCAATCCAACTGAAGACAAATCTATGATGCTTTAGTATTTGGTTTGTATTTATTCTCCCACTTGTGAGTTTTCCCGATTCAGTATTTTTTTTTAAAATCAAAATATCATTTGCTGATAAAAAAGGCATTGTAGCATATCTCCAATGTATACAGTATTTAAGTCCAGTAAATCAGCTATAAATTAGTGTATTTCACATATAAAAATGCTCTTTATGTTTACATTTCAGGCCACAAACTAGTCTCAAACTGTTTAAAGTAGGCACTTAAAACAAGCTGCACTTGGCCAAAAATAATATCCATCATTTTTTGGTTACTGAATAACTCCAACAGCAATTCTCTTGATAATAGCCTTATCAGACCAATATGCACAGCTGATCATCAGGTATTGTCAGCCTGAAGTAGAAACTGAAAATAGCTTCAGTCTTCCTTGTTCTTCCTTATTCCCCTCATTTCAAGAAAAGGCGTAACACATGCTGGAAGACAACAGTTGGGAGTTTTCCCCCAAAATAAGCCCCAGCAGCTGCCTCTTGTGCTTTCGAAACAGCTTGTTGAAGCATTTGCACCACTTGCATGTTCTTACATGGGAAGACCCCCACTCCCACACGCTGTAACGGGCTGCAGCTGAAGCTAAGCACTGATGCAAAGCACTACTCATCAGGTACTACTAACTTACAGGAACTGTTTTCTTTGGTCACGCATTGTTTAATCATGAAACGTGATGGTCCCGAGTGGACAGTATTTTTCTTCATCCTGAGCCATGGCAACCCTCCCAGGTTATTTCAATATCTGGCCGTATGTGTTGATGCAGACCTCATCCTATTTGTCCCTGAGCTGACAGTTTGTTCCAATGGTGCTGGTTGTTTCAACAGGCAGTTGATATCCAGGTGAAGCCATGCAATTATTTCCCTGAATATCCAGGGTAAGGAGGGGGTGGGGGATACTGTATTGAAGTCTGTGGAGTTGGAGTATAAGGTGGAGGTAGGTCAGCTGGGTACTCCATTTCATATTCATAACTGTATGGTGGCGGAGCCACTGAAATGGGAGAAAAAAGAAGACATAGTTAAAAACGTTTTTTTCAGATGCAGGCCCCCAAGTATTTTCTCGTTGACATTCAGACTTCCATACAACAGATGTAAAGTCTCCTGGCAATGCGCTCACTTTTTTTTCAGACTGTCATCATACAGTCACTTTATGTCAATGCAAGTCCTTGCTTATTGCCCTTTCCTTCCCTGCTTAGCCGTGTGCCCATCGACATGTTGTGCTGGTAACAGTGTTTGAGTGGCCATATGGCAGATGATACCAGGGTGATGTGGCAGAGCTAAACTTTTTCAGGGGACGAAGGCTGGGTTTCTATCCGATCCATTCCCTTTCAACCCCTTCAGCAGCAACATGGACTTATGTCATCCCAAACAGACAGCGTAGCGAGGGCTTTTGCTGATCTCCACAGACCTCTCACCCACCCTCTGGATCCCCAGGAGATGTGTGCCATGCCATGCCATGCCATGCCATGCCAAACACAGCTGAAAGCTCCTCACTGCACAGCAGTGTCACATCTTCCAGAGCAAATGCTGGACATCTTCCCAGGATGTTCCCAGGGCTTGGGCTGAGGAAGAACAAAGCTTTCACCTTGTTCACCCCAACGGAGGCATCTAAGGAGAGCCCTGCATTTGTAAACTGGGTCAGGCAATTAGGAAACAACAAAAATATTCACAAACAGCTGAAAACATTTTATCAACTACTTCTAATAACCTTACAGAGGAAGGATTAATTCAGTGATCATAAAGACAGTAAATGCTGCAGAATGATAGCACTAGTCTCTACAAATGTTAAGGTCCAGAGTCTGTTGCTTCTCTGTTCATGTCACCATGGATGCTTTCCTATCCCCCCCCTAGATGTCTCAGGCAGACTGGCAGTGAAATAGCACTTGAATAGAGAGGAAAAAGAAACTTAGGATGTTTGTCATGGGGGGAAGAGACTCAAATCCCAGTGTGCCATGAAAAGCATTCCCCGCTCTCTGAAAACCCGTCTGCCACTGTGGGTGAGGCCAAAGGAAGGGCATCTCCTCGCTTGCCGTTCCTGCCCAAAACAGGTAATGGCAGGGGGGAGGGTTGATCACAAACCCTGCAGTCAAAGCCAGGTCAGTCATTACTCCAGAAGTGTTCATGACAGCGGGGAACACAGAAATAATTTCAGAGCTTCTCCATCCTCCAAAAAACTGCTGCTGCTGAGAGGAAGAACTGCTCGAACTAATGTTTGCACCAGGAACGGGGAGCGTGCAGAGTCAAACTGCCTGGAGGTGGAGAGACAGGGTTGAGTCATTGCAGCAGCAGACTTGGGGAGGGAAAGGCTACAGCCCTGGAGTCTTCATTTTGCTCTTGTTTTTACAGCTTGCAGTGACTATTAGATTCTGAAGTAGCTCTTCGGCAATTCATGGTTGAGAATATTGCAGTTTTCTTTCATTACTCATCTCTCTATGCAAAACAAGGTAGCAATGATAAGGATGATTATAGATGGTTTTAGTTTAACTGGAAAGTAAGAGCATGAGGGAGAAAACAGACACTCAGAGCAGTGGATGTGATAAAGGAACACATTATAAATATTGCATAGCTTGCCTATGAGTATACATAATGCACCTGGGGTTTGCTGCAACTTTTGCAACAGGAGGGAATATAAAGGCAGGGGATCTCTAAGAGTGGGATGAGGGGACTTCATCCATGAAACACCATTGCCTTTTATTACCGTGAACTCTCAAGTTATCCCAAGGCAATCGCTCCTGGATTTGTAATTAACAGTGTCACTGAAGCAGAGACATAGCTGCATTGTATAGACACCGTTAGGGTCAGCTTCGCTCTTCAACAACATGGCCACTTTCTCATGGTGGGGAGACCATACAAATGAGCCTTGTAGACCCCAGCTGGCTTGGTGCAGATCTACCTTTGGTGCTCCTGTACCCCAATCCTAGACTGGCGTGAGTTGACAAGTGTGGTGCAGAGAGTGGCTCTGCACAGAGCTAGCTCAGGTACAGCCTGAGGTACCAGTTCCCACTAACTATGGGCACAACTGCACTGGAGCAGACCCATGAAGGGTCCCCTGGGGTGCCCCAGAGTCTGTGACAGCTTATTAACTCAGTGCCAGATCCGACTTAGGCTCTGTGCCTCCCCTGGTGTTGCTCTGCACCTAAAAACCATTACATGAAAACAACGTAAACCCACAGACAATCCTGCATTGAGCACGTCCAACACTAAGCTAGAGCTAACAAGCACCATGAGATGTCAGCTAACTTTGACCAAGGCACAACGGGCATCTCTGCACCATGCTCCAAGTGCCTACCAGTTCAGGCACGGTGCCAGGCGAATGCAGAGAGCTAGCTCGGATCCAGCACTGCATGCCAGCCAGCAGTCCCTCCTGGGACACACCGCAGAGAACGCCGTGCAAAGACGCCTGTGTGCCTTTGTAGAAGTCGTCTGGGATCCCGCAGCACCCAGCAGGGCTTGTGAGCTCTGGCCGAGTACCAGCCAGCTCGGGCTGCATTAGACTCCACGTGGCACCACTCGAAGCCTTTGCGCTATGATCCACAGACCTTATTGTCCAGGTTTTCCCCTCTCGGTGGTATGCTGGGCCCCCATTATATCAGACAATGAAAGGGAACTGACTGCACGTGAACAAGGGCAAATACAAGAACCAGAACACAAAAGAACCGATCCATTGCCAGAAAGCCCCTGGCACAGGGAGAAGGTCTATCCCGCACAATGCAGCACCACCCTGAGCGAGGTCTCAACGTGCTACTGCGGGCACCCCAAGTCATACAGCTGTGCGAGTATGGCACCCTGCCAGATCTCATTAGCCCACTGAGTAGCTGAATAAATTAGCCCAGACAGAGAGCTGCACTGACGAACACTGCGCACGCTGAGCTGTCTTGCATTTCTCAGCAGGGAGTCGTGCCGTTCCCCTCCGGACTGAGAAGAGCCGGCTGCTGTATTCACATTCCCCATTTACTGCAGAGCTGCAGCTATCCAAAGACACACTTCTACCATGAACGCAGGCACTCTTGCAGGCGTGTCATTTCGCGTCCTTACCTGGGTACGTGCTGATAGTGTTGATGTGCGTAGTTCGGATGACCCCTACTCGAGTCCCACGGTTGTTCTTCATGCACATGCAGATACAGATGGCAATCCCGGCAATCACTCCCATTATAAATACTATACCAAAAACAATTCCAGCTATCGCTGTGCCTCTGCAAGGGGAATGGAAACATGCAGTCAGTCTCAGCCAAATAATGTTTACAAACCAAAATTATTTTCTCAGGAGTGGGCCTCATTTGAGAAAAAAAGGGCATATTGATTACTGAAAATGCTGCAAATTTTGATCCATCGGGGCATCTGAATAGAAGAAATGAAATATCTCCAAGACCAAAATGAGAAACTCTTTCAAAGTCGCCTTTGCAATCATGCCAGATCACTCTGCTGATTTACCCTATGTTAAATCCTGCCATTCCAGGGCTTTCTGAATTTAACAACTTTTAAGTATTACCAAGAATAATTTTTTCTCTTTCCCCTCATCACAGCAGACGTTTTTGTCCTTAAAGGCATTGGTATGATTTTCTTTTGAAAAGAAACGGTAAGTTATCCCCAGTAATATATTCCAGAAGCATCCCAAAGCGCCTGCATGCTGTGCTTCCACCGGAATGGTTTTGTCATTGTTTTATCTTAGGTCAAAAAGTCCTTCTGCTGTGCTTCTGAGCCCACAGATTAAGGAGAGGCTTCTCTTCTTGAGAATGAGCAGCAAGAAGCAAAGCAAATGCCCACTCTCACACATCTGCTGCTGCAGCCAGCATAAGTATTTGAGGCTTAAACGATTTCTTTTAAAATGGTCCAGAGGAAAGAATTTAGCTCAGCCCCTGAAGTAATGAATGAGACTTTCCTTGAAATTACATAGAAAAAGGAAAGGAAGCCTTATTGCACTGACACATGGGAGAAAAACCTCACCAAGAGGCACTGAAGAGCTCCCAATAATACTGAGGGCAAAATCAGCCTTTCTGATGAACCCTAGTTCACTCAGGTTTGTTGTCAGGCACAGGCAGTGAAGCATGTGTTATATGAAAGATGGTATTTATAACCTGCCCTTTTATGAAGAAAACCCAGTGACTTGCCAGAAATATTCTTACTCTGTGCATCTCTTCATCTTCCAGCAAAGATTTCAAATAGCAACCTTGCTGGCAACTTTTTTACTGGACATTTTAATCAATCCAAACTGATAGTTTGTCAACGTGAATAAGCTCCACTAGGAATTATTGCAATGTAGAGAATAAAACAGGCACGGCAATACTACAAAGACAAATATTAAAAGGAGTCTAAACCATAGCTTACCTTCCCCATACAAGCATGGGAACACATAGCAGGCCTGACTTTCAAAATGCTGATAGCCTATTGGCTTCCAAAAAGTCAGCAGAAGTCAAGATGGACTCAATATTTGAAAAATCAGACGTCCTATCTGGGAACGTAAATATGAATTTAAGAGCTTGGTTTTAGGCCCCAACTATTCAGGAACTTGGCCAAGATTTGCAGTACAATTACTGAATTGTATAGCATAAGTAAACACAGACAATTTGCTGTCTTACTAAAATACACTGCCAGGGAGCTAAATTGCTCTCTGCTGTTATGTAGCAATGAATGAAGAGTGTGCAAGGAAAGTAAACCTGTTAATATTTTGCAGAATATATAAAGGCCTAATTTACAAAGCCCTAACTCATGGCACCAAGCATCTGGCTGTAAAACCAGTAGCTCCAAACACTGATGTAATCAAGTGCTTTGGTATTAACCACCCTGAGAAGCTGAGAAACACCTCCCCACCCCCTCCACATGCCCAATAGTTTGCATCTAACAAAAAGACAGTCGGATGCTCTTGGAAGATGTGACCAAGAGACCTCCAGTCTTCCCATCCTGCTCTCTCTGGGAACATTACCTCTACCTTGAGAGAAACTGCCATATGAGAAAACAGTTTGATTCAGGAGACGCCTTAACACAATACTCTCGTCATTCCAAAAAGTTTTCTTAAAATATCACAATTTAAAAATCAGGCATAATGCACGGTACCCCTATTATAAACAACAGTGAATTGCTACTGCTTTTGCTACATCCATTTAGTGGATGAATCACTGTGCCCTTCGCTGGGAGGGCTGCATTGCAGACTCACAGGGAACTCCATTATGCTGAAATAATCCCTCTCCCAGGTGGAAGAAGCAGAACCAGCCACTGCTGACCACTGGCCTTTAGGTCCTGCATTGCATTTCTGCTTTGTGCACAGTCCACTGCTGCCCAGCTCCTGCATCCCAGGTACGCTCTGCCGGGCTGATCTGCTCAAATCCCAGACACCACAACAGTTTCTTGCACTTCTAACCAGCTGCACCCTGAGGAAAACCCAACCTCCATCCTAAAGGCTGACAGAAGTGGGTAACACGCAGCGTACGTTACCTTCCCAGTGCTAAATTAAGATTTCTGTATTAATAAAGCCCACTTTGAACACGGTTTAAATAGAGTTTGTCTCAGCTGTCTCCAAAGGCAAAGGTGTCCCATTTGTTCCAGAATCGGTTGGCCAGATGCCATTCGGCCATCTGCCCTGAGCGATGGGTTGCACTCTTCACATGCTGGTGCCTACCGGACACCCCAGCCTCACACCCAAAGCCCACTCTCCCCTTCTGCATGAACAGCAACTGCTCCAAAGCAATATCGCTCCACTAATTTAAATGATGATTCCATGATACTTTACGTAAGAAGTAGAAGTATTCATAAG